>NC_044041.1:115854567-116536709 GCF_901765095.1 Microcaecilia unicolor | reverse complement strand
TGTGACACATAGAGAGTGAATGTGATACAGCGTGAGACATAGAGTGTGTGAGAGAAAGACATTGACTGTGAGAGAGAGAGAGTGTGTGTGTGACAGAGATACCTCCCCCCACCCTCTGGTGTCAGCCCCCCCCCCCCCTCTCTGGTGTCTGAGCGTTACTGTGCAGGACGATGAGCTCTGGCTGTGCTTCAAGAAACTGACCAATCCTATTTAATAGAATGCATCTCCAACATTCTGATGCCGAGAAACCTCATGTGGTTGGTCACTTCTGCTTGTGATGAACCTAGAAGTACGTGATGTCAATTCAGGAGATGGAAACAGAGAGCAGGAATGCCTCAGCCATGCAGTCAGCTTCAGAATGTTGGAGGTGCGTTTTATTATATAGGATAATCTCAAATAGTTTTTGTCCAGGATTGAGGGTGAAATAAGAAAAAGTGCCAGGTTTAAAGTGTGTATAAGGTTTTTTAATCAAAAATAATAATAAAAAAAAACTTGTGAAGGAATGAAAAGGAATCTCACCGAAATACACGATTTATACAAAAGCAGAAGAGAGATGCGGAATTATTACTGGAGGGAAACTGCCACCACGTTACAAGCTGGGCTAGGTGAATGCCTGGGAGTGTGCACTGTTGTTACTCATAGAGATGGGGACAAGACGAATCTATGATTAGAAGTCCCACTCTTAGGCTTACAGTTGCAGGATCTGAGGACTTTTTGGTTAGTTTGGAAAGGAGATAGGAAGGTCACTAAAACAAATGCACAGGGTGACCTAATTAAAAACTATACAGTTCAAACCAAATTAAGCTTCAATCCTGCAGACCCTCTAGCTAAAGCCACATTCTCAGCATTAACTCTCTCTTCTTCACCACTTGGGTTTCTGGAAGTGGCTCCAGTTATGCCAAAGAGAAGTGGATTTAAGAAAGTAGAGGTGATGTCAGGCTTCAGTGCCAACAAACTCCATCTCATGAGAGGACAGAATGATCCAGTCCTAGTTTTATTCCTTCCCCCTCTACTCCCAAAACAAACTGCATGCTGATACTTGTAATTCCAGCATTGCTTTAATAGAAAATTGGAACTAAAAGTCCACAGATGCAATAGGGAGTAAAAGCATGATTATCATGGCTAAGGCAGCTGTACTTCTTCAATCATATCTAAGGACAAGTGGCAGAGATTAAAAATCTTAACCATCACCACTTTACTTTTCAAAACTTCCTTCCTCACGTCCCACTTTGCCAGCCTCCCCCCCCCCCCCCCCACCTCCCCGGGCTCCTGTTCTATAGCAAATGCTCTTGTTTACATACTGTATAAAATTAAAGAGAAGCCACAGAGAGCAGCAACATTAGTGATGACATCACACAGCATAACGTTTTGCTTGGATTTACCATGGAAGGTTGCTTGTGATATCACAGCTAATGGCCACTCTCCTCTTGATAACTGGGGGGAAAAGTATCAGAAACACAGCCAATGATATAACAGATCTTTTAAAAAACTAAGAACGATGTTATCAACACAAGACAAAGTCATCTGAAAGACTTGTGAGGTGGACGCAATGTCTAAGTTCTTTTAAAAACTGAAACCATGATTTTATAACTTGGAGGGAACCAGGGCTAAAATCTGGATTAGAATAGCCAAATGTTCCACTGTCTCAGGCTGTATTTGTGTGGAGAGTCAGGTAGCAGCTTCTGTGGCTCCCAGTAATGAGAAAGGGAAATAGTAGTCCCAGTGTGCAGGCAGGTGTGGAGCAGGATATCCCCCTCCTCTGCTGAAATCAAGCATATAAATATACCCCTCTCAGTGCAGCCAGGGTTGCCCTCCTGCAACAGGACAGAAAGAAATCCAGGAATAAAGGGTAGAGTCCCTGGGACGACTACTCCCCCACCTCAAACTTCTAGCTAGAAGAGTAACAAATTTTGTAAAGCACAGCAGCACCCCCCCCCCCCCCCCACACACACTTGATTTTAGCAGGTTGTTAAAATACAGATGAATAAAGCGGCAAAAGTGGCCTAGTCTCTCTTTCACTGTGCCTCAGCACAAACTTTTCCTTTCAGTTTTAAAACTCTCCATTCTTATAAATAAGTCCTTTCTTGATTGAAAACAAAAAGCAAGATAAAATGGGTCCTTAGACCACGATCACATCTTCTGTATGCTGCCGTAGAGCTGACTGGGGTGGCTGTGCAGTGGTGACAGGCTCGTGGGCTCCTCCTCCCCTGCTTGAGGTCGCCCTCCCTGCACAGAGCAGGTAAGCATGGAGCCCTGGGTCCTCCGCCTGCCGAAAGCATTCCTCTGTGTGAATGTAGTGTAGTGCCATCTCACTATAGGCCTCCAGCACGCGTTGCTTCTCGGCTGCGCCAAACTCAATGGAGTGGGGGTGCACCTGTAGGATGTGCCTCTTGATGGTGCTTATCTTCAAGGTAGCCAGAGTGCCACCACACACCATGCAGATCAGCCCATGGCGACGACAGTCATAGTCCATCATATATTCCCCCCGCCAGCGTAGCTGATAGTTACGGCGCTGGCCCCGGTAAGGGGCTGGGGCAGAAGCAGCTGGAGTTTCAGGCTCCTGAGGGGCTGGTTGTTGAGGTTGAGGTGGTGGTGGTGGTGGTGGAGGCAGAGGTGGGGGGCTCTTCTGCTTCCTGGAATCTTCAGAGACTGGCTGCAGGGTGCCATGGGAATCGACTGGATGGAGTGAAAGAAAAGGATGGGGAGAGGTTAGTTAAGAGAGGAGGCTCCATATTACATGCTATGTGGATGCAATGCTCCAACTGTGTCTAAGACCTAAGGGTGAGTTGTTTTATCTGCCTATGCTTGAGATATAAATTACTCCACCCCACGCCCATTATTAGACTACTACAGCGAAGGCACCTAGGCAGGAAAGGGTCATAGGTTTACACATTGCAACCTATTTTATAAGGTTTGGTTAATACAAATCTACAAAATATAAAAGCTTTCAGAGATTTTTGGAACTGTTTGTAGTCCATCATATGTCTCAGCGGTGCAGGCAGAGTATTCCAAGAGTAAAAATGATGAGGCAAATAACCTCTTATACCTGATCTTTATGTTACTAGGGTACTGCAGCAAGAAGTATCATAATTTTTTGCTAAAATACTAACCAAACTCAACATATATTCAGGAGCTTGACCATGTAAAACCAGAAACACAGTAGTTAAAATTTTAAAAATCTTTTGGTAGCCAATGTAACCTTGCTAAGAGCGGCCATGCATTATAAAATCTTGATGCCTGGCAGATAAGACATGCAGCAGTGTTCTGTAGTGTTTGTGACCTTTTATTTATTTATTGGGATTTATTAACCACCTTTATGAAGAGATTCATCCAAGGTGGTGTGCAGCAGGTACAGTTTGACATAGAATTTACAATTTTGTTAACAGGATAACAACAGTAAAACAACCAAGAATAGACAAAAATACAAAAAATGAGGTAAACTTGAAAACAGTAAATTGAAACCTAATAATAGAACTACCATGAAACAGTATCAAAAATACGTTTAACAGCACTGGAATTCAAATACCAAAGATTTAATACAATGTTAGCATTATACTGATGAAACACCTAATAAGCATGGATTAGAACATTCAAGTAAAACAGATATGATGCTAATGATTTTCTTAAATACGGCTTACTATATAGCTGAGGGACCAAGAGGAGCAGATATATGATGGGAACAAGATGTGTGGTACAGAGTCGGAATAATTTGATGGTTAAACTCAAGGCTAGTTTTATAGAACAGCTTGCCTGAAAGCTCCCAAAGGAATAACTTTCTGTATATATATGCTAGTAGAAAATCAGAACCTATGTGTATATATTTTTTAAGTGCATAAATGCCAATTCTGCCCCTGCTCTGTTCATTCTCCAGAACACCTACACATATCTCTCTATATAAAACGCACCTCCAACGTTCTAATGAAGCCTCAAGCCGGAAACTTGAAGTGGCATAGATATCCGGTTTGCCCATAAGTGTCTGCCCCGCCCTCGCGTCAAACGTGATGACGTCGAGGGCAGAGCACTGACACTCAACGAATCAAGGAAGCCCATTGGTTAATCTCTGTTTCCACTCCACAACGCTGCCGTCATTCCCAAACACTCAAAACCAAACAAAATTGCCGCTGCACCCCGTCCCCCCGCCCACAGTCCCCCTCACCCACCCTCCCGCAGCCGCTCGCTCACCATTCCGCCGCACTCCCTCTCCTCTCCGACTCTGGCCATGCAGCAGGACGATTACTACACACGAGTGAAAGTGACCCAATCAACTACACTGTAAGCAAGGAAGCCCATTGGTTAATCTCTGTTTCCACTCCCCAACACAGCTGTCATTCCCATACACTCAAACCAAGCACACCTAGGAGCTGCTGATCCACATTGTCGGTTTTATTTTCTTCTTCCATCTGAAACACGTCTAAAGCTGTTTCTACTGGATAAACTGCGCCTTAAAAGGTAAAGGACAAAAGGGTTTTGGTTTCTTACTGCACACCTTTTTAATTTATTTGAAAGCTATCCATCTGTACATATGAATATCATGAAATCTAAATTAAATATCACTAAAACAGCTTTAAAAAATATTCTACCTGGTAGAAACAGCAATTTTAAACTCTGTATTGTCAGATCATTTGTCATCAATACAAACTTTATCCAGGTAAGTGCCCTTGGCTGCGTCAGCCCTGCCGTTGCCTGTCAATGTGTGTCAGAGTATGAGGGAGCTCCAGCTGCCTGTGGGTCACAACAGGACTTAGCTGCTGGACGCCAGAAGCAGTCTCTCCTTAGGTTGACAGCAAATAGCAACCCCCCCCCTCCCCAAGCACCTCGGAGGGAGGGAGGAAGGGAGGGGACAGGACCGTTGAACTGGGAGGGAGGGGGAGGGACCCTTGAACTGGTAGGGGGACCCTGGAACTGGGAGGGGGACTATGGAACTGGGAGAAGGGAGGGAAGGTGACCATGGAACTGGGAGGGTGGGGACCCTCAAACTATGAGGGAGGGTGGGGGGACCCTCAAACTGTAAGGGACCCTGGAACTCGGAGGGAGGGGGGATGACCCTGGAACTCGGAGGGATGGAGGAAGGGATGGAGGAGGGGACCCTGGAACTGGGAGAGAGGAGGGAGGGGCCCCTGGCACACACTCTGATTATCACACACACAGTCTCCCTCTCACGGACACACTCGCACCCAGTCTCACTCTCTCTCTGTTACACACACACACTTGCACATTCACTCTCTCTCACACACACTCTCTCAAACATACACACTCCGAGGAAAACCTTGCTAGCGCCCGTTTCATTTCTGTCAGAAACGGGCCTTTTTCACTAGTATTACATAAAAGCTAACACTGTTTCCCGAGTGTCTGATTCTATGCACCTATACCCGGGCCATTTTTATAAATACCTCCATGAATTGGTAAAATGCCGTTCCATGTGCTTGAGTCACTTATAAAAATTACCCCATATTATTAATTTGTCCAGTATAAAACCACCATACAATCTAAGCTAGTAGCTGCATCCACATTACAAAGAAATTAACACTGGTATCCTTCACAGATGGAAGGTGTTCTACAGATAAAAAAAATCATAAGATCTATCCAAAGTCTTGAATAAAGGCAGTAATATCCTTGCTTTCTAAATGTACTGGAAGGAACAAACGTCCCTGTGATGAGGGCTGGGATAATAAAAAACAAAAATGAAAGGAACTTGTAAAACTGTGTTTCTTCTTGAACAGAGGATCTTTGAGCCACACAAGTGGTGATGTGACAGAGCTAACTTGGCCAGGGCCAGTGAGAGGGGGGGGGGGGGGGGGCCCGGCACTGGGGTCAGGCCGCCGGCGCTGCAGTCCCCGGTCTCACCTGCCTGCCTTCTTGGCTCCGGGCCCCCTGCATTCAAAGCGGCAGTCGCAGATCTCCTCTCTTCTGGCCTTTCCTCCATGTGTCCCACCCTTGCGGAAACCGGAAGTTACATCAGACAAGGGCGGGACACAGGGAGGGAAGGCCAGAAGAGAGGAGATCTGCAACTGCCGCTTCGAATGCAGGGGTCCCGCAGCCAAGGAGGCAGGCAGGTGAGACCGGGGACTGCAGCAGACGGGGGAACGACAGAGGGGGGGAGCGGCGGGGGGAGCGATGGGGGGCGGCAGCGGTGAGGGGGCAGAGGCAGGGCGCCCTTGCCCCGGCCTAGTCTCTCGGCAGCCCTGAACTTGGCTGGATTCCTAGAACAGAAATCTCTAAAAGATATTACTGTGCACAGGCGGGTATTCCTGCCTACTGTGCCCCCTACTGTATGTACAGTACAGTACAGATTTCTCTTGTCAGATTACAAGTGAAAAATGTTTACTTACCTTGTTTTGTTTTTTTTTAATTTGACTTTGCTCAACTTTTTTTTTAAATGTTTGAAGCCTGGCTTCTTATCTGGCATTGCCCAAAATGTGATCGTTTATTACTGATTCACTAAGAGGGGAATAATCGAACGTCGCCGGCCAAATAGATCGCCGGTGATCTATGTTGGCGGCGGCGCTACAACTGGCCAGAACCGTATTATCGAAAGAAATGTCCGGCCATCTTTTTTTTCGATAATACGGTTTAGCCTGGCCAAAAGCATTGAATTTGGCCGGGGTTTGAGATGGCCGGTTTCGTTTTTTTAGCGATAATGGAAAGTTATGTTGGCCATCTCAAATCCGGCCAAATTCAAGGCATTTGCCCATGGGAGGAGCCAGCATTTTTAGTGCACTGGCCCCCCTGACATGGCAGGACACCAACCGGGCACCCTAGGGGTCACTGCGGTGGACTTCAGAAAAGCTCCCACGTCCATAGCTCCCTTACTTTGGGAAGTGAGGCCCCCCAAACCTCCACCAAAACCCACTATCCACAAATGTACTGCACCCACTAAAACTGCTCCAGGGACCTGCACACAGCCTCTAGGACTTATTGCTACTGTATAACTTTGGCACACCAGTTGACACATGAAGACTAATCTCTGCGAACAAGTCCTTTATTTGAATAAGCACGTTTACTCACAGTTAAGTGCAGATCAGAGGTTGTGCCCCACTGGCAAAGATTCCCCTGGTACTAAGATTAGCAGTAGGTCAGAGCTGGCACAATGGTGTACAATGCCCTCTTTCAGCACCAGTCAAGGTAAGAACTACATTCTTTAACGTGGGTAACACAGGAAAGGGATGTAAAACTATCTTACAAAAATGGCCACTACCTCATGGACTACCGGAAACAAAACAGGGCACACTCTGACCCACTTAGCAGGGGGGAAAAGCACCATGGGAGTAGAGCCCAGTACCCTATACCGACCACAATGCATTGCTGATGTGACTCTGCAGGGCACCTAACAGAAAAGGTGTCACACTCACCGGAGAGCCACATCACAACCATGGAAAGGCTGTCAGACGATAAAACACATTCTGCTGTCATGGAGGTGGGTACGGCATTTGAGGCTGGCATACAGGCTGGCAAAAAAAGTTTTTACTTCTATTTGGTTAGTATGGGAGGGGGTTGGTGACCACTGGGGGAGTATGGGGAGGTCATCCCCCATTCCCTCCAGTGGTCATCTGGTCATTTCGAGCCGCCTATCTGGTAGCCTCGCCCATGCCAGCCCATGTCCCGCCTTTGCTTCGCCGCCGACACGCCCCTTTGAACTTTGGCCGGCGAGGCGACGGGAAAGCGGCGATGCTGTCCAAATAGCGGCTTTCGATTATACCGATTTAGCCGCTTTTCCGAGATCGCCGGCCATCTCCCGATTTATGTTGGGAAATGGCCGGCGATCACTTTTGATTATAAGCTGCATAGTAACATAGTAGATGACGGCAGAAAAAGACCTGCACGGTCCATCCAGTCTGCCCAACAAGATAAACTCACATGTGCTACTTTTTGTGTATACCTTACCTTCATTTGTACCTGTCCTTTTCAGGGCACAGACCGTATAAGTCTGCCCAGCACTATCCCCGCCTCCCAACCACCAGTCCCGCCTCCCACCACCTGCTCTGGCACAGACCGTATAAGTCTGCTCAGCACCATCTCCACCTCCCGCCACCGGTTCTGCCACCCAATTGGCTAAGTTCCTTAGGATCCATTCCTTCTGAACAGGATTCCTTTATGTTTATCCCACGCATGTTTGAATTCCGTTACCATTTTCGTTTCCACCACCTCCCGCGGGAGGGCATTCCAAGCATCCACTACTCTCTCCGTGAAAAAATACTTCCTGACATTTTTCTTGAGTCTGCCCCCCTTCAATCTCATTTCATGTCCTCTTGTTCTACTGCCTTCGCATCTCCGGAAAAGGTTCGTTTGCAAATTAATACCTTTCAAATATTTGAACGTCTGTATCATATCACCCCTGTTTCTCCTTTCCTCCAGAGTATACATGTTCAGGTCCGCAAGTCTCTCCTCATACGTCTTGTAACGCAAATCCCATACCATTCTCGTAGCTTTTCTTTGCACCGCTTCAATTCTTTTTACATCCTTAACAAGATACGGCCTCCAAAACTGAACACAATACTCCAGGTGGGGCCTCACCAACGACTTATACAGGGGCATCAACACCCCCTTTCTTCTGCTGGTCACACCTCTCTCTATACAGCCTAACAACCTTCTAGCTACGGCCACCACCTTGTCACACTGTTTCGTCGCCTTCAAATCCTCAGATACTATCACCCCAAGATCCCTCTCCCCATCCGTAACTATCAGACTCTCCCCGCCTAACACATACGTCTCCCGTGGATTTCTACTCCCTAAGTGCATCACTTGAAAAGTGTATACATTGTATGAGGGCATCTCATCAGGTAAAGAACTGTCCAGCCTGTTCCAAGATGTCCCCTTGAGCCAAGAAGATCTGGGAGTTCAAGCTTTGAGATTTCTTGCAACTTAAAGACCATTCTCCTAAAACACCTAATAAATCCAGAACACTGAATTTGCACCAGAACACACTCTGTCCACCAGGAAAAGATAAAAAATTCTTACATCTGATAGGAAAAAGGACATACCAGAACTGCATGTTGAGTACAAAAATTGCTATTCACCAATTTCAAATAATGCAATACACGTATAATACCACAGAGAAGATAGAGATCATCTTCATCATTATCATCTAAGACCAACAATTCAACATTGCCATCCATCTTAAATGACTTTGAAGAATGCGCAGTCAATACAATAGAAGCAGTGCATGATGCATATGACACAGCAGAGAGGGAAGCAGTGATAGCCATATCTGCAAGGCACATGGCATGGTAATAAGCATCAGCTCTGGGGTGGGTGGGGTCATGTGATGCATCCTGCCTGAGCAGACACAGGAGAAAAAGGCTCCAGTGGTGACCTCAAAATATCAGCTTAATATTGCCTCCCCAAGACAGAAGCATTGGCCAGAAGTGCTGTATGAAGAAAGGGCACATGCAACAATAAACCATACAACAGATTTTGTAACTGGGAAGCTCGGTATGCCAACGAAAACTCAGAGACCAAATCGGGAAAAGACAAAGCTCAGTAGCTCCAAGATGGTGGATGACCCGGCAATGTTCACCATCCCAGCAGGAGAACGGGTCCAAGAGATCTCAAAGACAGTTTCAGTAGCACTGGAGAACAGATGAAACAAATTACAATCGGCTGTGGATGGTCTGAAAGAAAAATTTGACACTCTCAGTCAAAGGCTGATGGAGGTGGAACACCGTGTCTCCAAGCAAGAAGAAAGCAGCAAATGCATGAGACAGCAATCAGAGATGCTTCGCAAACAAACAACAAATTTACAAGACCAACTACATGAACAAGAAAAGAGAAGCCACCACAATCATTTGTGTATGGTGGGCCTATCAGACAGCGCTACCAGAGAAATTGGGCCTCTCCCCAGAAGAGGCACAATACAGCTGGAAAAGAACAACCGAACTGAACCAAAGGTGGCTGCAAATCGCAAACCAAGAACAGTGACAGCTCACTATCTGAACTGGAGAGAAAAAGAACAATTGTTCAGAACATACTAGAGAATGGGTCTTCTGGAATATGAGGGATCCAAAATCATACTTGTCAATGATTACTTAACACGTGGGCAGCACTGGGAGCTACAATACAAATTTGCTCTTCGACTCTACATTTCTCTCAGAAGAGCCTTTCACATGGGACTCTCGCTTTGGGGAGAGTGCCTCAAATGCGGGGATCCGGGGGCCACCCTCGGGCACATGTTTTGGTCCTGCAAGGGCATAGTCCGATTTTGGAAGGAGCTAGTACAATATGTTTCTGAGATGTGGAAGGCGGGCTGGAAGTATGACTCGGCGCTGCTCCTGGGCCATCCTGTTCTCATACACCATGTCCCATCAGGATTTACCGCTTTTGTACGCAAAGCTATTGTAGTGGCTAAACAAGCAATACTCTCAGAATGGCTTACATACAACTACCCTACAGTATCGCAGTGGCGTGTGCGTATGATAACATTACTGCGGGTAGAGAGGGTGGGAATTACAGATTTTAAAACGAAGACTGGAGTGCGTTTCCAACTCACTTGGACTCCCTTTTGGAATACTCTGACTCCAACTGCCAGGAGTAGACCTTTAAACTTCTAAATATTGCCCTGTACCCTGCGTTATTATATTCATTTGATGCCATAGCAAAGGAAAAAGGGGGTGGGGTGGGAGGGGAAGGGAAGGTTAAGTTCTATTTGTTGGGGTAGAAGTACTATGTGTTAGTTTAGCCACATGGGGGGAAAATATCAGAAGTTCATACATGATGATGTTAACTTTTCTTCTTAAGTTTTGAATAAAAATGATTGAAACATAAAAAAGGTTTGGACAGCTTCCTAAAGGAAAAGTCCATAGACCATTATTAAATGGACTTGGGGAAAATCCACTATTTCTGGGATAAGCAGTATAAAATGTTTTGTACTTTTTGGGATCTTGCCAGGTATTTGTGACCTGGATTGGCCACTGTTGGAAACAGGATGATGGGCTTGATGGACCTTTGGTCTTTCCCAGTATGGCAATACTTATGTACTTGAATACTGTATATGTAACCTGTGCAGAATCCCAACCAGCCAGTATTTCTCAGTCTCCAGCAGAGGATAGACGTGCAGCCTGACTGGTCTGGTAGGGCCCTGGAGTTTCTGGGGGTGCCTTTTTCTTTTTTCTTTGGTCAATTGTTGGAAAAAAAATCTCTTTATTTTCTTACTTACCTTGTACTTGGTTTCCAGCTTTGTACTTTGGGGTGTGAGTCTGGTGGGGCTCTGATTTCCCCAAGGGGTGTCACACCCAGGTGGCCGGGTCCCTCCCCAGTCCTCCTCTCCTGGGTGGCCAGCCTTATTCCTCAGTTGCAGTTCTCAAGCGGCAGCCTTGAGTGCCTTTCATTCAGCAGCAGCGACAGTCTCATAAAGTGGAAAAAAACAACCAAAACCTGCTACTAGCAAAGTGCTCCTTATCGGTGCTGTTTCCCATTTTGGGTTTTGGGCTGCCCAGGAGAGTCAGGACGTTTGTTCCCGGTGCTGGGGCTTTCTTTTTGGCTCCTCTTGTTCCGAGATCATGTCCGGTGCCGCGTTTGTTCTCGGCGGGGTTTAGAGGCGCCAGGATCTCAATGCCGGTTCTGTGCAGAGCCGAAGACTCTTTCCTTACTGCCCCCTCAGTTATCGGCGGAGGTTCCCGCAGCCGGTTTCTGTAGCGCGGAGACGGCCAAATAGATGGCGGGGACAGCGGCGGTTCTGTTTTCGACGGGAACCACTGCCATCTTGGATCCCTCCCGCACAGGGGATCAGTCTCCCTCGATGTTTGCTGCCCATTGCCGGGACAGGACGGCACAGGGGGCATGGCTTTTCCTCCAGACTTTATTTGGTCTTTATAATCAAGCCTGGAAGGCAGGCCCACCTCAGTCAGTTTTCGTCGGTGAGGTTGCGGGTCCAGTGGTCCCCAAGAGGTCCCGGTTACACTGGGCGGAGGGGATCGAGTCTGGTTCCCTCCTGGGATCTGAGGAGGAGTTTAATGACCTTGGGCAAGAGGATGTTTTAGCCTCAGGTCAGGAAAAAGAGAGTCCCTTACCGGGGAAGGACCCCTCAGTGGTTAGAATTTTTCATAGGGACGAATTGTCCGAACTCATCGATCAGGTGACCACAACTCTTAAATTTGAGCCAGCTGACCTTCCTGCGGGTGAGACGAAGCAGGTGGATCCCTTGGTTAAAGGGATTCGTCGGTCGGCCTAGTCCTTTCCTATGAACAAAGACCTGAGGGACATGGAATCTCAGGAGTGGGCTTCACCAGATACGCCCTGCAAAAGTGTCTCAGGCCATGTCTCATCTTTATCCTCTCCCGCAGGACAGGGACTCTCTGAAGCTTCCTACGGTTGATGCGGTTGTGACTGCGGTCACTAAGGCCATGGCTATTCTGGTGGATGGGGCGAGGCGCTGCGTGACCCCCAGGATAGGAAGTTAGAGTCTTTTCTGAAGCACAGTTTTGATTTGTGAGCTCTTGCGCTGCAAGCATCGGTCTGCGGAGGTTTGGTTGCTTGGGCTTCTTTTCGCTGGGCTGAGAAATTCTTGGATGATCCGAGTATGGATAGGTCCACTTCGGTTCAGGATTTGGCCAAGTTAGAAATGGGGTCCTCTTTCTTACCTGATGCCCTCTACGATTTGTTGTGAGCATCAGCTAAGAACATGGTCCTGACGGTTGAAGCCCGTCGAGCGCTTTGGTTAAGGGGTTGGGCCGCAGACGTGGCTTCTAAATCTAAGTTATGCTTGCTTCCCTTTAAAGGTTCCATGCTCTTTGGTGAGGATTTAGATAAGTTCGTCCGCGGTCTTGGGGATGCTAAGGTGCCGTGCTTGCCAGAACTTCGTTCCAAGTCCAGTAGCCAGGGTGGTGATCATTTTCGGGAAACTTGGCAGTATAGACCAGGCAGGTCAAGTGGAGCGTCCAGAGGTCGTTTTTTTCAATGGACTCAGTCCTTTCGTGGGGTGCGCTGTGGGGGACTTGACTCTGTCTGGGGGTGTCGACCCTGCATGGTCTTCTCAATGAAGGTGCGGGGGTCCAGCCTCTGGTGTGAGTGGGTGCTCGGCTGAGTCAGTTCTTCCAGAGGTGGACCCAGATCATGTCAAACCAGTGGGTCCTAGAAGTCATACACGACGGTTACGCGCTAGAGTTCGACAGGTCTCCTCCCAAATTCTTTCTGGAGTCGCACTGTCGCTCTCAATGCAAGGTATGAGCGGTTCAAGACTTGGGCACAGTAGTGCCCGTCCTTCTGAGGGGATGGGCTGCTATTCTATTTATTTTGTGGTCCCAAGAAGGAGGCTTCCTTACAGCCCATCTTGGACCTCAAAAGGGTCAACGGGGCTCTGAAGGTTCCCTCTTCGCATGGAAACGTTGCGGTTATTGTGGCGGTTCGGAAAGGAGAGTTCCTCAGTTCTCTGGATTTGACAGAGGCTTATCTGCACATTCCCATCCGCGCGGCTCATCAGCAGTTTCTCCGATTTGCTGCTTTAGGGAAGCATTTTCAATTTTGTTCTCTACCGTTCGGCCTGGCAACAGCGTCTCGGACCTTTTCCAGAGTGATGGTGGTCGTTGCGGCGGCGCTGAGGAAGCAGGGAGTTTTAGCCCATCCCTACCTAGACGATTGGTTGATTCGGGCCAAGTCAAGGTTGGAGAGCGAAGCAACAACGGTACGTGTAGTGAGCTTCTTGCAGTCTCTGGGCTGGGTGGTGAATCTAGCCAAACATCATCTGGTCCCGTCTCAGTCTGGAGTATCTGGGAGTGCGTTTCGACACATGTTTAGGGCGAGTTTTTCTGACCCTGACCCGGATTGCCAAGCTGCAGATGAAGGTTCAGCATCTGTGTGCAGAGCAGGCTCGTATGGTGCATTCCTACCTCCAGATACTGGGACTGATGGCAGCATCAATAGAGGTAGTTCCTTGGGCAAGGGCTCACATGCGACAGTTGCAGTTTGCTCTTCTGGATCGTAGATCCATTTCCTGGTCGGTGACTCCTAATGTGCAACCTTGCAATATCTAATATAATAAAACGCACCCTCAACGTTCTGAGGACAACGTTCTATGAAGCCTTGAAGCCTGAAGCCTTGAAGCCTGAAGCCTTGAAGCCTGAAGCCTTGAAGCCATCTGACGTCACTCCCAGGCTGAGGCTGAAGGGTTCGTGGATTCGTGGTGTGAAGCCTTCAAGCCAGCCAGCCGTCTCTGCCCCGTCCTCGCGACAAAACAAACAAATCTGGAAGCGAAACGTCAGGGAAGGAGGCGGCGCTCCCGACGTCTAGCCTTCCCTTCGCTGTGTTCCGCCTTCAAAACAAGGCGGAACACAGCGAAGGGAAAGCTAGACGTCGGGAGCGCCGCCTCCTTCCCTGACGCTTCGCTGCACGAACTGCCACGGAGGTAAAGTTAAAAAGAATTAAAAAAAAAAAAAAAGGGATGCATGGATGCGAAGGGGTGGGGGGGCATGGATGCGAAGGGGGGGGGGGGGGGGAAGAGGGCGGGCCAGGCTTGGACATGGGAGAGAGCGTAGCATGGATGCGAGGGGGGGGGGTCATGGAAGGGCGAGAGGGGACTTGCTGGAAAAGGATGAATGGAGGCGGCAGGGGACAGAGGAGCATGGATGGGTATGGATTAGGAGGGCAGGGCACAGGGAGAGAGGGGAATTACTGGAAATGGATGAATGGAGGGGGCAGGGGACAGAGGAGCATGGATGGGCATGGATTGGGAGGGCAGGACTCAGGGAGAGAGGGAAATTGCTGGATAGGGAAAAATGGAGGGGCCAGGTGACAGATGAGCATGGATGGGCATGGATTGGAAGGGCAGGACTCAAGGAGAGGGGAATTGCTGGATAGGGATGAATGGAGGGGACAGATGGGCATGGATGGATATGGATTACAGAGCAGGCCTCAGGCAGAGAGGGGAAATGCTGGATAGGGAAAAATGGAGGGGCCAGGTGACAGAGGAGCATGGATGGGCATGGATTGGAAGGGCAGGACTCAGGGAGAGGGGAATTGCTGGATAGGGATGAATGGAGGGGACAGATGGGCATGGATGGATATGGATTGCAGAGCAGGCCTCAGGCAGAGAGGGGAAATGCTGGATAGGGAAAAATGGAGGGGCCAGGTGACAGATGAGCATGGATGGGCATGGATTGGAAGGGCAGGACTCAGGGAGAGGGGAATTGCTGGATAGGGATGAATGGAGGGGACAGATGGGCATGGATGGATATGGATTGCAGAGCAGGCCTCAGGCAGAGAGGGGAAATGCTGGATAGGGAAAAATGGAGGGGCCAGTTGACAGAGGAGCATGGATGGGCATGGATTGGAAGGGCAGGACTCAGGGAGAGGGGAATTGCTGGATAGGGATGAATGGAGGGGACAGATGGGCATGAATGGATATGGATTGCAGAGCAGGCCTCAGGCAGAGAGGGGAAATGCTGGATAGGGAAAAATGGAGGGGCCAGGTGACAGAGGAGCATGGATGGGCATGGATTGGAAGGGCAGGACTCAGGGAGAGGGGAATTGCTGCATAGGGATGAATGGAGGGGACAGATGGGCATGGATGGATATGGATTGCAGGGCAGGCCTCAGGCAGAGAGGGGAAATGCTGGATAGGGATGAATGGAGGGGGCAGGTGACAGACAAACATGGATGGCCATGGATTGGGAGGGCAGGGCTCAGGGACAGAGGGGAATTGCTGGAAAAGGATGAATGGAGGGGGCAGGGGACAGATGGCCATGGATTGGGAGGGCACGGCTCACACTCTCTCTCTCATATACAATGTCTTTCTGACTCTCACTCTCACACACTCTGTCTCACACTGTATCACATTCACACTTGCACACACTCTCATTCTCACACACTCGCTTGGTCTCATACACTCACTCAAACAGAGAATCTGTGTCTCACACACACTCTCTCTCTCGCCCACACACACACACTCTCACTCACACTGTGTCTCACATACACACTTGCACACACTCTCATTCTCACACACACACACTCTCTCACAAACACACTCACACCCAGACTCACGCTCTCTCTCACACAATCACACTTTCACTCTGACTCTCAAACAGTCACTCTCACATACACTCTCCCAAACATACACACTCCGAGGAAAACCTTGCTACCGCCCGTTTCATTTGTGTCAGAAACGGGCCTTTTTTACTAGTGTAGCTATAATTTGGGTTCCTCTTTCCCACATGCACCACTTTGCACTTGCTCACATTAAGGTAAAATTATGTATAATCATACCTGATAATTTTCTTTCCATTAATCATAGCTGATCAATCCATAGACTGGTGGGTTGTGTCCATCTACCAGCAGGTGGAGATAGAGAGCAAACTTTTGCCTCCCTATATGTGGTCATGTGCTGCCGGAAACTCCTCAGTATGTCGATATCAAAGCTCCATCCGCAGGACTCAGCACTTAGAGAATTACACCCACGAAGGGACACTCTGCCCAGCTCACCACCGCCGAAACGGGGGAGGGGAATTAACCCAGCTCATCCCCACACAAGTGGGGGAGGGGAATCCGTCCAGCTCATCCCCGCGGAGCGGGGGAGGGACACCACACCCGCCGATGCGGGGGGATCTGGCTTATCCTGCAACCGCAACCGCGGGAGGAGCTGACTGACCCTAACACCGCCGAAGCGGGAGGGGTACAAAGCTGCCCTACAGCCGCACGAAGCGGGAGGGAGTGCCGGCAGAATTTATGTCTCAATCCAGCCCCGTAAAACGGAGGGGAGAGGAATGCAGCAGCTCACTGTAACACAAACTCATCTCAACTCTTGAAGAATCCAAGTGAAAGAAGAACTTGAACACGAAGTCCTCCTGAAGTAACTGAAGGCTAAACTTGAACCTAAAATTCAACCAGAATATAAACAGTACAGATATCTGGGAGGGGCTATGGATTGATCAGCTATGATTAATGGAAAGAAAATTATCAGGTATGATTATACATAATTTTACCTTCCATATCATCAAGCTGATCAATCCATAGACTGGTGGGATGTACCGAAGCAGTACTCACCCAGGGCGGGACATAGAAATCCCTGACCTCAACACTGAAGCTCCAAACCGGGCCTCCGCCCGTGCAGCCACGGTAATGCTTGGAGAATGTATGAGCCGAAGCCCACGTTGCCGCCTTGCATATCTCTTCCAAGGAGACGGATCCGGCCTCTGCCATCGAGGCCGCCTGAGCTCTCGTGGAGTGAGCCTTCAGCTGGATAGGCGGCACCTTCCCCGCGGCCACATAAGCCGCTGCAATGGCTTCCTTGACCCATCTTGCCACTGTAGGCTTAGCAGCCTGCAGACCCTTACGAGGACCTGCAAACAGGACAAACAGATGATCCGATTTCCGGAAATCATTGGTCCCTTCCAAGTATCTGATGATGACTCGTCTCACATCCAGATATTCAAGAGCGGAGTACTCCTCTGGGTAGTCCTCCCTACGAAAGGAAGGGAGACAGAGCTGCTGATTCACATGGAAGCGAGAACCAATCTTGGGCAGGAAGGCAGGCACTGTGCGAATAGTCACTCCTGCCTCAGTGAACTGCAGAAAAGGCTCTCGACATAAGAGCGCCTGGAGCTCGGAAACTCTTCTGGCTGAAGTGATAGCCACCAAAAAGACTGCTTTCAACGTCAGGTCTTTCAGAGATGCCCTCGACAAGGGTTCCAAAGGCGGCTTCTGCAATGCTCTTAGCACCAGGTTGAGATTCCACGCAGGCACCACTGAGTGCAGAGGAGGGCGCAGGTGATTAACTCCCTTGAGAAAGCGCACCACATCTGGCTGCGAAGCCAGGGAAGCACCCTTCAGGCGGCCCCTGAAGCAAGCCAGAGCCGCTACCTGGACTTTAAGGGAACTGAGCGACAGGCCTTTCTCCAGACCTTCTTGCAGGAACGCCAACACTGAAGAAATTGGAGCAGTGAAGGGAGAAAGTGAGCCTGCTTCACACCATGCTGCAAAGATACGCCAAACCCTGGCGTAAGCAGTAGAAGTAGAGCGCTTCCTCGCTCTCAGCATAGTGGCGATGACCTTGTCTGAGAAGCCCTTCTTCCTCAGACGCTGCCGCTCAATAGCCAGGCCGTAAGACCAAAGGGAGAGGGATACTCCATCACCACGGGACCCTGATGTAACAGGCCCTGCTCCACTGACAGCCGCAGAGGATCGTCGACTGAGAGCCTGAACAAGTCCGCATACCAGGGACGTCTGGGCCAATCCGGACCCACCAGGATTACCCTGCCGGGATGCTTTGCCACCCGGTCTAGCACCCTGCCCAACATGGGCCAGGGCGGGAACACATAGAGGAGCTCTTGTGTCGGCCACTGTTGGAGAAGAGCATCTACTCCCAGGGATCGAGGGTCCCGTCTTCTGCTGAAAAAGCGCGGCACTTGGCCATTGGCCGATGACGCCATCAGATCTAGGCTCGGCTGGCCCCAGCGCTTCGTGATGTCCAAGAACGCCTGAGCAGATAGTTGCCACTCTCCGGGCTCCAAGGTATGGCGACTGAGAAAGTCCGCCTTGACATTCATGACTCCGGCAATGTGGGCCGCTGAAAGCTGCTCCAGGTTCGCTTCCGCCCACTGGCAAAGACTCATAGCCTCCTGGCTAGAGGGGCGCTCTTGGTACCTCCCTGGCGGTTGATATAGGCCACAGCCGTGGCATTGTCCGACAGGACCCGTACAGGCTTCAACACCAGTACCGGGATGAACTCCAATAACACCAACCGAATGGCTCTGAGTTCCAGGAGGTTAATAGATACTTGCCTCTGCAGGAGACTAGAGCCCCTGCGCTGTCCTTCCCAAGCAGTGGGCTCCCCAGCCCATCAAAGAGGCGTCTGTCGTGACGACAATCCACTCCGGGGTCACCAGAGGCAATCCTGCAGACAACTTGTCTGTCTGCGTCCACCAGCTCAGCGCCTTGCGCACTGCTGGGTCCACGGGAAGGCGCACAGCATAATCCTCCGACATCGGAGTCCAGCGCAGCAGCAGAGATAGCTGTAGTGGTCTCATATGAGCCCTGGCCCAGGGCACTACTTCCATCGTGGCCGTCATAGAGTCCAACAGCTGCACGTAGTCCCAAGCCCGAATAGGAGAGGCTACTAGGAACTAGTCCACCTGAGCCTGAAGCTTGACAATCCGATTGTCTGGCAGGAACACTCTGCCCACTTGGGTGTCGAATCGAACTCCCAGATACACCAGGGACTGAGTCGGGCGCAGCTGGCTCTTCTTCCAGTTGATGATCCATCCCAGGGAGCTCAAAAGAGCAACTACCCGGTCCATAGCTTTGCCGCACTCTGCATAAGAGGGGGCTCGGATCAACCAGTCGTCCAGATAAGGATGGACTTGTACTCCTTCCTTTAGCAGGAAGGCCGCTATGACCCCCATTACTTTGGAAAAGGTCCGCGGAGCAGTAGCCAACCCGAAAGGGAGGGCTCTGAACTGGAAGTGTCGTCTCAGGACTGTAAAACGCAGAAAGCGTTGGAGAGGAGGCCAGATGGGAATATGCAGGTACGCTTCCTTGATGTCCAAGGAAGCCAAGAACTCTCCTGCCTTCACTGCCGCTATAACAGAGCGGAGAGTCTCCATGCGAAAGTGCCTCACTTTCCAGGCCCGATTGACCCCTTTGAGGTCGAGGATAGGCCGGACAGAACCTCCTTTCTTTGGAACCACAAAGTAAATGGAGTAACGTCCCTTGCCAATCTGATTTTTTGGCACCGGAACGACCGCACCCAGGCGGATCAGGTTGTCCAAGGTCTGCTGCACTACCACAGCTTGACCGGAGACTTGCAGGGAGAGAGTACAAACCCGTCTCTTAAGGGTTGGCAGAACTCTAGCTTGTAGCCGTCTCTGATGACTTCCAGCACCCACGCGTCTGAAGTTATAGTGGTCCACTCGCCCAGAAACGAGGACAGCCGTCCTCCAATCTGCACTGGGGCGTGGACCAAGGCCCCGTCATTGGGTACGAGACCCTGGGGGAGGACCGGAGGGAGCACCTCCGGGACGGCGGTCTCTGCGAAAGGAATGCTGCTTGGGGGAGAAATTCCTCTTGAAGGAAGAGGGGGCAGAGGAACCCGACTTGCCCGGGCGGTACCGATGGGCTTCCTGCAACCGTCCTCTGGAGGTATCGGGACGAGTACTAACCCGAGCCCTGACCTCTGGTAATTTCTTGCCCTTAGACGTGCCGAGATCGGTCACGATTTTGTCCAGCTCGACCCCAAAGAGCAGCTTGCCTTTAAAAGGCAATCTAGCCAGGCGGGATTTAGAGGCGTGGTCAGCAGACCAATGTTTCAGCCAAAGCCACCGCCGCGCAGAGACTGTCTGAGCCATGCCTTTAGCTGAGGCTCTCCAGACAACATACAGCAAGTCTGCCAAATAGGCTAAGCCCGATTCCAGGGCCGGCCAATCAGCCCTCAAGGAATGATCCGAGGGGGAAGCCCGCTGCACCATAGTCCGACACGCCCTGGCCACATAGGAGCCGCAAACTGAGGCCTGCAAACTTAAAGCAGCTGCCTCAAAGGACGACCTTAAGGCCGCCTCCAATCTTCTGTCTTGGGCGTCCTTTAGGGCCGTGCCACCTTCCACCGGCAACGCCGTTTTCTTAGTCACCGCAGTGATTAAAGAATCCACGGTAGGCCACAGATAGGCCTCACGTTCACTCACAGCCAAAGGATAGAGGCGGGACATAGCCCTAGCCACTTTAAGGCTCGTTTCCGGGACATCCCATTGAGCCGCAATTAAGGTGTGCATGGCATCATGCACGTGGAAGGTTCTAGGCGGGCGCTTCGTCCCCAGCATAATGGCAGAGCCAACAGGGGCTGAGGGAGAGACGTCCTCCGGAGAGGAAATCTTCAAAGTGTCCATGGCCTGTAACAACAGGTTGGGCAAATCCTCTGGGCTAAAAAGCCGCGCTGCAGAGGGGTCATCCGCTCCATCCGAGCGGGGATCTATCTCCTCCAAGGAATCCGCAAAGGATCGTTGGGAGACCTCAGACACGCTGCCCTCATCTACATCGGAGGAGACAAAAGTCCTCCAAGGCCTGGAAATCAACCCGAGGGCGTTTACCTCTGGGAACCTCAACCTCTTTATCCGAAGAGGGAGCAGGGGCAGCGTTTTGCATGAGGAAAGCCTGATGCAGCAGCAAAACAAACTCGGGGGAGAAACCCCCCAGACTGTGCACTTCCGCAGCCTGGGCAACAGCCCTAGACGCACTCTCAACCGGCACTCGCAATAGCGGGGGAGAGACATGCTGCGCATCCAAAATGGCGTCCGGCGCGAAACTCCGTGAAGGAGCCGCGCGGGAAGAACGGCGCTTAACTTTAGCCGCTTTTGTGCCGTGGCCCAAATTAAGGGCGTTCATGGCATTAATGTCTCCAACCTCAAGGGCGGCCCCGAAGAAGCCGTCCGAGCCGCGTGGCCGGCCAAGATGGCGGAGGCGAGGAGCGGGGGATGGGCGTTTATGGCGGGAAAAAAACGCCACGCCGGAGGAACGACCGGGACATTCATCGGTCACTAAACTATCACCCATCAAGGGCAAATCAGGTTGTAAAACCCCCGCATCCCCTCTAGAAGCGCTCCAGCGATCCGGGGAGCGACCCTTTGCGCCCTCGCCCTCCGACGCCATTGCCACGAGGAGAAGAATCGGGGAACCCCCTGCCCGCTATAAAAAGGTAAAATTACCTGCTTGCCGCTCCGAGCTGTAACGAACTGGTGTCCCAGTGAGTAGCTGCAATGAACGTTTAAAGAAACGTCGAATTAAACGCCTTTAAAGACGTTTAAAAATTTTTTTTTTTTTTTTTTTTAAACGGAGCCAGCGGGAGGGGGGAGAAAAGGAGGGACCTGGCACCACCAGGTTTGCACTTGCTCAAAAGAGCCCTCAACCCCAGGCCTCAACAAAACCTAAGGATTAGGCTTGGAGGCCTAGCCAGAGCTGCTGCTGTGTGTGACCACCACCTGCTGAGATAGAGAACATACTGAGGAGTTTCCGGCAGCACATGACCACATATAGGGAGGCAAAAGTTTGCTCTCTATCTCCACCTGCTGGTAGATGGACACAACCCACCAGTCTATGGATTGATCAGCTTGATGATATGGAAATGTCATCTGCTATTTGGATGCCACTACTACTACTACTATTACTATTTAGCATTTCTATAGCGCTACAAGGCGTACGCAGTGCTGCACAAACATAGAAGAAAGACAGTCCCTGCTCAAAGAGCTTACAATCTAAGACTCGTAAGGTCTCGTAAGGTCCTCTTGTAATTTTTCACAATCTTCTTGCGATTTAACAACTATGAATAACTTTGTGTCATCAGCAAATTTAATTACCTCACTAGTTATTCCCATCTCTAGATTATCTACTATAATAAAAAGCACCTCCAACGTTCTGAAGCTGACTCCGTGGCAGTGAAGGGTTGTAGGGTCCATGCTGCCTGTAAAGCTGTATCCATCTCCTGTTGTGACGTTAGCGTACTTCCTGGTTTGTCACACGCGACGTCACACGCATGAGGGTGTCGTCGTCCCTCCCTTCCTTCCAGGCCCCCTCCCTCCGATTTTTAAAAGTCATCTCCCTCCCTTCCTTCCAGGCCCCCTCCCTCCGATTTTTAAAAGTCATCTTCACTTACCAAGTCAGGGTTATGGCGAACAGCAGTAGCGGTAAAAGGTGTGTAGGCTCGGCCCTTCTCTCTCTCTCAGCTGTGGTCCCACCCTTGCGGAAACAGGAAATGAGGGCAGGACCACAGCTGAGAGAGAGAGAAGGGCCGAGCCTGCACATCTTTTACCGCTGCTGGCGGTCGACGTAACCCCTACGAGGTAAGTGAAGATGACTTTTAAAATTCGTAGGGAGGGGGCCTGGAACTGGAATGGAGGGAGGGAGGAAGGGAGGGATGACGAACCTGGAACTGGGAGGGAGGGGGGTGGACCGTGAAACTCGGAGGGAGGGAGGGACCCTGAAACTCGGAGGGAGGGAGGGGGGTGGACCGTGAAACTCGGAGGGAGGGAGGGACCCTGAAACTCGGAGGGAGGGGACGACCCTGGAACTCGGAGGGAGGGAGGCAGGGGATGACCCGGGAACTCGGAGGGGGGGGAACGACCTGGGAACTCGGAGGGAGGGAGGGAGGGGGACGACCCTGGAACTCGGTGGGGGGGTGCCCCTGGCACACACTCTCAATCTCACACACTCTCTCTCTCACAAACACACTCGCACCCAGTCTCACTCTCTCTGTCACACACACACGCTCGCACATTCACTCTCTCTCTCTCTCTCTCTCTCACACAGTCACTCTCACACACACTCTCTCAAACATACACACTCCAAGGAAAACCTTGCTAGCGCCCGTTTCATTTCTTCCAGAAACGGGCCTTTTTTACTAGTTTATAAATATGTTAAAAAGTAGTGGTCCCAACACAGACCCCTGGGGAACCCCACTATCTACCCTTCTCCACTGAGAATACTGACCATTTAACCCTACTCTATATGTTTCTCGGAGCTGGCTGTTCTGTTAAACAGGCAGCTTCCCTTCCATCTGTATATACAAATCCAAGAGAAAGAGGGGAGGTGCATTATACTTTTGGGAGAGCTGTAGGGGAGAAAGCTGATGTTTTGTAATGTGTATGCACCGAACATCTACAATTCTTTCCCATGCTAGCTTCTAGTATGTCAGGTTATCCAGACTATAAAATCATTAAAGGGGAGCCTTCAATATAACAGCAGACCCACCACTGGATTGTACACCCCCAAAATGAAGGGGAAAAGATCATGATGCAAGAGGTGTGAATTTTATTATCCAACAGCTAGATTTGCATACCTGTCGAACCTATTACCTCTGTGAGAATGACTTTATATTTTACTCTAATGCTCATAATGTGATGCAAGATTGAATTACCTTCTGCTAAACAAAACCCTTTTTTTCTTTGGTACAAATCACGAAATTTCAAAACTCAACAATTTCTGATCCTGTTCCAGGCTTTAGGGGATTTTTAAGGGCTAAATGGTTAGACTATAAATCTGATAACAATACAGTTGATGTGGACCCTGTTACTTATTGGGAAACAGCCAAAGAAGAGACAGATAGGGAATTGTTAGCACTATCAAAGGATCTTCACAAATTTCGTAGTACACATATACAAAGGTTAGGCGAATCCTCTAAGGCTAGGTATCAGGAAATAAGGCATAACATTGAGACATTATTACAAAAAAAGGCCGAGCTGTCATTGTATTATCAGCGGTATAAGTTATATAGATGGGGTGGGAAAACAGGGAAACTCCTAGTGAACCTGGTTCAACCCTGTAAAAAGAGGCAAGTGATTTCTGCCATTAAGGATGTAGGAGGGACTAAATATGAACAGGGAGACCAAAAAATGTAACAATTTGTGTTGTATTATAAATTTTTGTATGAAAAAAGGGAACAAAACGTAGAGATTAGAGACCATTTTTTCCAGAAATTACCCTTACCACAATTCACCGGGGATCAAATTTAGCGACTGAATGTGCCACTTAGTGATGTGGAAATAGCATTTAGCTCACAGGCCCCAGGACCTGATGGGTTTGG
The DNA here is from genome assembly GCF_901765095.1 of Microcaecilia unicolor. Lineage (NCBI taxonomy): Eukaryota > Metazoa > Chordata > Amphibia > Gymnophiona > Siphonopidae > Microcaecilia > Microcaecilia unicolor. The sequence continues at coordinate 116,512,225 of NC_044041.1, read as the reverse complement.
GCCGGAACTTTATAAGATACTACAGGGTATGATGGTGAATGATGTTATTACTATTTGATAACTGTTTCTTGTTCTCTCCTATCAATTTTATAGCAGTCCTTTTCCCAGTATTTTGTTCTTTGAAAACCGCTTCGACTCATGTTTGAAAGAGGCAGTACATCAAGTGAATAAATGATACCACCTTTATGCAATATGTGTAACATTTTGTCTCAGGATGTAGTCCATAATCAGACTAATATGGCTCATGTAATACTGCTTCCAAAGCCTAGTAAAGACCTTGAGCAAGTCAGTTCATGCAGACCAATATCCCTTCTGAACCAGGATGTAAACATGTTGGCAGCTACGTTGGCACGAAGGCTAAACATGTATCTGCCCACCATAGTTCATCCTGATCAGGTGGGATTTGTGACGAGGGCGATATGCTTCAATGAACCTTAGGAAGGTCAAGATAGCCTTGCATGAACACAGGGGGAACGGTGGAATATTGGGAATAGCAGGGTTGGATATGGAAATTGCTTTCTTGAGAATATCTTTTTTGGGTACTGGATTAGTATGGTCTCCATGGAGCCTTTGCTGGATTAAAGCACTGTACGATAAGTCCCAAGCCCATGTACTAGTGAATGGCAGATTGACCAAACCCTTGGATCTATAGAGAGGCACCCGATAAGGTTGCCCCCCCCCCCCCCCCCCCCCCACACACACACTTTTGTTTCTGTTAGCTGTAGAATCATTGGTTATCAAAATCAGACAGGAATAATGGTGGGAGGGACAGAATGCAAGATTAGTTTATTTGCGGACAATATCTTGCTATACTTAGACCAAGCACAAAAACATCTGAATGTTGCACTTAATACTGTTAGGGACTTTGGAAAGATATCTGGATTGCGAATGAACTGTGACAAATCAGAAAATTTTTTTTTGTTACATTTGTACCCCGCGCTTTCCCACTCATGGCAGGCTCAATGCGGCTAACGTATTGTATACAGGTACTTATTTGTACCTGGGGCAATGGAGGGTTAAGTGACTTGCCCAGAGTCACAAGGAGCTGCCTGTGCCTGAAGTGGGAATCAAACTCAGTTCCTCAGTTCCCCAGGACCAAAGTCCACCACCCTAACCACTAGGCCACTCCTCCACTACCGTTAGCAGGGGACAAAGATTAACTGTGGCACTCCACCCTCACTATACCACCCACCAAAAAGCCGACTGACATATCTTGGCATTTATTCGAGCACAAGACTGGCAGGAGCTCCCTTTACACCTTATGGGCAGAATTGCATTGGTTAAAATGGTCAAGGGGCCCAAGTTACTGTACCCCCTCTAGACTATAGCAATATGGATATAACGCAAAGACGAACTAAAGTTTTGCTGAATCATATCTAAATTCATCTGGAAGTCTAAGGCATCAAGGATTAGCATGACTAAACTGGGGGCTTGAAAGTACCAGACATTGGGTTTTATAACATTGCTGCCCTGATGAGGTGGCTTCGTGAGAGTTACATGGGAAAAGACAATGATAGCAATATATTCATCCAAGTCAGGTTAGGGAGTGCACCTAGGCCTTGATTTTCTCTCCTCTCATGCCATCCTCGATCCGCTTCACTCCGGCTTTCGCCCCCTACACTCAACAGAAACGGCACTATCTAAAATCTGCAATGATCTGTTCCTTGCCAAATCCAAAGGCCACTATTCCATCCTCATCCTCCTTGACCTATCCGCCGCTTTTGACACTGTCAATCACAATTTACTTCTTGCCACACTGTCCTCATTTGGGTTCCAGGGCTCTGTCCTCTCCTGGTTCTCCTTTTATCTCTCCCACTGTACCTTCAGAGTACATTCTCATGGTTCTTCCTCCACCCCCATCCCGCTCTCTGTTGGAGTTCCTCAGGGATCTGTCCTTGATCCCCTTCTTTTTTCAATCTACACTTCTTCCCTGGGCTCCCTGATCTCATCTCATGGTTTCCAATATCATCTTTATGCCGACAACACCCAGCTTTATCTCTCCACACCAGACAATACTGCAGAAACTGCTGAACAAAAGTATGAAAGATGAGGAGTGGAAGGCTCCATGATTACAACTAGCTGTTTCAACACTAAAATCTCCTGGGACATGAGAAAAGAATGTGGCACACATCAGCCAAAGGCACGGCTCCAGAAAGTCTGGCAAGAAGGGGGAGCGATAAGGGAACACAGATGCAGCATATGTTCTGCTTTAAATTAAGGATTTATGGTATGGCACAGCCTGCACGTGATATCAGGAGGAGATTATTCATAAAACAGTATATAAGGAGGGTGGAACAAAGAAGTAGTAAGCATTTTGACTCTTTTGCCTTAAGCATTCTGTATATAGCATTCTGATTTCTCTTGTACATTGCTTGTTTATATTGCTTATAAAAGAAATGCTTCCTAAATACCCAATTGATGGTATTCAGTTTGTAAACTAAAAAAGTGAATAAACTTTTTATATTAAATAGGAAATTCGTCTGGCCTTTTCTACAAAAGTGGCGACCGCGGCAGGACAGAAGATTTATGCCGCACACGGAAAAGAGAAGGCGAGACGAATGACAAATTAAGTGTTTGTTGTTAACGAAGTTTTTTACAGGAGAGAGCAAGCGTTGTTTAAGCCTGATTTCTGTGTACTACTGATTTGGGAGTGATCAACCTACTGACGTGGACATACGGGTGACGACTCCTGGGCTTGCTAAAGAGAAATAAGAAGACGCGTGAGTAAGCTTACATTGTGGACTTATTAGTAGTATATTTGTTTAGCTTTGTAGTTTTCTTTTTTGTATATTTTCTTTGTTTAAGTGCATTAGTATATTTTAGTAGGTTGTGGCTCTATAGGAGAAATTGTAATAGTCAGAATAAAATGGAAGGGAAAGGGGTAGATAAGAAAGAAAAGCCCCCTGTATATGCTTTGTATTTAGATTTAGATAGTTCAAAAAAATGCACCCCTTTGCAGCATGTCATAGAATTATTCCAGTTAGAAAAAAAACAGATTGAAAAAATACATGAGAAATGGGTCAAATATGATGCAAACTGGTCTCAGTATGGATCGTTTGATCGTCCTAAATTATTATCTCTCCTGAAATATATACAAGAGAATAAGAAAAAGAAGAAAAGCTTAGAGAAGCATCTTACAATTTGGAATTTATTTTCTGTAGCAGCAGATCTTTTTCATGCCGATGTAGATAGGATACAACAAGAGGCAGAAATGTATAAAAGAAATAATCCCCCGTCGTATGAATCTAGCAGGGACACGTTGTGCCCCCTAAGGGCGACTGATAAAATGAAGGAATCAAAGCCAAAGCGCTCTGTGCCATGCGCTGGGTATTCGGCTCTTGATGACCCCCCCAGTGATTCAGAAAGTGAAAAGGGAGGGGATAATGAGGACAGTGATGTGGGGACAAGGGAACAGAAAAAGGAGAAAAAACGGGTGAGACAGAAAGAAAAAGGAAAATCTAGTGCAGAATCAGGCACGTACCCTGATTTGAAAACCCTAATTACATCAGAACAATATGACCTGGCAACACAATTTGAAATTGAGGGACGACTGCGGATGTACTCCGAGCCTCCCATGACCATGTCAACCCCAACTCATAAGCGAACAAAAACTATGCCAATATCTTTAACCCCAGGGCCCCCCAGGCCAATTTTTCGAGGCACGCATGTGGCTGCAGAGCTTATGAGACTGAATAATCTAATATAATAAAACGCACCGTGAACGTTCTGAAGACAACGTTCTGTGAAGCCGGAAACTTGAAGCCGGAAGCCTAAGTTCTCAGGACAACGTTCTGTGAAGCCGGAAGCTTGAAGCCGGAAGTCTGAAGCCTTGAAGCCATCTGACGTCACTCCCAGGCTGAGGCTGAAGGGTTCGGGGATTCGTGGTGTGAAGCCTTCAAGCCAGCCAGCCGTCTCTGCCCCGCCCTCGCGACAAAACAAACAAATCCGGAAGCGAAACGTCAGGGAAGGAGGCGGCGCTCCCGACGTCTAGCCTTCCCTTCGCTGAGTTCCGCCTTCAAAACAAGGCGGAACACAGCGAAGGGAAAGCTAGACGTCGGGAGCGCCGCCTCCTTCCCTGACGCTTCGCTGCACGAACCGCCACGGAGGTAAAGTTAAAAAGAATTAAAAAAAAAAAAAAGGGATGCATGGATGCGAAGGGGTGGGGGGGCATGGATGCGAGGCATGGATGCGAAGGGGGGGCATGGATGCGAAGGGGGGGGGGGAGAAGAGGGCGGGCCAGGCTGGGACATGGGAGAGAGCGTAGCATGGATGCGAGGGGGGGGGTCATGGAAGGGCGAGAGGGGACTTGCTGGAAAAGGATGAATGGAGGCGGCAGGGGACAGAGGAGCATGGATGGGTATGGATTAGGAGGGCAGGGCACAGGGAGAGAGGGGAATTACTGGAAATGGATGAATGGAGGGGACAGAGGAGCATGGATTACAGAGCAGGCCTCAGGCAGAGAGGGGAAATGCTGGATAGGGAAAAATGGAGGGGCCAGGTGACAGATGAGCATGGATGGGCATGGATTGAAAGGGCAGGACTCAGGGAGAGGGGAATTGCTGGATAGGGATGAATGGAGGGGACAGATGGGCATGGATGGATATGGATTACAGAGCAGGCCTCAGGCAGAGAGGGGAAATGCTGGATAGGGAAAAATGGAGGGGCCAGGTGACAGAGGAGCATGGATGGGCATGGATTGGAAGGGCAGGACTCAGGGAGAGGGGAATTGCTGGGTAGGGATGAATGGAGGGGACAGATGGGCATGGATGGATATGGATTGCAGAGCAGGCCTCAGGCAGAGAGGGGAAATGCTGGATAGGGAAAAATGGAGGGGCCAGTTGACAGAGGAGCATGGATGGGCATGGATTGGAAGGGCAGGACTCAGGGAGAGGGGAATTGCTGGATAGGGATGAATGGAGGGGACAGATGGGCATGGATGGATATGGATTGCAGGGCAGGCCTCAGGCAGAGAGGGGAAATGCTGGATAGGGAAAAATGGAGGGGCCAGGTGACAGAGGAGCATGGATGGGCATGGATTGGAAGGGCAGGACTCAGGGAGAGGGGAATTGCTGCATAGGGATTAATGGAGGGGACAGATGGGCATGGATGGATATGGATTGCAGGGCAGGCCTCAAGCAGAGAGGGGAAATGCTGGATAGGGATGAATGGAGGGGGCAGGTGACAGACAAACATGGATGGCCATGGATTGGGAGGGCAGGGCTCAGGGACAGAGGGGAATTGCTGGAAAAGGATGAATGGAGGGGGCAGGGGACAGATGGCCATGGATTGGGAGGGCACGGCTCACACTCTCTCTCTCATATACAATGTCTTTCTGACTCTCACTCTCACACACTCTGTCTCACACTGTATCACATTCACTCTCTCTGTGCCACACAGTCACTCACACACTCGCTTGGTCTCATACACTCACTCAAACAGAGAATCTGTGTCTCACACACACTCTCTCTCTCGCCCACACACACACACTCTCACTCACACTGTGTCTCACATACACACTTGCACACACTCTCATTCTCACACACACACTCTCTCACAAACACACTCACACCCAGACTCACGCTCTCTCTCACACAATCACACTTTCACTCTGACTCTCAAACAGTCACTCTCACATACACTCTCCCAAACATACACACTCCGAGGAAAACCTTGCTAGCGCCCGTTTCATTTGTGTCAGAAACGGGCCTTTTTTACTAGTACTAAATATGGTGAGGAATGGTGGGGGGCTACTAGACACTTGTTAAATGTAAAACGGCTCCCCTTGCCGTGCGATGAAAATGGTCCTAGTACACATGAGGACATTCAGGAATTATTAGAGGTTGTCAACAAATCTTGCCCGGGTATAGGGAATGGAACATTTGTAAAGGAGGGATTGGAATTCTGGGATCATTGGTTCCACAAAATAAAACGTGATTTGGAAGAAGAGGTGGAAGAGGATGGTAAACAGGAGATTTGCGGCGCTTTAGATAGTAGTGCTTTACACATGCCAGTTATGACGCGCTTAGACGCAGCTGGCAATCGAGTACGCCATTACAAACCATACACCCCCGTAGATGTTACAACTTTAGTTGCAAAAATTCCCAGTATAGTGAAAGGAGCTCGTATGTGGTTAGATGGGATAGAACAGGCAACTGCAGGGACTCAATTGACTATTGGAGATTTTAAAGCCCTGTGTGCAGCGTCAGGTATTAGTATATCTCAACTGGCAGTGCAGTGTGGATATCAGCGCCTGCCATCACATACTGTGGATGGGGATGTATACGCAGGGAATAGTAAGGCTGCTCTTTCTGCAGCACTGCATGTGATGTATCCAACCCCGATTGATTTTTCAGCCATTACGGCAAATAAATGGGACCCTAAAACTGATTTTTCGGCACATTTGACAAAATGTATAAATTTGTATAAGGCTCAAACAGGGCAAGATGCAGATGTGGATCATAATGTAGCAGTATTTTTACACCTATTCATGTCCACACTGCCTGATAATATGCGTAAGAATTTAGACGCTGTCATTGCCCTGTCCTCAAAGCCGTGGCCAGAAATAAGAGAGACATTGATGCATTTTAGTAATGTGCATCGTAAACTGATAGAGACCCCACAGAAAGAACAGGCTAAATTAACTTCTAAGTTAATGACTATGCAGTTAAAGGATTTGGAAAGCAAGGAACAGGATAGAAACAAAAAACAGGAAACAATGGTAATGCCCTCTGCCTCACCTCCACAGGTCATTTACTATGTACAACCGGGATATAGCCGGCCGTACCAACCAAGGGGACGAGGCATGGTTAGAGGCAGGGGTAGAGGTCGAGGGATGCAAGGATCAGGACCATCACCTAATAGAAGGGCACATGTACAATGTTGGGGATGTCAGCAATATGGTCACTATGCTTCAGAATGTTATCAGAATGCAGGAATGCCCCAAGTACAAATGCAGACGCAGCAAGGATTGATGCCCCAAGTAGTAGGGATACCTGCGAGTGCCCCGCAGACTGCAATACAGCAGCCGGCGACGCAATCACAGGGACCAGGAGCGGCAGTACAGAGACAGGGTACTGTGAATGCCTTTCCAACTTGGCAGAATATTCCAGACCAATGCTATTGACTGGAAACAGACCCGTGTCAGGAGGAGGGAATGATTTTCAGGTTAGACACAAGGGAGCCCTTTATTACATTGACAATTGGAAAATATGGAACTCCTGTGAGATTTTTGATAGATACAGGGGTGAGTACCTCTGTGTTATGTGCAAAACCGCAGGGAGTTAAGCTTTCAAATCAGTATAGAACAACAGTGGGATTTACGGGGATAGAACAAAGAAAAAGGCTAACGGAACCGACTCTGGTGCGCTTGGAATGCCAATCGCACGGTTCAAGGGAGGCTGTGGTACCCTTCTTAGTGGCACCTGATTGCCCAGTAAATTTGTGTGGTAGAGACTTGTTGTCTCAATTAGGACTGTGTTTAGATTTTGGAAATAAAGAAATACCAAGTTTGCTCACTATGGTCCAACAGTTGAATAATGAAAATAAAGTAAGGGTTATGGAAGAATTACCACAGCATATTTGGAGTACAAGTGATTCACCATATGGACTAGCCGTAAATGCAAAACCCCACAAGATAGAATTAATAAAAGGGGCACAGGGGCCGAAGCAAGACCCTTACCCCATACGACCTAAATTAGTATCCAAAACCCTGGAACACATTGGTAAATTATTGAAATGTGGTATTATTGAACCTTCAGTATCCCCGTACAATACCCCATTGTTTCCGGTTCCAAAAGGGGAAAACAATGTAAGGATAGTACATGATTTAAGAGAGCTAAATGAAGTTACAAGAAATCAATTTCCGATTTGTGCGAATCCTGCTACACTTTTGCATACCCAGAATATATATGCGTACAATACTGTCATTGACTTGTCTAATGCATTCTTTTCAATACCTCTTCATCCAGAGTCTAGGGATTTGACGTCATTTATAGTACAGAATGAGGCATACAGGTGGACTAGGATGCCGCAAGGCTTTACTGATAGTCCATCGGTATTCTCAAAACAACTAATGATGGATTTAAAAGATTTCAGGAGTCAATTGCCTGACACGGTGTCATTGTTTGTCTATGTAGATGATATTCTATTGTCTGCTGAGACTGAAGCAGAATGCCTAGAATGGACTAGAAAATTATTTTTGTTATTAGGAGAGTTAGGATATAAATGTAACAAGGAAAAATGTGTTATAGCTCAGTCTACTGTCACCTTTTTAGGACAAAATGTTTCAGCAGAACATAAGGTCATTATACCGGAAGTTATATCTATTTTAAATGAGACTCCGGTACCGCAAACAGTTACCCAGTTACGTGCTGTTTTGGGAATGTTAAATTACTGCAGACAATGGATACCAAATTATACACAAAAAGTAATGAGACTTTATAAACATTTGAAACTGCCCGCAGCCACACCAAAGAATACACTAATTGTGTTGGAAGAGCAGGATAAGATAGTGCTGGCTAAGATTGTGAGGGATCTGTTATCCCCAGGACCCTTAGCAGTAATAGATATACAATCACCTGTGCATTTGTGGGTAAAAGACATGGGAAACAGTTGGGCAGCTATGATTAATCAAAATAATGAAGTAAAATACACCAGTAGCTTTTTTATCAGGCTCTTTTAATCATGTGGAAAAGGGAATGAAAGAAATACCAAAGTTATTGACAGCTATTGTGGCAGCAGTAGGCAAATGGAGAGCACAAATGCCTTTTGTTCCTATTGTAATACATACTAACCACACGATTAAAACGCTGTTGAGCCCTAGCCAGACGGCATTGACAGCCACTAGATTTGGAAAATATCAAGCAGTACTTTTAGGACAAGATATAAGAATAATACCATTAACTAAAGAACAGAGAAATAAGATAGATCTTCTTTTTCCTGTCGATCAAGAGGGTGAGATCGATACTATAAAAATCCCTACATTTCACTGTCTTACTTTTGAACTCTTGTCTGATGGGTTGATATGGTTTACAGATGGAGCTTGTGAAAGGACTGTTGCAGGCTTTGCCTGCGTGCAGGTGGATGAGAATCTAAGAAAGATAATGCAAGTACAATATAAAACCCCTCCTGACCATACTGCACAGCATGCTGAACTTTTGGCCGTTATTACGGCCTTACAACACACTGATATGACTCAAAATGTCACTATATATACTGATAGTGGTTACGTTGCAAGTTCACTACAGTATCATATATTAAAATGGCAGCGTAGGGGGATGATAACCAGCGCAGGTAAAAATCTACAACATTACACATATTGGAAATTGCTGTTTGAAATTTTGGCAAGAAGGGAACGTGAAGGTAGAAAAACTGTAGTTGTGTGGACCCCGGCCCACACTGAAAGGCCAACCTTTGAGGCACAAGGTAATGCAATGGCTGATGCAGCAGCAACGGAGGTGGTTAAGCAAAGTGAAAAGATTTGTATAATACTAGACAGACACAGGAAGGGCCACTTACGAATGTAGATAAGATTGAAATGTGGCAGCCAGAGGGACAGGAAAGTGAAAAATGGTTGAAGAGAGGATGTATGAAATTGGGAAGTGAATGGTTTAATGCAGAAGAAGGATTACCTTGCATGCCAATGAGCCAGGCGATTAAGGTATTGCTTGGGTGGCATGCAACCATGCATTGGAACAGAGAAACAATGAAACAACAATTTGAGCAAAGATTTTGGACTTTAAAAATTGATAACCTGATTCAACAGGTTGTGCAAAATTGCATGGTATGCAATATTAATATACCTAAACGAGGTCCTAAAATATCGCCTGGCACACTTCCAATACCAGAAGGCCCAGCAAAAGAATGGTATATTGATTTCACTGATATGATTGTTCCAGTGCAGGGAAAAAGATATTTGTTAGTTTGGGTGGATGCTTTTTCAAGGTGGATAGAAGCATTTCCATGTAAAAGGGAGACAGCACATGAGGTGGTACAATGCCTGGTAACTCACATTATGCCAAGCCATGGGTGTCCGTCTAGAATAATTTCTGATAACGGGACACATTTCAATAACAGTGTTTTGAAAGAAATGGAAACGATTAACGATTAACACACAGGAAAGTATCAGTGTATCGCCCCACCTCCAATGGTTTGGTAGAGCGCTACAATGGTATTTTAAAAACAAAATTGAGAGTCTTACTAAAATCTCTCAATAAAGAAATGGTGGGAAAATTATATACATGGCTTGATATATTGCCATTAGCATTAATGACAATAAGGGCCCAACCTAATGGGCGTACAAAATTGTCCCCATTCCAAATTCAGACAGGACGTCATTTCTTCCCGATGCAGACAGCAAGTACTGATAGCACAGCTCAGTACTGGCAAAAGCTACAACCGATGTTGAACCTGACAAGTGATATGATCCGAACAAATGTAGCATCACAGGCAGGGACTACTAATGATGTTTGTGCTTTTAAAGTAGGTGATCTAGTACTACGAAAGAACTTTACACATAAAACATGGAAGGATCCTGTGTATGTAGGGCCTTTTGCTATCACGGCCCTTACTCAGACCGCTGCCCGTCTGGAAGGTCATACTTCTTGGGTACATTTATCAGATATTCGACGAATCAATAATACTGAAGTTGACAAGGAATAGACAGACAACATGTCCATGTCCCTGAACATATTGATATTGCGTTGTTGTTGCTGTTTAGTTTTCCAATAGGATGGACAATGAATACGTATGAGAACAAGCTTGTAACGGCAGCAAAAATGTTGAATTTAATTGACTGTATTATATGCGCACACAGACTGACATCATCCTTGTCCTTGGCCAGCTATGATGTTTGGGACTACAATGATAAACCTCAACATCATGTCTGTTATCCCACTAATACCTGTGTAAGGGATGATGGAAACTTCATTGGACAAATGAGACTATTTATAAGCAAGCCTTGCTTATGGACAAGTACCCACAGACATCATTTTGGTGTCTGATTAAATAGTATGACAACTGGAAACATTCCCCCGATAAAGTGCAATTACACGCACAATGTTGTAACAGGTAATTGGTCTATAGGAAGAAGTACAGTGATTATAAATGTCACAGCCACCAAAGAAAAGTGTGGCAATAAAACAAGCTGCAATAAGACTTTAACTCAATGATATGTAACAACTGATGAATGTTAACACCTTGGAATATGCTTTTAATTTGTGTAATTTTTAATGCCACATCAGCTAATGAAAAGTAAGAATGAATGACAGTGTATTCCCCTTTGATGAAGCTCACTGTCCTATAAATTATATACCTCAAGAGATATAAATTTTGTACCCTAGTACAATTGAATCTGTTTAATGCTGTGTAACATGTGTATTAGCATGTTTGCAAAGATGTGCCAGGATGCTTTTAAAATGATAATGGTAACTGAAATCAAGAATGAACAGAACTTTAATATGTCAGCAGAGATATTGAAAGACGTATGATAAAGATGATGAAAAGGCAGAGCTTGCAGGCACAGCATATCATAAATAACAAGGGGGAGGAGATTTAGAAGGGAGGTAAAAAGAAACAGACTGGAGCTGAAACAGATGTGTGAGGCCTGAAACAATCAGTCCTCAAGGGAGGATTTGTTGAACAAAAGTATGAAAGATGAGGAGTGAAGGCTCCATGATTACAACTAGCTGTTTCAACACTAAAATCTCCTGGGACATGAGAAAAGAATGTGGCACACATCAGCCAAAGGCACGGCTCCAGAAAGTCTGGCAAGAAGGGGGAGCGATAAGGGAACACAGATGCAGCATATGTTCTGCTTTAAATTAAGGATTTATGGTATGGCACAGCCTGCACGTGATATCAGGAGGAGATTATTCATAAAACAGTATATAAGGAGGGTGGAACAAAGAAGTAGTAAGCATTTTGACTCTTTTGCCTTAAGCATTCTGTATATAGCATTCTGATTTCTCTTGTACATTGCTTGTTTATATTGCTTATAAAAGAAATGCTTCCTAAATACCCAATTGATGGTATTCAGTTTGTAAACTAAAAAAAGTGAATAAACTTTTTATATTAAATAGGAAATTCGTCTGGCCTTTTCTACAAAACCCATGCCAAGGTATCGACCTGCTTATCCGACATTGCTGCCTGGATGTCCAACCGCCACCTGAAACTGAATATGGCCAAGATCGAGCTTATTGTCTTCCCACCCAAACCCACTTCTCCTCTCCCTCCACTCTCTATCTCAGTTGATAACACCCTCATCCTCCCCATCTCATCTGCCCGCAACCTCGGAGTCATCTTCGACTCCTCCCTCTCCTTCTCTGCCCATATCCAGCAGATAGCCAAGACCTGTCGCTTCTTCCTCTATAACATTAGCAAAATTTGGCCTTTCCTCTCTGAGCACACCACCCGAACTCTCATCCATTCTCTCATTACCTCTCGCCATGACTACTGCAACCTACTCCTCACTGGCCTCCCACTTAGCCATCTATCCCCCCTTCAGTCCATTCAGAACTCTGCTGCACGTCTTATCTTTCACCTGGACCGATATACTCATATAACCCCCCTCCTCAAGTCACTTCACTGGCTTCCGATTAGGCACAAATCCAAGAAGACAGAAGGAGCCTCCACGGAAAGTCAAAGCAAAACAGCAAAAGTAGAGGCTGACAAATGCGCAAACCAATAGGGAGATAATCTCAAAAAACAGTTTATTCAGAATATTCATATCAATACCAAGGACCCGACACGGTCCGTGTTTCGGCGCCAAAGCGCCTGCCTCAGGGGTCACAATCAACTTTCTACAAAAAAACAGGACAAATTAAAAACATAATATTAAGAGATTTCAAATAAAATATATCCGCCTTAATAAAATATGTAGCCAAACATATACGGACATTCATAATGGCATTGCAAATTTGTAAATGTATACTGATAAATTATGTAAAACAATGTTAATATATTATAATTATGTGAGCAGATATTGTGGACAGAGAAACACCAAACAATGAAAAGTGATAACTATCAAATAAATGAACTGATAAATGAAAGGCATAGGTCAGGCTGATGAAACATCAACATATCTACATATATATTTATCCTGATCTAATAGTAAAAAATACATTCATACAACTTGAACAAGTAAAATGCTTCAAGACATCATGATCCGACACCATTTAAAACTACATTACATTTACATATTAATTATAAATATAATTCAATAAAATAATGTCAAACCTCTGAGAAGAAGCTGATAGGCTTGAATTCCTTTATGTATGCAAGTTAATCCACTGTAAAAGGATAAAAGCATTTTTAAAAATACTACAGAGGGATAAAATTCCTGTTATTTCATAAAAATGTAAATAAGTTAAAATGGGCCAATCTATATATATGTATATAGACCATCATCTTTATGCAAAACATAAGTGTAAAGCGTGTATTTATGTCTAAACAGGCAAATGTGTAAGTAAACTATTGGAATGTGTTGTGCACTGTAATACCTAAAATTGCTGAATATGTATCATTCGCATGAAACATTCCAAAATAGAGGGATAAAGAGTATATGTCACCTATTGACACTAGCTCACATTACCATCAAGATGTGAAGAGAACGGGAGAGCTATACAGTACACCAAAAAATATAGAGTGATAAATGAAATGACTGAAAAAATAATAATAATATAGTATAAATAAAATGCCTTCCACAAAAAAATGTATATACACATAAGTACATAAGTACATAAGTAGTGCCATACTGGGAAAGACCAAAGGTCCATCTAGCCCAGCATCCTGTCACCGACAGTGGCCAATCCAGGTCAAAGGGCACCTGGCCGCTCCCCAAACGTAAAAACATTCCAGACAAGTTATCCTAAAAATGAGGAAATTTTTCCAGTCCATTTAATAGACGGTCTAACGGACTTGTCCTTTAGGAATCTATCTAACCCCTTTTTAAACTCCGGCAAGCTAACCGCCCGTACCACGTTCTCCGGCAATGAATTCCAGAGTCTAATTACACGTTGGGTGAAGAAAAATTTTGCTTCCGATTCGTTTTAAATTGTACCACACGGTAGCTTCAACTCATGCCCTCTAGTCCTAGTATTTTTGGATAGCGTGAACAGTCGCTTCACATCCACCCGATCCATTCCACTCATTATTTTATACACTTCTATCATATCTCCCCTCAGCCGTCTCTTCTCCAAGCTGAAAAGCCCTAGCCTTCTCAGCCTCTCTTCATAGGAAAGTCGTCCCATCCCCACTGATCATTTTCGTCGCCCTTCGCTGTACCTTTTCCAATTCTACTATATCTTTTTGAGAGAAGGAGACCAGTACTGAACACAATACTCCAGGTGCGGTCGCACCATGGAGCGATACAACGGCATTATAACATCCGCACACCTGGACTCCATACCCTTCTAATAACACCCAACATTCTATTCGCTTTCCTAGCCGCAGCAGCACACTGAGCAGAAGGTTTCAGCGTATCATCGACGACGACACCCAGATCCCTTTCTTGATCCGTAACTCCTAACGCGGAACCTTGCAAGACGTAGCTATAATTCGGGTTCCTCTTACCCACATGCATCACTTTGCACTTGTCAACATTGAACTTCATCTGCCACTTGCACGCCCATTCTCCCAGTCTCGCAAGGTCCTCCTGTAATCGTTCACATTCCTCCTGCGACTTGACGACCCTGAATAATTTTGTGTCATCGGCGAATTTAATTACCTCACTAGTTATTCCCATCTCTAGGTCATTTATAAATACATTACAAAAGCAACGGACCCAGCACAGACCCCTGCGGGACCCCACTAACTACCCTCCTCCACTGAGAATACTGGCCACGCAATCCTACTCTCTGCTTCCTATCTTTCAACCAGTTCTTAATCCATAATAATACCCTACCTCCGATTCCATGACTCTGCAATTTCTTCAGGAGTCTTTCGTGCGGCACTTTGTCAAACGCCTTCTGAAAATCCAGATATACAATATCAACCGGCTCCCCATTGTCCACATGTTTGCTTACCCCCTCAAAAAAAATGCATTAGATTGGTGAGGCAAGACTTCCCTTCACTAAATCCGTGCTGACTTTGTCTCATCAGTCCATGTTTTTGTATATGCTCTGCAATTTTATTCTTAATAATAGCCTCCACCATCTTGCCCGGCACCGACGTCAGACTCACCGGTCTATAATTTCCCGGATCTCCTCTGGAACCTTTCTTAAAATCGGAGTAACATTGGCTACCCTCCAGTCTTTCCGGTATTACACTCGATTTTAGGGACAGATTGCATATTTCTAACAGTAGCTCCGCAAGTTCATTTTTTAGTTCTATTAATACTCTGGGATGAATACCATCAGGTCCCGGTGATTTACTACTCTTCAGCTTGCTGAACTGACCCATTACATTCCTCCAAGGTTACAGAGAATTTGTTTAGTTTCTCCGACTCCCCCGCTTCAATATTCTTTCCGGCACCGGTGTCCCCCCCAAATCCTCCTCGGTGAAGACCGAAGCAAAGAATTCATTTAATTTCTCCGCTACGGCTTTGTCCTCCTTGATCGCACCCTTTAACACCATTTCGTCCAGCGGCCCAACCGACTCTTTGGCCGGTTTCCTGCTTTTAATGTATCTAAAAAAGTTTTTACTATGTATTTTTGCTTCCAACGCTAATTTCTTCTCAAAGGTCCTTTTGTTGCCCTCCTTATCTCCGCTTTGCATTTGGCTTGGCATTCCTTATGATCTATCCTGTTACTTTCAGTTGGTTCTCTTCTCCACTTTCTGAAGGATTGTTTTTGGCTCTAATGATTTCCTTTATCTTACTGTTTAGCCACGCCGGCTGACGTTTAGTCTTTTTCCCTTTTTTCTAATACGTGGAATATATTTGTCCTGAACCTCCAGGATGGTGTTTTTAACAGCATCCACCGCCTGATGCAAGTTTTTTACTCTGCGAGCTGCTCCTTTCAGTCTTTTTTAAACCATTTTTCTCATTTTGTCGTAATCACCCTTTCTATAGTTAAACGCTAGCGTACTTGATTTCCTAGTTTCACTTCCTTCAATGCCAATATCAAAACCGATCATATTATGATCACTGTTATCAAGCGGCCCTCGTATCGTTACCCCCTGCACTAGATCATGAGCACCACTAAGGACTAAGTCTAGTATTTGTCCTTCTCTTGTCGGCTCCTGAACTAGCTGTTCCATGAAGCTGTCCTTGGATTTCATCAAGAAATCTTATGTCCCTTGCGTGTACAGATGTTACATTACCCCAGTCTATATGCGGGTATTGAAATCCCCCATTATTATTGTGTTGCCCAGTTTGTTTGCGTCCCTGATTTCCTTTAACATTTCCGCATCCGTCTGTTCGTCCTGGCCAGGCGGACGGTAGTACACTCCTATCACTATCCTTTTCCCCTTTGCACATGGAATTTCAATCCACAGTGATTCCAAGGAGTGTTTTGCTTCCTGCAGAATTTTCAATCTATTTGATTCAAGGCTCTCGTTAATATACAATGCTACCCCCTCCACCAATCCGATTCACCCTATCACTACGATATAATTTGTACCCCGGTATGACAGTGTCCCACTGGTTATCCTCCTTCCACCAGGTCTCAGAGATGCCTATTATATCTAATTTTTCATTTAGTGCAATATATTCTAACTCCCCCATCTTATTTCTTAGGCTCCTGGCATTCGCATATAGACATTTCAAACTATGTTTGTTGTTCCTAAGTACATCATGCTTAGTACTTGACAGTATTAATTGGCAATCTTTTGTCTGATTTTTATTGTTATTTAAAGATACCCGATCTACTACAATCTCTTTTGCAACCTCACTATCAGGATACTCTATCTTCCCTGTTATGGTGATACATACAAACATACCAAATGGATAGGTATACAGAGGAAAACTACAAACAGACCCATTGCACCAAAAGGCAAAAAAAGTGTGACCAATAAATGCTTGAAAAACAGAACATACTCGGAGTCTAACTTAATTCGATAAAAACAATGAAGCAAGAAATAAATACTCCAAAAAGGGTAAGAGAAATGAAGACCACAAAAACAATCCTGAACAAACAAAAAACTTAAAACTTACCAGAGAGAACAAAGGAACAGCCAACCAATCAGCAAACACCATGTGACAAGAAACAGAATGCCAGGAAATGGCAGTTATTTAAACTAGATAGTCATGCATATGTATGAGCTTCTAGTTAAGTATGTAAATTATCTACCAAAGCTCAAGCAGACAACAAATGACGGCATTACACTGATAGTGAAACCAGTATCGCCCACTCGAAAAAACAAATAAATAAAACAGCAGTAATGTATACCATTAAAAATTATGTTGGCACACAAAAAAATTAATTAATTAAACTTTAAAAAATTAAATAAGACCAAACCATTAAAAATATATAATAATAAACATTAGATGTTCTTAATACAAAAATATGAAGACTAAAAAAATTATATTGGATGAATATATATAAAATTATCAAAAAATATCAAAACAAAAATATATATATATATGCATACACATACACACACATATACGCATATATATGTATATACATATACACATGCATACATACACGCACATATCATTAAACCAGAAACAAATATTAACAAAAGAGCGAATGCTGATACTATTGGCCAAAAGAGATGAAAACCTATTTCTCATAAAAAATGTATCAATTCTAAAGAAGCATTCAGACCATGTGGAGATAACGAATTTAAGAGAAAAATGATTCTTTGTTCCTCTTTTAGTAATTCTGTATCAAGATTTCCTCCTCTCCATGATGCCTTCAAGACTTTGAAAACTACAAATTTTAAATCATTGATATTATGATTCTTATCATGCCAGTGTTCAACTAAAGGAGCGCTGGTAACATGTCGGCTAATGCAGCTTCTATGTTCTATAATATGAGTCTTGACTGCTCTTTTGGTCTTCCCTATATAAAGCATCGGACAAGGGTACATGATAATATAAATAATATTCCTGGTGTTACAGTTAGATAGATGTCTGAGCTTATATTTCTTGTGTGTGTGGGGATGGCTAAATTCTTTACTTACTATAGCATGTGAACATACACTACATCTGCCACAAGTCCTATGACCCTGAAGTAGATCCATAATTGGATCATCTACCTGGTATGGTAATGCTGATGGTACTAGTGATTCTTTAAAATTCCTATTCCTCGAATAGGCAATCACTAGATCCTTATTCCTGAAGCACTCATGCCCCTCCAAAATGTGCCAATGTCTCCTTATGGATTTCTGTATTTGGCTTGCCAGATATGAGTACCTTAATGTGCAAACTAAATCTGGTTTTCTTTTTTCAACCTTGCTTGTCAGTAAATCATCTCTAGACTTCAAACTAGCTTTGAGATATCCTTCTTCAATGCATTGGTTAGGATAGCCTCTGTTTTTAAATCTACTTTTCATTAATTTTGATTGCTCATCGAAGTCATCAACAGTTGTACAAATTCTTTTTAGCCTTAAAAATTGGCTGAATGGTAGATTTCTTTTCAGAGATGAATTATGGAAACTAGTAAAGTCCAAGAATGCATTTTTATCTGTTGGTTTTTGGTATAGGGATGTCGTGAAGCTGTATTCATTTTTCCTTATAAGGAGATCTAAAAAATGAATCTGTTGTGCATCATAGCTAATCTTAAAAGTGAGGTGTGGATCTCTCTCATTTAACCACTCAAAAAATTGTTGTAACAAAATATCTTCACCACGCCATAATAGAAAAATGTCGTCTATGTATCTCTTATAGAAGACAATATTACTTGAAAAGGGGTGGTCTTTCAGAAAGACTTCTTCAAAATTTGCTACGAATAAATTTGCAATGTCTGGTGCCATGGCTGCACCCATTGCTGTACCGCAAATTTGTAAATAAAATTTACCCAAAAAACAAAAATAGTTCTTGGTTAGAGCTATCGTAGCTAATATGAGTATAAACCAGTTAGGAATACGGAGGTTAGTTGTACAATTCTGCAAAGAGGTTTCAATGATCCTTAAGGCTTCAATTTGGGGGATATTTGAGTATAAGGCATCTATATCCAAGGTCACAAGAAGAACATCTGATAGATCACCTTCAAAGTCATCTAATAGATTAATGAGGTGTCCTGAGTCTCTCACGTATGACTCTATCTTAGGTATCAAGGGACGCAGAAAAAAATCTACAAAAATAGATAGAGGTTCTAAAACAGAACCCTTTGCAGATACAATGGGTCTACCAGGTGGTTGTTTGAGGGACTTATGTATCTTAGGTAATGTATATATTGTAGGTATAATGGGAAACTTGACCATTAAAAATTCTCTCTCTTTGGGTGTAAGAAATCCCTTTGAAGTAGCCAAAAGAAGAACTTCTTCTATATATTTTTGTATATCTGTGGTTGGGTCTGTATCAAGCATAATGTAATACTTCCTATCATCCAATTGTCTATTAATCTCCATTATATAATTGTCTCTATCTTGAATCACAATACCACCGCCTTTATCAGCAGGCTTTATAACTATGGCCTGATTGTTGGATAGAGAAAGAACTGCTTCTTTCTCTATCTTAGTGAGATTGTAATACCTCTGTTTTTTCTTTTCCATACGTGATATGTCACGTTTGACACATTCATTAAAAGTGTGTAACAATGGATCCATAGGACCGGGTGGAATCCATTTGGAAGGGTTCTTAACAACAGAAATGTCAGTATAACCTACCTCATTATTAGAGAAGGCATGAATAATCTGTAACTTTCGTGAAAATTTGAATAAGTCAATCTGAGTCTGGAGGGCATTGTATTTAGGTGTGGGCACAAAAGAGAGGCCCATTTTAACTTATTTACATTTTTATGAAATAACAGGAATTTTATCCCTCTGTAGTATTTTTAAAAATGCTTTTATCCTTTTACAGTGGATTAACTTGCATACATAAAGGAATTCAAGCCTATCAGCTTCTTCTCAGAGGTTTGACATTATTTTATTGAATTATATTTATAATTAATATGTAAATGTAATGTAGTTTTAAATGGTGTCGGATCATGATGTCTTGAAGCATTTTACTTGTTCAAGTTGTATGAATGTATTTTTTACTATTAGATCAGGATAAATATATATGTAGATATGTTGATGTTTCATCAGCCTGACCTATGCCTTTCATTTATCAGTTCATTTATTTGATAGTTATCACTTTTCATTGTTTGGTGTTTCTCTGTCCACAATATCTGCTCACATAATTATAATATATTAACATTTTTTTACATAATTTATCAGTATACATTTACAAATTTGCAATGCCATTATGAATGTCCGTATATGTTTGGCTACATATTTTATTAAGGCGGATATATTTTATTTGAAATCTCTTAATATTATGTTTTTAATTTGTCCTGTTCTTTTGTAGAAAGTTGATTGTGACCCCTGAGGCAGGCGCTTTGGTGCCGAAACACAGACCGTGTCGGGTCCTTGATATTGGTATGAATATTCTGAATAAACTGTTTTTTGAGATTATCTCCCTATTGGTTTGCGCATTTGTCAGCCTCTACTTTTGCTTTTTCCGATTAGGCACCGCATACAGTTCAAGCTTCTCCTACTAACCTACAAATGCACTCGATCTGCAGCCCCTCCCTACCTCTCTACCCTCATCTTCCCCTACGTTCCTACCCGTAACCTCCGCTCTCAAGACAAATCCCTCCTTTCAGTACCATTCTCCACCACCGCCAACTCCAGGCTCCGCCCTTTCTGCCTCGCCTCACCCCATGCTTGGAATAAACTCCCTGAGCCCATTCGCTAGGCCCCCTCCCTGCCCATCTTCAAATCCTTGCTCAAAGTCCACCTCTTCAATGTTGCCTTCAGCACCTAACCACCAGACCTTTATTCAGGAAATCTAGACTGCCCCAACTTGACATTTCGTCCTTTAGATTGTAAGCTCCTTTGATCAGGGACTGTCCTTCTTTGTTAAACTGTACAGCGCTGCGTAACCCTTGTAGAGCTCTAGAAATGTTAAGTAGTAGTAGTAACACCACATTCAGGGTGTCCAGACAACACACGAGGCACATTACAGAATCAATTTACTAGAGCTCAGAAAAATAAGACTGGCTATTTCAGTGTTATTTATTTGGATTTTGCTCACACCTTTTTCAGTAGTAGCTCAAGGTAAGTTACATTCAGCCCTTGGAGGGCTCACAATCTAAGTTTGTACCTGAGGAATGGAGAGTTAAGTGACTTGCCCAAGATCGCAAACAGCAGCAGTGGGATTTGAACCGGTCACCACTTGATGTCAAGACTGGTGCTCTAACCACTAGGCCATTCCTCCACACACAAACTACAAAATCAGATTGTCCGTCTGAATGTGGACTATCAAGTGGCCATGTACTATAACAAGCAGCAAAGAGGCATCAGTTCCAAGAAACTTTACCAGGAGCAGTTACAAATTTGGTAGTTAGCCAATCATCTCAATGCAGTCCTGGCCTCCTATTTACCAGGCAACCAGAATATCATAGCCAAAAGACCCAGGGCCAGATGCACTAAACTTAACGAGCCATTAACGAGCAAGTAGTAAACCGTGGCATGCACTAAATGCTTTTCTGAGCCGTTTTCCGATCGCGGTAGCAGCTAACGAAAACGGAATGCAGATGAGCAAATTAGTACCCCAATGTGTATAAATCGTATTGTAATGAGATGCACTACCGTTTTCCAATTGGCTAACCGTGGAAAATCTAACGGGAGGTCTGTACCTCTCGTTGGGGCTGCGCAGCCTCTAAAAACTTCTATAAATGTAACAACAACACAAAAAAAAAAAAAAATCGGGAAAAAAAAGTCCAAGTGCCTCGTCAAGGATGTCTAACATGACGTCTTCCTGCAGCTTCTGTGATGAGCGTCCTTCTTGGGCGTGTTTTTCTTACCTGCAATTAGGAAGGACTTCTCTGAAAAAAAAAAAAAAAAAAAGGACGTCCCTGTTTTTCTTACCTGCCTGAACTGACCACAATCATAGTTCTCTGAACAGTCCCCTCCAAGGTTGTTTTCAGCTTGTGCCCCCCCCCCCCCCCCACAAGATCAGGACGTGCGAGGATGTCCAAATCAAAACTTTTTGGATGTCCCTCCCTCCAGGTCTCTCTCAGCCAATCACAGCGTGTTTAGCTGTTACCAGTATCAGCTAAAAGCGCTGGGATTGGCTAAGAGAGACCTGGAGGGAGGAACGTCCAAAAAGTTTTGATTTGGATGTACTCGCTCGTCCCGATCCTGGGGGGGGGGGGGGGGGGCGCGCAAGATGAAAACAACCTTGGAGGGGACTGTTGAGAGAACTGTGGTTGTGGTAAGTTCAGGCAGGTAAGAAAAACAGGAACATCCTTTTTTTTCTTCAGAGAAGTCCTTCCTAATTGCCTGATGAAAGCCTGCCTTTAACATGCAAAGCAGTAAACAATGGAAATGTTAAGAGCAGTAGCACTTAAATTAACTGGGGCTCTTTTCAGACAAGTTTCCTGCTGGTCAGGGATGTCCTTTTTTGTTGTTGTTGTTTTTTTGAGTGAAGGACGTCCTTGGCATGTGCGGAGCAGCGAGCATAACGCTTGGCTGCTCTGCGCATGCTTGACCGGCCGACTGGCTTCCGAGGGAATAGAGAATGCAAGTAAGCTACAACGAGCAGCTCATTTGCATTCCCTTTTCTTGATGCATGGCCGTTCCCTACCAATTCGCTATGGAATCGGTAAGGGAAGGGCTCTTCCGAGGACCTTAGTGCATCTGCCCCTCAGTTGCCAGTTTTAGCCACCTGTCACGTCCCTCATCGGGGTGACTCAGCTCCCGCGGACGCGCTTCGGAGTTGGCTGCCTTCCCTCGTGCCATTGGTCGGCCTATCTTGTTCCCTCGCCAGAACGCCGGCCATCACGGCCATGCTGTTTCCAATCGCCGACCACTGGGCCCGCGTCAACGGAGGCGAAGATGGCGCCGGTGTTCGATGGCCGGCTTCTCTTCCGGACGCGGAGCCCAGGAAGCGAAGTTACGCTTTGAGAGTTCCTGATTGGTTAGGGTACAGCGGGGCTCCGCCTCCGGTCCAACAAGGCGCCTATTCTGGAAGCTCCTCGGATGACGTCTCCTGTGGCTCCCACACTCCCCAGCTGATGCTCTGCTCCCTGATGGGGAGGAGTACTTAAGGAGCAGCATTTCTCAGAATCATTGCTTCGGCTTCTCGTCTCAGAGGACTTAGCTTTTGCGTGTAGTCTCCTGAATCTTCTACTACTTGACCTGACTCGACCTCTGCTAGTTCCTGACAACCCCTGCTTGCCGCCAGCCTCAACCTCTGCTCGTTCCTGACTATACTTGCTTGCTGCCAGCCTCGATCTCTGCTTGCTCCTGACCATCTCTGCTTGCTGCCAGCCTCGACCTCTGTTAGTTCCTGACCATCAGTGCCTGCTGCTCATCAGTCCGCTTTCTGGTCTCTGTCCTCTCTCCGTCCAGTCAGTCCGTCAACCCCCACGGTTTCAGAAGTCCCATTGGCCGCCTGCAGCTGGCAGCTCAACTCCTGGTGAATGGCGGCCGCCACGGGTGAAGTCTGGGGGTTGGTCGGCTGTCCTTTGGAGGACTGCGGTTCCATACACCTCCGCCCTCCAGCAGGACCCAAGGGCTCACGAGAATCTTCAAACAAGACACCACCCAAGTGGTCTCTGAAGATCACATTCAACAACTCTTTCAAAAGTGGGGTACTCCTTGGATCAATTTGTTTGTAATGCAAACCAATGCAAAATGTCCTCTATTTTGCTCCAAGTTACCAGCGCCAAACAGACTAGCAGCACACGCCTTTACAATCACTTGAAATTAAGGGCTACTGTATGCATTTCTCCCATTCCCTATGATTTGCAGAATATGAAAGCTACAGAAAAAAAGTGTGAAAGTTTCTTCTGGCACCAGACTGGCCAAGACAACTGTGATACCCGATTTTAGGCAGACTGGGAAGTCATCCACCGATACTCCTTCCTCAAGAGGAAGATTTCAGCACTCAAAACAACGAGACCTTGGTTCACCCAGAACTTCCATCTCTCAATCTGAGTGCTTGGCTGCTAGAATCACCACCATAGATGGTCCCCAGTTGTCTCAGGGAGTGATAGAAGTGATTTAGCTGTGTGAAAGGACGCCACAAAAAAAAAAAAAAAAGCATAAGCACTTCAATTGCAACACTTTGAACACTGGTGTGATATATAAAAACCTAATCCATACAAATTTTCCTATCAACCGTTTTAGACTACCTCCTTTAACCACTCCAATTCAGGCTTAGCCACATCTTCAGTCAGAGAGCATCTTGTAGCACTTTCAATGTTTCATGACTTCATTGAAGATGTTCCACTGGCAAAGCATAATATAACAAGAAGATTCCTAAAAGACCTAATATATTTGAAACCACCCATTAGACTTCCTACTCCAGCATGGGACCTTAATTCAGTTCTGCACCAGTTGACATCTTCAACTTTCAAGCCATTCTCCACCATTCCTTTAAAATATTTGACATGGAAAACAGTATTCCTGTTAGAAATTACCTCTGTGCAGAGAATAAGCAAGATCCAAGCATTAGTTTATTATCCTCCTTACATGCAGTTATTAAATTGAAAAGTTTTACTTTGCGCATGCCCCAAATTCCTGCCTAAGCTGGTATCGGAGTTCCATCTTAACCAGCCGATTGTCCTACTGGTATTTTATCCTCCTTCTCACCACAATGAACACAAGAAACTCATGTAGACTGCAAAAGAGGCATCCAGTGTTATTTGGACATAACTAGATCATTACAGAGACAGTTTCAGCTCTTCATTTCTTTTGACCCTAAAAGATCTCAACCTCCAGTGACAAAGCGGACCTTATCCAACTGGATAGCTGACTACTACTGCGATCAGTGACCTCACTAAGGTCATTCCTAGAGCTACAGCTCACTGTCTACAATTCATGGCTACTACACAAATACATCTGCAAAGAGCCTCGCCACAAGACATTTGTAGGGCTGGTCCAACATACATGCCTTTGTAAAGCAATATTTCCTGGACCATTCATCTCATATGGACTCAATATTTGGGCAGACAGCACTCCACTCTCTAGATTAATGCTTCAATCCCCCTCCTCCAATATAAGTGCAGGTTGCAGAACTTAAGAGTTGCATGTAGTATGACTGTTATTATCTCTGCAACCTTCAGCTTGGGAGTCACCACTTGTGTGGCTCAAAGATCCGCTGTCCATGGAGAAAACAAAGGATGCATACCTGTAATGGTTGTTCTCTGTGGATGAATCTTTCAGCCACACATACCCTCCCTTCCAACCCACAGTTGAAGTGAGCTTGATGATGAACTAATGAGCTACTTTACATACAGTAGGGTACAGTAGGTGGGAACACCCACACATCCAGCCTGATCAGCTCCATCACCATGACATCACTACTTGTGTAGCTAAAAGAGTGATCTGTCCATGGAGAACATCTATTACAGCTATGCAACTCTGTTTTCACCCCTGCTGTGGAGACATATACACACAGGAGAAGGGTATGGGATTTGATATACTGAAATTTCTGTGTTTACAATCAAAGCGGTTTACGTATTATATACAGATACTTATAGAGGGTTAAGTGACTTGCCCAGAGTCAAAGGGCCTGCAGTGGGAATGAAATCTACCTCCCCAGGTACCAGGGGCATAGCTACGTTGGCCACGGGGTCATGGGCCCCCACAGGTTACGCCCTGGCCCCCTCTACATTTGACCTCCCCCCCCCCCCGCCGCATCAGGTACTACTACTACTTAACATTTCTAGAGCGCTACTAGGGTTACGCAGCGCTGTACAATTTAACAAAGAGAGACAGTCCCTGCTCAAAGAGCTTACAATCTACCTTGTTTGCTGGCAGGGGTCCCCAATCCCTGCCAGCCGAATAGTTTTCTTCAGCGCCGGTCGACTCCGGCGCCTTCGTTGTGGGATTACATGCATGGTGCAGGACGTAAGGCGTCAGAAACAGATGATCCCACAACGAAGGCGCCGGAGTCGACCGGCGCTGAAGACTCTTCGGCTGGCGGGGATTGGGGACCCCTGCCAGCAAACAAGGTACCTGATGTGGCAGCAGGGCAGGGGGGGTTTGCGGTTGTGGTCCAAAGCGGCGGGGGTCGGCGGTTAAACAGTGCCCCCCCACCTCGGGCTCTGGCCCCCCTCCCACCGAGGTCTGGCTACGCCCTTGCCAGGTACTCAGGCTGCTGCACACACACAACTTCATTTCTTTCAAACATGTTAGACAGAAATTTGCACCATGACTCCCATCACTTACCTTCCATCTCAATTTCAGCACTAGGAGCCTCCAAGTCAGGCATATCGAGCTGGGCAAGTTTGTTGACCCATTTCTCCACCACAGCGGCTTTCTCCTGTGGACTGAGGAAGGCAGAGTCTGGGTGACTTTCCTGCACGTGGGCTTTGATGACACTTAGCTTCATGGCAGGCAGATCCACACCACAGACCATGCAAACCAACCCATTTCGCGATTCATTCTGATCCACCAGGTGCACCATCCGCCAGCGCTCCTGGAAGTAACGGCGCTGGCCCCGGCCTCTGCCCCGTCGGCCTCCCAGACTCATTTCCCATGAGACCAAGTCCACACCATGCTCCCAACCCGCATGACAGCTCTGTGGTGCTGGTGCTGCTTCTGCTTCCTGTGTTGGTGGTGGGGCCACAGGGGGATCTGGGGAAGCATTAGCCAAAGGCTCAACTGGAAAGAGGAATGGGGTGGGGAGGAAAGAGCAGGGAAAAAGAGAGGAAAAAAAAGAGAATTACAATTTTGTCCTCAAAGTTGAAGCCACTGCCAGATAGGCAGTTGGAAAACATCCATCCATCATATAAAGCTATGACACAGTGGGGTGAAACCCAGCACAAAACCTCTTGCAAAAAGGAACAAAACATACACTTCTTTTAATCATAAAATATGTGGTCAGAAAAGGACCACCTGGTCCACCCAATACCCTTCTGTAGCTCCCTACTGTGCTGTCACAGGTTTTCTTCTTCCTCCCTCCTCCTGTGTGTCTATCCCATGCTTGAATTACAGCTCTGGCTTCTGTAACCTCCGCTGGGTATATGTTCCAGGTGTCCACCAACCTCCCAGTGACAAAATATTTTTTCACATTCTTTTAGAGTTCCCCTCCCTTCAATGTTTCATCTCTGGTACCTTATTAAACCTGCTGAATATCAATGTTTAGATCGTATCTCCCCTTTTCCCTCTTTCTTTTAAGAAGTACAGCTTGGGCTCCCCTAGTCTACTTCTATATGACTTCTGGTGCAGTCTATGCACCATTTTGGTGACTCCCCTTTCGAGCATGTCTATCGTATTAATGTCTTTGTAAATAGACAATAAACAAAACAAAAAATGAAGTCCTAGGTCTTCACAAGAAAATAGCAACAGCAGGAGACCATTCTGCTATAGGAAGGATCCCCAGCTGCCACCTTCTCAGTGGTTAGCTTGCGATTCATAGTACTCAACAGGAAATACCCATGGCCCATACCAATGCTAGTTGAAGGTTTGTTTGTTTTTTTTTTTTTTTTTGGGGGGGGGGGGGGGGGGGGGGGGGGAGAAAGGATATCGCCCGAGAGAGCCTGCCCGATAGAGGGGTGTAGAAAATCGGGACAAGCACACTCGGCCCCAGGCTTTATCCCCCCCTTACCCTGCATGCCATTTGCAGCAATGAAGGACTCCGAAGCTTCTGGGAAGATGGCCCCCATGCCCACCAGCTGGGCGATTTTCTGGTTCCACTCCTGCACAATAAGGATCTTTTCCTGGTCGTTGAGGAAGCTGGTGTCTGGGTGTTTCTGCTTGATGTGTCGCTTGATAGTGCTCATTTTTAGGGTGGCCAGGGAGCTCCCACACACCATGCAGATTAGTCCATGGCGCAAACAGTTGTAATCCATCAGGTATTCCATGCGCCAGCGCTCTTGGTAGTAGCGCCGGTGGTCTCGGCCACGCCCATGACCGCTGCCCAGCCCAGAGTCTGCATCCTCATCCCCTTCCCAGGGAAGGCTCTCTGGGCCGCCCTGCACATTGGCAAGACCCTTGCTGGTTGCCATTTCTGGAACGCTGCAGAGAGGCGCCACTTCCTCCTCTGGTTTCACCATGGATCCATCCAACTCTATACCGTTCAGCTCCTGGGAGTCTGGGACAGGAGACACAGCTGTGGTTGATGCAGGGGCAGGGTTCTCAACTGTGAGGGACAGAGCCAGAGAGAAACATAGAAAATTCATGTGCCTTGTAGGAAGGAAGACGGGGGCCTGTTCTTCAGTATAGCGGCCTCTGTGCTGTGGAATAGAATAGGGTACCTCCTTATGCAAGATTATACAGTACACTAATAACATCTGTTAACCATCTGATGTATGACCCACAACATCTGAGACAGGAGACACAAAGAAATCCAGGAAAGTGAAAAGGAAACAAAAGAAGGCACCCACCTTTATAAACTGCCAGAATTCTGGGTGGCTCCTGTACTGCCACCGCTTTCAGCTCTTGCTCCTGCAGCTGCTGCTCCTGTGGCTGCTGTTCCTGCAGCTTTTCCTCCCGCAGCTGTGGTTCCTGCAGTTTTTGCTCCAATAGCTTTTCTTCCCGTAGCTTTTCTTCTCGCAGCTGTTGCTCCCGCTGCTTCTGCTCCCGCAGCTGTTGCTCCTGCTGCTTCTGCTCCTGCAGCTCCCGCTCTTGCTGCTCCCGCAGCTGCTGCTCTTGCTGCTCCCGCAGCTGCTGCTCCCGCAGCTGCTGCTCTTGCTGCTCCTGTAGCTGCTGCTGCTCCTGCAGCTCTTGCTCCTGCTCAGCCCGTTGCACCTCCTCCAGCATCGTCTTGGTATTCCAGGCCCCCAAGATGCAGCATTTCTCCTCCTCAGTGAAGCTCAGGGAGGTAGGGTGGGCCTCCAGCACGTGCTGCTTTATGTCGTCCAGACTCAGTGTGGGCAACACGTTGCCACACAGCATACAAAAGAGTTTGTTCTTTTGACTGTCATAGTCCATCAGAAACTCCACCCGGAACCAGCTCTGCAGGGACTCGTTCAGGTACTGCTCCAGGTTCTTGGTGTCTTGAGGCCCCTTGGTTTGCCGCAGGCGTTTGCTAATGGGAGCAAGCCTCCTCCGTCTTCGCCGCACTGCAGGTAATCCGAAACCCTCTGAAAGTGCAACAGAAGCTTGTTAGTGGTAACCAAGCCCAGAGGACTTTATAAAGGGAACCAAATGAAGGGTGGGACACGGGGACACAAACTCCTCTGCCAACTAAAAGCCTGGGTTTGGTTCTAAACTCTGGCTTGTGCTCCTCAGGTTAACAATGCTGATTTCTGTTTCACCCTTCTCCCCAGTAAACCAAAACTAATCTATTAATCGGAGGCATTATCCTGTAGCACCTCCTAGGAAGGGGGAGAAAAAAATGCCCAAACCATAAGAGTAACCAGAGAAACCAGGAAGGGCAGAAGCCAGTTTCTCAAAGTGGTGAGTTGTGGAGGTAGAAGTCATGTGATGCCATGGTAGAAAATCATACCTGAGTCCCCTTGCAGCCCATCTGCTAGGACATTTGCTTCCTTGCTCCCGGGTGGTGGGGTTTCCATGGACAAGTGGGCATCCCAGCTATTAATAATAACCTCCTTCTCCTTCACAGACCAGTTGACAGAGTAGGGGTGCTTCTGGCGGATGTGCCTCTTGATGGTACTGAGCTTCAGTGTGGCCAGCGAGCTACCACACACCATGCAGATCATTCCGTGGCAGCGGGGATCAAAATCCATCAGGTACTCCATACGCCAGTGGCTGTGGTAGTAACGCCGGTGGTCCCGACCAGGGATGCGGCTTTTCCCAGGCCGGGAAGCACGGTCCTCGCAGTGGTCTCCATGCCGCCGCCCTGTAGCAGGCTGTAGCAGCAACAGTCCCCCATCCCCAGTGGGTCCCAGGCTGCTGCTGCTATCCTGAGAGCTCCAGGAAAGTTCTTGACTTGGGAGGAGATCACTGTCCCGACTGCCACTTCCCTGGGAGCAGGACAAGCCGCTGGCATCCAACAACAGCTCTTCTTCCCCTGTTGAGAGGAACAACAAAAAGCAGTCGGTTTGCTTTCTAAAAAAATAAATTATCTGTACTCAGATGCAGGGCTGTCCAGGGCAAATGCTGCTTGTTAAAACCAGAGCCTCACTATGGTGCAATCTTCCCTCCTGCCAGCAGAGAGCCGCCTCTTACCCAATGGGATCTTCCCTTCCACTAAGCAAAAAAGAAAGTAGGGGAGGACCAATACAATTCCAGATCTGCGTCAGTCAAGTCTGACTAATAACAACTGGTTTTTAGTTACCCTTGAGTTGAAATTCTATCGGTCCTCCCCTAATTCCAATTTTGCTTTGCACCTTCTCTTCCACTGTCATACCTAGGAAAAAACCAAAGTGCAGAGGGGGGCAGAGAGGAGAAAGAAAAATGTACCAATGGGCAGTAATGTAAACTATTACATCAGAAAGAAGAGAGACATGGAAACCAGTGATGCTTTATTCTTTCCTCCATTCCCCTGCCCACTGGTGCCACTCCCTGACTCTCCTCCCCAAACACACACACAATGGTGCCTCCTTTCTCACCTTTTCACCCCCCCCCCCCCCCCGCCAAATACAATAGTGCTTTTCTTTCATTCCCCCACCCCATGCTCACTGGTGCCTTGTCCTCCCCAATTCATTCACACCCAAGTGTTTCCTTTCTTCAACCAGGCTTTTTTCTCTCTACTGTCATCTCTTCCCTCCTCCACTGATGTCCTAATGCATGCTGGGCCAGCTTTAGTAAAGTGTGACCAGGGCATTTACCCTGGGCCCCAAGTGTGCCCGAAGCTGAAGATGGGACAGTATGTCTAACACTGACCCTGAACGCATAAACTCACATGCTAGTCAGCAGAAGTGTGTCAATGTGGAGTGGAGGAGTGGCCTAGTGGTTAGAGCACCAGTTGTGCAATCCAGAGGTGGCCGGTTCAAATCCCACTGCTGCTCCTTGTGATCGTGGCCAAGTCACTTAACCCTCCATTGCCTCAGGTACAAACTTAAGATTGTGAGCCCTCCTGGGACACAGAAATATCCAGAGTACCTGAATGTAACTCACCTTGAGCTACTACTGAAAAAGGTGTGAGCAAAATCTAAATGAATAAATAAAATGTCTTATGCGTCCTTCCAGTGAAAGGAGGCAGGACTGCACCATGATTTAGCTTTGCAACAGTCAGGGCTACCACAGGGGCTTGGGATCTCAAAGCAGCCAAGCCACCTCAGTGTTCACGCCTTCCTCCCCCCCCCCCCCCCCCAACTGGTTTCATCTCTTTGGGCCAAGTGGTCCAATTACAAAAGGCACTGTTAAAAAAAATAAGCTTAATAGAAGCTATAATCAAAGAATTAGTTACCTTAAACCCCTACAGCTAGAACCGTAGGTGAAATGGAGATGATAAGAGTTCCCAAATTACCCAGTTCTAGGAGGGAAACTTTTTGACAAGTAGTGTAGGATTTATGGTCCCTGTTTCTACCCACTGAGATCACGCTCCAGATCCCATAATTCAACATGATGGTCTTGTCAGAACTGGCCTAAAATCTCCCTCCTGGAATGGAGTAACTTGGTAGCTCTGACACGCTGATCCAGTTTTAGTTTTGCATCACTGTATTTATTGTATTTTATTTCTTATATACTGGTTTAGAAACAGAATGTGAAGGCAGAAGACGACCACGAGGTCCATTTTCAGCTGAGCCAATCACATATCCATTTCTGTGGTGCTGTTGACAAAATTTGTTTAACTTTATACCTACTATTTGTGAAGCACCATTTAAATGGATACTGTTGAACATTCAGGGGTCCTTTTACTAAGGTGTGCTAACAGATTTAGCGCATACTAAGTGATAAGACGCCCATAGGAATATAATGGGTATCATGTCATTTAGCACACACTAAATCCATTAGCGCGCCTTAGTAAAAGGACCTCTTATTGATCAACAATTCAAGTTATTCTGTATAACTGAACCGATTACAAAAAACAAGCAACTATGTGGTCAGTGCTGCCTCCAACCACATAAGAACACATGGTTTATCCAGCCTACGCATCAGTGCTTCTTAACTCAGTCTTCGGGGCACACCCTGCCAGTCAGATTTCCAGGATATCCACAATCAATATGGTAACATAGTAACATAATAAGTGTGTCACATCCCTCGCTCCCTCCGGCTGCTCCTCTGCGGGAAGCAAGGGCTGGGAGGACCCGCAGCCAGAGAAGGCTTACTCGACGGTTTCACGGATGGGCGCCGGTTCCGGGTGCAGTCAGGGCCGAGCCAGTGTCCATTACGGCGATGGCCGGCCTTCTTGAGGCTGCGGCTGAGAGCCGGGGCTCGCCGCGGCGATGGCCACCTTGTCCGGGGCCGAGCCCGTGGGCCGGCGATCGCGGCTTCTGGGCTCTCGGTCGCCGGCTATAGGGTCTGTGCTCGCGCCAGCACGGAGGATGGTGCTGAGACGCGATGGCCGGCGTCTTCTCCACATTCGGGCGCGGGAACCCGAAGCTCCGCCTCAGAGGAACCAGACTGGGATGCCGGTGCTGTAGCCCCGCCTGGGAGGCCGGACGGAACCAACCAGAGGGATTTCTTCAGTAGCCGGGTTCCGATTGGCCGGCCATGTCGGCTGGGGCTGGGCGGTTGAATGCTGACAGTATTTAAGGAGCGGGGCTGAAACAGGACGTTGCTTCAGGTTCTGTTTCCCAAGGCCAGTCTTTGTGTGTTCCTGTTTTCTGTGCGCTCCCTTGCTCTCCTGGTTTGACCTTTGGACTGTTTCTGGACAACTCTGTTAGCTGCCTGCCCTGACCTGTTGCCTGTTTTTGGACGACGCTGTAAGCTGCCTGCCCTGACCTGTTGCCTGTTTTTGGACGTCTCTGACGGCCGCCTGTCCTGACCTGTGGCCTGTTGTTGGACTACTCTGATTTCCTCCTGCCCTCCCCGCTCCCGGTTCGGTACTGGGTTAGTTCGTCAACCCCGCAGTTCCGGAAGTCCCGTTGGCCGCCTGCAGCTGGGGGCTCTACCCCCGGTGAACGGCGGTCGCCGCTGGTGAAGACTTGGGGTTGCACGGCTGTCCTCTGAGGTCTTTCGGGGCCTTGCAGGACCTAAGGGCTCACTTTCTTTCCAGACAAGACAAAGTGATGGCAGATAAAAACCTGAACGGTTCATCCACTCTGCCCAACTATCACACTCATTATCAATTCATGATTAAATCATCAGTGAATGTGATGGTCTTTCTGGGACATAAACTATAGAAGTCCGCCTGGCCCTGTCCTTACATTCCAACTACTGGAGCTGCTGTCAAAACCCACCCCAGCCTATCCATCTTGTCATTTGCGGGACACATACTGTAAAAGTCTGCCCAGCACTGTCCTCAGGTTCCAACCACTGAAGTTGTTGTCAAAGCCCTTTCCAATCAGATTGCCATATACAAGACACAGACCGTACAAGTCTGCCTGACACCGACCCTAGTTCATCACAGCCAGAATGACCATCTAAGCGTCACTCAAAACATCGACACACATGCAGCCATTTAAGTGTAGTTGGTTTTTTTTTATACCATTTTCTAATTAGAGATTCTCTATGTTTGAGAGATTTGCATACTGAGGAGGCAGTGCATGCAAATCTCTCGCATGCATATTCATTGTAGATATCCTGCAGCAGTGTTTCTCAACCAACTACTCAATTCCACAATCCCTTTCTCTCCTTCAGAGATCCTCTGTGCTCGTCCCATATTTTCTTAAATTCCGATACATTCCTTGTTTCTATTGTCTCCACAGAGAAGCGGAACACAATAGCCATAGTGGGTCAGACCAATGGTCCATCTAGCCCAGTATCCTGTTTCCAACAGTGGCCAATTCAGGTCACAAGTACCTGGCAGAAACCCAAATAGTAGCAGCATTCCATGTTACCAATCTGAGGGCAAGCAGTGGCTTCCTCATGTCTGTCTCAGTAGCAAACTATGAACCTTTCCTCCAGGAACTTGGCCAAACTTTTTTTTTAAACCCAAATACACTAACGCTGTTACCACATTCTCTGGCTACGAGTTCCAGAGCTTAACTATTTGATGAGTGAAAAATATTTCCTCCTATTTACTTTTAAAGTATTTCCATGTAACTTCATTGAGTGTCTCCTAGTCTTTGTACTTTCTGAAAGAGTAAAAAATAGATTCACTTCTACTCACTCATTCTACACCACTCAGGATTTTGTAGACCTCAATCATATCTCCCCTCATCCATCTCTTTTCCAAGCTGAAGAGTCCTAACCACTTTAGCTTTTCTTCATATGGTAGGAGTTCCATCCCCTTTATCATTCTGGTCCCTCTTCTTTGAACCTTTTCTAATTCTGTTAAATCTTTTTTGAGATACGGTGACCAGAATTGAACGCAATGCTCAAGGTCAGGTCGTACTATGGAGCAATAGAGGTATTATAGTATTCCTGGTCTTATTTCCCATCCCTTTCCTAATAATTCCTAGCATCCTGTTTGCTTTTTGGCTGCCGCTGCACACTGAGCTATTTAATGCATCACTTACTCCAGTACTTCACAATCCTCAACTGGAGGCATACCTAGTTTCAGCTTTACCACAGTGATAGGCCCACATAGAAAAAACACAGTAGGGCTGGCTCAGTGTGCTGGTTCTACCACAAAATTAACTCAAAAAATTCCCGCTGTTATGCTATATGTAATCAGCATGCAAATCCACAGCTCATTATAGAATGTCACCTTTTCTGCCAATGAAAAAGAAGTTCCCTGCAGGTCTGCACTTGGCCTCAATCTTCCCCCCCCCCCCCCTGACCTGGCACCACTGCTAAAAGCCCCAGTATTCTAGTGGCCCACCTCCCTCCTTCCATCTATCAGCCCCCCAACATTATACATCCCTGGGAATCTAATGGCCCTTTTCCCTCCTTCCTTTTTCCAGACTTGACTCCTCCCATCCCCAACTTACAAAAAAGAAATCCCCCCCCCCAACATTACTCATCCCTGGTTGTGTAGTGGCCCCCTCCCCATCCAACATTGTCTCTGATTTAGAAAAAAAAGAAACCCCACCCCCCAAAATTACACATCCCTGGTAGTCTAGTGGCTCCCTCCCAACCCAATCCTGTCCCCAATTTAGAAAAAGAAAAAAGATGTCCCTAGTGTCTAGTGGCACCCCAACCCTCCCCAGACTCATACCTCAAAAGAGGCAGGAGCAGTACCATCTTGAACAATTCCAATATATGGCAAACTGACCCCAACCAGTGCACCCAGGATGTACCACAGAGGGCCGAATGACGACATTTTTCAAGATGGTGGCACCAGAGGCATCACTCCTGTCTCTTTGAGGTACAGGTCTAGGTGTTTTAGGGGAGGCTTGGGGAGGGGTCAGGGTTCTGCTAGATATGAGTTTTTTACTAAATCGGGGACAGGGGGTTGGGTTAGACTACCAGGGATGTGTAATGTTTGGGGTTGGAGGGATGGACAGACGAGAGGGAGGCGGCCACTAGACTACTGGGGCTATTACATTATGTTGGGGGGGCGGGAAGGGGGTCAGATTGGTTTAGGGGTGAAGGGAGGTTCACTACACTACCAGGGAACAATGTAGAAAGCTACTGGGAGTACAGAGCTCTCCATCACCCTTCTATGCTGCCTTAGATCTGACTAAATTTCTCAAACTGCAGACAACAGCATACAGGTTATTAGTTTCCAAAAGGCATTTGACAAGGTACCTCATGAAAGGCTACAGAGGAAATTGGAGGGTCATGGGATAGGAGGAAATGTCCTATTGTGGATTAAAAACTGGTTGAAGGATAGGAAACAGAGAGTGGGGTTAAATGGGCAGTATTCACAATGGAGAAGGGTAGTTAGTGGGGTTCCTCAGGGGTCTGTGCTAGGACCGCTGCTTTTTAATATATTTATAAATGATTTAGAGATGGGAGTAACTAGCGAGGTAATTAAATTTGCTGATGACACAAAGTTATTCAAAGTTGTTAAATCGCGACAGGATTGTGAAAAATTACAAGAGGACCTTACGAGACTGGGAGACTGGGCGGCTAAATGGCAGATGACGTTTAATGTGAGCAAGTGCAAGGTGATGCATGTGGGAAAAAAGAACCCGAATTATAGCTACATCATGCAAGGTTCCACGTTAGGAGTTGCGGACCAAGAAAGGGATCTGGATGTCGTCGTCGTCGTCGATAATACACTGAAACCTTCTGCTCAGTGTACTGCTGCGGCTAGGAAAGCGAATAGAATGTTGGGTATTATTAGGAAAGGTATGGAAAACAGGTGAGAGGATGTTTTAATGCCATTGTATTGCTCCATGGTGCGACCGCACCTTGAGTATTGTGTTCAATTCTGGTCGCCGCATCTCAAGAAAGATATAGTAGAATTGGAAAAGGTGCAGCAAAGGGCGACTAAAATGATAGCGGGGATGGGACGACTTCCCTATGAAGAAAGATTAAGGAGGCTAGGGCTATTCAGCTTGGAGAAGAGACGGCTGAGGGGAGACATGATAGAGGTATATAAAATAATGAGTGGAGTGGAACAGGTGGATGTGAAGCATCTGTTCACGCTTTCCAAAAATACTAGGACTAGGGGGCATGCGATGAAACTACAGTGTAGTAAATTTAAAACAAATCGGAGAAAATTTTTATTCACCCAACATATAATTAAACTCTGGAATTCGTTGCTGGAGAAAGTGGTGAAGGCGGTTAGCTTAGCAGAGTTTAAAAAGGGGTTGGACAGTTTCCTAAAGGACAAGTCCATAAACCACTACTAAATGGACTTGGGAAAAATCCACAAATCCAGGAATAACATGTATAGAATGTTTGTACATTTGGGAAGCTTGCCAGGTGCCCTTGGCCTGGATTGGCCGCTGTCGTGGACAGGATGCTGGGCTCGATGGACCCTTGGTCTTTTCCCAGTATGGCATTACTTATGTACTTCTCTGCATTGCTGCAAATTTGCTAATAGCTTATTTACCATGCATTTTAATATGCCGTGTGTTAATGTCTACTGCATGAGTTATTTTCATCACTAAATCCCTTTCTGCATTTTGCAGTTAACAAGCACGCAAATTACTTGTTAACCGTGAACTACTCTGAATATACAAGAAATGTCTGTATACATTGGAGATCCAGTATATGCAAACATCTTTCATGCATATTCATTGGCGAAATCCTTCCGTAAAGGAATGTTTCCTTAGATTATTTCTACCTTTTTTTTGGTCTTTATCCAATGACGCTTCATCCCAGAGCCTCATTTCCAATGAAAGAGGCCTGTCCCCTGTACATTTAACTTGGAAGACATTTAAACATCTTTATTTCCCAATCTTGTCTTTTCTCCAGAACAGGGAGCTTGTTCCTTGGGACACTGATTCTCCATAGGCAAGCAGGATGAGTCAGCCACATACCAGTGATGTTATCCAACAGAGTTGTGGACAGACTACTAGATCTCCTATAACTCAAAGCCACCATCACCACACCTGCCGTTTCCCATTTCAGACTGTTCTATGAACCCAACCTGCTCTCCTGGTGCTCAGGCTAATCACAGTGATATTTGAATGTAGTGCCCCATGGTATGTAATATATTTCATTGTAGATAGCCTATAAACTCAACTGACTGGGGGTGTCCAGAGAACTGGGAATCACTGCTTCAGATATCAGTACAACACATAAAGTTGGTCAACAGGGTGACAACTGAAACGGTCAATGGGCTTCCCAAACCTGTCCTGGGGATCACACAGCCAGAAGCATTTTCAGGCTATCTAAAATAAAATATGTGATCGATCTGCATACATTAGAGACCCAGTAGCATGTACAAACTGATTGAGTAGAGAGGTGTGATAGCCGTGTTGGTCCAATTTCCAATCATATATTTAAAGCACTTAGCGCTTCATTCTTAGCTAAGTGCTTTAAATATATGATTACAAACTGATTACATGCATATTCATTGTGGTACCCTCCCTCAGGACAGATTTAAGAGCACCATGGAGCTTTTCAGCAGGCACCTCTGACCAATTGATTTGTAGTTTTGATCTACAAATCAAAGTGGGAAAATCAGAACTACATAGCTACGCGTGCAATGGAGCAAACACACAACTGGATTATTATTTATTGTAGTCCCTTTAATGTTGTACTACAAGTCTATTAATCAAATACAAAGAAGTAGAAGAAACCGTGATTGCAAAGCGCACACCAAGATGTACCCCAGTGCGGTATAGACCTATTATGACCAGTACCTATTCCTAGTCAGCCGCCCGTTCTATTAAGCCGAGCTGGTAACTCTGTGTACTGCTGCGCCGCACCCCTGCGCTTTTCGCATTTTTCTTCCGATCTGCTAGGCTGCATTTGGCAAGTCGCTGCACTCGCCGCATTAACCCTCCCATCTCTTGCGCCTGCACCTTTAACTCCAAGCCTTCCCTTTAAGGCGCGCGGGGCTGACGGCAGCTCGCGGGCTCTTAGTCCCCGCCCCTCTCCCTGTCCCTCCCAGTCAAGCCGCACTCCTGGCTCACGGTCGATAGGTGGCGCGCGAGCAATGGAGCCGCCTTTGTCTCGGGCCCCAGCCGCAGCCGCGCGGTGGCCTGGGTGGGGAGGCCGAGCTGGGCCCTGCAGCTTTCACCTCACCCTCTTCCTCTGTCTCCTCGAGCTTAACGCCGGCTGGATCCGATTCGGGCGGCTCCTCCGAGGCGCCGCGGCTGCTGCGACTCATAACTGCGGTCTCTGGGGCGCTGCGTGCGGACGGGGCCCGGCGGAAAGACGCACACACAGGTACTGCTGCGACTGCCGCTGTTACTGCTCCTTCAGTGTCGGAGGAGACTTATTCTCGGGCCCCTGGGGCTCCGTCAGGGGCTCCCCAGGGGACGAGTTAAAGGCGCAGCGCCCGGGACCGGAGATGAGCCACGTTCGGTCTCAGCCACACATATTAAAGGGATCGCGGGAGGGCGAAACAAGCGTGCATGTAGGGAAAGATAGATTAATACAAGCATGGCATGGATGGATGGATGGGTGGGAGACCAGATGTAATGAATATAGAACACCAATAGTGACAAGAATGCAGGGGGAAAGAACAGTAATATAAACGGAGGACGTGAGATTAATGAAGCACTCTGCCTGCAGAAAAATAATTGCAAGCAATATTACATCAATGGTATCTAATCTCATACCTTGCATTTATCTCGCCTAGATTGTAAACCGCACTGAACTCTGGAAAGGGGGGATACTAGCGGTATTCAATAATTAATTTTGAATTAGATGAAGGAAGAGTTAAAAAATCATTGCCAAGGAGAGGAGGGGGCGCAACCAAAGCGGACAAAAAAAATTAATGCAGAGGAGTTTACAGGGAACGAAAGATTAATGCAAGTTTAAGGCAGTCGAGTAGCATATGCACAGAGAAGAAAATACTAATGCGAAGACAGCGCAACGTGCATGCATTTTAACGATTTATTATATCGGGAATTTTAACATGTATTAATTACTAAAATTAATAAGATTTCTCTAAGTGGGGGCGGCTCAACTTGTCTATTTGAAAAAATGTGAACACTTGGAAAATGCATCGCTATTGGAGAAATGCCTGCTTTGAATGATCAGAGCCCTAGTGTGAAAAGAGATACAGGGGTGGAGTGGAGAGGTATTAGATTATTTTACATTTCCGAACTTCAGAGCCCACCGTAGGACGCCCTCTAATGTTGTCAAAAATTGAAAATCTTCTACCAGTAGGGGCAGTTTATATGTGCGGCCCACTATACGATCGCATCACTGAAGGAAACACGATGCTTGGGTAAACTAAAGGGGAGGGAGAAAAGAGGGCGGTGCCTTCCCCAAAGAGCTTATATAATAGTCTTCATTCCTGGCTGTTCTGTGTGCATGCTTCCTACCCACTTCCTCTCTGCTTTGTTTCCTCACTACCCCGCCCCTCGTATTAGGCTCCGTGCATGAGTCTCTTCTTCACCTTCCACTTGCCTTGCCTGGACTAATTCATTGTCTCACATACTCGCCGCCACCCGACTCTCTGATCTAGCATTCATCTTTCCCCTCCCCCTTATCTTTTTGGGCACTGCGCCTTTAACTCGTCCCCTGGGGAGCCCCTGACGGAGCCCTAGGGGCCCGGGAATAAGTCTCCTCCGACACTGTAGCAGCGGCAGTGGCGGCCAGTTCCCGACTCCTGCAGCCATGAGCTGCCGCCAGCAGGCCCTGGAGAGACCGCCCGAGCCTGGTGAGATGGGAAACGGGGTTCCGAAGCGAGCCGCGCGCTGCCCCGGCCTATACGCGGACGCTTTATTTCGCTTTTGCTTATGCCTCCTTCCCCCTCCTTCGGAAACGCGCCTCGGGGGCGGCCATTTTGTTGCCGGTGACGTCATTGTGGTTGAGTGTTGATAATTTAAAGGATCTTGTAGACTTCACGGGTAAAGTTGCTTTTTTTAAGGTGGTTGGCGGGGGCATATAATTTATGTTAGCTTAACGTTGAATGGTGCTGTCTTTCGTCTAATCTTTAGACCACCAGTTTAGGGGTGTGTAAGGGTGGCCATTTTGTGTGCTGTGACGTCAGCCCGGTAACTTTTAATGTTTTCGTTTGTTTTTTAATTTCCACATAGTACTTTGTTTTTTCCATTATCTGGTTGTGCAAAGACATTTTGTTTGGAACGTGATGTTATCGCTGCTTATTATGTCTATTGCTTGCCTTTTGTTTTTTTTTTTGGTATGTTGCAGTGACATCAGTTGAGTGGGGAGGTTAAGGGTGCTGCATAACAATTTGATCTAAGGATTTTTAGGTAATGCTAGCTGTAACCCAAAAAAGAGCAGTAACTGCTAGATTTCTGCTTTAGTATACCACGTTTTTCCTGCCTCCACCATAAGGTATTTAGTGCTGTGTTACAAGTGAAATATTATAAACGGGCTCGATGTCCCTTGGCTCTTCCTGCTGCATGGCTGCTGGACTGAACGGCAGGTAAAGCAGAAGAAAAATTATCCATCTTTTTCTTTCTTTTTTTTTTTTTTTTTTAAACAGACTGGGTTGATGATTCTGCACCAGCCGAAATAGAAGTTTCCATTGATTTTGAGGACCAAATAGAGGAAACAAGCTGTATTAAACATCCAGAGACATTAGTCCAGCAGCCTGGTTAGTGCTTGGTTTTGCATTCCAGGGGGAACAATGTTTACAAGTGTGCACACAACCCTTCTATGTATTAATGGATGTGTTAGAAGACCACTTGAGCTTTCTATATGGTCCTTACTAGCTTAATGACACAACTTGAGTCTAATCATCAAGGTTAATGTTATTTATATATGATACTTTTAACGAACTAACTTGATTAGCTTTCAAGTACAGATTTGACCAGCACTCTAGACGCCATCCCTGTGAGCACTCAATCAGGAATTATGGATGGGACTTATTCACTGGTTCAGTTTTGATTTTCTTATTTATTTAGCCTTTAACTTTGCTTAAGAGACATCACAATAATTAAGAAAAGTGTGGTCTTTACCTGCCATTATATTCTGTTTCATGGCAGAAATGCAACATGAACCCTTTTGGGTAGTCTGTGCTGTTTCATGGCATAAGAATGCTTGGTCATTATGCACAGTCCTTACTGTTCATTAACTGTATTTTATTTTTTATTTGTCTCGGTAGGAAAAGAACTTTGTTTGAGTGATACTGCGCCCTCTACTGCAGGTAGCAATGTGAAGATTGTGGCTCTGGGCCTAGGTATTTCCCAGGTCTCCTATAACATAGTGGGTAACAGTCCCACAGTCACCAGGGGTGTCCTTGTTGGCCGGGTCCCACAGAATTTGGCGGTGTCTCTGGGTCTAGGTATTTCCCAGGTCTCCCAAAACACAGTGGATAACAGTCCCACAGGTATTTCCCAGGTCTCCCATAACACAGTGGATAACAGTCCCACAGCCACCAAGAGTGTCCCTGTTGTCCGGGTACCACGGAATTTGGAGGTGTGGCGGCAGGTATACCTGATGGACCTGACTACCACCCGTGATAGTCTCATCTGCATGGTATGTGGGAGCACCCTGGTCACTCTGAAACTTAGTGCAATCAAGAGGCACATCCGACAGAAGCACCCGGACACCATTGACTGGAGCCCAAGTGAGAAGGCAGACATCGTTGCCAGGTGGGACGCCCACTTGCTCCTTAAGGTGCGGACACCTTCACCACCACCATCTCCTGATTGGACATAATCCTTCTGGGCCTGCATCCATACAAAAATAACTTTATTTTTTTCCTAACCTCTGGTTAGATTTCCATAACTGTATTTTACACTTACAGAATGTTTTTACGTGTCCCTCTTCTTTTTCTCTAGATTGTATGACTTGTGTAGCTCAGCAGAAAATCAGAGTATTATTTCTAGGAGTTGATTTGTCTATGTAGCTGTTGTATGGGGAAGAGGACATAAACGGGTATTTTGCAGAGACCTGTCTTGTGGCTGAACCTTGTGAGCAGATGAGAGGACATGGATGGACTGAGCTGAGGGAAATTGTTGTACGTCATTTATTTACAATGTTTGTCCGTGATCTGGAAATAAAGATTAGGCTGTGCTTTGCAAACTTACTGGCTACATTATCTTTCATCCGTGTAAACTTGAATGGCTCACAACCTACTTGT
The DNA here is from genome assembly GCF_901765095.1 of Microcaecilia unicolor. Taxonomy (NCBI): domain Eukaryota; kingdom Metazoa; phylum Chordata; class Amphibia; order Gymnophiona; family Siphonopidae; genus Microcaecilia; species Microcaecilia unicolor. The sequence goes on along the minus strand of NC_044041.1, from coordinate 116,469,657 downwards.
AGACTGAATAGGTTTTGCCACATTGCCTGAGTTAAGGTGTAGCTTGAGTTTCACTCTGTAAAGTTGCTTGTATAATTCCTTGTGTGCACTCGGGCAAGAGCAGGCCTGGATCAGCCTCTCTAGGTTGACCTGAGATAGGTAGCATGTCTTTAATGTCAACATTTGGTTAATACTTCAAGCTGAGCCTGGGCTTTTACATGCATTGGCCTAAAGTGAGGTCTTTTTGTACATTCTCATTTCAAAACACACATTTTACAGAGAAACATTATTGACAGTAATACTGTGGACAACTCTCACAACTCTTTCCACTAAAGCCCAGATGAATCTGTTTCTAGTTCTCCTTTGAATATGTAGGTGAATTTATTTCCATAGCGTCCCACAGATCAATCCAGAGACTTGTGGGTTATGTCCCTCTACCAGCAGGTGGAGATAGAACTTCAGAGGTTTACTACATGTGGTCATGTGCAGTCACCTTGACTTCAGTATTCTGTCTATCTAGCAGGTGGATGGTCCTATCTGTGCAGCACTGGATTGACTGACTCCTGGCCTGGTCCCCTGGGTCTGGTTGAGCTTCTGGGGTCTGAGGTGTCCTGGGCCTTGGGTGCACACCTGGTGGTACCACATCCCTCCCCTCCTCCCCCATCAACCCCTCCTCTCTGCCTGACTGGGATTTGTGGTTCTCACGTTCCTCTCTTTAAAAGGAGTCTGAGGTTTCTTTTGCTCCGACGTCCTCTCCTGCCTTTAAAAAGCCGTTTGAGCACTGTTTAAAAAAAAAAAAAAGCTCCTCAGTGTGATTGTCCAGTGTGGCAAGCTTATGCCGGTTTGCAGTACCGGCTGAATGGTGTGGGGACCGACTTGGCTGGTGACAGTGATTCCTAAGCGTGTGAGTAGTCATTATCCTATCTGCGCCGGTGGGGCAGAGCAAAAGCGCCAGCGTGGGAGCCACTGGGCTGCTGCAGTTTCCCATGCTGGAGATCCACTGTACAGCCCAACTCCATGGAGCGGTATGCTCCTTCCCAGCTCATTTTGGCAGGCACAGGGCAGTTGTTTTCTTGGGTGTGCGTATGCACTTGAGGGCACCATCTTTCTTGCCGTGCCACATGGCAATGCTGAAGCGCCGGTGCTCCCCTGGGACCTGATTTGCTTGCGATTCAGTCAGTTTTATATGTAGGCTTTTCAGAAATGTGACTGGGAAACTGGGGTGGATTATTCCCATTTTCTTCATATTTGGTGTTTAAGGGCTTCTGAGAAAGGAGGCCTGGGTTGGTTTGCAGACTCCTGTGGGAGTCCTCGGGTCTCCTGCAACTTTCCAGGGGCAAGGTCAGAGACCCATTAGACCCCTGCAGCTGTTCTGTGGCAGCGAGAGCTATAAGTTGCAGCTTGGAAAGTACTTGAATATTTCTGGACACTCCTTGAGGAGGTTCAGGGTGTGTGTACATTTTTTTATTTTATTTGTTACATTTGTATCCCAGACTTTCACACCTTTTTGCAGGCTCAATGTGGCTTACATAGTCCGTAAACAGGGTTAGCCGATTCTGGTTTGAACAAATACAGGTATGAACAATACAAGGTGAAATTGTGGTAGAATGGGTTACATGTATGGTAAATGCAATTGGAGGAACTTAGAGGGGGAGAGGAAGAGTTAGGATATGTCCATTACGGTCTTTGGTTACGTTGTGTCACAGGTATCCAGGTTTTTTATGTATGGTCGGTGGGGTATGCTTTTCTAAACAGGTCTGTCTTTAATACTGTCCGGAAATTTGGGTGGTCGATCGTAGTTTTTACTACTTTTGGTAGTGCATTCCATAGTTGTGCGCTTAAGTAGGAAAAGCTAGATGCATAAGTGGATTTGTATTTGAGTGGAGTTATAGGTATGATCGTGCTGATTTAATGGTGTTTCTGGTTGGCAGGTTGATGAGGTCTGTCCTGTACCCCTGTGCTTCGCCATAGATAATTTTGTGAAATGTCGTGTAGATTTTGAAGGTAATACGTTCCTTAATTGAAAGCCAGTGCAGTTTTTCTCTGAGTGGTTTGGCGCTGTCAAAACGTGTTTTTTCCAAATATATTTATTTATTTATGGTTCATTTCTACCCCACATTTTCCCACAAATGCAGGCACAATGTGCTGTGTTTTGGGCGGTCTGAAGTTTCTTTATAATGTGTTCTTTGCATCCCGCATAGATTCCATTGCAGTAGTCTGCATGGCTTAGTACCATTGACTGTATCAGGTTGTGAACTATTTCCCTTGGGAAGAATGGTCTCACGCGTTTGAGTTTCCACATTGAGAGAAACCTTTTCTGTATGGTGGATTTAGCTTGGGTCTCTAGTGAGAGGTTTCGGTCGATTGTTACTCCAAGGATTTTCAGGCTGTGTGATATAGGGAGGGTGTATTCTGGGGTGTTAATGTTTGTGGGTTTGTGTGTGTTGTATTGGGATGAGATGATGAGACAGTGTGTTTTTTCTGTGTTTGAGTTTTAGGTGGAATGCATTTGCCCATGAGTTCATGATGTCTAGGCTGAGCTTGATTTCATTGGAGATGTCAGATCATGTTTGTAGGGGATGTATAGTGTAACGTCATCAGCGTAGATAAATGGGTTAAGGCCTTGGCTAGTGGGACCATCATGAGGTTGAAAAGGAGCGGTGACAGTGGTGATCCTTGTGGTACTCCGCAATCTGGTTTCCAGGGTGACTATATGTTTGTGCTTGATTTCACTTGGTATGTTCTGGTGGTTAAAAAAAAAAAAAAAAACCTTGATCCAATTGAGAGTGTTACCACCGATTCCAAGGTAATCCATCATTAATGGAAGGGAGAAAGGGATCAGGATTAGGGATCCTACTCTAGGTTTTCCACTCTTTCCCTCTTCCCCTTTCTCAGAGCATGGCAGTACAGTTTGTTTAGTTAGTCAGGCTTAGGGCTGTTGACTCCATGTTTCTGTGAGAAATGTTACATTTTGAGGCTAGTGCAGGCCTCTCAGGTTTCTCTCGGTTTCCATGCTAATCCTGCACCCTCTGTGCTGCCCTGGTGACATTTGCTCTGTGTGTACTGTTTACATCAAACTAGTTTTATTCAGGAAGGTGGCTGGCCTTTCAGCCTGAAGGTTCAGGTTCAAGGCTGGTTTTATCCATCCTATTAGAAACTGTGGGCTCAGCTAGGTTTCCAATGGGGCATATTTTATTTCATTCTCTCTTACTGCTTGCCTGGAACAGTTATCAGAACTCTACTGGACTAAAGATTTCCGTTCTCTCTCTCTTTGCACACTAGCCTCAGCTACCCCGGTATCTGCAGCGTACCCAGTACCTCTGATTGCTCCTATGGTATTTTTGGCATCTTTTCATGGTATGGGGTACCTACATTTCATGAGGCGTGGTCCAGGAGCTACTTCAGTGTAGAGGTAGCTTAATAGTTGTTGCAATCAGCTGAGAGTAAGCACAGAGTGTGCTAGGGTGCTATCTGTAGTGCACAATGGTGCAACAGCCATATTCTGCTACGCCATCTGTCTCTGGTTCTCATCTGCACTTGTTAGCTCCAATGCGCAGCAGTTATAGTGCAGAGTCACACCAGCCAATTCTTGTCCCTATCTGCAAGAAGTTAGCATTGGCTTAGACATCAGACCACTGATGTGGCTTCCAAGTCACATTTGGCAACCTGCCTTTTGGAAGTAATCTTGGGACTGGAGAAGATCTAGGGCAGTTGGGTAAAGACCTGAGAGACTTCCATGCAGGGGCGTATCTGCATGGGGCCACAGGGGCCTGGCCCCCCTCCCGCCGCCAACCCTCCCCCGCTGACGTTGTTTACCTTTGCTGGCGGGGGACCCACGTGGTGCGACGTCAGACTCTGCATCAACAGCATACAGCATGGCCACGGACGGAGGATGACGATGAACAAGAACTTTGAAGACCTCGGCGGCTGGCGGGGGTTGGGGTCCCCCGCCAGCTGAAGAATTATTTTTAAAAGCAGGCGGAAGCGGACCTCTGCTGGCCGGGGTTGGGGTCCCCTGCCAGCAAAGGTAAACAACGTCAGCGGGGGGGGGGGACTCGGTGGCAGGGGGGGGGTCGGTGGGGGGGGGGCTAAAATGTGCCCCCCCCCGGCCCCCCCTACTGCCAGAGTCCAGATACGCCCCTGCTTCCAAGTCTCGGAGATTGTCAGGGGATGAGTTTGATTTTTTTTTTTTAAATATTTATTTTTATTAACACAGTACAGCAGTGCTTGCATAGACTTATCCAAAACTTCCAGTTGTGTATACAGTAACTCATAAAGATCACATTTTGAAGCTTACAAAGCATCTAACCATAAATCACCGGCCTGGCTTGAACTACACACTGCATTTTCTGTTTTATTCCCCTTTCCCAGTCGTACTTCACGCTCACCACTTTAACCCACACCATAACTCAACATCTATCCCAAACGCTCCCCTCATACCCTCCAATTCCCTTCCCCCCCTCCCTCATTGCCCTGTAAAGGTAACACTTTTAAACAGGCTGTCCACAGACCATGACAGTGCCTGGTGGTAAGCTTTACAGAGGTGGCATAGATACGGCACTCATTCTCACCCACCATTCTCATTTTATTTTACCACACTTCTACCGGGGGATGTTCTGGGTGTATCCAAAATTGTAAAATGGTCTTTTTGATCAATAAGAGGGATGTATATATAAATCTCCTATGTGACTTAGGAAGGCCCTGGGCAATCAGAAGGTCTTGGTCTCCCAACAGTAAGGTTGCATAATCCCACTCTATCTGCCTGTTTGTGACTTCTTTAATCACCTGAAATGCTTGGTTCCACAGTGAAAGTCGGGCATTCTAAAAAAGAGTGAAAGTCCCCCACCCTTTCTGGCATTTGGTGCATTGACCCTCTCCCCAGAGGCCCATGACTGCCCCCTTAGCCTTTGTAATGTATGCTCGGTGCAATATCCTGTATTGAGTTTCTTGCAGGTCTGCTACTTTAACCATGTCATAGATATTGGAGAAAAGCTTACTAAATTCTTTAATAGTGTAGTTTCTATTCAACTCTATTCCACTAGTCCATCAATCTTTCCATCCTTCCCAGAGGCCTATGCATCTACAAGATTTTATACCATGTGGAGAGGCTGTTCGCCTTGTACGGTGTACGCAATAGAATCTTGTCCATTGGCCCCCACAGCCATCGATCGCCATGTGCCCGTTGTAAAGAAAAATAATAATGCTGTACTTGAAGATATTGTAATAAAATGCTTATTGGGGAAGTCCCACCTCTCCTTCAGCTGATCAAATGATTCTAACTGCTCCTGCCCTTGTGCCATAAGATGGACCACCATCACACATCCCTTCTCCTTCCACTTGTCAAATATAGAGTATCCTAGGCCTGCCGGGAAATCTGCGTTGCTCACCATCCCTAGGAAGGGGGATGCCTCTGGTGCTCAATTCTGATGCCCTCTCCACCAAGCCCACGCCCTTCGCAGAGGCTGCAGAAAGGCCAGTCTTCCTGCTATATCATATATATTACTAGGCCTCGTGTATTAGATTTATGAATGACCATGGGGCACTCCAGTCCTCCGCTCGGCAAAAACCGGTAAGTACCCGTCATTCCCTCAAAAATAAGTCGCATAAGTGCAGCCACATTATATAGGCGTAGTTCAGGCAGTGCCAGGCCTCCCATGGTCTTACTCAGAGAGCTTCTGGTGCCCTATCCGTGCTCCCCTGCCAGATGAAGGAACGTATGATAGATCGGTATAAACGTTCGTCTCTCCGTAACAGCCATATGGGGGCCGCTTGTAAGGGGTATAAGATCTTTGGCAGTAAAACCATTTTAACTAAGGCTATTCTGCCCATCAGCGAAAGCGGCAAGTGCTTCCATCTGTCACACAGCTTCATGATGTTTTCCAATATATCAACTACATTTTTTTTGTATAATATCAATGTATTCACATTAAGAAAGATTCCCAGATATCTCATGGCTCCTCGCGCTAGCGGTATTGGCAACCCTGACCAGCCTGGGTCCGCAAAGCTTCCCGATAACGGGAGGACCTCTGATTTTGAACAGTTGACCCGCAGCCCCGACATTTCCCCGAAATTACCTACTATTGCCAGCACCCGGGGGGAGGTCTCTAGGCCCATTAGCCAGTTATATTAAAATGTCATCTGCAAATAGATTTACTCTAAAGTCCCTTTTGCCCACCCTGATCCCCCGTATGGCCCTAGTTCCCCTAATTTTTATAGCTAACGGTTCTATAGCTAGCAAGAAGAGGAGCGGTGACAAGGGGCATCCTTGCCGGGTTCCCCTTTGTAGGGGGAAGCTCTCTGTAAGTGTGCCATTGAGCAGCAATCTGGCCACAGGGAGGGTATAAAGTGCTTTAATCCAAGATATGTATGCCCCTGTTATGCCATAATGGTTCAGGACCCAGAACAAATACTGCCACGAAATGCTGTCAAACGCTTTTTCCATATCAAGCCCCGCAATAACTTCCAAGCCCCCTCTGCCCCTACATTCCTGTATAGCCAGGAGGGCGCTCATGATATTCATCGAAGCATGCCTTCCCGGGACAAATCCCACTTGGTCCTCATGAACTAAAGAAGAAACCACCCCGTTCATTTGCCGAGCCATTATAGAGGCCAGGATTTTAATATCCTGATTTAGCAGTGAAATGGGGCGGTAAGAGCCCACCTGAGTTAAGTCTTTGCCCGGCTTCGGTATTAGTACTATATGGGCCATATTGTTTTGTATAGGTAATTTGTTATCCACTATCCCATTGAACCAAGCTCCCAGGGGGCCCGCCACCAAGTCCGCCATTTTTCGGTAATATTCTGGGCCATAGCCATCTGGTCCTGGCGCCTTGGTCAGCTTTAAAGACTTGATGGCTTGTCTGATCTCTTGTTCCACTATAGGACCATTAAGAGTTTGTAGTTGATCAGGTGTAAGTGTAGGTATACAAATATCTTGAAAGAAACCCTCGCACCCCGTATAAGGAGCTGTAGTAGGTGACGAATTGCTGTGTAATATGTTTATCTGTGGTGTGTTCTCTCCCTGCCGCATCCCTGATAGCTGTAATGGTTTGCCGTTTATGGTATGGCCTAACCAGTGCTGGCAGTAGTTTCCCAGCTTTATTCCCCCATTTAAATAGTTTAAATCGTTGGAAGTATATATCCCGTTGCGCCCTCTGATTCAAGATTTCGTCTATTTGGTGTCTAACCTCTAATATGCGTGAGCGATCCCTTGCATTCATAGTACCTATATGTGTTCTTCTCAATTGATGGTATTCATTAGACAGTCTCAGCAAGTCTGCCTCTCTTTCCTTCTTTTTCCCCGCAGTGTAGGCTATTATGTGACCCCTCATCACTGCTTTCGATGCTTCCCAGTACATGTCCACATCTACATCCGCTGTTTGGTTATGTGTTTGATAATCTATCCACTTAGTTCGTAGGTATTCCCTGAATTCTTTGTCATGGTACAGTGAAGGATGAAACTTCCACACCCTCTCTCCCCTTCCCCCCGCAAAGGATATCGTCATAGTAACTTCTGAGTGATCGCTAAGGACACAATCCACTATGTGAACATGAGAGGACCTAGAAAGCAAAGATAGTGTTGTGAGCAGATAATCAATCCGGGAGTAGGTGTTATGCGGGTGGGAGTAGAAGGTAAATTCGCTGTCATGTGGGTGCAAAAGCCTCCAAATATCCACAAGCCCTAGCTGGGATGATAAAAAGTTGACTCCTCTGCTCCCCCAGTTCCCTCCCCTTAGCTTCCTGGGTTTACAATCCACCGTCTGGTCAGCTACACAGTTAAAATCTCCCCCCATCACTATGTGACAGTCTGGGAAGGGCACCACTTTGAGAAGAATTTGTGGGAATAAATGTTGGGTCCATAAATGTTACACAGTAGAATACTCTGTCCCCAGAGGTCTCCCAGTACAAGCACATATCTTCCTTCCTTATCGGAGATCACTTTCTGTGTTTTAAAAGGCAGCTGCTTATGATTAAAATAGCCACCCCCCCCCCCCTTTGCCTAGAGTTGTATGAAGCATATTCTACCTCTCCTACCCAGCTCCTCCGGAGTTTTTGGTGTTCTGTTATATTTAAGTGTGTCTCCTGGAGGAAAGCTATGTCAGATCTCTCCCTTTTCAGCCAGCAGAGCACATTGGTTCTCTTAACCGGGGAATGAAGCTCATCTACATTAAGAGTGACCACTTTCAAATTAGCCATTGGCACCAGAGTGGAGAGTACTTGTTATCATTATGTTAGTAATCCATTCACTGGCCTCCCAGCTGAGCCAGTGAATTCCCTCTCGCTGTCCCTTCAGAGACCTTCCAATTCTCTCCCACACTCCTCTCCTTCCCCCTCCCCCTTGGATCCCAGCCTGAGTCTTAATTCCATTTTGTGTTCCCTTTACTCCCCCCCTACCCACCCCCATTCCACTCACTTCCACACACCAATCACACACACACTCATTCCCCTCCCCACCCTCACCCCTCCCTCGCTCCCCCCTGCCCCCCATCTCCTGTCTTCCCCCTCTCCCTCCCAAAGTACCTCCCCACATCCTTCACCTACCCACAATAGCTTAAAGAGAGAACATCCAACCCCCCCCCCCCCCACCCTAACAAGTTTAATCTATAACAGTACAAAACTATGCTTTTTTTTTTTTTTTTTTTTTTTTTTCCTTTTTAACTGTGATTATCTCATAACTGTCCAGCAAACCCCAAAAAGGAAAAACAGAAACATATTCACATAGATGATCTGGTAAACATCTTCTCTCAGGTACTGCATATGGCCCCACTCCGTTTCTCCCAGGGTCTTGAGTATAGGTTGTGCTCTGGCTTCCTGCTATATCAGTAGTCATTGTTCACTTCTTAGCCTCTCGGAGCCAGGCAAAATGTCCACAGTCCCCTTGCCAATATGGAGATAACACTCTCTGCAGCAGGCCTCACCATCCCTGTCCACAGCTCTCTGCTATTCTGGTTCTGGGTGTCCTGCAGCCTTCTCCTGGTTGCATTTCTCCAAAAAAGCCTTCGCTCCAGCCACATCGTTTATCAGCTGAGTCTTTCCATGCACCCAGACCCGCAGCTTGGCCGGATACAGCTGCGCGAATCTGACCCCCTTTTTGTAAAGGGCAGTGCAGATAGGCGCCATTGCCTTCCTCATTAGGGCCACGCGCGTGGAGTAGTCATTAAATAGCATCAAGCGATGCCCCTCGTAGAGGAGCGCCTCCTTAATTCTTGCCGCTTTTAAAATCCTCTCCTGCCAGTTTATGAAGTGGGCTATTGCTGTCCGGGGTCTTGTATTCCCCTCGCCTCGTGCTCCAATGCGGTGTGCTCTATCGCAGCAGAAATAGCCCTCCTGTTCCGCCAGGCCTAGGTGGTTTGGTAGCCATTTTACAAAGAATTCATACAGGCCTTTGTCGGACACGTTCTCAGGCAGTCCAATCACCCGCAAGTTATTTCGTCGAGCCCGATTTTCTTGCTCTTCTACCTTCTCTTGCAACTCCGTGATGTTTTTTTGGAGAGTGGCGACTTGCGCTGCGACGGCCTGCGCCTCCTCTTCTCTGGCGGAGATCCGGTGTTCCACCTCCGCGAGGCGAGTTGTATGCGAGTCAAACTTCTCATTTATCTCGTCTACAGCAGACTGCAATTTGTTTAATTTGTCCTCCAGTGCTGCTGAAACAGAGCGGGAGATTTCCTGCGCCCAGTCTATTGTTGGAATCACCAGGGTTGTCTGTTTGGATGATTCCCCCGCCATTTTGTCCATGCGGCTGTTCGTTGGTTTAGACGATTTTTTCGGGGCTCTGGCAGGGGCATACCTCGCAAGGGACTCCCTCGATCGGCTGCCAAGTTGAGTCCACTTCCCCAACCGCGAATCTCCCCCGAGCCACAACCTGTTAGTCTGGTACTGTTAGCAGATATAGGCAGGTGGATTGCGGAGCCTCTCTTCTTTGCTGCCTTCTAGGTAGCAGGCATCACGTGACCCCGATGATTTTTAATCCACTTGGTTTTGTCGTAGGTTTTGTGGGGCCAGGAAAACCACTTTCAGGGTTTCCACTTCCACAAGCCACCTGACTGCTGGTAGAATGAGCTCTGTTTCAACTCCAGGTCAACCTATGCCTGCTGCATCTTCCAATGATGGAGTCTCAGTTCACTCCTCAGGCAGGACTCCTGTACTGGTTTCAGGAGTGAACCAAGATTACCTCAGCTCAAATGTCTTAGTTTTTCTATTGCACAGTTACAACCTGGACTTCACTACAGATTTTTCTTGGCGTCTACATGCAAGCTCAAACACTGTCAGGCAGTTCTTGCCAACATTTCTTCCTTTAGGCACAGTTGAGTCTGTCCCCAGTTGCAATTGGGGAATGGGAAGTTGTTCCCTTTGCTTTGTAGTTCCAACCAGGGAGCTTCCTTCCAGCTGAGTTTGGACATCATAAGAGTCTAGGGTGTTTACAGTTCAACTTTTCACAATGGGAACCTTGCAGTTTGTAATAGTTCTGTCTGGTGGGGAGAGTTTCTAGCCTCCCTGGACCTCGAGGAAACTTACTTTCATATTCCCAGTGCTCCTTGCTGCAGAGGGATCTTAGCAATTTATGACCATGTCATTCAGCCTTTCCATGTGGCCGAGGACATTTTTGCAAGGTCATGGTGGTAGTGGCAGCTTTCCTAAGTGAGGATGGATTGCAGGTTCATCCATACCTCATGGCTGGCTGATTTGCAGCTCTATCAAGAGACACTGCAAACTTCATCCAAGATACCTACTTGTCTTCAGTCCTTAGGATTGGAAATCAGTGTCACCAAGAGTCAGTTGTTTCCCTTACAAATCTTGGCTTTTCAGGGAGTGCTGTTCCATATAGGCTTGGGAAATCCTCTCTTTTGCTCCTCAGCAACAGATGCCAACCCAAGTCAAGTTTTACTTTTCCTACCAGGTCCAGGATATGGGAATAGGCTCAAGTTATGGGCACAAGGTTCTCTTCCTTCGACATTCCCCCATGGGCCTGAGTCCGTATTAGACCACTTCAGGGGTTCCTTCTCTGCTTTGGTCCCCATCGCTATGGTTCCCTTCAAGCCAACTTAGTCTCAATGCATGATTTCTGCTGGAGTGGAGGAGTGGCCTAGTGGTTAGGGTGGTGGACTTTGGTCCTGGGGAACTGAGGGTTCAATTCCCACTTCAGGCACAGCTCCTTGTGACTCTGGGCAAGTCACTTAACCCTCCATTGCCCCATGTAAGCTGCATTGAGCCTGCCATGAGTGGGAAAGCGCGGCGTACAAATGTAACAAAAATAAAAAATATTTCAGTTCTCTCTCCATGGAGGTGGCTATCTGCAGCTTGTAGGCTGCTAGGATGTGTCATAGCTGGCGGCAACAGATTTCAGATCCCTTCCAGAAGGCAGATGTAGAGTCGAGGCCGGCTTCATTGCCAGTTTTCTTCTATGATTTGTTTCGGGCGTCAAACATATGTTCTGTCATTTGATGTGGTTGCGCTGCTGGGTGGTGAATGCAGCTTCTAACAATGGCTGGTTCAGCTCAATTTTCAGGGCAACTATTGTTTGAGGACTCCATGAACTTGGTGGAAGACCTGGGTGACTTATAGACTGTGTCTTACTGAGTATGTCTACAAGTTCTTTTCAGTCAGGTCAGGCTTGGCCTTATCTTTACGACACCAGGGCTATTGTCCTGGGCAGCCTAGTTTTCTTTAGCAATCCAGTCCAGGCAGGTTCTCAGAACTCCCAAGTTCTTCCGTTTGAGGTCCTCTGGATTTCTACTGGTGACGAGTGCACAATCCTGTCTTTTCTGCATATGGTGGTTTCTGCCTTCCATACCATTCCACCTTTTTCTCTTCCCTATACTATTTGGAAGTGACCAGCGAGTTCCGTTGGTCAACTTTTTGCTTTGCTCAGGACCATAGGAAGGCTCGCCATTTTCAGATTGGAAATGTGGGCATAGCGGTTTTGATGTCAGGAGGAGCAGACCTTTTGTAGAATAGCCGTCATTGTGATACTGAAGAGCTGTTCCACATAAGTGCCATTTTATTCAAAGTCCTTTTAGGGGAGCAGCTACTCCCCTTGCACCCCACCTAGCTACGCCTCTGCATAGTGGGGCAGTGCCTGGGATGACCCACTGAGCAGAAGTGACTTCCTACATAGCCTTATGCACTGCTAAAGACTGTAGCGGTCTTCTAGTGCTCATCATTTTAAGATTAGCAGATGTAGCTGTGGCAGGATCAGAAGCAGACATATTCAGAACCTGGAGAGCCCTAGGTGTATAGGAAGGTGGCGACTCCTTACAAAACGCCCACACTGCGGTAGGATAATCAGATTCCTGACCTGCTGAGCAGAAATGCCTCCCGGCATACCCTCATGTTGTCCTCTGGCTTGTCACAAGAAAGGAGATCTGGTTTCAAGAGCCGCAGTGGCCGTTGGCTGAGAGAGGTAATATCTTCAGCTGGCCTCTGTATGGGACAGTCTCGTTGCGGGTGGCAGCGCTTTCGTCCAGAGCACAGTTGACTTCCTTTTCAGTGTCCCGTCTGGCTTCTGTGGCTGCCCTTTGCAGTTCGGCCACTTGGTCCTCTGTCCTGCCGTGGATGGCTTTTTTGCAGATCACCCACTTGATCTGCTGTCCTTCCCTTGCCAGGCTTGGCATGGCAGCACTAGGCATTCCAGCTTTGACGTGGAAGCGCATGTAACTGCGGCCTGTGGATCATTGCTCCAGTCTGCTGAGGTTATAGTACCCCGCCCTACTTGAGGACTGCTTTGGTACATCCCACAAGTCTCTGGGTTGATCTGTGGGACGCTATGGAAGGTAAAATTAGTTCTTCCCTGATAATTTTCTTTCCATTAGTCCCAACAGATCAATCCAGAGGCCCACCCTTTGTTGTTCTGGGTTGAGTGTTTTCTTCTAGTTGCCTCAGTTTCATCCATGTATAAAAGGGAAAAAAACGGTGATAGGAGTATACTACCGTCCGCCTCGCCAGGATGAGCAGGTAGACACAGAAATGATAAAAGAAATCAGAGACGTGAACAAAATGGGCAATGTGATAATAATGGGTGACTTCAATTATCCAAATATAGACTGGGTAAATGTAACATCGGGACACGCTACAGAGATACAATTCCTTGATGAAATCAAGGACAGCTTTATGGAGCAACTGGAGCAGGAGCCGACGAGAGAAGGAAAAATTCTAGACTTGGTCCTTAGTGGAGCGCATGATCTGGTGAGGGACGTTATGGTACTGGGGCCGCTTGATAACAGTGACCATAATATGATCAGTTTTGATATCGACCTTGAAGTAACTGTACACTGAAAGTCAAATACGTTAGCGTTTAACTTTAAAAAAGGAGACTATGATAAAATGAGAAGAACGGTAAAAAAAAAACTTAGGGGGGCAACTGAGAGAGTAAAAACTGTACAACAGGCGTGGACGCTGTTCAAAAATACCATCCTGGAGGCCCAGGCCATACATATTCCGCGAATTAGAAAAGAAAGACGGAAGTCCAAAAGACAGCCGGCCTGGTTGAAAAGTGAGGTGAAGGAAGCTATTAGGGCTAAAAGAAACGCCTTCAGAAAATGGAAGAAGGAACCGTCTGAAAATAACAAGAAGCAGCATAAGGAGTGTCAAAGCAAATGCAAGGCGCAGATAAAGAAGGCCAAGAGGGATTACGAAAAAAAGATAGCATTAGAGGCAAAAAAACATAGTAAAAACTTTTTTCGGTATATTAAAAGCAGGAAGCCGGCAAAAGAATCGGTTGGGCCGCTGGATGACCGAGGGGTAAAAGGGGCGATCAAGGAAGACAAAGACGTAGCGGAGAGACTGAATGAATTCTTTGCTTCGGTCTTCACCGAGGAAGATTTGGGTGGGATACCAGTGTCGGAAATGGTATTTCAAGCGGACGAGTCGGAGAAACTTACTGACTTCACGGTAAACCTGGAGGACGTAATGGGGCAGTTCGGCAAACTGAAGAGTAGCAAATCTCCTGGACCGGATGGTATTCGTCCTAGAGTACTGATAGAACTGAAAAATGAGCTTGCGGAGCTACTGCTAATGATATGCAACTTATCCTTAAAATCGAGCGTGGTACCGGAAGATTGGAGGGTGGCCAATGTAACGCCCATTTTTAAAAAAGGCTCCAGGGGAGATCCGGGAAATTATAGACTGGTGAGTCTGACGTCGGTGCCGGGGAAAATGGTAGAGGCTATTATTAAAAACAAAATTACAGAGCACATCCGAGGACATGGATTACTGAGACCGAGTCAGCACGGCTTTTGTGTGGGGAAATCTTGCCTGACCAATTTACTTCAATTCTTTGAAGGAGTAAACAAACATGTGGACAAAGGGGAGTCGGTTGATATTGTGTATCTGGATTTTCAAAAGGCGTTTGACAAGGTACCTCATGAAAGGCTACAGAGGAAATTGGAGGGTCATGGGATAGGAGGAAATGTCCTATTGTGGATTAAAAACTGGTTGAAGGATAGGAAACAGAGAGTGGGGTTAAATGGGCAGTATTCACAATGGAGAAGGGTAGTTAGTGGGGTTCCTCAGGGGTCTGTGCTAGGACCGCTGCTTTTTAATATATTTATAAATGATTTAGAGATGGGAGTAACTAGCGACGAGGTAATTAAATTTGCTGATGACACAAAGTTATGCAAAGTCGTTAACTCGCGACAGGATTGTGAAAAATTACAAGAGGACCTTACGAGACTGGGAGACTGGGCGGCTAAATGACAGATGACGTTTAATGTGAGCAAGTGCAAGGTGATGCATGTGGGAAAAAAGAACCCGAATTATAGCTACGTCATGCAAGGTTCCACGTTAGGAGTTACGGACCACGAAAGGGATCTGGGTGTCGTCGTCGATAACACACTGAAACCTTCTGCTCAGTGTGCTGCTGCGGCTAGGAAAGCGAATAGAATGTTGGGTATTATTAGGAAAGGTATGGAAAACAGGTGTGAGGATGTTATAATGTCGTCGTATCGCTCCATGGTGCGACCGCACCTTGAGTATTGTGTTCAATTCTGGTCGCCGCATCTCAAGAAAGATATAGTAGAATTGGAAAATGTGCAGCGAAGGGCGACTAAAATGATAGCGGGGATGGGACGACTTCCCTATGAAGAAAGACTAAGGAGGCTAGGGCTATTCAGCTTGGAGAAGAGACGGCTGAGGGGAGACATGATAGAGGTATATAAAATAATGAGTGGAGTGGAACAGGTGGATGTGAAGCGTCTGTTCACGCTTTCCAAAAATACTAGGACTAGGGGGCATGCGATTAAACTACAGTGTAGTAAATTTAAAACAAATCGGAGAAATTTTTCTTCACTCAACGTGTAATTAAACTCTGGAATTCATTGCCGGAAAATGTGGTGAAGGCAGTTAGCTTAGCAGAGTTTAAAAAGGGGTTGGATGGTTTCCTAAAGGACAAGTCCATAAACCGCTACTAAACGGACTTGGAAAATTCCAAAATCTCAGGAATAACATGTATAGAACGTTTGTACGTTTGGGAAGCTTGCCAGGTGCCCTTGGCCTGGATTGGCCGCTGTTGTGGACAAGATGCTGGGCTCGATGGACCCTTGGTCTTTTCCCAGTATGGCATTACTTATGTACTTATCAGATTCCTTCATTTGATTTTTGGCTAAAAAAAAAAAAAATGCAAAACAAATCAAAACATAAAGGAAACCACCTGTTACCCTCCCGCAGGAGCAGTTGAGGAGGTTACATGGGCTTTATGCAGGCAGGAGAGGACTTCCTCTTTCATCTTCCACTGCTTTGGTATCGACAATACTGAAGTTAAGGTGACTGCACATGACCACATGTAGTAAACCTCTGAAGTTCTCTCTATCTCTACGGGAGAGGGACATAACCCACAAGTCTCTGGATTGATCTGTTGGGACTAATGGAAAGAAAATTATCAGGTAAGAACTAATTTTACCTTATGCAGTAACATTTTCTATAAATCAAGTTGTGCTTTTTTTGTTCTAGAATAACAAGATGCTGTAGGACAGTATGTCAGATTTGCTCTATTCTTATTTTAGAAAGCCCAAAGGGTGGCACCTATTTTCCTTGCACCTGTGGTGCCCAAAAGTCCTGCTTCAATAAAATACAACCAGCCTTTGTGTTCTGTATTGATAGTGTTCTCCCAGCTCAAGTCCAGATAAACCAAAAATAATAATAACTATTAATAAACATCAGGCATAATTCTGAAGAAAGCAATCCACTGGCCATAGTACTACCACCAGTTGTGCAGTTTAAGACATGAATACTGTGCTAATAAATGTCACCACATTAAATATTCCAATATATAGCCACAAGCTAAACACGGAAAAATCAAGACTGTAGTCGGGAATAAAGTCAAAATCAAGGAAATCAGCATATTAATAACAGTACCAAAGGTATAACATATTGCATTAAACAAGTCTGCCTAATTTAGGACCAAGCAATTCAAAAGGAAAAGAAGATTGAACTTTTCCAAGGATGCCAGCCTGACTTGTTAAGTTACTAACTCCAGTTATGTGGTTCAATTCACCAACGTTAGAGCAAACAATTGTTACAAACTTTAGGATACCTCCACTGAATGCAGTAGCTGAAAGTTGAACAAAAAAACATATCTGCAAAAAAGTGGTAATTCATCAAGCTTATATCAGTTGCAAAAACATATTTTCAATCAGGTAGCCAAGGATCTGCCTTCCTCTTGTATTTTTCAGCAGCTCAGACTAGAAGTTCTCTGGTCTTCTTCCACTGGTTAGTGAGAGATCAGCTGTGGTCTCTGCACATACTTCTGAACGCTGCTGTACCTGCCACTAAGGCACTCTGGGATGCCACCCGAACACAATTTGGAATGAAGACTAGCCGGAGGCTTCACTTACATGATTGTAGCTGAATTCTGACCAGGGTAATAGTTGAGACCAGTCACTTGGTTGGCAGATACACAGCTGCACAGAAAGGTCTTTAGGATCTGATTGACTTGTTCAGTAAAGCCATTGGATTGAGGGTGATAACCTGACAAGAAGTCTAAATTAATTTGTAAGGTCCTGCATAAAATCTGCCAGAACATAGAAGTGAACTGAACTCCCTGGTCTGAGACAATGGTTTTGGGTAATCCATGCAGGTGGAAAATTTCTTTGAAAAAAAAGTGTTGGGCCAGGGCAGGTGCAGATGGTAGACCGGGTAAATAAACAAACTAAGCTATCTTGGAAAATTGATTTACAATCACCCTTATGGTGGTGAATCCTTCAGAAGCATAGAGATCTGTCACGAAGTCCAGGGCTATGTGGGCCCACAGGGCCTCTGGTACCAGGAGAGATTGAAGGATCCCCCACAGGTGCGAATGGGTAGGCTTGCGACAGGCGCAGACAAGGCAAGAGGCAACCAAGTCACGCATATCCTTTTTCATCTGCAGCCATCAGCATGTTTGGGATATGACTTCCAGTGTTCTGTGACCTAAAGGATGACCAGCAAGCCTGGAGTCATACCCCCATCTCAGTACAGCATCCTGGAGTCGCTTGGGCAGTACTGCCTGGCCGAGAGGTACAGGAATCAAAGCGGCAACAAAGATCTTGACTGTCCAGAATAGTCTGAAGGTCATAGTTTATCAGTAGTTTCAACCGTGGATGGCAGATAACTTAAGGTCCATTTTAAGGCCCTGATCCGAAATGATATAGTCCATAAAGAGCAATTTGTTCTGTTCAAAGGTGCATTTCTTAAGTTTGGCATAGAGGTGGTTCTTGCAGAGACATTAAAGAACCTGTTTTACTTGGTCCCGGTTTTAGGCAAGCATTTTGGAATAAATCAGGATGTTATCAAGGTATACCAAAACGCAGCTTTGTAGTAGGTACTGGAAGACAGCTGGGGCATTCAAGAGCCTGAAAAGCATAACCAGATGTTTCGTAATGTCCATCTCTCATGTTAAAGCCATCTTGCCTTCATCTTCCTCGCAGATGCAAACCAAGTTATAAGCTCCAGTAGTCCAACTTGGTGAAGATGCGGGCTCCTTTGAGGGGGTGTAGGGTGCCATCTTCCCCAAAAAGAAGCCAGCCCCTGCCAGCGAGGTAGAAGGATGGATGAAGCCTCACTGTAGACTTTCTGCGATGTAGTTTGATATAGCCTTTCAGATACCGAAAGCAGGTAAATTCTTCCCCTAGGTGGTATCTTACTCAGCATGAGATTAATGGGGCAGGAAATGTCGCTGCTTGCCTCTTGGAGACTACATCGACAAAAGCTGCATATTCCCAAATCAAGCCATCAGGCATAATCGTGTCTGCAGTAGCTAGGGCAACGACTGGTGTTAACGGAATCTTAACACAATCGGTGACAAGGGTTACTCTAGGTGGTGATTTTGCCATGACCCCAGTTTATTACCAGATTACGCTGCTGTAGCAATGGTAAACCCAAAATAATTGGGTTTGTGGACATCTGGAGGGACTCCCTGTGGAGGGCCCCTATTCTAAGGCATAGGGATACTGTACTAGTCTTAAGATGCCCTTGAATGTTTCTATACACCAAGGAGACTGGAATGGTTTCAGTGTCGATGATGGCCTTGGTAAACTTCATTTCAGGATCAAGTTAAAGCAAAGTTGTAATTAAAAGTTGGGTGCGGAGAATCCTGGAGGATGGTCCTAGCACTGTT
This sequence comes from Microcaecilia unicolor, assembly GCF_901765095.1. Classification (NCBI taxonomy): domain Eukaryota; kingdom Metazoa; phylum Chordata; class Amphibia; order Gymnophiona; family Siphonopidae; genus Microcaecilia; species Microcaecilia unicolor. The sequence goes on along the minus strand of NC_044041.1, from coordinate 116,451,092 downwards.
TCTTCAGCCAGGGCTAGACCCGAAAGTTTCCCCGATTTGTTCAGGCACTTGCAGGCATAATATCCTTTCTCACTACAGTCAAGACACAAGTTCTCAGTCTTATGTCTTTGCTTTCCCAACTCAGAAATAGAAGAATGGTCCACCTGCATGGGTTCCTTGGTGTTTGGTGACGAGGAATCCTTGTTGGAAGTATGGCTCGCTGGAAGCTGGGTGCCATATGGACAGCCTTGCAAAGAGATTATTGCTCCCGGAACTGATTATCAACCCAGTTACAGAGGCAGATAAGGTCATCCAGCGCACTGGGGAGGGCCTGACCTGCCAGTTGTAGTGCCAACCCCTCCCAAACTGCCACTAGACTTTCATTATGCCAGTTGAGTTCTGATGCAAGGGTTTATGACCCCTGTGTCAAACTAAGGAATTCAGGCACTGTGGAGGTGGCCTTACCAGGCTCCTTGAAGACCCTCCAAAACTGCCTGAGGAATCAGTCTAGGTTGGTAAGCACTAGGTCATTCTACTCCCAAAGTGGGGAGGCCCAAGCAAGGGCTTGGCCAGACAGTAGGGAAATGATGTAAGCCACACGAGCTGTATCAAAAGAAAAGTCCCTTGCTTGAAGTTAGATAATTATTTAACATTGATTGATTAACCCTCTACAGGCTTTGGTGTTCCCATTGTATCTAGGAGCAGCTAGGCGGATGACTGATAATGCGGAGGCAGCTACTGTGACCGGGTCTGGTGCTGGAGAAGTTGAGACCAAACGTGCTGCTAACATCTGAAGGTGGTTAGGTCCTGAACAGAACCAGAAAGTTTCTGGAGCAGCTGCAAAGTGGTTGACTAGCCCAAGCTCATGGCCTTTGCAATCTGTCACGAACAGGGGAGGGTGAGCCCTTGGTCCGCAGCAGAGTTTATGCTGCCTAACTAACCTGGAGGCTAGGTAGGTCCTGACTGGTGGCAGGCGAGTCACACAGACTAGGGACAGGGTTGGCCAAGACTAGATATTTACCAGGAGGATAAGGAGAATCAGCAGAATGTAAGGGAGGCTAGGAGTAGGAAGTACTGTAATGGAGGACTAGATACCAACAATGGTATTGAAGAGGCCCAAAAAAATCCACTGCCAGGGGAGAGGGCCGGGACTCGCTGCAATCAGGCACAGTCAGGGCAGGCGGTGGCCCAGAGGAGTGAAGGAGATGAGCTGGGAGTCAAAGCCAAGAAGTCAATTCGATGTATGGAGCAGAAACCAGGGTAGGCTGGCTGGAGAGACGGGCTGGAACCAGGGCAGGCTAGTTGGAGACACGGACTGCAACCAGGGCAGGTACAGGATCAGGAAACAATGTACTAGCTCTCACCAAGTGGAAGCTAGGAGACCAGTTGCAAAGGCAGTGCAGAAGAGTCCCGAGATCCTTATAAGGGCTCCTCTCTTGTCATCATCGAGTGTCATAGTTGGTTTCCTGCTGCTGGCCCTTTAAATCCTGACTCTCAGCACGCACGCCTAAGAGAGCCCCTGTTGGCCCACAACTGCGGCACCCATGAGGGAGGGACTCACATGACCAGCAGGGTATTCCGGAGCACCAGAGACAGTGCGGGTGGCCCACCATGCCAGGAAGGCAACCCAGAGCCCCAGGAAGTCATGGAGCCTGGCCCTGACGCTCCCAGATGTCAAAAGGTGAGCCTGAGCGTGGCCACGACAAAAGTATATACTGTGATTAAAGAACTTAGCACTGCCTCATTAGAGTCTTCCACATCCGATTGAAGATCAACCTCCACATATCATTGCAGACGCTATCCTTCCCAACTGTAACCTCCGTATTGTAAATGAAGATCTCAACCTTCCAAATTCTTCCCAGCCTTCTTACCAGAGGCAAAGCCCAAGGAGCAGAAATCACAGTCATTTACCCCTTTCTCCAATACAAAAAACATCCCTAGTTTTTGACAATTAGCCAGTTCCACTTCTCTTATAAATCCCTTCCTCAAACTTCTCCTTGCTTACCCAGGGACCATCCAACTTCTCTGACACCCCAGTCCTTCAAGAAGAAATTCAATCCCTACTCCACATGGATGCAATTCAAGTATCCCCTCATCAGCAGCATCAGGGATTCTATTTCTATTGATTCCAAAAAGATCAGAAGGTCTCCCACCTATTCTAGATTATTATTAGGATTTATTTACCACCCTTTTGAAGGAATTCACTCAAGGTGGTGTACAGTAAGAATTAACCTTTTTGTAAAGAAAGAAAAGCTCAGGGTATACTTACCACAAACTATCCTTCCACTCATATGCTGACACTATTGGGTAGTATCACTGGATCTAAAAGATGCCTATACTCATACTTAGTGGCTCAGCTGTTTGAGGAGGCTAAAGTGAGTGGGACAGGCAGGATCTGAATCCTTAATTGTCTGACATTCAGAAAGGTTCACAGAAGAGTTGCAAACAATAACTTTTATTAAATTTAGAAATTAAGATATGTATCAAATGGCAAAGAAAACGAAATAGTGCAAACTTCGGTAGATACATATAGGTCACTTAGGCGCTTTAAAAAAGTGGCAGTAGATGATGCCTACATCTCTATAGAGGCCTGCAGCTATTCTGCCGCCTCTTATCTCACTTCCACTTGCCAGCAGCCCATGTGTCTCTCTCATATTCCACTTGGTTGTAGCCCATCTGCCCCTCTCTCGCACACATATCTTTTCCTCCCACCCTCACAGAACTTGTTAATTTTGCTGTATCATGAGATTGGGAGCTGCAAGGTCGACAGGTTGAACCTCAAGTTGCTCAAACTATCTGAGAACTCTGTGGCTGCACAGTACAATTGGAAGGCATGGGTGGGGAGGGAGTAAGGAAACTGCTGGGCGTTGGGGGTAGTGGAGGGAAGAAATATGCAGAACCAGAGTGCAGAGATGCCAATGGTGGCCAATCCAAAAAAGCTAAATATACCTGTGTATTACACAATGATGGCTATAGTCACTATGGGCTAGATTGTATAGATAGTGTCTGAAAACTGTGCGGTAAAAAAAAATATGTGTAGGTGTATTCTCTAAAGTGTACCTACATTGTATATTATAAGCTTAAATTTCTGCACAGTATATAGAATGTGCCGCGCGCCTTTCTAAGTAACCAAATTTGGTTGCGCCCATGTAGGTCACGTTTTACTTGGCGTAAATCCTGATGCTTAAATTATGTGAAGAGCAAGTGTAATCTCTAAATCACATAGATTTTAGAAATGCCACGCCCCACCCATGGCCACACCCCCTTTTCAACTATGGAACTTAGAATTTAGGCACACCACGTTACAGAATATGCTTAGCGAGTTGGGTGCATAAATCTTAATGCCAATTAGTGCTAATTGCTTGTTAACATCCAATTAACAGTCCTGACTAAACAAGTTATGCGCATTGTAATAGAATATTCTCCAATTTCTGCACAGAAATTAAGGCATGATATATAGAATTTGGGAATATATTCAAATAAAATACCATCATATCTCTGTTTTAAATAATTAATAGATGGATCCTCAGACAGCCCATGAGTATATAAACTTCAACACTGGCCAAATTCCTCAATCATGTATTTAAATTTTTCAATTTTTACATTCTCCAAAGTGATTTCACAAATTTTTTATCTTATATACTCGATTCAGTTATTATTATTATTTATTGCATTTGTACCCCACATTATCCCACCTTTTTGCAGGCTCAATGTGGCTTACAGAGTGTTGTTATGTTCCAGTGTACGGCCACCTCTCCCACCATGAATTCATGTTTTGATAATCTGCATCAGGGTCGAGGCCCAAAAATTTGGTTAAACTCCTTCAGTGGCAGTCCATCTGTAAATCCAGAAAAAAGTGACATGTACCACCCCGATGAGTAACGTGGTTTTTGCAGTACGTTTAATGTATACATTTGGCATGGTGGTGAAAGGACAATCCTTATTGACAAGTAATGCCTTTACGTGCACATAAAAATGAATTTCTTTCATGGATGACATATTACATATGTTAAACTCATTTCAAGCACTTAACACTAAACCGCACATACATCTGTGGAAACAATTCAATTGTATTTAAAGATCCCTCCAGAGGCAATATCTTACAAAGACAACCACCTCAACACACAACAGGTTCTGCAAATTTTTCTAAAACCCTATCTTGATGTTAAGACAAACTAAAATTTGATTAAAAAGTTTTGATGTCATCTCATTAAGGCTAACACACAATCCATCCACTGCAAAACACTAAGCACAAACTTGTGCAGAAACACACTTGGAACCTTCCCATACCATAGTAGCACTAACGCCCAAGATTCGAGAAATAACCTTATGCATTGAAAGGCAGCACTGTAAATATTACACCATGCCCTAAAACACCAATACACCACCTAGTGTGGAAAAAAAAACCCAAAACAAACATGACTAACAAGATCCCTACATAGGCACTACATGCTAGCAGAATATTACACCTTAGTCACACATGCAAAACACAGACAGACCCTCAACAAATATGAAACAAGGGATCACGCATCAGTAATAAAGATATGACGGCAAAAAACTGTACTGGAAACTTTACAAAGTCAGATTCTGTACACAACAATAATAGAAAAATAGAAACTGAAATGCAAAATAGCAGATATGTGCATTTCCAAAAGCTGACAAATTCCAATTAATAAATTCAGAATAAAATACTTTTTTCTACCTTTGTTGTCCGAACATTTTATTTTTCTATTCACTTTTGTCCCAGAGTTGCTTTTCTTCGAGTTACTTCCAGGGTTTCCTATCCATTTGACATTTCTTGTCTGGCCATGTCCACCATCCCTCTGTCCCTCCCTCCATATTCAGCATCTGCCCTCTCGGTGTCCTTATCCTCCTCTATATTCAGCATTTCTTCTGTGTCATCTTGACCTGCCCTACATTTCTACCCTGTGTTCATATCATTTCTCCTGTGAATAGCACTGCCCCTCACCCCCATGTCCAACACTGTGTCCCTGTTCCTATGCGCCCTCCATCTCTTCTCTGTCTCCTTGCCCCTCCCTTTTCTCTTCCCTTCCTCCCCCACTCCTTACCCTGGGGCCAGTAGCTCGCCTTCTCTCTTCCTTACCCACCCAGGTCCAGTTATCTTTACGTCTTGTCTTTCTTTTCTCCAGTCCAATCTCAATCTCTCCCCCCCCCCCCCTTCCTTCCACTACTCCTCCCCTGCTGGTCCTACTACTACTAATAATAATTTCCATAGCGCTACTAGACGTATGCAGCACTGTACTGTTCCTAGGGGGCTCACAATCTTAAGTTTTTTGTACCTGGGGCAATGGAGGGAAGTGACTTGCCCAAGGCTGCAGTGGGAATCAAACCCAGGTTGCTAGGATCAAAGCCCGCTGCACTAACCATTAGGCTACTCCTCCACTCCATTGTCCTGCATTTATCCATCTTCTGGGGGCAGGCACCTCTTCCTGTCTATCCCTCCCAGGTCCAGCAGGGCTGCACCTCCTGCATTTCTTTCTCCCAGTTCCAGCATCTCTCCCCTTTCTCCCTTGGTGGTCTCTCTAGCCTGAATGGGTCACTGCTAATAGTGACACTGCAACAACTAAAGTACCCTGCCTCAGGGCTTCAGCCTCCCCTGTAACATCCCGCTTCCTCTGATGTAACTTCCTGCTTTCGTAAGGGTGAAACACATCAGAGAAGGCTGAAGCCCCAAGGCAGGCTGCTTTAGTTGTCGTGGTGCTGCTACCGGCAGCAATCCAATCAAGTCAGGTTAGAGAGACCACTGGGAGGGAGAAAAAGGGAAGATGCTAAAACCTGGGGGGGGGGGGGGGGGGAGAAAAGGAGAGGTGCCGGAACTGAGAAAGATGCAGGTACTTGGAATAGCCCTCATGCAGGCACCTTTGCTGGACCCAGAGAGAAATGTAGTCACTTGGAGTGGCCCTCCTGCAGACAACTTGGGGTCTGGAGTAAGAGTAGGGGGCTTGCGGCTGGCGAAGCTTAGCGTCCCCAAGCCTCTTACACTGGGCACCTATGCCTATACTTACATCCCAATCATTGGAAATCTCTCCGATTCCAATTTGGACAGACCTATTATCAATGCAAGGTTCTACCCTTCGGTTTATCATCCACATCCAGGGTTTTCACCAAGTGCCTTGCGGTAGTAGCCGCTCATCTCAGGAAACCTAGAATATTTGTGTTTCTGTACTTGAATGACTGGCTAGTCTCTGCAGTCAAAACAGGTCTTGAAAGAATCCCTTCAAACAATAGTTACAACATTGACTTCTCTTTGCTTTATTATCGACAGAGACAAGTCCAAGCTGAATCCCACTCAGATAATGCAGTCCATTGGTGCACATATAAATACTGCTCAAGGGAGAGCTTTTCTCCCTCACAATCATTTACAAGCCATTCAGCTCCTCTTTCATCAATTCATGTCTGCCCAAAAATGTGTTGCACGGGCATTCCTCAGGCTACTGACATTTCTCAGGTTGGTAGGGCACATGGCAGCTTCAACAGTAGTAGAACCAACAGCAAAACTCCATATGCAACCCATTTAGTGGGAATGAAAGTTCTAATAGAACCAATGGACTCAACCCCTTTCTCAGAAGGTATGGGTCACTCCATCCATAAAACAAGCTCTAATATGGTTGGTGGCAACACCCACATCATCTTCTAACAGGAGCACCATTCCAACCATTCAGTCCAGACCCCATGTTGACAATAGATGCTTCATTAACAGCATATGAAAATGAGAGCCATTGGTCGTCCACAGAAGCCAAATTCCACATAAATCTCTTGGAACATCATGCAATTTGTTATGCAATAACGTTCAAACAGAATATAACAAAACTATTTTGCTCTGAAAAGCCAACACACTAACTGTTGATAATGTAAATAAGAGAAAAGTCCAAAAAAACTGATTTCTTTGAATACATTCTCATGATGTAATTCTTGACCCAAACTAATACAGTACTGTGTGGCTGTATGTTCCCTGGTACAACACAGGGTGGCCCCATCTATACTTCTCTTCAAATAGCTGGATAAAGGAAACAATGTCCCCTACAGGATCTGTAACTTGACCGTGAGGATCAGGATGGCGAAAATGGAGTGCAAACTGAAAGATATTGAGTAGTGTGTAATACATGATGCAGTGGACTTAATGCTAGTAGTCCCTAACTGGCCTCATCAGCCTCAGTACCTGTTTATTTTATTTATTTAGACTTTGCTCACACCTTTTTCAGTAGTAGCTCAAGGTCAGTTACATTCAGGTACACTGGATATTTCTCTGTCCCAGTGGGGGGCTCACAATCTAAGTTTGTACCTGAGGCAATGGAGGGTTAAGTGACTTGCTCAAGATCACAAGCAGCAGCAGTGGGATTTGAACCGGCCACCTCGGGATTGCAAGACCGGTGCTCAAACCACAAGGCCACTCCTGTGGCTTCTTTTTATTGCAATCGATCAACCTATTCATCTAGGAACCCATCCAATTCTTCTCACACAACAGGAAGGTTACCTCCTATATCCCTGCACTAACAGCCTGGAGGATCAAGGGATAAGCATATACCATTTACCTCTTCCATTCAACACATCATCGAAATGTCTAGAAAGTTATCTACGCAGAAGCCTTACCAACTAAAGTAGAAAAAATGGGCAATTGTAAATCTGAGCACACAGACCTATTCCCATGCTCAGTTCCTATAGTTCTTCAATACCTCATGCAACTTTCAGATTTGGGTCTATAAAGTTCCTCAGAGTTCACTTAATAGGGATTTTGGCATCCCACAATTTGGAAAACAATAAACCTATTTCATGTCACCTTCTTGTAGTCCATTTCTTGAAATACCTATGGAATTCTAGACCTTCGATTCAGCCACCGACCCTTTAGTGGAATCTTAACACAATCCTCTCACAACTGATATCCCCACCTTTTGAGCTGTTGGATACTACTTCTCTACAGTTTTTAACCCGGAAAACTCTTTTTCTAGTAGGCATGACAGCCAGATGAAAGAGTGAGCTCCAAGCCCTGGTTCATTATCATCCATTCCTAACATTTTTCCCTACAGTAGTCCTCTGAACCCATCCAAACTTTTTCTCCAAAGTCATACTACCCTTTCATGTCAATCAGTACATCATTCTTCCGGGTTATTTCCCCAAAGCCTCACAACCATCTTTCAGAAGAATCCCTACATATTTTGGACTGCTGTTGCACTCTACTGTATTACCTGCACTGCACAAAAGACTTTTGTCATTCCTCACAACTTTTTCTCTTGTATCGATCACAGTCCCTTGGACCCTCACAGGTCAATATTCAAAGCGATTTAACTGGCCAGAAATTGTTCCTGTCTAGTTAAATCACCTGCCCGGGGCTAACTGCTAATTTTCAGTGGCACTTAACCGGTTAGTGCTGCTGAAGGTAACTGGTTAGCACCATTCATTGTGGGGACATTCGAGAGGTGAAGTAGGCACTTGGCCATATTCAGCACTGCATAAATAGGACCGTATAAAAGTCAGTCGTGTCTTTATGTAGTAATACATAGCTGGTTAAGTGCTGAATATCGCACTTAACTGGCTATGCGTTAGCCTGCTCTACAAACCCAGAAATTCAATGCTAATGCCTGGACATGGCCCAGCATTGAATTTCCATTTTAACGCCAGTGGCAGTCAGTAAAATGCTGATCGGCGCCAGCCGAATATCAGGCCCTCAGGATCTAAGGGAACAATATCTACTACTTATTTTTTTTTTTTTATTGTGTTTATTAACATTTTCATATCAGATAAACAACATTAACATCACATCCTTAGAAACCCCATCAGAGCTATGCAATAGCCCCTTACCCTCCCTCCCCACAGAGTATCTCAAAAGAAATAAACAGTGTCTCAAAACATGGAATCCCCATGAACCATAGATCACACTGATAGCCCCCGCCACCCCATATATGTCGACCAGGTTTTAACAAACCGTACCATACCACCCCTCCTTAAAGCAGTAAGTTTATCCATTAAGCAGCAGTAGTCCACCTTGGCCAGGACCTGATTAACGGTCGGAACCGCTGTTTGTTTCCACAGTCTTGCAATTAAGGTCCTGGCAGCTGTAACAATATGGGCCAAAAGAGAGTGTTGTGAGCCACGGCACACCTGTGATGGGATATTTAGCAGGCATAAGCCCGGGTTAAGCGTGATCGTGGCCCCCAAGCCTCCCTGCAAACGGGCCTGTAGACTCCTCCAAAACTGTTGAATCACAGGACAGTCCCACCATATATGCCAGAAATCACCTGTTGCCCCACATTTACGCCAACATTGCGTCTCACAAGATTTAAAAATTCGTGCTAACCTGCTCGGGGTCATATACCACTGATATAACATCTTATATCCATTTTCCACCAGTGGAGTGGCCACCGAGAAGGACAGCAAACTTTTATAGATCTTTCCCCATCGGGCCTGGTTGTAATTAACTACTAGTATGGCCTCCCACTTATGAACGCAGTGATCTAAAGGACGGGACTTAAGCAATAGTGCTCGATAGATCCTTGAGATCCCCCCTTTCCCTTCTCCATTCCTCATTGCCAATTCTAATTCTGTTACAGATAAGGAAAGTTCCTTTTTTGCTTTCCTATACTCAAAGTCCCTGATCTGCATATAATGAAATCTATCCGTGTCTGATAAGCCAAACTCGTCCTGTAGAGTTTTAAATGAGTGGCACTTCCCCTCTTCCCATATCTGCCCCAACCAACGCAGGGATGCAGCTGACCATCGCCCATATACTCCTTTTACCCTGCCAGGAGTGAAATCCGTCGCATACACAATGGGCGTGGTCACTACTACTTATTTCAAAAAGCTACTAGACCATATGCAGCGCTGTACACTTGAACATGGACAGTCCCTGCTCGACAGAACTTACAATCTAACAGGACAAACAAGAGAAAAGGGAATATTAAAGTGAGGATGATTAAGGGTTATGAACAAGTGAATAAGGGTTAGGAGTTAAAAGCAGCATCAAAAAGGTGGGCTTTTAGCGTAGATTTGAAGACGGCCAGAGATGTAGCTTGACGTACCGGCTCAGGAAGTCTATTCCAGGCATATGTTGCAGCAAGATAAAAGGAACGGAGTCTGGAGTTAGCAGTGGAGGAGAAGGGTGCAGATAAGAGAGATTAACCCAGTGAACAGAGTTCCCGGGGAGGAATGTAGGGAGAGATGAGAGTGGAGAGGTACTGAGGAGCTGCAGAGTGAATGCATTTATAGGTCAATAAGAGGAGTTCGAACTGTATGCGGAAACGGATAGGAAGCCAGTGAAGTGACTTGAGGAGAGGGCTAATATGAGCATAACGACACTGGCGGAATATCAGTCGTGCAGCAGAATTTTGAACACATTGAAGAGGAGAGAGATGGCTAAGTGGGAGACCTGTGAGAAGCAAGTTGCAATAGTCTAAGTGAGAGGTGATAAGAGTGTGAATGAGGGTTCTGGTAGTGTGCTCAGAAAGGAAAGGGCAAATTTTGGTGATATTATAGAGAAAGAAACGACAGGTTTTAGCAGTCTGCTGAATATGTGCAGAGAAGGAGGAGTCGAAGATGACCCCAAGGTTACGAACTGATGAGACAGGAAGGATGAGAGTGTTATCCACAGAAATAGAGAATGGGGAAGGAGGAGAGGTTGGTTTAGGGGGAAAGACAAGAAGCTCAGTCTTGGTCATGTTTAGTTTCAGATGGCGCTGAGACATCCAGGTAGCAATGTCAGACAGGCAGGCTGATACTTTGGCCTGGATTTTGTGGATACATAACTATATGCTGAATGAAATATTAAGTATTTCGGCTGAGATTTCTGGTGTGGAGAGGTAGATCTGGGAGTCATCAGCATAAAGCTGATACTTAAAACCATGGGATGAGATCAGAGTACCAAGGGAAGAAGTATAGATGAAGAAAAGAGGTCCCAGGACAGATCCCTGAGGTACACCAACTGACAGTGGGATAGAAGTAGAGGAGGATCCACTAGAGTATACATTAAAGGTACACTGGGAGAGATAATAAGAAAACCAGGAAAGAACAGAGAGCCCTGAAATCCAAGCAAGGACAGCGTATCAAGGAGTAGGCTGTGATCACGTGTCAAAAGCAGCAGATAGATCAAGAAGGATGAGGATAGAATAGAGACCTTTGGATCTGGCCAGGGACAGATCATTGGACACTTTAGCACGCGCTGTTTCAGTTGAATGAAGGGGACAAAAGCCAGATTGAAGCAGATCAAGAATAGCTTGAGATGAAAGAAAGTCAAGGCAACGGCGGTGAACAGCACGTTCAAGTATCTTGGATAGGAAAGAGAGGAGGGAGATGGGGCAATAGTTGGAAGGACAGGTAGGGTCCAATGAAGGTTTCTTAAGGAGTGGTGTGACTATTGCATGTTTGAAGGCATCAGGAACAGTCGCAGTGGAAAGTGAAAGATTGAGGATATGACAGATAAAAGGGATGACAGTAGGAGAGATAGTGTTAAATAGATGGGTGGGAATAGGATCAGAGGAGCAGGTAGTTAGTTTAGAGGAGAAAAGAAGATGTGTAGTTTCCTCTTCAGTGATTTCAGAAAAAGAAGAAAAGGAGGCAGGGGTTGGAGGGTTGAGAGAATGGACTAAGGGAAGGAGAGGTGGAAGTCACCTGGTTTAGAATTCAAGTTTAATCTTGTGAACCTTATCATGAAAGTACTCAGCCAGAGTCTTGAGGGAAAGTGAAGGGGGAGTTGGAGGTGAAGGCACTTTGAGGAGAGAGTTCAGTGTGGCAAAGAGACGTCAAGGGTTTGAGCCAAGAGAATTTGTTAACTGGATGTAACAGTCCTGTTTGGCAAGTAAAAGAGCAGACTGGAAGGAGGTCAGCAAGAATTTGAAATGTATGAAGTCAGCAAGGGCACGGGATTTCAGCCAAAGGCGTTCGGCAGAGCGAGCACAGGAACATAGGTAGCAGATTCTAGAGGTCAGCCAAGGCTGAGGTTTGGAATGTTTTACAGAACGGGGAATGGGACGAGCGAGAGTATCCAGAACAGAGGAGAGAATAGTATTATAGGAAGAGGCAGCCTCATTGACAGACTTGGATAACATAGTGGTAGAGAAGAGATTTGAAACACTGGAGGACAGAGTAGAAGGGTCAATAGCCTGAAGATTCCTAAATGTATTGGTTAAGATTGGATGGGACTGGGGAGGAGGGTGTTTAAGTGTGAAAGTTATCAGATGATGGTCAGAGAGGGGAAGAGTTGAGGCACAGAAACTGGAGAGTGAGCAGTTTGAGAAGAGGATAAGATCAAGACAGTGGCGATTCTGGTGAGTCGGGGCAGTGAAGCACAGTTGAAGACTGAAAGAGGATGTTAAAGCAAGAAACTGAGAAGCTTAAGAGTCAGGGGGATCATTTGCATGAATGTTAAAATCCCCAAGAATGAGGGAAGGAGATGAAGTTTCAAGAAAGAAGGAAAGCCAGGCATCAAAGTCAGTGAGAAATGAAGAAAGGGACTTATCAGGGGGGTCGATAAATGAGTGCTACTCGGAGAGGCAGAGGAGCAAATAGATGGATAGAGTGAACTTCGAAGGATGAAAAACAGCCAGACTGAGGTGGAAGAAGAGGTTGAAATCTACAAGAGAGTGAAAGTAGTAGCCACACACCACCTCCACGGCCAACCAGGTTTGAAAAGTTTACTTTAATCCAAAAACCAGCATTTTCCCCTCCAGTAACAACTGTTATCATTGTTATGTATCAGCTTTGTCCCCCCCTCCCGCTCTTCCATTTTCTGTATTTCTCAACTTGTCTTACACTTAACCTTCCTTCAGCAACCCCTCCCCCCCACCCCAATGCAGAATCTCTTGCCTCATCTCCCTTAATTTCACAGATATCTCTCGTTTCCCATCACCCCTTAATTAGCCGCATTTCTCTAAACTTCCTTATCCCCTTAACAGTTCGACGTGGATCTATGTATTCCACCCCACACCAGATTTCCGGTATTCCTCCTTCCTTTCGCACACCCTCTCTCATAAATTCAAAATTATGATTCACTCTCCGTGTCCACTTATGTTGGGGGGAGGGGGGAATGGGCACCGAGGTCTAACAGAGCATACATGCACAAAATCTGTATTCAGCAAGAGACAAATCCTAACATTCCGAGTGAAGGAAAGGCCTAGTGGTTACCGTGGTGGACTTTGGTCCTGAGGAACTGAGTTCAATTCCCACTTCAGGCAGAGGCAGCACCTTGTGACTCTGGGCAAGTCACTTAACTCTCCATTGCTCCAGGTACAAATAAGTACCTGTATACAATATGTAAGCTGCATTGAGCCTGCCATGAGTGGGAAAGCGCAGGGTACAAATGTAACAAAAATAAACCAAGAGTGCAGCTACATTTTTTCAAAGGAAAACAGAAATTGGGCTGCTTAATTTTCGGGAGCGCTAATCCGAGTGCACTTCAAGAAAAGGAAGGAAAAATCGGTCTGTTTGGATTACGGGAGCGCTAAGTAGCTGCCCACAGCGCTAACGGCAGACTCACATTCCTGGCCCCCGGGTCACGCTCCAACTCAGACGTTAAGTAATTTTATTTGGAGAAAGTGGTCGCAGGAGCTGCCGTCACAACAAAAGACCGTTCCCGCTACTTAAGGCCGCGAGGATTCGATCCACGTTTTACCCGAACCCCATATAAAGTAGTAGTAGTTGGCTTGGCTTAAATTATTTCAAAGCAGCTTAATTTCATGCTCTATAACCTATGATGGTCCCCACTCTGCCCTTAACTACGCACATTCAAGTCTATGCATACGTTTTATGCATAAAATTGTAGAACCGGCCCCAATTTAAAAAAAAAAAAAATATATATATATATATATATTTTTTTTAAATTGGGGCCGGTTCTATATATATATTTATACAAGTCCTACCAATCCTCGCTTCAATAATTCAGCCCACTCCCACTTGCTTTCTCAGTCTCTACCCAAACTGATAACATGGACCAAAGACGTCAGAAATTATCACCACCTGACCTACCGGTGAGTGGGTGTGGCAACCTCCACGTGTAGCGAACAGGCTGCAAATGGAGATCGCCACACGCATGCGCCAGTAGATCAGGTGACCTCCGATGCCTACAGTGGCACGTTGATGTATATCTTTTTGGTTGCATTAGTCCGGGCGGGGCAGAAAGCTAGTGCCGCTGCGCTAAATTCTTGAAGTGAGGAGGTGGTGGCGGTATCCACTTACCTACCTCCAACCATCGATGCGGGCGTCCCGCTCTCTTCTGACGTAACTTCCTGTTTCCGGGAAGGCGGCCTGCCTGATGATGTCTCAGAGGAGGGTTGTGGACGGGGTACCGGAGAAGAAAGGCTCTGAGATTGTTAGTGGGCGACCACAGGTATGGGTTTGAGGGAGAGGATCCAGATTGCGGACAAGGTGGAGAGTGGAAAATAGAGGAACAGATGACATCATGGTGAGGGATGCTTGGTCCCCCGATCGCGTGTGAGGAGGGGTGCGAGGGCAACCGAATGCGTGTAATTTGGTATCTTTGATGCCATACAAGGACAGATCAAACTTAGTATCCTGTTTCCAACAGTGGTCAGTCCAAACCACAAAGTACCTGGCAAGGTCCCAAAACTGTAAAACAGATTTTAGGCATCTTATCTTACAAATAAGCAATGGATTTTCCCAAGTCATTTTATTATATTTACTGGATGAAATTGGGATTAAGGGTTTGGTTTCGAAACGGTTTAGAAATTATCACACTATGAGAACGTACAGGATGAAAATCATTTTTACCTGCTGGTTATGGGGTGCCTCAGGGTTCCCCTTTATCTCCTGTTATATTCAGGGCTTTTTTTGAGGGGGTACTGAGTACCTGCACCTTTTCTACTGTCTGCTAAACTTGACCCATGGTTCTCATATTTTAATGAAAGAGCTCAGGTTCTACTTACAAATTCTGCCTTGTCATAGATTCAATGACTGGTTGCAGAGGTCCTGGCTATTGTAGGGTGGGTCCCTCAATGATCTCTCCACCTTGAAGGGTGGCCTGGCATTTGAGTACGGGCACCTTTTTTGCTAGACAAAATGCACTGGTTATACTTAACATGGTTATTGTCATCACCACAGGACTGCTTATAAACACAGCTGGGCCCAGGGCAGGACCAACCCCAACACACTCGGGCAGCTGCCCCACCTTACCTTCCTGTGTTTGCGCCTCCCTCGGTCTATCGTCTCCTGTGGGCCAGGACCCAGATTATCACGTTAACGCAGTTATCCAGGTCCTGGCACACAGAAGCAGGTAGGCAGGAAGAAGCTCCTGCTCCCCTGAAACCTTGCTGGTCCTGAGCCCTGGAATATTGCCCCCCCCCCCCCCCCCCCCCCGCATCCCTGAAGAAAATTTTAGGTAAGCTCCCAATTTAAAATGTTATATATATATACACAAGGGATGGGCACCGATTTAAAAAAATATATCAATTATTATTATTAGCATTTGTATAGCGCTACCAGACGCACGCAGCGCTGAACACCTGATACAAAGAGACAGTCCCTGCTCAAAAGAGCTTACAATCTAAATAATACAGACAGACAAGACAGTTACAGGTGAGGGAAGTAATGGGAGCTAAAAAGCAGCTGTGTGATTAAAAATTTTGATTGCAATTACCCATGCAATTAAAAATTTTAATTGCGCGCTTATTTCTGCTTGCATTTTGGACATTTCACCCTTTCCTTCTGGCCATCTCCTTTTGAATGCAGTCATCTCTTTATCTCACTCACCCTCTTTGATTCTTTCTCTCATGCCCCCTTCACCCAGATTCTCTCATGCCCCCTCACCAGCCTTCACCCAGATTCTCTTATGCCCCCTGATTTTTTTTTTTAACACAGACCCATCTCCATTTAATCGCGTTTACTTCAACAGCAGGGCTCAGGCTCCAGATTTTTTCTTCTTCCTCACTGTCTCAAAGTCCTTGGGAAAGTTTCACGGGACTTGAAACACTCCCCCCCCCCCCCCCCAAAGGAATAATCTCAACAGCTGAGGCTCCAGATTTTCTCCTCTTCCTTGCTGTCTCAAAGTTGACTTTCTCCTTTGTAGTTGTTAAAATATGGAATGAATTGGGGAAGGAAGTGACATCACGGTGCTGAATGGCCGCTTGAGCTGAGTGCTCCTGTACCCACCTCCTTTAATCGCTCTTTTCTCCCTCAATAGCGAGCCGTTTGGTCCCGTTGGTTGATCAGCACTGAAGGAAAGTGTACGCTGTTCCCAGCATGAGTAAAATAAAAACTCGATGCAACTGCGTAAGGAACCGGAGCGTCCAGCTTCTAGGCACTCTAGTAGAGGCCCTCCGCGCCATGTGTCTCCAGCAACTTGCTCGCACTCGGAGTCAGATTTGGCGGATTCACATTCGGAAGAGTGTCCTGTGTCGCTATCGAGTGAGATGCCGAAGGAGCTGGTGAAGTCTCTCCAAGTGATACGGGAGGAGATCAGATCTTCAAAGAATGAAATTATTGAATGCATAGAGATAATGGGAGCAGATCTGCGTGAGCTGGGTGGCCGTGTAGAGGATTTGGAGGGAAGAGTGGATGAGCAGGCCAACCAGCTCACGGATATGGTTGCTAAAATAAAAACAATCCTCCTCTCCCTACACTGATCTCCAGTTCAAAGTAGACGACTTGGAGAACCGGGGGAGATGGAGCTACCTTTGATTTCAGGGTGTCCCAGAGAACGGGGACGCTGAAGATGTACTAACAGTTGTCCACACCATTTGTGAAAAACTTTTGGATTCGGATACTGCTACAGAGACAGTGGTGATCGAAAGGGCTCACAGAGCATTTGGGAAGCCTACGGACAATAGACAGAGATATTATTGCAAGATTTGCCTCCTCCATTGTCAGAGAACGTTTGCTGAAAAGTTCTCGTCAGATCCCATTTGTTAATTATAACGAAGCCAGAGTCCAGATTTATCAGGACCTTTCTGCCTTTACACTGACTCAGAGGCGTCTTATGAAACCAGCATTGGAAAGCCTAGATAAGGGAAAAATTTCATACAGGTGGGCCTTTCCTTTTGCTCTGCACTTCATGTTAAATGGGAAAATGCAGCGGGTCCGCCATCTTCACAAAGCGTGGAAGGTGTTGCACGAGGTGGGGATGTCTTCAACGGCTACTCCACCACTAGAGAGAGCACCCGCTACAAAAGAGCGTTTTCAAAAATGGAAGAAGGTCGCGCCTAAGTCAAGAGCTGTGTCTGCTGTTGCTTGACTTTTCATACTGACTGAGAATGGTTTTGGAAGTTTCCCCTTTTTTTTCTAGGAAGGGGGCCATGGGCTCATTTTGTGTAGATAATTGATGTATATCTGGGGGTGCTGGGTGTATTAGGTAGAGGTGGAGGGTAGGTCCAGGTGAGTCTGTTGGGCACTGTGGTATCTTTTCTCTTGATTACACATGGGGTGCTTTTTCTGGTGTAGTGTGGTGTGGTCTGCCGAATGATTTTTATAAGGTGTTTTGAGGGGAGCTTGACCCCATATTAGTTGAGATTCTTAATGACGTTCAAAGTGGTCAGGATTTACCCCCTTCTATGATGGAAGCCTGGATTGCAGTGATCCCAAAACCGGGAAAGGACAAGACAGAGTGTTCTTCTTATCGACCCATATCTATTCTTAATTCAGATGTTAAAATCATAGCCAAGATATTAACCAATCGTTTAGCAAAAGTTTTACTTGATTTAATTCACCCTGACCAGGTAGGCTTCGTTCCTCACAGGCCAAGGATAATATTCGTCGTATGGTTAATTTATTGCATGAAGCCAAAAAGCGTGAAATTCCCATGTGCGTTCACTGGCCTTTTATGATTAGTGTTATGAAGCGCTTTGGTCTTGGGCCGGGATTTCGATGCTGGACTCAAGCTCTTTATAACTCTCCCCAAGCCTGTGTACGTATTAATAGTGGTAATTCTCCTACTTTCCTTTTATCTAGGGGTACAAGTCAAGGATGCCCCTTATCGCCAATGTTATTTGCTTTGGTTATGGAACCTCTTGCTATTGCTATTCGTTCTAATCCTAATGTCTCAGGTATTAAGATAGGTGGCTGCGAATACAAATTAGCTATGTTTGCCGATGATATACTTCTTTCCTTAACCAAGCCATTAATCTCCTTCCCTAATCTAACCCAGCTCTTAGTCGAATATTCTTCTGTTTCGGGGTTTAAACTCAACATGACTAAATCAGAAGCTATGGTTCTTGGAATTCCTCAACCGGTTTTAGATTCCCTACAGGAAGCCTTTCCTTTTCGCTGGGTTACTCAAAGCATTAAGTACCTAGGGATTCATTTAACAAAAAATTTGTCTCATTTATTTTCGGCTAATTACCCTCTCCTGCTGTGGGAATTAGGTAAAGACTTGGAGGCCTGGGATACTTTAGACATATGGTTTGGCAGAATAGCAATGTTGAAAATGAATGTGCTGCCACGTTTGATGTATCTCTTTCAGGTCCTCCCTCTTCGTTTTTCACGCAATTTTCTTTCAGGTGTATAGAATCGCCTTCTCCGTTTTATATGGCCTAATAAAAGGCCTCGACTCCCTAGATCGTTACTTTATAGGGACCAAAAAAAGGAGGTATGGGCATTCCCAATATTTATTGGTATTACAAGGCGGCACAAGCTCGCGCTGCTCTCGAATGGTTTCATGCTACCCCTCAAAAGTTGTGGATAGCTTTAGAGCAGGCTTCGGTTGGTTCTTGGCTCATTAATGTGGCTTCCGTGTCGTTATCGTGCTATGAGCAGGGACGTGTGCCCATCGATTATGGTGACCTTTTACTATTGGGACGGTCTCTTTGCCAAGCCTGATTCAGTTTTTCTAGACTTACACCAATAATATATAACCCACTTTTTCCTCCTGGCCTAGAATTAGGGCATTTTTTTAGATGGTTTACCCGGGGACTTGAGGTCAACGTTTTGATGGTGAAGTCTTCATTCCTTTTGATGCCTTGGCTGAGAAATTTGCAATTTTAACAACTGAATTTTTTGCTTAGGCTCAATTGAAACATTTTCTTTCTGCTGTTGAAATAAAGGCTAAGGTGTTTTGAGAATATCAACGTAGGCAATTGCAGCCCCATGTGCAGCATTGGTTGCGTTGGCTTCAGGAATTAGGGATGATGCTGGGGGAAGATGTTTGGAATTTGCTTGAAAATACTTTGCATAGGATTTCTATCTCTGTTTCTCTTAAAGAAAATGTGGTAAAAGTTATATATAGGTGGTACCTTACTCCAGCTCGCCTTCATCACATGTTCCCTGTGGTTTCACCATTGTGTTGGAGGGCGTGTGGTCAGATAGGAACCATGGGACGTCTGTGGTGGTCATGTACAAAGGTGCGGGTTTACTGGAAGGCAATTCAATATTTATTTATTTATTTTATTTGCTGCATTTGTATCCTACATTTTCCCACCTATTTGCAGGCTCAATGTGGCTTACATTATATAGCAATGGCATCACCATTAACAGAGTAAGAGGTTCAGCATATTGTTACAATTAATGTACAAGAATAACAGGTAGGTAGGGCAAATAAAGTGATAATACATAACATACAAGTGAGAGTAGGAAAAAATGAAATGTTCAATAATGATAATATGATAAAATAAATCAGAAGGTATCAATATTGGTTGGATTTGGTATAGATTAGGAAACAAGTCATTAAGGAGGATTCTTTTTTTAAGTCTCTTTGAACAGGTATGTCTTCAGTAACTTTCGAAGGTTAAAGTCGTGCGTAGTTTTTATAGTATTCGGTAGTTTATTAATTGTGTGCACAGGTAGGCGAAGCTAGATGCATGAATTGATTTGTATTTAAGACCTCTGCAATTGGGGTAGTGGAGGTTTAGGAAAGTACGTGATGAACTTTTGGTGTTTCATGTTGGTAAGTCAGTTAGGTCTGACCTATATGATGGGGCCTCTCCATGAATGATTTTATGAGTTAAGGTGCAGATTTTGAATGCAATTCGATCTTTTAATGGGAGCCAATGTAATTTTTCTCTAAGAGGTTTGGCGCTTTCATATTTCGTCTTTCCGAATATGAGTCTGGCTGCGGTGTTCTGGGCAGTCTGGAGTTTCTTAATGGTTTGCACTTTGCATCCTGCGTAATTGGAATTGCAGTAATCCAGATGGCTCAGTACCAATGATTGCACTAGCTTGTGGAATATCTCCCTTGGGAAAAAAGGTTTCACTCTTTTAAGCTTGCACATTGTATAAAACATTTTCTTTGTAACATTTTTCACATGGCAATCAAAGGTACGAATTCAGTCAATAGTAACACCCAGGAGTTTCAGAGTATCCCCAACAGGAAGAGTGTGGCTTGCTGTATTTATATTGGTGTAATTGGTCTTGTTATACTGGATAAGACATTGCGTCTTTTCTGCATTAAGCTTAAGCTGGAATGCATCCGCCTATGAGTTCATTATTTGGAAGCTGTTATTAATTTTGTCTGCAATTTCTGATACGTTCTTAAACAAAATATATATTGTAATGTCAGCGTAAATATATGGGTTTAGGGTTGATTGATCTGGCCAATGGTAGCGTCATTAAGTTAAAGAGAATCGGTGAAAGCGGCGATCCCTGAGGCACTCCACATCCAGGTCTCCGTGGTGATGATATGATCAACTTAGCTATCACCTGATATGTTCTTGCGGTTAGGAAGCTATGAAACAAATTCAATACATTTCCGCCAATTCCAAAGTATTCTAGGATGTTTAAAAGAACACCATGGTTAACCATGTCAAACGTGCTGGACATATCGAACTGGAGGAGGAGAACATTATTGTAACAAACTCCCCTATATCCAGGACCTCTTTATCTCATGTCACCTCCACTGCTCGCCATAACAGAAACCTGGCTCTGCCCTGATGACTGTGCTTCAGTCGCAGCCCTCTGCCATGGCGGTTATCTTTTTTCACATACTCCTCGCCCTGCTGGTCGCGGGGGCGGTGTTGGACTACTTCTCTCGTCCTCCTCCAGATTTCAACCCCTTCTTCTGATGCAGGAATTACCACTATTGTTAGCAGAATCTATGGTACTTCAGGAGTCAAATACCACACACCAGAATGAGAGAAAAGTCTTCTTTATTTGCCAGCAAACAAAGTAGGACATCAGCGCTAACTCTCTCCTTCTCTTAGCTCTCTCGTCTCTCGGCTCCTTCTCTAACGTAAGCTGCTTCTGTTATCATTTATATATAGTCCTAAACCCCTCTAGCCCCCCTTTCTCACCAGATGGTAAGGAATAGATTGATTACCCTGTCTTGAACTAATTATCTCAACACATTACTTAAAATATCAGTTACATAGGTTTCAGATATTTCCTAAACTGACCTATGACCTAGGGCCTCTCAAACTAGACAATGCGGCACCTATCTCCTGCATTTTATTATTATTAAATTCTCAGATTCTATTATTTTACCAATACTTAAAATGCTAGCTGTGTTCATTAAGGGGCTAGTCTTACACTTAGCTATAATCAATCAAGGAAAATAGTTGACTTTTCCTGACCTCTTTCACCTTTTGCTTCATACACAGAACTAGCTAGGACTGTGGATAATTCAAACCAGATGATGACCTCTTAAACTGTAGAAATCTCACTTGAAAAGTCAAAGATGTAACACTGAATTGAAAAGATATTTTTCAGGAAGAAATAGAACTTGTTAAGTAAACAGAATAAAACATATTTTAAAATAAGCAGAAATCAGAATTCCTTATAAGACAGAATCTAAATTATCAAGAAATTATTTAAATCTAAACTATCTCCTTCTCTCTAAACAGCATTCAGCCTAATCTTCTAAAACTGCCTGCTTGCTGATCCCCTCGAGACTGTCCAGTATGCCTTACTTAGAACGGCATCCAGATGTGGTTTATTATTATGCCTATGAACTAGCCTTAACAATCCATCACTCAAAAAGGGACAAAGAAAGTTTTATTTCTCACTGACCTTTCTAACCTCTAGTCTAGCAAAATCTAGACATTTGAGTAATTAAAACCAGATGGCATTCTACCACTTAAAGGACTGAACCAAAGTTAAACAGAATTAGCAAATTAATATGATTTCTCTGTCCAGGCTGCCTCACTTCCACCTCAATCTCACTGTTTTTCCTCCTTTGAAGTCCACTCTATCCGCCTTTTCTCTCCTCTGCCTCTTCGAATAGTGGTCATTTATTGTCCCCCTGATAAGTCCCTTTCATCCTTTCTCAGTGACTTTGATGCCTGGCTTGCCTTCTTCCATGATCCTTCCTCCCCCTCTCTCATCCTTGGTGACTTTAATATTCCTGCTAATGATCCTTCTAACTCTTATATTTCCAAGTTACTTGCTTTAACATCCTCCTTTAATCTCCAACTATGCTCCTCCTCCCCCACTCATCAAAATGGTCACTGTCTTGATCTTATCTTCTCCTCCAACTGTTCACCCTCTAGTTTCCTTGCCTCTGATCTTCCCCTCTCTGATCACCATCTTATAACTTTCACACTTAAATCTCCTCTCTCCCAGTCCCGTCCTATCTTATCTAATTTATCTAGGAATCTTCATGGTATTGACCCTTCATCTCTATCCTCCCATGTTTCAAACCTCCTCTCGACTGTGGCACCATCCACGTCTGTCAACGAGGCTGTTTCTTCTTACAACAATATTCTATCATCTGCCTTAGACACTCTTGCACCTTTGATGACCTACCCTGTAAGGCGTACAAAACCACAACCTTGGCTGACTTCTAATATCTGCTACCTACATTCCTGTACCCGCTCCACTGAACGCCTCTGGCGGAAATCTCGGGCCCTTGCTGATTTCTTACACTTTAAGTTCATGCTGACCTTCCAATCTGCTCTTTTACGCGCCAAACAGGATTATTATATCCAACTGACCAACTCTCTTGGCTCTAACTCTCGACTTCTCTTCACCACATTGAACTCTCTCCTCAAGGTGCCCCCTCCCCCAACTCCCCCTTCATTATCTCCTCAGACCCTTGCTGAATTCTTTCACGACAAGGTTCAAAAGATAAACCTTGAATTCTGTACCTCGCCACCTCTCCCGCCACTAGTCCGTTCCCCTCTCTCTCCTTCCCCTCATTCCTTTTCCTCCTTTCCTGAAGTTACTATAGAGGAAACTACACTTCTCCTTTCTTCCTCAAAATGTTCCACCTGTTCCTCTGATCCCATTCCCACCCGCCTTCTTAATGCCATCTCACCTGCTCTTATTCCTTTTATCTGTCACATTCTCAACCTCTCACTTTCCACTGCAACTGTCCCTACTGCCTTTAAACATGCTGTGGTCACACCTCTCCTTAAGAAGCCTTCACTCGACCCTACTTGTCCCTCTAATTACTGACCCATCTCCCCCCTCCCTTTTCTCTCCAAATTACTTGAGCGTGCTGTTCACCACCGTTGCCTTGATTTTCTCTCCTCACATGCTATTCTTGACCCACTACAATCTGGTTTTCGCCCTCTCCACTCAACCGAAACTGCGCTTACTAAAGTCTCCAGTGACCTATTACTGGCTAAATCCAGAGGTCTATATTCCATCCTCATTCTTCTTGATCTTTCCGCTGCTTTTGACACTGTTGATCACAGCATACTTCTCGATACCCTGTCCTCACTTGGATTCCAGGGCCTTCTTTTCTGGTTCTCTTCCTACCTCTCCCTCCGCACCTTCAGTGTTCACTCTGGTGGATCCTCTTCTACTTCTATCCCTCTGCCTGTCGGTGTACCTCAGGGTTCTGATCTTGGTCCCCTCCTCTTTTCTATCTACACTTCTTCCCTTGGTTCATTAATCTCATCCCATGGCTTTTCCTACCATCTCTATGCTGATGACTCCCAAATCTACCTTTCTACCCCTGATATCTCACCTTGCATCCAAACCAAAGTTTCAGCGTGCTTGTCTGACATTGCTGTCTGGATGTCTCAATGCCATCTGAAATTAAACATGACCAAAACCGAGCTTCTCATATCCAGCAGATCGCCCTGTCGTTTCTTTCTTTACAACATCCGTAAAATCCGCCCCTTTCTTTCCAAGCACTCTACCAAAACCCTCATCCACACCCTTGTCACCTCTAGTTTAGACTACTGCAATCTGCTTCTTGCTGGCCTCCCACTTAGTTACCTCTCCCCTCTCCAATCGGTTCAAAACTGTGCTGCCCGTCTCGTCTTCTGCCAGGGTCGCTTTACTCATACTACCCCTCTCCTCAAGTCGCTTCATTGGCTCCCTATCCGTTTTCGCATCCTGTTCAAACTTCTTCTACTAACCTATAAATGTACTCACTCTGCTGTTCCCCAGTATCTCTCCACATTCGTCCTTCCCTATACCCCTTCCCGTGCACTCCGCTCCATGGATAAATCCTTCTTATCTGTTCCCTTCTCCACTACTGCCAACTCCAGACTTTGCGCCTTCTGTCTCGCTGCACCCTACGCCTGGAATAAACTTCCTGAGCCCCTACGTCTTTGCCCCATCCTTGGCCACCTTTAAATCTAGACTGAAAGCCCACCTCTTTAATGTTGCTCATGACTCGTAACCACTTGTAACTACTCGCCTCCACCTACCCTCCTCTCCTTCCTGTACACATTAATTGATTTGATTTGCTTACTTTATTTTTTGTCTATTAGATTGTAAGCTCTTTGAGCACAGACTGTCTTTCTTCTATGTTTGTGCAGCGCTGTGTACGCCTTGTAGCGTTATAGAAATACTAAATAGTAGTAGTAGTGTTTCAGTACTATGATTAGCATGGAATCCAGATTGGGATGCATGTAATATAGACTACAGAGTTTATTTATTTTTCCTTGTCATCAAGCAGATGAAGCCATTACGTATGGGTTGTGTCCATGAACCAGCAGGGGGAGATAGAGAGCACTCAACTTTTCACAGTGCCTCATGGCCAGCCAGCTCCACTGCCTCTTCAGTATTCTCTATCTCCCCAAGCAGGGTGGCTGCAGCTTCTTCGAGCTCCAACAAACATCTGCCTGGGGGTTGCTCCTGGCTTGCCAGTTGTTAGCCGGGGTGTTAGAGGCTTTAGCAGCTTCACTTTGAAGGCACATAGCCCTTTCCCTGCCTTACCCATGCCCCCGTGGATGTGGACATATTAGCTTGCTTTTCCCTGTCCTTTCCCACTCAGTGGATGCAGGCACATTGGTTCGCCTTTCCCTGCCTTTCCCACTCATCTGAGCCTCCGGAGTTCTTATTACCTCTGCTTTCCTCACAGCATTAAAAAAAAAAAAAATGGAACAGAGGTTTTCCTTTGATTCTTCTATGGGACTGGAGCTTTGATACTCGGTCCAGTGAGGTAAGAGTGTTTTCTAACACCTCCGGGGTGGGCCCGCGATCGGGGCGTTTTTGGCGCGAAACTGCCATTTTGAATTTTCCCGCCGTTTTCGGCGATGGCTGCAGAGAATGTAAAGCGCTGTTCCCGGTGTGGCAAGCGCAAATCAGCAGCGGGGCTCTGTAAATCATGCTGTACAGGTGTAAGAGCCGGCCCGAGCATGGCGAGCGATGATTCTTCCCGCTCAGAGCTGGCAGCGGACGCCATTTTGAATTCTCCGCATGGCACGGCCTCCGTAGAGACGGAGAGCCCTGAGCCCGGGGCGGGGGACCTCGAATTGAGGCTATTCAGGGAGTGGCTAGCCCGGACGGGATCTGGGTGCCCAGGGCGAGTTTTTCTCCCCTGATTTTGTGTTGTTATTGCATAAAGCATACATGCTGAAAAGAGCTCTCCCTCAAGGGTCGTCTGAGGCCCCTTCTATTGTCTCCCCCCCCCCCCGGTATATTCTGGCCTGGGACTGCCCGCTGAGGCTATTTCCCCTGATAATTGGCATAAAGAAAAGCGTAGAAGGGCTAATTCCCCTTCAGATTGTGGTGCACCTCCTTTTTCCCCCCCCCCCCCCGTGGTCGGGCTGTGAGGATTCGGGGAGTTCTGGCAGGCCTTCGTGGTCTGAGGAGCCAGAGTCAGGTGCAGAATTACCACAGGATCTGGATGATCCCTCCGCGGTAAGGATTTTCCGCCGTGATGAGCTGCCAGCGCTTATTTCAGATGCCCTACAGGTCCTTTCTATTGAAGAGCCTGACAGTGGCACGGCCTCCTCTGTGAATCCTAGGATGGCTAGTACCAAAAAGCCTGCTTGAGCCTTTCCTTTGCGTGACTCCATCCAAGAGCTTATTTCCGCTCAGTGGGCTGACCCCGAGGGACCTTTGAAAGTTTCCAGGGCTATGGGGCAATTATACCCTCTGCGTGAGGAGCATTTGGCTCGCTTTGCAATGCCTAAAGTAGATGCCCTAGTCACTGCGGTGACCAAGAGAACTACCCTCCCTGTGGAAGGAGGAGTTGCCCTGAAGGATATACAAGACCGTAGGCTGGAAGCAGCACTTAAACGGTCCTTTGAAATTGCAGGTCTTACTGTTCGGGCGTCTGCATGCAGTTGTTATGCTGCTAGAGCCTGCCAGGTGTGGTTGCAACAGGCAGTGGAACAGCCCGGAGATGGAGCGGAGCCCTTCTCGGATGAGGCTCCGCGGCTGGAGTCGGCCTTGTCCTTTTTGGCTGATGCCCTTTATGATATTGTCAGAGCTTCGGCTAAACAAATGGCAGTAGCAGTGGCAGCTCGCCGTCTTATTT
Organism: Microcaecilia unicolor; assembly: GCF_901765095.1. NCBI lineage: Eukaryota > Metazoa > Chordata > Amphibia > Gymnophiona > Siphonopidae > Microcaecilia > Microcaecilia unicolor. The sequence continues at coordinate 116,424,568 of NC_044041.1, read as the reverse complement.
GACTACGACATTGGGCAGCGGACATGGCCTCTAAGCAAAGGTTTGTGAAGTCGCCCTTTCAAGGCCTTCTCCTATTTGGTAAGGAGTTGGAAAAAAAAATTGTTAAAGGCCTGGGAGATCCTAAACCCCAGCGCTTGCCCGAAGATAGGCCGAGGCCTTCCTCCAAGGGCCAGGCGGTTTTTACTATCAGGTCCTCGCAGAGGGTCTCCAGCGTCTAAAGCCACTATTGCCCGCTGGCTCAAAGAAACTATCTTTTCAGCTTATCTGCTTGCCGGCTGGTCTCCGCCTGTAGCCTTTAAGGCGCATTCTACCAGAGCGATTTCTTCCTCTTGGGCTGAAACTGGAGCACTCTCTCGTCAAGAGTATGCAGTGCAGCAACATGGGCTTCTAAGCTCTCTTTTGCCCGACATTACAGGCTGGATGTGGCTGCTAGGAGGGATGCGCGTTTTGGAGCACAAGTGCTAGCGCGTGGTGTGACCTGTTCCCACCCTATATAGGGATTGCTTTGTTACATCCCATACGTAATGGCTTCATCTGCTTGATGACAAGGAAGGGAAAATTAGGTTCTTACCTTGGTAATTTTCTTTCCTTTAGTCATAGCAGATGAAGCCATGAGCCCTCCCTGTATGATTGTATGCTGTGAATCTGTTTCAGGTTCTGTTCTTGTTTCCTGATGTTCCTTCCTTGGGAGAAAGTTGGAAAACAGTCTTCAGGATTCATGTTCACTTATAGGAGGATGAGTCCATTCCCTCCAGTTTATGTTTTGGAGGACGAGTTTATTCCCTCCAGGAGGATGTGTTCATTCCCTCCTTTTGAGTTCATGCCCTTGTTAAGGAGCCATCGTTCGCTGTGAGGAAAGTTCATGTTATTCCCATTGCGGTTTGCCATACTGCTTTGGAAGCTTCAAATACTGAAGAGGCAGTGGAGCTGGCTGGCCATGAGGCACTGTGAAAAGTTGAGTGCTCTCTATCTCCCCCAGCTGGTTGATGGACACAACCCATACGTAATGGCTTCATCTGCTATGACTAAAGGAAAGAAAATTTCCAGGGTAAGAACCTGATTTCCCTTAATAGCTTCATTGCGTTGCCCACTAGTCTTAGTATTTTTGGAAAGAGTAAACAAGTGATTCAGATGTTCTGTTCCACTCCACTCAGTATCTTAAAGACTTCTATCATATCTCCCCTCAGCCGTCTCTGCTTTAGCCTTTCTCCAATCCCCTTTTGTCCTATTCCCTTTATCATTTTTGTCACCCTTCTCTGTACCCTTTCTAATTGTGCTATAACTTTTTTGAGATGTGGCGAACAGAACTGCACACAACATTCGAGGTGTTATAACGTTCTCATTTTTGTGTTCTATTCCTTTCCTAATAATTCCTAACATTCTGTTTGCTTTCTTAGCCACCACTGCACACTGAGCAGAGGTTTTCAAAGTATCATCAACGATGACACCTAGATCCTTTTCCTGGGTGGTGATTCCAAATGTAAAACGTTGCATCACTTAGCTATAGTTCAGGTTCCTCTTTCCCACATGCATCACTTTGCACTTGCTCACATTAAATGTCAACTGCCATTTGGATGCTCAGTCTTGTAAGGTCCTCTAGCAATTTTTCACAATGATTTTGCGATTTAACAACTTCAAATAACTTTTTGTGCCATTAGCAAATTTACCTCACTAGTTATTCCCATCCTTCTCTAGATCATTTATAAATATGTTTTTAAAAAACAGTGGTCCCAGCACAGACACCTGGAGAAACCCACTCGCTATTCTTCTCCATCGGGAAGACAATATGGCCTATCAAGTCTGCTCATCTATTTGCTTAACTATCCCTTCCTCTCCCTTCATGATCCCACATGCTTGTCCCATGCTTTCTTGAATTCAGATAGTCTGTTCCACCACCTCAATTGAAGGAGACTCACCTCTGTGCACTTATGCCACGGAGGTATTTAAATGTCTGTCATATCTCCCTTCTCCCATCTTTCTTCCAAAGTACACATATTGAGATCTTTAAGTCTCTCCTCATACACTCTATGATAATCATTTGAGTAGCCACCCTCTGAATGGACTCATCCTGTTTATATGTCTTTGAAGGTGTAGTCTCCAGAATTGTATGCAATACTCCAAATTTTAATAGACATATGCAGAGGCACTCTCAGCTTCTGTTTTCCTGCTGGCTGTTCTTCTCCCTATGCAGCCAAGTATCCTTCTGACTTTCTATCATCAATTTTTCTATCTGTTTGATAGATATGATCATGCCCAAGTCCTGCTCCTCTTTCATGCATAGAAGTGCTTCACCCACTGTAGTGTACCTTAGCCTAAGGTTTTTGCAGCTAAAATGCATGACTGCATTTTTTAGAAACAGTCCATCACAGGAGGGACACAGGGAACCTGCAGCTGTTCTGAGCTGCTGCCATGTGGCTGGCACCCTGAGACCTGCCAGTCTGCATAGGCTGACTACAGCTCAGGACTTTGGTGTTCCCATCCGTCCCCCTGCTTGCTCCACCAGGTATGCTGTCTCTAAGGCTTAAAAGGCAGCTTCTGTGATTTTGTTTTTTTACAGCTTCCCTATCAGGGTGGCACAAAACAGCTAGCCACCCACCTGGGATTACCCTGCGGCCACTTAGAGGGTCTATCCCCAGCACAGCTGAGCTCCGCCTGCACCTGCTTCTTTTGCTCTACACTAGCACCCTCCTCCCACCAACTGTTCACAACCGCTTCTGGGCGAGCCTCCCAATCTCAAATTATCCCCAGTGATTTCTAGGTTACTGAGGCCACACTCCCAGTGGTCGCACAGTTCCCAGAAAGCACTCACAGACCCACACACAAACCACCAGGATTCTTTATCAGTCCAGGCAGAGGTGCAATAAACTAAATATTGTTTGTTGTCTTTTTAAAAAAATTGAAAGAGTGGAACAAAATAGTGCAAACAGTAACAGGTACCTGAAATATGGATCAATTATAACACTAACTAAACATTTGTTTATTTGCTAGAAAGTATCTGGGGAGATCAGGGCATATAGCTGTTCACCAGTTATCAAATATAACTTTTTTTTTACAGGGCTTCAGCAAAGAGCTCTCTCTCTCTCTTTTCTCCCGGGCTGAAACCAAAGCAATAGCTAGCAACTGTTGGGTAATTTCAAGCTTCAGGCCAATCGGAGCCCAAAACAACAGCATTTGAAAAAATAAAAACTGGTTACATCACTGTAGTCCTTTATCTGTGATAACTAAGGAAAGAAAGGTTAGTGCTCTGTGACAGCTTTAAGCGTATACACTAACCAGCTACTGTGCAAACCAGAAAAATGCACCTCAAGATTCAATAAAAGCAGTTTACAGGATTAAAACACACTGTTCTGTCACACCTCCCTCCTCAGGAGAGAGACCCCAGACTGCTGGCTCTACAGACTGCTGCTCAGGTCTCGATAGTCCATTGTTAGGGTGGTTTTGGCTCTTCTTTTCTGGAGAGGCTATGTTCACTGCCTTTCCGGTGCTGTATGATGAAGTTGTACACTTGCAGGAATAGGCTCCACCGGAGTAGCTTTCCTATTCTCTCCTGAGACCCTCTTCAGTCAGACAGATTGTGATCTGTGATGAAGGTAAAGTCTCACCCATACAGATATGGTTGACGGCCCACACTAAGGCCAGACACTCCTTTTCAATAGTGGCATAGGCTACCTCTCTGTCAAGGAGCTTGCGACTCTGATACACAATAGGGTACTCCTCCCCTCTGCTATTCACTTGACTGAGTACTGCCCCAGTGCCATATGCCAAGGCACCAGTCTATACCACAAATCTTTGCTGATAATCAGGTGCAGCTAGTACTGGATCGGTAGCTAATGCTGTCTTTAACTTTTGGAAGGCTGCTTCACATTCTGATGACCAGGTAACGATTCGGGGTAGTCTTTCTTTTTAATCAGGTCGGTCAGGGGCTTGGCTGTAGTTCTGTAGTGAGGCACAAACTTCCTGTAATACCCCGCTGTTCCAAGGAAGGCCAATACTTGCTTTTTAGTTTGGGGAGTGGGCCGGTCTTGTATAGCTTCCACCTTAGCTGGTTCAGGCTTCAGCTGTCCACCTCCCACTCTGTGCTCTAAATATTGCACTTCTGCCATCCCTATCTGGCATTTGCTGGGTTTTATAGTTAGGCGGGCCTCCCTGATCCAGTCCAGTACTCCACTCAGATGGATCACGTGGTTATCCCAAGTCTGACTGTATACAGCCATGTCATCAAGATAAGCCTTAGCATGCTCCTGGAGTCCATCTAGCAGACGATTCACCAAGGATTGAAATGTACCAGGGGCAGCTTTCATTCCAAAAGGCATCACAGTAAATTCATACAGACCACTGATAATGGGTAAATGTTAAAGGGGAGCTCGGGGGTGATATTGAGTCTTACCCACCCTTTAGCACGCATCACAAGTTTGACAGTAGTCAGCTATGGCTTGAGATACTCCTGGTCAATAGAAGTTCTCGGTCAATCTAGTGCATGTACATGTCACCCCCTGATGTCCTGCTAGTGGAATGTACTGTGCAATCTGTAGAAATTCTCTGTATGCCCTGGGCACTATAAGCTACTTGCCTGCTGCCCAGGGCCTATTAGGATTAGCAGGATCAGTCTCTCTGTACAACAAGCCCCCTTTCCATAGGCTACAATCTTTACCAGTCTCGTTGGTTGACCAGCCCTCTGCCTCAGGGCTTCCAGGTCAGGGTCTGAGCACTGTGCTTCCTGAAAAGCATGTCTGTCCTATATCAGTATCCATATTTGGAAGGGTCTCTGTGGGTGATTCTGAATAATCAAGGTCATCAGTCTGATCAATAGGTGTGACAGTTAAGTCAGGCTGTTCCATACGGCCTCGGGCACCTCTGGAACTGATGATGCTGGAAGCACTGGAGCGCCTCCTGTCGCTTGGTCAGCTGGTTCCACCTGGACTAGCTCAGGATCTGGAACTAGAGAAGTGATCTCTGCTGCTTCTGCTTGTTGGTCCGCCCTGGCCTTACTACTGGGAGGAACTGAGTTCAATTCCCAGCACAGGCAGCTCCTTGTGACTCTGGGCAAGTCACTTTAACCCTCCATTACCCGCCGCATTGAGCCTGCCATGAGTGGGAAAGCGCGGGGTACAAATGTAACAAAAATAAAAATAGCGGAAATGCTAACTCTGCTATCAAGGGTATATGTTCATTGGACCCATGTTGGTTCCACACAGCATTGGTACCAGAATGTTTTGCATTATGCCTACTTCTCTGTATCCAGGCTTGGTACCCCAATCCAGGAATGCTTGAGCAATGGGTACAGTCTCTCTGGATCCATTGGCTAGCACTATCTCTGCAGTGCGCCCTGGTAGAATAGCATCTTCCTGCACTAGCTCTGGTCGTAACAAAGTCATGCCAGAACCTGTGTCCACAAGCCTAGCTATCTGGGTCTGATTCACAGTTACTGGATTACTGTAGTGTTGAGGAAACCCATGTGCTTCCTTGCTTGATGAATGACCAGTAACTTGTTGTGCTGCGGCAATTATGTGGGTCTCTGTGGGACTGGAGCCACCCACGAAAGCCACCAGCCTTTGTGCAGGAACTGGAATGCTCTTTAGTGCAGGCTTGGGATTATGTGGGCAATCCACTTCAAAATGTCCTGTGTGCCCACACCGGTAACAAGGACGTTCATGCCTAAAGTCTTTAGGTTTTTGGGGAGCACTGGAGGGTTTGATGACAGTCTCTGAGATTTCAGGAATATTTGGCTTTTGGCCCTGGCTGCTCTTAGATCCCGGCTGCTGCAGATAAGGACGGCTTCCCTTTGCCAACCAGGGACAGTTAGTCATAAAGATGTCAGCCAACTCAACCACTTTCTCTGGAGTACGGGGCTGGTGATCTTGAACATGTTCCCTCACTTCTGGATGACAATGCTGAAGAAACTACTCCAGGAACATCGGCTTTTGGCAGTCCTTCGGGGTTTTAACTTCAGTTCCACTGAGCCACCACTGATGCTAGTATCTTAGCTGAATCACAAACTTCCTGTGAGTATCATCTGCCTCCTTTTGCAAAGTCTGGAAATTTAGTCTATAGGTCTTGGCAGTAATGGCATAACTGTTCAACAGAACTTTACGTACCTCTTCAAACTGGGAATATGTCTCAAGTGCTCTACCAGTGAGCTTTCCTCCCAGATAGTGCACCCAATGAATCTCATTGAGGCGGCAAATTTTTTCAAAGGCAGTTAGATATCCATCTATGTCACATCTGGTATCATCAGGCTGCGATAACAAGTTGGGCCCGATCCAAACCTTGAATTCTGCCTCGGGCCTTGGCACAGGGATTGGGCTGGAGCCATTTCCATCTCCAACTTCATTTTCTGCAGCTGGAATTCACATTCTAGTTCCCAATCTTTCTGGTCCCATTCCTCTCGCTGCAGCTGGTCTATCCGTTGTTGCTCTTCCCGTTCACTCCGAAGCTGATCTAGCTGCTGTTGCTCTATCATGTAGATCTGCCGGATCTCAGCTGGTGTGACTTCTGACCCTGCCAATTCACGAGCTATTATCCACAAGGAGACTGGTCTCCCCTCAGGGGAACTCTGCGCAGGCTGGTCCTGTGTCTCCTCCTCGCTGAGATCATCTGGTTGCTCTTGTGTTAGGTCAGGCATCTCCGATGTCTGCTGGCCGCTGCCAGTTGCCATCAGCATACTGCTAATCTCCTAACGTTACTATAATTCACTGTCATTTATGCCAGTCCAAATTGGATATGTTAATGCCAGATCTACAATAAACAAAACACAGAAATCAGAGAATGGCTAGGAGAACAATTAGACCTCCTATTGATTACTGAAACCTGGTTACATGTGCAAGACAATCCAATATTAAATGACCTATGTCCCCCAAGTTACAAAATTCTTCACCAAGCTAGAAAAGGGAAAAAAGAAGGAGGCATTGCAATAATATACAAATCCTTTTTTCAAAGTAGAATTGATATCTCATATTAACTCCCCTGCTCTCGAAACAGTTGCTTGCAAAATCAACAGTGACACTCTTATCTGATCCTATCTGCATCATCCTTTTTTACTGCCCACCAGGGAGGTGGCAATCAACAGAAAATATCTTCACTGAATTTGTATCTAATATATGCACTAAATTTGATAATGTCCTACTAATAGGGGACATCAATTTACACTTAGATAATCAGAATGACAGTAATACAAAAAAATTGCTTGATTTTTTTTTAAAGTTTCTTCAACTCTCACAACCGTTCATCTATACCTCTTACAATAAAGGTCACTTACTTGACCTTTTAGCCTATAAATTTGCAAACAACAACAACTTTCATCTAAATAACCATACTTGGATTCAAACTCCCTGGTCAGATCACAGTAAACTTGAGTTCTCCCTCTATTGGAGGAAAATACAAAATCAATGAAAAATAAAAATACTATGACTCCTCACAAAACTAGAGTAAAAATAAATACCACAACCTTCTGGTCTAATATTTTGAACAATCCTGTTCTTCCTCCAGCAGACAATAACAACTTAATGATTAAATGGGATGACCTATGCGAAAATGTCTTAAATAACATAGCTCCATCAAGTCTACATCCAAACCAACCCAGAAAATGTCACCTTGGTTTAATCTATCTATCCTTCTTTTGAAAAGGAAGTATAGAAAAATGGACCGAAAATGGGCTAAACACAAATCAAACAAAAACAAATTAACTTGGAAAATTGCCATCAAAACATATAAAAATTAGATCAAAATTGCAAAAACGCAATACTATAAACAAATAATCGGTGGTAATTTCCTAAATACCAGTAAATTTCTCAATCTGATAAAAAGCCTATTATCCACAAAAGAAATAGCCTCAACCACAGAGTCCCCAGCAAACAGCAGAGCAACTAGCTACTTTTTTTCAAACAAAAAAAATAGTTAAAATCAGAGAAATACTCAAATTAAAAATCAACCATCAAGATATTTTTGAAAATAGACCCACATACAGGAATAGCCACCAACAGAATCTGGTCTTCCTTCCAGCTACCAACCCATGACTCAGTAAAACATTATCTCCTAAAATACTCAACCTCACAATGCATACTAGATCCTTGTCGTAGTTACATTATGAAGTAAGCTCCTACTATATTCATTAATCTGTTTCAGCAGCATATCTCCTTCCTACTATTCCACGGCACTTTCCCTGATAAATAAAGGTTCTATTATCCTGACACCAATACCAAAAAAACAATTCTATCACCATAACTGATGTAACAGACTACAGACAGGTAGCCTCCATTCCTTTGATAATAAAGGCAATGGAAGGAATAGTAGCAGCACAAACTATAGACTACCTTTCACATTTCTCCCTACTACACAAATCGCAATCTGGTTTCAGACCATGCTATAGCAGCGAGACTGTCCTTATTACCCTAGTGTCAAATCTCAGAAAATAAATTAGCATAGAGTCTAAGATCTTAATAATGCAGTTCGATATGCCTAGCACAGGGGTAGGCAACTCCAGTCCTCGAGAGCCGCAGGCAGGTCAGGTTTTCAGGATATCCACAATGAATATGCAGGAGATAGATTTGCAAGCACTCCTCCATGGTATGCAAATCTATCTCATGCATATTCATTGTGGATATCCTGAAAACCTGACCTGCCTGCGGCTCTTGAGGACTGGAGTTGCCTACCCCTGGCCTAGCACATTCGATGTAGTAGATCATAATATGCTACTAAACATACTAGACAACTGGCATATGTGGTACAGTCCACAAATGGTTTCAAGGATCTCTGAAATCAAGATCTTACAAAATGAAAATGAAAGGAACCTTATCCTCTCCTTGGTCACCAGACTGTGGCATCCCTCAAGGCTCTCCACTATCGCCCATTCTGTTTAATGTAATGATGTCACCACTAGGTAACAGACTAGAAACAGCAGGATTCAAAACATTCATATATGCTGATGTGGAGCTGCCATGGCTGCGGTGCAATGTATTTTTTTCTATTTACTCCTCCCGTCTTTGATGCTTTGTGTGCAGCGGGAGGCCCATTTGTTTCAGGAGGGTGTCGGAGAGTTCCTTTGAATGTAGATTTGCTGCTGTTGTGCAGCGATGTGTGGACTGGCAGCTCAGATAACTGCCTTTGGGACCAGCAAGGAAGTCCTTCTGGAAGCTGATGCTGTACATTGAGGAGAGCTGGGAGTTGTGGCTGGCATGCAGAAGGATCAAGCTAGGGGCATGGTGATCCCAAGCAACAGGAACTGTTGTTTGTTGGACTGGCATAGTTCTCTTGGAGTCCTTGTTGTTTTGCATGTTCTCAGTCTATGATGCTGGCCGGGGAAGGACTGTGATCATTTATTATGGTGAAAGGAGGGGGGCTTCACAATAGGAGTGAGAGGGGGCTATTTGGTGATGGGATTAAATGTGGTACATTGGATGGGTTAGAGGGTTGGAGATGAGCGGGAGAAGGGAGAGGGAGGCTGGGTTTGGGGGCGAGTTGTATATGTGTCTGGATGGGGATGTTTGTAGTTTGCTGTGGAGGAATACTTATGGGAGTGCTCTTGTTTGTGCATTGGAGGGAGGAGATACATGATGGATCCTCTTTTGCTATGTTGAGTCTAGCTGGGGGGGGGGGGGGGGTGCTGACATTCAATGGTGGTTTATTGACATAGGACTGTATACTATTTCTGATAATGACTGACTTGACTAGGGTGCTTTCAAATCTGAAGACGTTGACAGCGGATATTGCATATCTACAGAACACTCATCTTACTAGTGGGGAGCACCTCAAGCTAAAGATAAATTGGGTGGAGGAGCTCTATTTTTCAGCATTTAGTGGGCAGTAGCAGGGGGTGGTCATATTGGTGAATAAACAACTGCCTTTTCATTTGCTTAAGCAGATTCAAGATAGAGAAGGTCGTTTTGTCATTGTTCTGGGAGAGGTTTGGCGTATGAAGGTATTGCTCTGCAGCATATATGCCCCTTATATATATATAATCACAGATTTTTCTCTGCTTTAGTAACACTCTTGGCAGGGTACCCAGAGTACAAGTTGATTCTTGGAGGAGACTTTAATATTACTGCGGACCCTACTATTGATTACAATCCGCCCGAGAGTCCTCTGCTTGACCATAACACTAAGGGGGTTAATTTTCTCACACAGACCTTGGAGTTGTTAGATATTGTACTGCTATGGATTTACAACCTGTCTCACTGACACAGACTACTCAATAATTACTGTGAATTCTTTTGGATTCGTATTAGGTAAATGAGACCTTTATTAGAGGTGCTAAAATCTACAATGATTAAGATATATACAATGTTTAGCTATATACACACAATGATTAGCTATATAAACAATCATTACATCACTGGTTCCTACATCTAAGCAATGCTAAGAGTTCTTAGACCAGGAAAAGAAGCAATTAATACACTATACATACAACATCACTGGTCCTTACATCATCTAGGCTCTTATCAGCTGGGGGCCCCAGTTCACAGCGAGAGCCAGGAGCTTCTTTGACCAGGAACAAGTCCTCTGCGCGTTACGTCTACCCACAGATGAGCTCCCAAACTCTGCTGAAAGAAACTCCCCTTTTTATTAGGCTCAGAACTCATATTCAGAGCTAAGGAAATTTACAGAATGCTTCTCTGTTTAGGTACTGTGGGAACGTGGTCACATGTTTTCCAGGTGGCCAGGCTGAACTCCGAAAACAAGCACCATCCCCCTCTTCACATACCAAATTAATTAGAATTGTGTCTTTATCTTCTGCATTCCAACTTGTTCTCAAACAATCAAACAAGACAGAGTTGAAAAACAATCTTTAAAATTCACTTTTATTACAGATGTCTAGCAGATTCTACATCCGTACAACAGTGATTACACATTTTATTCTAAGGCCCATAATGTCTATGCAAGACTGGATTATATTTTAATTCATAACAGTCTTTTTCCATGGTGCAGGGGAGTGAGATCACCCCTCTGAGGTCTCAGATCGTGCTCCAGTTGAGTGTTATTGTTGAATCTTACCCCTCCTAGAACTGAGTTTTCCTGGCGATTGGCGCCTCACCTCTATAATGATAGAGAGCTCTCAATATTTTTGAGGACCAAATGTATCCACAAGTGGATACATACCTGACATGAAAATCTTTTTTGGGAAGTTCGAACTCCGCCTCAAATCACAAGTCAGGAACCTTGGAATACAGTTAGATTCAACACTACTTGATTCCACAAATCCAAGCAACCTTCCAGAGCTGCTGCTACTATTTGCGGTAGCTACGGTGCCTCTCTCCTTACATCGAGAAGGTAAATGTTATCCCAGCTGTGCATGCCATGATAACTCTAATGCACTCTACAACAGTCTGACTACAAAGGGTCTGCACCATCTTCAATTGATTCAGAATGCTTGCAGCAAGACTAATGAAGGTTGCAAATGACATGACAACATCACACTATTTTTGCAAAAACTTTACTGGCTACCAGTATAATATAGTGCTAAATTTAAAACTCTGACTGATCTTCAAGACCCTTAAAGGAAATGGCCTCGAGTACTTGAAGAACAGGATGATCCTCTGTACATCTCCAAGGACACTAAGGTCCTCTCAAGGACTATCACTGACCACATCCTTTCCAAAAGACATTACACGATGTGACACCCACAAGTGAGCCTTATCCAGAGTAGCCACCACACTCTGGAATGCACTGCCAGAAAGGCTGCGCTTAACACAAGACTATCTGTACTTCAGGAAGCAGGTGAAAGCTTGGCTTTTCAACCAGACCTTTAATGGAAGAAGTAACTAACTTGTTAGTCTCACTCACACACATAAGGAGGGCTGCACATATTGCAGCAAGACATGTTTATCCACTCTTACCCTAGGTCAGATAATATTTAATCATCTCTCTGACCCCTTATATGCACCTTTCTTTAAATTAACCAAGTAAACAAGGCTCTACTTTTAAAGAAATACTGGATTTGTGTAGCAAACACATTCAGGATTTCTGTTACTCTTCACAGACATCCATGAAATCCAGTAAGACAGCACAAATAGATGTGCTGGTTAATGAACCTCAGCAGTAACGCGCTGTATTTATTCTGCTCATACACAGTGTCTTACATACCAGTGAATAGGAAGCTGGAGTTAGAAGCTGACCGTTGGAAGCAGGAGCTGAAGCTGGAAGCAGTTTGCTGAGAGCTGGATGCTGGACACCAAAGCTATACACTGGAACTGGAAGCAGATTGATTGAAGTTCAAGTTGCAAAGCAAGGAATATGTGACAGCAGTTCTAAGATAGCACCCTGTGCGTCTGATGTCATCATGGATGTCTCCCAGAAGTACCACCAGCAATAAGCACAAGAGCAGCCCCGTGCACACGCACAAAAGAAGCAGGCAGAGAACCTCTAGACCCTGTGACCAGCTCCAGGATGCCAAGGACACCCACATTGGCAAGACGAGATGCAGCAGAGACAGGAGGAAGCCCCGGGGAATGCCATAAAATCAGACTCCAGTGCCCAGTGACAGAAGCAGGTGGGTTGCGACACAGAAGGGCACGGCGGAGCCGTGACAGTACCTACTTCCCAACCCCCTCCCTCCTTGGTTTGGGCTTCAGGGGAAACACAGTGAAATCACCAGACAAGCAGAGGAGTGTGGACATAGTTCACTGGTTCCCAACAGTTCTCAGGCAATACTTCTTCCAGGCAATAAGGTACTGGAGCTTATCCCACAGTCATCTGGAGTTTAAAATACACTGGACTTCATACTCATGGTCTGGATCTACTGTCACAGAGAGAGGCATGGGTGAGTTCTTGCCAAACAGGACTATTACACCCAATTGACTAATTCTCTCAGCTCTAACCCTCGTCGTCTCTTCGCCACCCTTAACTCCCTCCTCAAAGTGCCCTCCGCTCCCACCCCCCCGTCACTCTCTCCTCAATCACTGGCTGACTACTTCCGCGACAAGGTGCAAAAGATCAACCTTGAGTTCACTACCAAGCCACCTCCTCCTCTTCACCCTTCAACCCTCTCCCTCAACCAACCAACCCAGACCTCTTTCTCCTCCTTTCCTGATATCTCCGAGGAGGAAACCGCCCGCCTTCTTTCCTCCTCAAAATGCACCACTTGTTCCTCTGATCCCATCCCCACCAACTTACTTAACACCATCTCTCCTACTATCACCCCCTCCATCTGTCATATCCTCAACCTCTCTCTCTCCACTGCAACTGTCCCCGACACCTTCAAGCATGCTGTAGTCACGCCACTCCTCAAAAAACCATCACTAGACCCTACCTGTCCCTCCAACTACCGCCCCATCTCCCTCCTACCCTTCCTCTCCAAGACACTTGAGCGCGCAGTCCACAGCCGCTGCCTTGATTTTCTCTCCTCTCATGCCATCCTTGATCCGCTTCAATCCGGTTTTCGCCCTCTTCACTCGACAGAAACAGCACTTTCTAAAGTCTGTAATGACCTGTTCCTTGCCAAATCCAGAGGCCACTACTCCATCCTCATCCTCCTGGATCTATCCGCTGCTTTTGACACTGTCAATCATGACTTACTTCTTGCCACACTGTCCTCATTTGGGTTCCAGGGCTCTGTCCTCTCCTGGTTCTCCTCCTATCTCTCCCACCGCACCTTCAAAGTTCACTCTCATGGATCTTCCTCCACCCCCATCCCCTTATCTGTTGGTGTTCCCCAGGGATCGGTCCTTGGACCCCTTCTCTTCTCAATCTACACCTCTTCCCTGGGCTCCCTGATCTCATCTCATGGTTTCCAGTATCATCTCTATGCTGATGACACCCAACTGTATCTCTCCACACCAGACATCACCGCGGAGACCCAGGCAAAGGTATCGGCCTGCTTGTCCGACATTGCTGCCTGGATGTCCAACCGCCACCTGAAACTGAACATATCCAAGACCGAGCTTATCGTCTTTCCACCAAAACCCACTTCTCCTCTTCCTCCACTTTCTATCTCAGTTGATAACACCCTCATCCTCCCCGTCTCATCTGCCCGCAACCTCGGAGTCATCTTTGACTCCTCTCTTTCCTTCTCTGCGCATATCCAGCAGATAGCCAAGACCTGTCGCTTCTTCCTCTTTAACATCAGCAAAATTCGCCCTTTCCTCTCTGAACACACCACCCGAACTCTCGTCCACGCTCTCATTACCTCTCGCCTGGACTACTGCAACTTACTCCTCACCGGCCTCCCACTTAGCCATCTATCCCCCCTTCAGTCTGTTCAGAACTCTGCTGCACGTCTCATATTCCGCCAGAACCGATATACTCATATCACCCCTCTCCTCAGGTCACTTCACTGGCTTCCGATCAGATACCGCATTCAATTCAAGCTTCTCCTTCTTACCTACAAATGCACTCAGTCTGCTGCCCCTCACTACCTCTCTACCCTCATCTCCCCTTACGTTCCCGCCCGTAACCTCCGTTCACAGGATAAATCCCTCCTCTCAGTACCCTTCTCCACCACCGCCAACTCCAGGCTCCGCTCATTCTGCCTCGCCTCACCCTATGCTTGGAACAACCTTCCTGAACCCTTACGCCAAGCCCCCTCCCTGCCCATCTTCAAGTCTTTGCTTAAAGCCCACCTCTTCAATGCTGCGTTCGGCACCTAACTCTTACCGTTCAGTAAATCCAGACTGCCCCAATTTGACTGCCCCGATCGGACCGACTGTTCACTTGTCCTTTAGATTGTAAGCTCTTTGAGCAGGGACTGTCTCTCTTTGTTAAATTGTACAGCGCTGCGTAACCCTAGTAGCGCTCTAGAAATGTTAAGTAGTAGTAGTAGTAGTAGTAGTTCTTCCATCTCCCATTCAGGATCAGAGGTTTGAGGAGGGAGACATGAAACGTATTATGGATCTGTAAGGTGGAAGGCAATCTCAGCTGGTAAGCTACAGGTCCCACTCGGCAAGTAAGGGGATATGGCCCGATTGAACCTTGGAGCAAGCGTAATAGATGGTGTCTTGAGGCAAAGGTTCTGGGTAGATAACCAGACCAAATCCCTGGGTCAGAACTGAGGCACAGGCTGTTTGTTCTTATCTGTCTTTTGTATCTCGCAGCATTTTCCATTGCTGATCAAGGGTCATAGCCATAACTGTGACAGCAGGTATGGTGGCAGTTGGGGCTATAGGTAGGGGAACCCGAGGATGCCACCTGAAGAAAATATGGTTCAGAAGGTATTTTTAAAACTCATTGAGATTAAAAGATGTATTGTCTCAATCTATTATTTTTAGAACTATTGTCCAAAGTTTTACTACCCCATTACTAGACTATTGAAACTCATTATAGTTGGGTTTACCAGCTTGTAAATATGTGCCCTGCAGATTGCCCAGAATGCCGCGGCACGTCTCTTGGTGAGAGCCTCCCAATTTGCCCATGTTACTCCTACTTTAAAAGACCTACACCGGTTACCTATTCAATGGAGAGAAAAGTTTAAAATCTTAACATTGATTCACAAAGCCTTTGGCGATTGCCAGTCCTTTTAAGGATTTATAGACCAGCCCACGCATTACACTCAGCTGACAAATTTTTGCTTAATGTTCCCTTCTTCTACCAGATACGATTGAATGAATATCATTTCTCTATATTTTATATTGAAGATGCTAAACCATGGAATGCTCTCCTGATAGGGTTATGTAAGACGACCTCAATTATTCAGTCTAGAAACAGTTAAAAGCACACTTGTTTGCCCAGGCCTTTTCTGCAGTTTAATCTTCTCTGATGTACTGGATTTTGTTCCGCTGCGCATATTTTGCTGCTCTAAATTTCATGTAATTTAGACTTTTTTTTTTTACTTTGTTTCTCTGTTGCATTTGTATATTTTATTGTTAACCACCTAGAATTGTCAGATAGTGCGGTCTGCAAATGTTTTAATTAAATATATAAAAATAAAT
Source organism: Microcaecilia unicolor (assembly GCF_901765095.1). Classification (NCBI taxonomy): domain Eukaryota; kingdom Metazoa; phylum Chordata; class Amphibia; order Gymnophiona; family Siphonopidae; genus Microcaecilia; species Microcaecilia unicolor. Next base: position 116,408,714 of record NC_044041.1, on the reverse strand, counting down.
GAGGAATACATGTTTATTTTTAGGTCCACCTTAGTCCTGCCCAAAACACAGGCAGACTATGCCCCTCTTGTCATATGTACATTTTAGAGTTTTAAACATATATATCCCATCTTTATAAGTGTGGCTTTATACATGCCAAAAACATAGCGAGTGCTTCTAAAATAAGTGCTTGTGCTTAAAAATGTTCTTCCATATCATCATGCTGATCAATCCATAGACTGGTGGGTTGTGTCCATCTACCAGCAGGTGGAGATAGAGAGCAATCCTTTTGCCTCCCTGTATGGTCATGTGCTGCCGGAAACTCCTCAGTATGTTCTCTATCTCAGCAGGTGGTGGTCACACACAGCAGCAGCTCTGGCTAGGTCTCCAAGCCTAATTTTTAGGTTTTGTTGAGTACCTGGGGTTGAGGGCTCTTCTTGAGCAAGTGCAAACCTGGTGGTGCCAGGTCCCTCCTTTTCTCCCCCCTCCCGCTGGCTCTGTTGAAAAAAAAAAAAATTTGGACGTCCTTAAGGGCGTTTATTTCAACGTTTATTGCAGCTGCTCACTCGGACACCAGTTCGTTACAGCTCGGAGCGAGAAGCAGGTAATTTTACCTTTTTATAGCGGGCAGGGGGTTCCCCGTTCGGTCTCCACGTGGCTTATGGCGTCGGAGGGCAAGAGCGCGAGGATTCGCTCCCCGGACCGCGTGGGTGCGTCTAGTGGGGATGCGGGGATTTCAAAGCCTGAATCGCCTTTGTTAAGCATCAGTTTGGAGTCCGGTCAGTGTTCCGGTTCTTCCTCTGGTGCGGCGGTTTTTCCCGCCATAAGCGCCCATCCCCCGCTGCTCCCCCCCCCCCCCCCCCCCCCCCCCCCCCCCCCCCCATTTTGGCCGGCCACTCTACTCGGACGGCTTCTTCTTGGGCCGCCCTCGAGCTGGGAGACGTTAATACTATGGTCGCCCTTGATTCGGGCGACGGTAAGAAAGCGGCCAAAGTTAAGCGCCATTCTTCCCGCGCGGTTCCTTCTCGGAGTTTCGCACCAGACGCCATTTTGGATGCGCAGCACGTTTCTCCCCCGCTCGTGCGTCTAGGGCCGTGGCCCAAGCTGCAGAAGTGCACAGTTCGGGGGGCTTCTCCCCTGAGTTCATTTTGCTGCTGCATTAGGCTTTTCTTATGCAAAACGCTGCCCCTGCCTCCCTGTCTGATAAAGGGGTTGAGGCCTCCGGAAGCAAACGCCCTCGGGTGGATTTCCAGGCCCTAGAGGACTCTGTCTCCTCTGATGTAGATGAGGGCAGCGTATCTGAGTTCTCCCAACGGTCCTTTGGGGATTCCTTGGAGGAGACGGATTCCCGCTCGCATGGAGCGGATGACCCCTCTGCAGCGCGGATCTTTCGCTCAGAGGATTTGCCCAACATGTTAGTGCAGGCCATGAGCATTTTGAAGATTTCCTCTCTGGAGGACGTCTCTCCCTCAGCCTCTGTTGGCTCCGCCATTATGCTGGGGACGAAGCGCCCGCCTAGAACCTTCCACGTGCATGATGCCATGCACACCTTGATTTCGGCTCAATGGGATGTCCCGGAAGTGAGCCTCAAAGTGGCTAGGGCTATGTCCTGCCTCTATCCTCTGCCTGAAAGTGAACGGGAGGCCTTTCTTTGGCCTACCGTGGATTCTTTAATCACTGCGGTGACTAAGAAAACGGCGTTGCCAGTGGAAGGTGGCACGGCCCTAAAGGACGCCCAAGATAGAAGATTGGAGGCGGCTTTAAGGTCGTCCTTCGAGGCGGCTGCTTTAAGTTTGCAGGCCTCAGTTTGCGGCTCCTATGTGGCCAGGGCGTGTCTGACGATTGTACAGCGGGCTTCCCCCTCGAATCGTTCCTTGAGGGCTGATTGGCCGGCCCTGGAATCGGGCTTGGCTTATTTGGCAGACTTGCTGTATGATGTCTTGAGAGCCTCGGCTAAAGGTGTATGGCTCAGACAGTCTCTGCACGGCGTTGGCTTTGGCTGAAGCATTGGTCTGCTGACCACGCCTCTAAGTCTCGCCTGGCTAAGTTGCCTTTTAAAGGCAAGCTGCTCTTTGGAGTCGAGCTGGACAAAATTGTGACCGATCTCGGCACGTCTAAGGGCCAGTGGTGCTCGCCCCGGTTCCTCCAAGGGACGGTTTCAGGAAGCCCGTCGGTATCGCCCGGGCAAGTCGGGCTCCTCTGCCCCCTCTTCCTTCAAGAGGAACTTCTCCCCCAAGCAGCATTCCTTTCGCAGAGACCGCCGTCCCGGAGGTGCACCCTCCGGTCCTCCCACAGGGTCTCGTACCCAATGACGGGGCCCTGGTCCATGGCCCAGTGCAGATTGGAGGACGCCTGTCCTTGTTTCTGGGCGAGTGGACCAGGGTAACTTCAGACGCTTGGTTGCTGGAAGTCATCAGAGACGGCTACAAGCTAGAGTTCTGCCGACCCTTAAGAGACGGGTTTGTGCACTCTCCCTGCAAGTCTCCGGTCAAAGCTGTGGCAGTGCAGCAGACTTTGGACAATCTGATCTGCCTGGATGCGGTCGTTCCGGTGCCTGAAGATCAGCTTGGCAAGGGACGTTACTCCATTTACTTTGTGGTACCAAAGAAAGGAGGTTCTGTACGGCCTATCCTCGACCTCCAAGGGGTCAATCGGGCCTTGAAAGTTTGGCACTTCCAAATGGAGACTCTCCGCTCTGTTATAGCGGCAGTGAAGGCAGGGGAGTTCCTGGCATCCTTGGACATCAAGGAAGCGTACTTGCATATTCCCATCTGGCCTCCTCATCAACGCTTTCTGCGTTTTGCAGTCCTGGGCCGACACTTCCAGTTCAGAGCCCTCCCGTTCGGGTTGGCTACTGCTCCGCGGACCTTCTCCAAAGTAATGGTGGTCATCGCGGCCTTCCTACGAAAGGAAGGAGTACATCCTTATCTGGACGACTGGTTGATCCGAGCCCCCTCTTATGCAGAGTGCGGCAAAGCTGTAGACCGGGTGATTGCTCTTTTGAGCTCCCTGGGGTGGATCATCAACTGGGAGAAAAGCCAGCTGCGCCCGACTCAGTCCCTGGAGTATCTGGGAGTTCGTTTCGACACCCAAGTGGGCAGAGTGTTCCTGCCGGACAATCGGATTGTCAAGCTTCAGGCTCAGGTGGACCAGTTCCTAGTAGCCTCTCCTCTTCGGGCTTGGGACTATGTGCAGCTGTTGGGCTCTATGACGGCCACGATGGAAGTAGTGCCCTGGGCCAGGGCTCATATGAGACCACTACAACACTCTCCTGCAGCGCTGGACTCCAGTGTCGGAGGATTACACTGTGCGCCTTCCCTTGGACCCAGCGGTGCACAAGATGCTGAGCTGGTGGCTGAGGACAGACAAGTTGTCCGCAGGAATGCCTCTTTTGACCCCGGAGTGGATTGTCGTCACGACGGACGCCTCTTTGACGGGCTGGGGAGCCCACTGCTTGGGAAGGACAGCGCAGGGGCTCTGGTCTCCTGCAGAGGCAAAGTGGTCTATCAACCTCCTGGAACTCAGAGCCATTCGGTTGGCGCTTTTGGAGTTTCTCCCGGTACTGGCGTTGAAGCCAGTACGGGTCCTGTCGGACAATGCCACAGCTGTGGCCTATGTCAATCGCCAGGGAGGTACCAAGAGCGCCCCTCTAGCCAAGGAGGCCATGAATCTATGCCAGTGGGCGGAAGTGAACCTGGAACAGCTGTCGGCGGCCCACATTGCCGGAGTCATGAATGTCAAGGCGGACTTTCTCAGTCGCCATACCTTGGATCCCGGAGAGTGGCAGTTATCGGCTCAGGCGTTCTTGGACATCACGAAGCGCTGGGGCCAGCCGAGCCTAGATCTGATGGCGTCATCGGCCAATTGCCAAGTGCCGCGCTTTTTCAGCAGAGGACGGGACCCTCGATCTCTGGGAGTAGATGCTCTTCTCCAACAGTGGCCGACACAGGAGCTTCTCTATGTGTTCCCGCCCTGGCCCATGTTGGGCAGGGTGCTAGACCGGGTGGCAAAGCATCCGGGCCGGGTAATCCTGGTGGGTCCGGACTGGCCCAGACGTCCCTGGTATGCGGACTTGATCAGACTCTCAGTGGACGGCCCTCTGCGGCTGCCAGCGGAGCAGGGCCTGTTGCATCAGGGTCCCTTGGTGATGGAGAATCCCTCCCCCTTTGGTCTTACGGCCTGGCTATTGAGTGGCAGCGTCTGAGGAAGAAGGGCTTCTCAGACAAGGTCATAGCCACTATGCTGAGAGCGAGGAAGCGCTCTACTTCTACTGCTTACGCCAGGGTTTGGCGTACCTTTGCATCGTGGTGTGAGGCAGGCTCCCTTTCTCCCTTCACTGCTCCAATTTCTTCAGTGTTGGCGTTCCTGCAAGAAGGCCTGGAGAAAGGCCTGTCGCTCAGTTCCCTTAAAGTCCAGGTAGCGGCCCTGGCTTGCTTCAGGGGCCGCCTGAAGGGTGCTTCCCTGGCTTCGCAGCCAGATGTGGTGTGCTTTCTCAAGGGAGTTAATCACCTGCGCCCTCCTCTGCACTCAGTGGTACCTGCGTGGAATCTCAATCTGGTGTTAAGAGCCTTGCAGAACCCGCCTTTTGAACCCTTGTCGAGGGCATCTCTGAAAGACCTGACGTTGAAAGCAGTCTTTTTGGTGGCTATCACTTCAGCCAGAAGAGTTTCCGAGCTCCAGGCGCTATCATGTCGAGAGCCCTTTCTGCAGTTCACTGAGGCAGGAGTGTCTATTCGCACAGTGCCTTCCTTCCTGCCCAAGATTGTTTCTCGCTTCCATGTGAATCAGCAGCTCTGTCTCCCATCCTTTCGTAGGGAGGACTACCCAGAGGAGTACTCTGCTCTCAAATATCTAGATGTGAGACGAGTCATCATCAGATACTTAGAAGTGACCAATGATTTCCGGAAGTCGGATCATCTGTTTGTCCTGTTTGCAGGTCCTCGTAAGGGTCTGCAGGCTGCTAAGCCTACAGTGGCAAGGTGGGTCAAGGAAGCCATTGCAGCGGCTTATGTGGCCGCAGGGAAGGTGCCGTCTATCCGGCTGAAGGCTCACTCCACTAGAGCTCAGGCGGCCTCGATGGCGGAGACCGGGTCCGTCTCCTTGGAAGAGATTTGCAAGGCGGCAACTTGGGCATCAGCTCATACCTTCTCTAGGCATTACCGCTTGACTGTGGCTGCTCGGGCGGAGGCCCGGTTTGGAGCTTCAGTGTTGCGGTCAGGGATTTCTATGTCCCGCCCTAGATGAGTACTGCGTCGGTACATCCCACCAGTCTATGGATTGATCAGCATGATGATATGGAAGGTAAATTTATGTATCATACCTGATAATTTTCTTTCCATTAATCATAGCTGATCAATCCATAGCCCCTCCCAGATATCTGTACTGTTTTTATTCTGGTTGCATTTCAGGTTCAAGTTTAGTCTTCAGTTCCTGTTCAGGAGGACTTCGTGTTCAAGTTTTTTCAATTGGATTCTTCAGGAGTTGAGACGATTTTGTGTTACAGTGAGCTGCTGCATTCCTCTCCCCTCCGTTTTACGGGGCTGGATTGAGACCTAAATTCTGCCGGCGCTCCCTCCCGCTTCGTGCGGCTGTAGGGCAGCTTTGTACCCCTCCCGCTTCGGCGGTGTTAGGGTCAGTCAGCTCCTCCCGCGGTTGCGGTTGCAGGATAAGCCAGATCCCCCCGCATCGGCGGGGTGGTGTCCCTCCCCCGCTCCGCGGGGATGAGCTGGACGGATTCCCCTCCCCCACTTGTGTGGGGATGAGCTGGGTTGATTCCCCTCCCCCGTTTCGGCGGTGGTGAGTTGGGCAGAGTGTCCCTTTGTGGGTGTAATTCTCTAAGTGCTGAGTCCTGCGAATGGAGCCTTGATCTCGACATACTGAGGAGTTTCCGGCAGCACATGACCACATATAGGGAGGCAAAAGGATTGCTCTCTATCTCCACCTGCTGGTAGATGGACACAACCCACCAGTCTATGGATTGATCAGCTATGATTAATGGAAAGAAAATTATCAGGTATGATACATAATTTTACCTTTTCTGCAATCTTTTAAGGTTAAACAGCTTTTATTCCGGATGAAAAGAACCAGACAAAGCAACGGTCCAGTACATAATAATAACAAAACAATAAAAAGCATTATACAGTATAAATCAGAAGAAACATGTGATCCCAATTTGTTGTAAACTTCCCATTGCCACCCAACCCCAGAACCCTTACCCTTGGAAAAAATATAACTAAGATGGCCCGATGTCTGGACTCTTATGACTTCAGGCAGTCTGTTGAGATGTGCATGTCTAGTATTTCCTTACCCACGCCTTGCCTCCCCACCCCAACCTAGAAGACCCCGGGACAACCTATCATTCATTGAACAATAACCAAATCATGAGATTCTCTGAAATTTATTCAAAACTGCACTTCTGGCCTTGAGTGAGATATTATGTAAATAACAGTTCCAGACAGTCAAAAAAGCCTTTGTTCTTCTGTGGGAAACCTGGGCAGCTCGTGCCTTCTTTTCTGCAGTCTTTTATAAGTTGAGTTCAAATTTGTGCATTACAAGCCAAGTGCACCTCAGCAAGTATAATGCAAATAACATAGGATTATGTAATTGTTTTAATGAAAGTAATTCTATATTATAAGCAGACCATTTGTTTTTAAATAATTAGAAAACATCAAAGAGTTCAGTTTGTGCTGCTTTATAACACCTAATTAAAATTTGTCATACTATATTTTCTTGTGCGTACTATGTTTTGCCATGGGCACAGGGTTCCTGATCTGTGTGCCACGTACAGCTTAGAGGGAACATACTGCTATAGGGTCATACTTTTTAAACTTGGCCTCTCTGCAGCTCAGCTGTGGTTTTACGCCCGTGATGGATGTTAAAGTGGAGCTGATGCCAGACTGGGTAGCAGTTAGTCTGAAGCATGAAGAAGAAGAGGTCCCCATTGAAACCTGCAGCCGTCCACTGCACCTTTGCTCCACACAATCCATCAAGCAGGAGGAAGCAAATGAGATCACCAAGGAGGCAGGTAGGCCAAACTCAAGGTTTCCTTCTCGCTGCCCTACTGGCAGCAGAGTTTTGAAAAGCAGACATCTTTCTCAAAATGTTGGCCTCTTACGTGCTGCAGCAGAACATAAGGCATGCAGTGTTGCTTTGGTCCATCAAGCCTAAGATCCTGTTTCTGATTAGTGGCCAGTCTGGATCACTTGGAAATATTGTCAGATCCCAAATAGGAAAGGCTATTTTATGCTTCTCGCTCCCAGAAGTGGGAGGTGGAGACACCTAAAAATGTTCGCAGAATAATGGCTGATAGACTTACCTTCTGGAATCTGACTGCTAATTTTCAATTTAATTATGTGTTGATTGAAAACCCTTAAGCCTGTTTTAAATCTGCTACCTGTGTGGTAATCACCTTGTTTGAATTCCACTTGGAAAATGTGGGCTGTTGGTATGTAGCTAAATTCAATTTGTTCCACACCAATAATTTTGTAAGTCTGTGCCCCAGAAATCAGAAGTTCCAGACTAATCAGTGAAAAGTGAGATTGCTCTTTTGACATTGAAAACCTGTTTGCTACTCTCCATCTCACCTTCACCAGTGTTCAATTGACAGCTTAATGAGGCACTGTTTGAAACACTTTCCATTGCTAATAAGCTATTTTACCAGTTTGTCTTCCTGTGGGAATGAAATTCCTGAGCTGACCCAATGTAATTTGTGACTCAGTCTTTTAAACCCTCATTCAGAGATGGCGGAACGTTCCTTGTAGCAACAAAGAACACAACGAAAAGGTCACAGAAAAGAAGGTCTTAGACGATGTGTAAAAAAGTCCACTTTATTGAGCGAGTCCAGAACAATGTGGGAACTCGAGGTGACTCGACATGGCCGTGTTTCGGCCAACCGGTCTGCCTCAGGAGTCTTAATGTTCTTATGGAATAGTCTGTAGAAACAAATTGTGTATCAATCTGCTTCCCAACAGAAACTTCTTGTATGATGCTAAATGCTCCAAGGATAAGTTGTACAGGGTCTGTAGTGATACGTCACGTGTTCAAAATTTGTTCTGGACTCACTCAGTAAAGTGGACTTTTTACACATCGTCTAAGACCTTTTCTGTGTCATCTTCGCTGTGTTCCTTGTTGCTCCTTTGAGTTAGCGAAGATTGTGTTTTTCTATGTTCACATCGGAATGTTCCTTGTGCCAGACTCGCTGAATGTTGGTAATGAATGTTGTCCTATCTCCATCGATTGCCATGCAGTTCTCATGAACTTCTGGCACCTACTCTCCCACTGCCCATCTAAGCACCACTTCTCTTCTTTTATCACCTCTAGTAGGAGAAGCAGCTTGTCCTAAGGCTCCAGAAATCTTAAAGGCAGAAGCTACCTGGGAAGCGTCAGAGCAGAAGCTGGAACAGATAGGCCCTGATACACTGATCCCAACGGGTCCCTGGCTCTGGAAGCAGCAGAATGGGAGCCAGGAGCTCATGTGCAGGATGTGTGGGCAAATGGTGGCAGCTTGCACTCTCGCAGATGTCAGGGAGCACGTGCTGCAGTGTCGCTCACGTGCTTTGTGCTGCAGTGTGGCACAGAAGGGCTGCTATATGGATGCTTCGAAGGAGAGCCTGGTGTTGACAGAAGGGACTGTGGACAAGCCACTGCTTTGCACCCCTACCTCAAGTGGCATTTCCTGCAATGCAGGTACTACTGCAGCTTTTGAACTGGGCATCTGTAGGAAGGGCTAGAACACGGGCGAGGATGGTTTAAACTTTTCACACATGTAGGAACCGTTTTCATGCTTTGATGCTTCTTGAACAGAGACATGCTAGATAAGAAATAGTTGTTGGGTTCTGGGATTTGTTTCTTGTTTTTTTTGTAAGACGTGGGATGTTTACACACAATGCCTCACAGAGCCTAGAGTTTAATTCTTAATGCATTTGATATATGTCAGTTTCCCGGTGCTGTTGGGGGTCTTTCATGCTACTTGGGGGAGGGAGGGTCCTTGTCTGGTGCGCGTTGTAGGCAACCACACAATATTTTGATTTTTTTTTTTTTTTTTTTGCATCTCTCTTTGTTTCCCCTTTTTCCCACGTAGTTCTGGGGTATTATGAGAATCCAGGCACTTCAGCATTTCATGTTTCTTCGTGAGTTGCTGTTGGGGTATGGTTTTACTCTTGTTTTTTATTCTTGGGTTTATTTTTTCTCTCTATTAATATTCTTGGTTTAATATCTGGAATTTTGAGATTCTATATTAGGAAGTGGGTGGGTTTTGGGCACAGGTAGGGGGGGAGGAATAAATTCAGACACCATTCCTTTGTGTTTTCCTCAATCATAACTGTTAAACCATTGTTTGGAGGAAGGAATGGGGGCAGTTGGGTACTTCGCCTTGAAAATAGTATGGTGATTTTCTCATGTTTTGGTGTTGTACTCCTCTCGCAGTTTTCCTGTGCAAATATGTGTATTTGTATTATTCCTTGTCATCAGCAGCAGATGAATCCATTAACTGATGGGTTATGTCCGCCTACCAGCAGGTGGAGATAGAGAACACTGAAAAACCATAGTGCTCTAAGGACGGCTAGCTCCATCTGACTTCAGTATTGCTCTATCTCCCAGCAGGTGTGGACGTAGCTTGATCAGCTCCTGGAAAATTTCTGCCTGGGGTGGCTCCTGTGCTTTTGCCAGTTGAAGCAGGGGTGTTGTGGCTGATGGTGCCCACTTTGAAGGCATATAGGTTCGCCCTTTCTCTGCCTTACCCGTCCCCCTGCCTACCGGAGTACCTCTGTTGCTGCCTGCCTCCAACTTTCCTCACAGCGTTAAAAAAAAAAGAAAAGACGCATTGGTTCTGCGTGGCTATTCTGAGGCTATTTTCCATGTGCAGCTTGACCGGAGCTCATTTGACTTGGTCTTTTGAGGTGAGAGTGGTGCCCAGCTCCTCCGGGGAGGTCCCGCGGACGCTATTCCGATCGGGGTAAGTTTTTGCGCGAAGCCACCATTTTACTTATATAACTCCATCCGGTCAGACGATGGCTGCTGAAGCAGTTAAACGCTGCTCCCATTGTGGTAAACGTAGATCAGCAGCGGGGCTTTGTAAGATGTGCTCTTTAGACGCTAGAGCTGGTATGAGCATGGTGAGTGATGATTCTTCCCGCTCAATGGAACTGGCAGCGGGCGCCATTTTGGAAGCGCCGCACGCCTCGACCCTCGGTGTTCCAGAGGAGTCTGAGTGCAGGGGGATGCCTCGGTTAGAGGCTACCAGAGGAGCTCCCATTCCCATTTCTCCTGATTCGGCGACGGAGGGTCAGGGTGAGTGTTTCTCCCCAGAGTTTGTGCTTTTAATGCATAAAGCTTTCATACTGAAAAGAGCTCTGCCACACGTGTCTGACAGTGTGCTGCTACCAGGTTTCCCCCCGGGTGTTGATGGCCCGGGGCTGGCTGATTCCCCTGAGCGTTGTAAGGACGCAAAACATAGATGGGTAAATTCTCCGTCGGAGAGTGGCACACTTCCCCTTTCCCCCCCCCCGTGGTCGGGCGGTGTGGATTCTGAGGGTTCTGGCAGGGTCTCTTGGTCTGAAGAGCCAGAGGAAAGTGCTGGTTTGCCACTGGATCTGGATGATCCCAGTGCGGTGAGGATTTTCCACCGCAATGAGCTGCCAGCGCTCATTTCGGATGCCTTGCAGGCCCTCTCGATTGATGATCCTGCCAAGGGCGAGGCCTCCTCTGGTAATCCGAGGACGGCGAGTACTAAGAAGCCTGCTCGAGCCTTTCCTGTGCATGACTCCATCCAAGAGCTTATTTTAAATAGTCTGAACCCGAAGGGCCTTTGAAAGTGGCCAGGGCTATGGGTCAGCTTTACCCTCTAAGTGAGGAGCACTTGGCCCCTTTGGGGATGCCTAAAGTGGATGCGTTGGTCACGGCGGTGACTAAAAAGACCACTCTTCCAGTAGAGGGAGGGGTCGCTTTGAAAGACATGCAGGACCCACCGGTTGGAATCCATGCTGAAGCAGTCCTTTGAAATTGCGGACCTTGCCTTAAGGGCGTCTATTTGCCGTTCCTATGCAGCCCGGGCATGTCTTTCCTGGTTACAACAGGCGGTGGAACAGCCCGCGGATGGTGTAGGGCCCCTCTCTGAGGTTGCCCCGCGGATGGAGTCGGCCCTGTCATTTTTGGCTGACTCCCTTTATGATCTGGTCAGAGCTTCGGCTAAACAGATGTCTGTGGCGTTTTCTGCCCGCCGCCTTCTTTGGCTGCGGCATTGGGCGACTGACATGGCCTCTAAGCAAAGGCTGGTGAGGTTACCCTTTCAGGGCCTCCTGTTATTTGGAGAGGAATTGGAGAAGATTGTGAAAGACCTGGGGGACCCTAAGCCCCAGCGCTTACCCGAGGATTGGCCGAGGCCTTCTTCCAAGGGTTCTGTGTGGCCCTACTCTTCCAGACTTCGCTTCCGTGAAGCTCGCAGGTATCGCCCGGGGCGCTCTGCTGGGGTTTCTCAACGTGCCCGTTTTCAACAGAAGAACTCGTTTCGCTCGGACAAGCATTCCGCTGCGGCCAGTTCAAGGCCTGGAGTTCAGGGGCGGCCCCCTCAATGACTGGGCGCCGGTCCTACGATTCGTTCAGTAGGAGGACGTCTATCCCTCTTTCTCGAGGAATGGACCAAGATTACTTCCGATCAGTGGGTCCTGCACCTGAGCAGAGAAGGTTACCGATTGGAATTCAGCGCCCTGGTGAGAGACGTGTTTGTGGAGTCCCGATGTGGTACTGCCGTCAAAGGAGCAGCGGTAGAGGAGACCTTACAAGTCTTGTTGCACCTTGGAGCGGTGATCCCTGTGCCTCCCGCCGAACGCAGTTGCGGTCGCAACTCCATTTACTTTGTGGTGCCTCGAAAAGGGGGTTTTTTCTGACCGATCCTCGACTTAAGGTCAGTAAACGAGGCTCTAAGAGTGCGACATTTTTGCATGGAAACCCTGCACTCCGTCATTGCGGCGGTACAGCCAGGAGAATTTCTCACGTCTCTGGACCTAAAAGAAGCTTACTTGCACATTCCTATTTGGCCCCCGCATCAACGGTTTCTCCGGTTTGTGGTGTTGGGAAAACATTTCCAGTTTCAGGCCTTGCCTTTTGGCCTCGCCACAGCTCCCCGCACCTTTTCCAAGGTTATGGTGGTAGTAGCTGCTTTTCTCAGGTGACAGGGTATCCGGGTTCACCCGTACCTTGACGACTGGCTCATCACAGCGGATTCGGCAGAAGAAAGTCGTCTGGCCACAGCCAGAGTGGTCTCAGTACTGCAATCTCTGGGCTGGGTCGTCAATATACCCAAAAGTCACCTGACCCCCTCTCAATCTCTCGAATATTTGGGGGTCCGGTTCAACACGGCCTCGGGGTTTGTCTTTCTACCCAACCAAAGGCGGTGCAAGCTTCAGAATCAGGTCCGTCTGCTCCTGCGGATGCCTCGCCCGCGAGCTTGGGACTTTGTCCAGCTGCTGGGGTTGATGACAGCCACTTTAGAGGTAGTACCGTGGGCGAGAGTGCACTTGAGACCTCTGCAGATTGCCCTGCTTCAACGATGGTCTCCAATGTCCCAGGATTATCAACGCAGACTCACGTGGTTCCCTGCGGCCCGGTTCAGTATGGAGTGGTGGCTCTCGACAGCATGCTGCGGCGAGGAATGCCACTGGCGCTTCCCTCTTGGTGCCTGGTGATAACCGATGCCAGCCTGGTCGGCTGGGGAGCACATTTCAAGGGAAGCTATGCCCAGGGCCTGTGGACACCGGCGGAATCGGGGTGGTCCATCAATCGCTTGGAACTGAGAGCGATATTCCAGGCTTTTCTGGCCTTTCACAAGACTCTGGAGGGGCTGGCTGTCAGAGTTCGTTCGGACAATATGACAGGGCGGCACTCAGTGCAGAGCACTGGCTGCGGAGGCCGCTCAGATTTGCCACTGGGCCGAGCTACCTCTGCAGCTTCTGTCAGCAGCTCACATAGGTCAGAGCAACGTGCAAGCCGATTTTCTAAGGCATCAAATCGACCCAGCGGAGTGGGAACTGGCAGACGAAGTGTTTCTTCAGATCTGTGCCAAATGGGGAACGCCCATAACGGATCTAATGGCGTCAAGCGCAAATGCCAAAGTCCCGTGCTTTTTCAGCAGACGGAGAGATCCTCGCTCGGCGGGGTTGGATGCCTTGGCTCAACCCTGGCCTCCGGGCCTCCTGTATGTGTTCCCTCCTTGGCCCTTGATAGGGCAAGTCCTCCTGCGAATTCGGCTACATCAAGGAGTGGTGATTCACATTGCCCCGGATTGGCCTAGGCGGCCGTGGTACGCGGACCTCCGGCAGATGCTGGTGGAGGCCCCTCTTCCTTTGCCTGTGGTACCAAGCCTGTTGTTGCAGGGCCCGGTGACCATGGAGAATCCCTGCCGCTTTGGTCTTACGGCATGGCTCTTGAGAGGGTGCAATTGAGAGACAAAGGCTGTTCTAACAAAGTCATCTCCACTCTCTTGCAGGCCCGCAAGCGGTCCACTTCCGTTGCTTATGCTTGGATCTGGCGCCAGTTTGAGGTGTGGTGTGTTTCAAAGGCGATCACACCCACGAGGGCTACAGTCTCACCAATACTGGAGTTTTTGCAGGCTGGTTTACAAAGAGACTTGGCCACAATTCCCTGCGACTGCAAGTGGCAGCATTGGCATGCTTTCAAGGGAAGGTCGCTGGCCATTCCCCGGCCGCTCATCAGGACGTTGCCCGATTTCTAAGAGGGGCGCTCTGGCTTCGCCCACCAGTGCGACTGCCGTGTCCGGCTTGGAACCTGGGGCTGGTGTTGAAGGCGTTTCAATGTTCGCCCTTCGAGCCGTTGAGGCAAGCTTCAGAGAAGGATGTTACTCTAAAGTAGAGAGCTGCACGGCTTCCGTCCCCGCAGGAATCCCGCGGAACCCGCGGGATTCCCGCGGGGACAGAGGCAGTTCCTGCGGGGTTCCCGCGGGGATGGAAGCAGTTCTGCGGGGTTCCCGCGGGGACGGAGGCAGTTCCTGCGGGGTTCCCGCGGGGATGGAACCAGTTCTGTGGGCTTCCCGTGGAAGTGTAAGCTGCACCTGCACCAGCCTCTCATCTACCGAATACCAATTTATTTGAGTGCTGTCTCTTCCTCCTCTTCTTCCTTGCTTTAACAGCATAAATGTGGAAAGTCTTCCATTAAGGAGGTGGTAGAGTCACAAATGATGACGGAATTCAAAAAGGCGTGGGATGAACACAGAGGATCTCTAATTAGAAAATGGAAGTTATATAAAAGCTAACCTTAAATGGCTGCATGTGTGTGGATATGTCAAGTGACACTTATATGGCGACTCTGGCTGTGATGAACTAGAGCTGATACCTGGCAGACTTGTATGGTCTGTGTCTCATACATGGCAATCTGGTGTAGGATGGGCTGGAAAGGGCTTAGACAGCAACTTCAGTGGCTGGAACATAAGGACAGTGTTGGACAGACTTTTACGGTCTGTGTCCCACAAATGAGAACATGAATAGGCTGGAGTGGGCTTCGATGGCAACTCCAGCAGTTGGAACATAAGGATGGGGCCAGATAGACTCCTGTGGTCTTTGTTCCAGAAACACGAAAGAAAGACCATAATCAAGTATATAATATCACACTCGTTGATTTAATGATGAATTGATCATGAGTGTGACTATTGGGCAGAGTGGATGGACCGTTCAGGTTTATTTGCTGTCACTTACTATGTTACTGTTAATCCTCTTTGCTCCCAGGCTGGTGCACAGACCTCAGCTCTGACACAGGCACGAGAATCAGATGTCACTTGACCTACTGGCGCGTGCATGTGGCGTGAATGGACTCATCCTCAGAACACACTGCCAGTGAATCAGAGACAAATCTTACATGTGCGCACCAGAGTGTTCCAAGTTCCAGCTTCTATTCCTTCCTTGCCTACAGTGCTGTGGCTCAAATCCAGAAAGGGAGCTGACTGGAACTTTCTTTTATGTACTATTAAATTCTTACGGGGATGGGTGGGGATGGGTTAAATTCTTGCGGGGACGGGTGGGGACGGGTTGGAATGGTTTTAATTTTTGCGGGGATGGGTGGGGACGGGTAAGATTCCAGCGGGGATGGGTGGGGACGGGTAAGATTCCAGCAGGGACGGGTGGGGATGGGTAGGATTTCTGTCCCCGTGCAACTCTCTACTCTAAAGACAGTCTTTTTGGTGGCCATAACTTCGGCGAGACGTGTGTCTGAACTACAGGCTCTGTCCTGTAGAGATCCCTTTCTGCAATTCTCAGAGTCCAGAGTTACGGTGCGTACTGTGCCTTCCTTCCTGTCTAAGGTGGTTTCAGTGTTTCACCTAAACCAGCCCATTTATCTGCCCTCCTTTTTACTAGGGAGGAGTTTCCGGAATCTTTTGGGCAGTTACATCTTCTGGATGTTCGCAGGGTTCTCTTGCAGTATCTGCAAATGTCAGATGACTTCAGGACCTCTGATCATCTTTTTGTCTTGTTGTCAGGTCCTCGAAGAGGGTCTCCGGCGTCTAAGACCACTATGGCCCGTTGGCTCAAGAAAGTCATTTTTTCTGCATATTTGCTGTCAGGGCGGTCTCCGCCTGACGCATTTAAAGCGCATTCCACGAGAGCGATTTCCTCTTCGTGGAGATCTGTAGTGCGGCTACTTGGGCTTCTAAGCTCTCCTTCGTCCGGCATTACAGGCTGGATATTGCAGCAAAGCGGGACGCGCAGTTTGGAGCAAGTGCTTGCTCGGGGAGTGACAGATTCCCGCCCTAACTAGGGAGTGCTTTTGTACATCCCATCAGTTAATGGATTCATCTGCTGCTGATGACAAGGAAGGGAAAATTAGGTTCTTACCTTGGTAATTTTCTTTCCTTTAGTCACAGCAGAAATCCATGATCCCTCCCTGTCTGTCTATTTGTTCAGTTGTTTCCTGCAGACATGTTCCCTCATTGAGAGAAGTTGGAAAACAGTCTTCAGATTTCTGTTCTGTTACAGGAGGTTGAGATCGTCCCTCCTTTGTGTGATTATTGCTCCGGTTCTGGGGCATTCGTTCGCTGTGAAGAAAGTTCATGTTATTCAAGAAAGTTCATGTTATTCTACTTTGAGGATACACTCTGGTTTGGAAGTTTCGAATACTGAAGGCAGATGGAGCTAGCCGTCCTTAGAGCACTATGGTTTTTCAGTGTTCTCTATCTCCACCTGCTGGTAGGCGGACATAACCCATCAGTTAATGGATTCATCTGCTGTGACTAAAGGAAAGAAAATTACCAAGGTAATTTTATCACCAATAAAAAAAAAACATTTAACCTTAAAACTTTTCACACATATACATGCGCGCGCGCTCTCAGTCCCAGCGCAGGCAACAATGCAGGCTTTCCTCATGGGTATTTGAATCTGTTTCTTGTCATACGGTGGTTTAGCTCTCCCTTCTTTCATTTGGTTTGTCTTATTTTGAGCAGTACATTTAGGGCTAGATTTATATATAGTGCCTAAAAAAATAGGCATTAAAAAATACCCATTTAAATGGTATTCTGTAAGCTACACTGGTTTATAGAAAACATGCTCAAGTGGAGAGCAGTGGCGTAGCTACTTGGGGCCATGGGGATATTGGGGCCCCGTAGATTTGGCCCTGGACCCCCCTGCCGAGGATCCTCTCGACCCCGCTGCCAACCCTCCCCCGCCATCGCCTACCTTTGCTGGCGGGGGAACCCAACCCCCGCCAGGCGAGGTCCTTTTCTTCCTTCATTCTGTTTGTGAGTCTGACGTCCTGCTCGTACAGCGGGCAGGACGTCAGACTCGCAGAAACAGACTGAAGCCTTGCAGATCAGCTGATCTGCAAGGCTTCGTTCTGTTTCTGTGAGTCTGACGTCCTGCATTATATAACGTGCAGGATGTCAGACTCACAAACAGAACGAAGGAAGAAGAGGACCTCAGATGGCGGAGGTTGGGGTCCCCCGCCAGCAAAGGTAGGCGACGGCGGGGGAGGGTTGGTGGCGGGAGGGGGGGTCAAAGTTGGTGCCGGCAGGGGGGGAGGCTAAAATGTGCCCCCTCACCTCAGGCTCTGGACCCCCCTCCCGCCGAAGTCTGGCTCCGCCCCGGTGGAGAGTCGTGCTTAAATTTAGGTGCGGCTATTTTCGCCAACAAAAACATGGTTCGAATGCCTGTGCCTACGCGCGGAGCACCATTATTCTATAATTACGCCCCTAACTCAAAGCCAAACCCGTGTTCTGCCCTAAAATACCCGTGACCCTCCCATTTCCGTGTCCCCTTTTTTTGGACCGTGCGTAAATTTTAGGCACATTGGTCCCAATGAAATCTTACTAGTGCCAGTAATTGCTTGTTAAAAGCCAATAATTTGCACTGATTGCTTTGTCCAATTAAATTGCGCATGCAAATTGGGAACGCACCTAAGATTGCACATGCAATTTTTGGCGACCTTTATAGAATCAAGGGATTAATAACTGATGTCGCATTCTACCCCCATTGCTCTCTCCCAGCTGATAGCTATGAACTCCTTGGTTGGTTCTGATTGATAGATCTGTTTTCCCTGTCTCTTTCCTTTACCATTCCCTCCAAATCCTGTAATGTGGGAAAACAAGGTATTAGTGGTAATTTCTAACATTCCTTCACTAGGCAACTCTGCACCTGCTGAAATTGAGGTATCCATTGACCCAGAGGAGCAGCCAACAAACAGCAAGCACATGCAAGCCAGAGGGAAAGTGCCAAAGCGCTCGGGTGAGTGCTGCCTCCTTACCTGCTCCCGAACCAGCTGAGGGCTCTTCCCAGTAGTAGCTCAAGATGAGTTATGTTCAGGTTTAGTAGGCATTTCCCCGACCCCAGAGGGCTTGCAGTCAAAGCTTGTACCTGAAACAATGGAGGGTTAAGTGATGTCCAGGGTGACCAGGAGCAGCCGTGGGATTTGAACCCTGGCTTCCTTGGCTCTCAGCCTGCAGCTCTAACCACTGAGCTGTACGCTGTCTCGCTGGCCTTATTTATCACTTTCAGGTCTCATACAACAAACCCATTCCCAGCTTCTCATGTTACAGTGATGATTTTGCTGTATAGTTGTCTGTAAGTCGCAGGACCTGGGAAGTTTCATACGTGTGGATGTCTTGAATTTCGTAAGCGTAATAGCGCAGGTGTCTGTTGCAATAAGCCAATGCTTATACTATACATTTATTTTTTGTCCTTTGGTCACACCCTGTCCGACACCTCTGACTCCACACGTGCCCCCGAGTATAATATGCTTCTGAGTACCCGCTGTTTGTTCCCATTGGAGACAGGATGCTGGGTGAAAGGGACCCGTGGTCTGATGTAGTTTGGCAGTTCACTGTCAGATCAGGTCCCTGACCTGTCTACTTGGAAGCTTTTATTTGTTCTGCTTGTTCGTAGCTTGCACTCGACTAGCCAGCTGAAGAATAGCTGTGCATTTTCATTGCAGGACCAAAAAAAAGCAAGGGGACAGCAGCAAAGAGGCCAAGACAGCCTAAAGAGAAGGGGAAGAAGAATCCACGGCCAAGCACAGTCCAGACATACCCCTGTTATCAGGGCCAAGGTAGACAGAATTGCCTCATGCTCCCCCCTGGACACATGAAACAGGTTCTTGGGCCTCTGAAAGCCTGTCACCAGGAGAGGAGGGCCACATTTAGCTACCAACAGGGTGAATGCAGAGGTAGTTAGTCATCCCTGTCTCTTTTCCTTGCGTGTATCCAGTGATTTTAGAGTTAAGAATCAAGATACTGATTCTGTGTTTTCAAATTAGAGGTGGTGGTGACAAGAAGTCTGCATGCATCAGAAATGACTTGGGGTAGAGAGGTGGCGCACACACCCTCACATTACTCCCTTTCACCCCACAGGTATAAAGTATGCCCCCATAAACCTGGCACCTGCTGAGATTCGAGTATTCACAGATGGCAGCTTCCCCAAGGGATTCATCCTTCGACTGTACTCCAGAGGCAAGGCAGGTGTGTGTAGCGGGTAAGGAGGAGGTTTAGTGCAGTAAAGGCCCAAAGTTTATATCTTATGTAGCTCTCTTTGAGCCATACAACACCCCCACATCACCTCTTTGCTTAAGTTTCTTGTGTCAGTTTCATACCATCGGTGGCAAAGACTTTCTCATTTCAGAGCCGAGCAAGAACCAGAAGAAGAGAGGGCTGTCAGTTTGCGTCAAGCATCCACCAGAGAAAATGCAGGAACTAGGTAAGTTACAGCTACCGAGTGTTGGTCACCGTGTTTGTGTGTCAAGTTCATACCATCTGTGGCAAAGATTTTCTCATTACAGAGCCAAGCAAGAACCAGAAGAAGAGGGGGCTGTCAGTTCGCGTTAAGCATCCAGCAGAGAAAATGAGGAGACTAGGTAAGTTACAGCTACAGAGTGTCGGTCACTGTGTGTGTGTCAAACTGATACCATCAGTGGCAAAGACTTTCTCATTACAGAGCCGAGCAAGAACCAGAAGAGGGGGCTGTCAGTTCACGTTAAGCATCCATCAGAGAAAATGGGGAAACAAGGTAAGTTACAGCTACCGAGTGTCGGTCACCATGTGTGTATGTGTGTGTGTGTAAGTTACAGCTACAGAGTGTCGGTCACTGTGTGGGTGTCAAACTCATACCATCAGTGGCAAAGACTTTTTCATTACAGAGCCGAGCAAGAACCAGAAGAGGGGGCTGTCAGTTCACGTTAAGCATCCATCAGAGAAAATGGGGAAACAAGGTAAGTTACAGCTACCGAGTGTCGGTCACCATGTGTGTGTGTGTGAGCACAGCTGCCAGTGACTGCAAGTGGGACTTTGCTGTGGACAGATGACATCGCCAGCCATTTAGAAGAGAACCACCTCCAGTCTGTGTCCCTGACCACTCTAATTCTACAGCTGCAGATGCTGCTTTAAAAAGTGTTTGCAGTTCAAAAGCCAGTGTGAGTGTAAAAAAAAAAAGGACCCAAATTCCTGATACCTCAGTTTTCTCTGGTTAATAACATGTTCCCCAGAAAGTGTAAAGCTCACAGGTCTGAGGGAGAAGTATAGACCTGGGGAGGAGGGGTGAGAATAATCTGGGTGAATAGGCTACTTCCCACCTTTCCTACTGCATAAATCACCTCCTCTTTCTTTGAGTTTGAGTTTTGGGACCCATAGTCTTGCTTTGGCACCACCATACCCACCCCCAAAAGAAATGCTGCCCTAGGAGAATGCCTAATATTTCTTATGATTGGGCTGGCTGTGTCTGTACCAACCTGGATTGAGAACAGGGAATGATAGTGTCTGATCTCCAGGATAATGAAAAGGTGCTGGTAATTTTGAAATTCAGAGGTATAGCTAGTAGAAAAAGAGGTGATAATGCTTCTGTCCACATCACGTACAATGAAGCAATCAGTTTTGAGTGCTGTACTTCAGAAAGGATATAGATAGGCTTGGTGATTTAGAGAGTGACATGCACCAAAAGCTGTATGAAGAACCTAAAAATAGATGTCTCTAGAGGAGAGGGGAGGTAGAAAGTGATTAAGGATACCTAGAATACTGAGCAGTACTAATAATGCACAATTAATAAACCTTTTACAGTGAGAAGTGGGCTGATGAACTATGGGGTCATGAGATGAAACTACAGGGGCGTAGACTCGGAAAATTAGTTTCTCTCCCTCTTTTGTGAAAACCTGGAATGCTTTCTCATGATGGGCAATGACTTCAAAAGTTTTGGGATAAACTGAGTGGAAGGGATTACAGAAGTGGAACCTACTGGTACCACAGGCCATGGGGGCAACCAAGGGGTAACTGCACAAGTGAGTGGTTTTAATGCTAACAGCAGTAGCAAGAATGTGCCAGATATTTAAGAAGGCAGTTGGTGTAGGGGCAGCCTAATGATTATAGCATCGTTCTTTGAATCTGGGGATCCAAGATCAGTTCCTACTGTGGCTTATTGTGATGTAGAAGTACAAACAAACCACAAGTGGGGAAAGAACACCTGAATCCCACGGGAAAGCGCAAAGCAGGGAAAAGGAGTAAGAAACGGATCCAGGCACTTAAAACAGAAACCAAAGGACACCAAATATGAAATTCAAACTTTAATTGATGACTCGACATGGTACTGTTTCAGGAGTCTCTTAAAGATATTGTGAAAATGACAGTCACAAATAAATATGTCTTCTGTTGTAAAAATAGCAGTAACGTAGAGCTGATCTTTGAGACTTATCTACTTTCTTCATGAACAGTGTTTTTCAAGACCTCTATCAGCAACTGAGTCTTTAAAGATAAGCTCATTTTTGACTGCTATTTTTACAACAGAAGACTTATTTATTTGTGACTGTCATTTTCACAGTACCTTCAAGAGACTCCTGAAACGTGGTACCATGTCAAGTCATCATCTAAAGTCATCAATTAAAGTTTGAATTTCATATTCGGTGTCCCCTAGTTTTTGTTTGAAGCGCCTGGATTCGTTTCCCACTCCTGTTCTCTGCTTCATTGTGACTTAGCACATGTCATTGACTCTCCTGGGCCCAATGTAGCCAGACGATTGTGAAAGCATTCCTTGTCACTTGCAGCAGATGAATCCAGAAACTAGTGGGTTAAGTCCACCTACCAGCAGGTGGAGATAGAGATAAACAAACTAAAGGCAAGTGATGCCAGATGGCCAGCTCCTTCCTCAGTTAGTATCTATCTCAGCAGTTGGTGGATGGCTTTTTCTCCAGCTCCTGGGCCCAAGGCCTCTGAGGGTGCTCCTGGGCCGGTAGCCAGTTTGAGCCGGGGGGTGGCAGACTGGTGTTGTCCCCTTTGGCAGCATATGCAGTTGCTGGGTCCCTGCTGCACCTCAAATTCCCTCTGAACAGGCTTTTGCTGTTCCTTTCCTTCCCTGTTTGTTTCTGCCTCCTCACTAAAAAAAAAAAAAAAAAAAGAGAACCATAGAATTCATTTAAAAGAGAAACAGAAGCACAGGGAAGTGTGTTTTTGCTGAGAGCAGGTTTGTGTTACTGCTGTCCGAGTCCTGTTTTCTGTTGCCTGCTTGTCTGAGCCTGCCTTGAAGTGGAATCGGAGAGTTTTTTTTTCTTCGGCTCAGCTGTCAGTTCCCACGCTTTCCCGGTCCGGAGTAAGTCCTGCTGGGTTCCTGTTTGGATATGTGTGATGGCAGCGGAGGCGGTAAAACGCTATTCCCGATGCGGGAAACAGCGTTCGGCGGGGGGGGGGGGGGGGCCTTTGCAGCGCAGGGTGCGCTGATTTGGTGGGACTCGACGGAGCGGTGGCCCCCTTCCCGCCCAAAGCCTGGTGATTCTTTGGGGTCTGAGGAGGGATCCTGTGGCCTGCAGCTTCCTCTGTGGTGGCTCTCTCGGAGCAGATGGGGGAAGAGGACGTGGAGGACGGTGTCCTCACTGACCAACCGGAAGACTCTTCCACTGTGAGAATTTTCCATAAGGAGGTTGTCCTCCTTTATCTCTCAGGCGCTGGAAGCCCTGAATGTAGAGGACCCTGAGGTTGCGGCTTCTCAGGCGGTCAACTCCGAGATGGCTAGTACCAGACGACCTTCTAAGGCCTTTCCGGTACATGAAGCTATTGAAGAGTTGATTTCGGCCCAGTGGGCAGATCCGGATGGGGGGCTGAAAGTAGCCAGGGCTATGGCCAGGCTGTATCCGGTTTCAGCGGACCTTTTAGAGCAGTTTGCTCTACCTAGGGTGGATGCCCTGGTAACGGCAGTCACTAAGAAGACTACTCTTCCAGTGGAAGATGGTGTGGCACTTAAGGATATGCAAGACAGACGGCTAGAGGCCTCTTTAAAACGTGCCTTTGAAGTGGCCGCTTTGACACTTCAAGCATCTGTTTGTAGTTTTTATGCAGCTAGATCTTGTCTCAGTTGGCTACATTCTGTCATGGATTCAATTTCGGAGTCTGATATTCCGGGAACTCCTCAGATGTCACTGATGGATATTGGGCTGGCGTACTTGGCGGATGCCTTGTATGATTTGGTCCGTGCTTCGGCCAAACTCATGGCCTTGACCGTTTCCTCTCGGCGTCTTCTGTGGCTCCGTCATTGGGCCGCAGATATGGCCTCTAAGCAACGGCTCATTAAATTGCCTTTCCGAGGGAAATTGCTTTTTGAGGAAGACCTAGAAAAGATTGTTAAAGATTTGGGGGATTCCAAATCTCAGCATCTTCCGGAGGATAGACCCAAGTCTACTTCCAGGCAGGGAGCCTCGAGGTCACTCTTCAGAGAGACACAACGGTATCGCCCGGGGCAGTCCAACGCAGCCTTTCAGCGTGCTCGTTTTGGGCAGCGTTCTTCCTTTTGCAATGAGAAGCGTCCGGCTGGATCCCCCTCTCGTCAGGGGGCTCCTTCTCGGGCCTCCCAATGATGGGGCACAGGGCCACTCGGGATGAGAGCAGATCGGTGGTCGGCTTTCTCTGTTTCTTCCAGAGTGGGCCAGAATTACTTCAGACCAGTGGGTCCTCGATGTGGTGCGAGAAGGTTACAAGCTAGAATTCTTCTCTCCCGTCACAGATTTTTTTCTGGAGTCCCGCAGTGTATCGCAGGCCAAGAGGACAGCGGTTCTGCAGCGTTAGCCTCTATCCTTAGCAGGTCTCACAATCGTGCCTGTTCCTCCTCTCGAAAGGCGCACAGGTTCGTACTCCATCTTCTTTGTGGTTCCAAAGAAGGGAGGGGCTTTTCAGCCTATTCTTGATCTCAGAAAAGTAAACCAGTTTTTGCGGGTTCGTCACTTCCGCATGGAGACATTAAGGGCAGTTATTGCGGCTGTTCAACCAGGCGAGTTTTTGACGGCTCTCGATTTGAGGGAAGCTTATCTGCACATTCCCATTTGGCAGCCCCATCAGAGATTTCTCAGATTTGCGGTGCTGGGTCAGCACTTCCAGTTTCTGGCCCTTCCTTTCGGAACGGCCACTACCCCATGCACTTTTTCCAAGGTCATGGTGGTGGTGGCGGCAGCGTTCCTGCGGAAGGAGGGGATATGAGTGCATCCATATCTCGACGACTGGCTGATTCGGGCGGTGACAGCAGAGGAGAGTTGAATGGTCACCGACCGAGTGATTGCGGTGTTGCAATCCTTAGGTTGGGTGGTCAATATGGACAAGAGTCATCTGGTTCCTACTCAAGAGTCTGGAGTATCTTGGAGTGCAATTCGATACGAAGCGGGGGAAGATGTTTCTCCCCGAGGGGTGAAGGATCAAATTGCTTTCTCAGGTACGGACCTTATTGAGTCATCGCGCTTCCCGAGTGTGGGACTATGTTCAGCTCCTCTGTTCCATGACAGCAACCTTGGAGGTCATTCCATGGGCAAAGGCTCACATGCGGCCTCTTCAGAATTTCCTTTTGAGCAAATGGTCGCTGACGTCGCTGGATTATCAACGATGCCTTCATTGGTCGAGCCGGGCCAGGGACAGTCTCACGTGGTGGCTCCGGTCAGCCAATTGAAGCAATGGTGACAAGCCAGGTTGATGTATCGTCTAACCTGGCGTGTCACCATTGCTTCAATGTTCCGTGGTATGGTTCCCTGAGGAAGGATTGCGAAACGGGACCGTCGGAATCTACACGCAGGAACAGGCTGTGTCCCAGGCCATAAAGATAAAGATAAGTAACGCTGTGGCTGTGGACACTAGATATGAGTGATTTACACGCAATTTGAAAGGACAGTCATGCACAGGTTCTATTTTTGAACTAGCACAATAAAATTTTCAAAAAATTTGTTTTTTCAACGGGGGTTTTTTAGTCTATGATGACTTGTTGTGCGTGCAAATATATTTGAATGCAAATGAACTTCTTAATTGCCGCACTAGTTGAGATTTTTCCCCCTTTTTTGATTTTTGAAATTTTGATATAGACAGTATCACTCTGCTATTGTGGTTTTTTGTCTTGAGAAGACACCTTATGGAAGTTTTAAAATTCACACCAGAGAATATACTGCCTGTAAATAGAATTTACTTTTTACCTTCCAAGACTCCAGAAAAGAATGAACAAGGCAAGAAACTCGGAATAAAAACTATGCACAATTAAATATATCTGAGATATTGGGTTCATCTTTATCTGATGATATCGGTAGAGCTATGTTAATAATTTCATTTGTATTTGGGCAGGATTTAAATGCAGTAATGAAACTTTTTTTTTTTCGTAACTCCAAAGTGCTGTTTTATGTTTGTAAAATATGTATGTACCCTGATGTTGCTACACAACTCAGGTTTGTTGAAAAATGTTCTTAGCTATGAAACACAAAGTTCTATTATTGGGAACTGCGCTTGCAGTTGATTAAATATCTAGGGATACATATGTGTTCTGTGTTCCTGATCAGTTAAGAGCCTTCCTTGATTTAAAGAAAATAACTAAATAATAGCATTATTAAGTATGATTTGTTGATCCCCTCCAAAGTTCCTGAAGCTCAAAGATTAAAAGGCTTTCTATTTTGGACTGCTGTTAGGAAGACTTGGATTTCTTCATGTTATAAATTATACCTTTTGGCATTATTTCCTTTGGTGGAGCTCCTTATCCTTATTTAGGTCACTCCCCCATAGTTGTGGTCCGAGGAGGATTTGTGGTTTTTCATCTTCTGTTTTGCTTGTTTAAGAGTTATGCTTGTAAAATGTTCATGAAAGTTATAAAAAAAATTTTTTTCAAAAAATCAAACAATTCAGTACCATCATGCAAAATATTTTAAATAATTGTTGATCAGATCCTCAGATGGCCCATGAGTATATAATTTCTTTGAACTCAACACTGGCCAAATTCCTCATTGATCCAATCTTATCTGTTTTTTATATTTTCTTATATTCACTTTCCCAGTTGAAATATTCCACAAAACTTATTTCCACTTACAAGATTTCAACTGGGAAAGTGAATATAAGAAAATATAAAAAATTGATAAGATTGGATCAATGAGGAATTTGGCCAGTGTTGAGTTCAAAGAAATTATATACTCATGGGCCATCTGAGGATCTGATCAACAATTATTTAAAATATTTTGTATGATTTTCTTAATTGTTTGGTACATATATTGAGATAGACTTGGAGAAAGGCACTGCTTGTCCCTGGGCTAACTTGCATGGGTGACCATGATTAAAACCCAAACTTCAGTGAGCATGGGGAGACCAGATCAATTGGTAATGGTGTAGATTATTAAAAAATAATAATAATTAGACATGAAAGGGTGGCTGGATGTTACCTTGTATAAAATCATAGAGGAAGATGGAGAAGCTTGAAATGGACATCCATCAGCAGTGGCAGAGGCCAGTACTTAAGCAGACTTCAGGGATACTTGGGACTGATATGGAGGGCATTTGGAAAAAAGGATTGAAAATTCAGGTAAAGAAACATAGTGGTGGTGAGAACCTATACATTTATCTCCCAAACTGAAATAATTACAATTACAACTGGTCAGGCTAAATGGAGCAATGTTGTCATCTTCTGCTGTTATATGTATATGTGGGTGGCTTTTTTTTTGGGGGGGGGGGGGGATTTGGGGCTCTGTTTATTACCTGCAGTTCTTATTTGACTTTTGGTTTGTTTGTTTTTTGTTAACATCAACAGATAGTCTGATGGTGTCGTGAGCAGGGAGAGAGAGAGAGACAAAATACAGCTTGCAAAGTTATTCCCTCTCTGCTGTGATGCAGAGCGTTCTTTGTTGGGGGAGGGAAATAAAGGTGCTATTTAACTAGCAAGAGTCAGGCTCTAGGACTTGGAAAACCACGCAGAAGCAGCAGCATCTAATGAAAATCCCACAAGTCTAGACATCTAGAGACCTTTTGTGGCGATGATGAGACTTTTTAGAGTTCCAGCTACTAATTTTGTGACTGCCTTCACTCCTCCTCCCCCTGCAGGTATGAGGACAGCATACTCCTGTCAAGTTAATTTGGGTTTCCGAGTGGTTTGTCTGCACATGAAGGGATATTCTTGTTACAGCATCGCGCAGGCACTGCGCCAAAATACATTTACCATCCAGTACATCCTCAGATACTGGAAGAGTCACGGCATCGTTCCCAATCACCAGCGTGGCAAGAACCTGTGCCCACCTCCACCCCTTGCCCACAACCAGGCTTTGCATAAAAACACACAACCAAAAGGAAGACAGAAGGCACCGCATGGTGACCTAAAACCTCTACACAGAGGAGCAGGAGAAAAGATGATGAGATATAGTGATACAAAGTCTCCAGCTCTGGCAGAAAAGAGAACAAGAAGTTTATCACCTAGTGATACAGATATTCCAACAAGGAAACCAGAAGAAGCATTAATTAGTCATGTAGGGCCTCTGATGGTCAAAACAAGGGCTTCATCCCATGGCAACACAGGAACTTCTGCGCATCAAGGGGGAGGAGGTGGTAAACGGACATTTCATAACACCTCAGTAGCTCCGAGACAACAACGGAAAAGGCAGAGAAATAAGATCCAGAGGAACTGTGTGCCTTGCAGGAAGTTCTACTCTGGCTGGCGGAAAGAGTACCTGATGGACTACGATACTAGCACAAGCCAGATGGTGTGCATGGTGTGTGAGAAGATGCTGGCCACGGTGCGTCTGGCCACCATAACGCGCCACATCCAGGATTGTCATTCTAATACCCTCAATTTGCCCCACCAGGTGCGCCAGACAATCTTGAAGAGCTGGGAGCTGCGGAGGCCCCAGTTGCTGACAGAGCCCATGGACAAGAATGCCCTGCCTGAGAAAACAGGTACAGTAACAAGGAGGGTGCCCTCATACTGTTCTACAGTTTCCTTTAATTTGACCCTCAACATAGAGATGATGCTGGACTGTTACCCTCTATCTTCCTTACCCCTCCGCCTAGTAGTCCAACATTTCTCCCTCTTTCGAATATCCTCTTCATGCCACTGTATTGCACCAGGCCTGCAGCAGCAATGTTTGGGGGGGGGGGGGGGGGGAACACACACACACACACACACACACCCTGGAGCCTATCCTGCACTCTGCCACATCTCATCCAGTTCCCCACCCATACCATAAACAAGAGGTTGAGTCAGAGGAGATGGAATGTAGTAGAGCGCAAAGAAGGTTCCAGAGCTGTACGCATATCGTAAGAGTTTCTTTAACTGCTGCAGTGGGCCGGGATGGGGGGAGAGAGGTAAAATTTGAACACGCTAGGGTAAATGTGCAATGGAAGATCGAGTGGTGATTTATATGGTATAGCTAGTTGCAGGGGATGATTGGAGGGATGCAGTGAGGTGAGAGGAAAGAGAGGTTGATGAAGGCCTGATAGCCACATCTGAAGTATATGGGGATGGGTCTATGCCACTGTATAATTCCACACCCATATTTATCCCATGCTACAGGGAAGAAGCCATGCCAACTTGATAAAACTTTGGAAAAGGAAAGCCTTCCTGAACTGAAGCATGTGAGCCTTGAGCCAAGCATCTCACCAGTGCTTCACCGGCGCTACTTTCAGGACCACTGGCGCACCCGCTACCTGGTGGAGTATGACTGGCATAGTGACAAGATGGTGTGTTTGGTCTGCGGCATGTCCATGGGCTCCATGAGGATTTGTACCATCAAGCGCCATGCCCAGAGGCGCCACCCCAGCTCCCTAACCTTCAGCACAGAGAAGAGGCAGCAGCTGCTGAAGAGCTGGCTGAGGGGAGACACCCGCCACATTGGACAGGAGAAAGAGCGTAACACTGCAAAGCAAAGAACTAGCATGTAGTGGCAAAGAACAAGAGCCTGAGAGCACTGTACAGATTCCTACTGGGGGCTTCTGCTCCCTGCGGTGACTGGATTCTGAAGAGCCAGGCAGAGGCCCTAGGTCCTTAGGCAGGTTAGGTTTGGCAGTTTTCTTGTTTTATTACATTTTGTTAAAATTCTCCTATCAAAAGAATTCCTGGTGCGTCTATATGGATGCCATCTGGGTAAAATGTGGTGGGTGAGAGGGATGACAGCAGAGTTGGATTAAATCCACGTCACTACCCAGTCTCTGAAAATCAGCTGTATCCCGTGCTCTTGTGATTCCTTTTTTCAATTCCCTCCCTTTTTTGACTGATGAAATGTGACTGAGCCCTTTCAATTCTTTGCAAAGGGAATCCATGAAGGATAGCATAACTTACAAAAAAAAAAAGTGAACAGCTTTACCAGAATAAGCTTCTATGTCCCTTGGAATGGGCAGCACTACTAGCCCTGGCTTTCACACTGTTCCATGCACAGATAGCTGCTTTTCAGGAGAAGCAGCAAGACCATTGCAGTAAGCAGCAAGGCCTGGTTTATGCCTGCTGGTAGTCTCCAACCCCCTGAATAATGCAACCAGCACATTATTGAACTCATCAGTATTTTGTCCTAAAATATAACAGGATTTCTGCTTGCTTCCCATTTGTGTGGGACCTGGCCTTTCCTCTCAGCACCATCCCAAAACTGGTGTGCCTTTCTCCCCCTTCCCCCCCCCCCCCCCCCCCCCCAAGTCAGTCTGCCTCTCCTGGGCACAATTCTCAAGCAAGTTCTTTGAGGAAATTTCTTTCTTTTCTGGAAAGTCTGGATCCTAGGATCTGCCACTAGGTAATGTGTTTCATGTTTGGGGGGAGGGGGGTTAGAAAGAAACTTTATAGCCTTTACTCAATGTTGTTCACAAGTTGGATGGTGTACAAGCTGCAGGTCATGACTGAGAAGCAGAGTTGGTCTTCTCTTCCGCATCCCACCCCACCATAACAGCTGTGTACTTGCAGGTCAGTTCTAAGGAAAGGCAGCAAAATGTCATTCCCCCCCCCCCCCCCCCCCAAACATGCAGGGATGAAAAGGAGAAAATAAAACAGTGCCTTTGCTCAACTTGCTTCCAAAAATGTGCTTGCTGGCAACCTTCAGTTCCTTGGCTTTTAGGAATAACTAGTTTTTACATGGAGGGACTATATAGTTGGTGCTATCTTTTTACTTCTCCGAGTGGCATCTTCTCATTGGAAATTAGTTTTCAGAGCTGTTGTTGGCTCAGGGTTTCGTGTCAAAGATTAACAGTTATGTTGCTAGTGTTAGGCTTCTTCTGTCCCCACTCAACCACTACCAAAGATTGGAAACCTCAGCCAGGGATCCTGAGCCCCTTTCCCTTCTCTGCTGTTATACAGTGCTATAACTTCTGTGTGCTAGACACCCATCCCACTATTGACACCTTTTCCAGTTCAGGACTCTGCTGCTAAAAGTTTCTGCAAAGGGACATGGAGTCCTTTATGGTTCTCAAGAAAATCAGAAAAACAATGTAGCATTGGTGGGGTAGGGCTGTGAGAGGATTTGCGCACTTCCAATGTATGACAGCTTCCTGTGAGAGTGGATCAAGTAGTGTTCATGTTACCGTTAATACCAAAAGAGATTTGCTGCAAACAAATTTATATCTACTTTTGCCACCTTAAATTTAAAATCAAGGAGGGAAAGACCTCAGACACCCCACTAACATTCAGCATGTAATCGTTGCTACCATTCCCTGCCTCTACCTCTTTCAGTATGGAGGGGTTAGTATGAATACATCTCTGAAGCATAACATAAACAAAGCTTGCTGGAGGAGAGAGGCCTATGCACAGGAAGCGTACAAGGCCACAGCTCCTAACTAGAGTTGGATTGCATGTCTGGTTTGTTGCAATAAATTGTTTTCCTAACCAGTTTAATGTACAAGAATGGAGTGGCTTCCTTAATCGGATTTGCTGTTAGAGGGTGCCTGACTGCTTTCCATCTCTATGGAAAGCAACTCGGCCACCTGCTGAGTGATTCTTACTGCTTGTCCCCCTCTACTCATCACCACACACTCTCATCTTCATGGCTGAGATTCCTTTTAAGGGTCTAGCACTGGAACTAATCAGAGAAGTGGCTGTGCCTAGACTTTTCCCCCAAGAGGGGCATTCCCCCCCCCCCCCCCCAGAAAAAAAAAAAAAAAGATTTCATAGCCACTCTTTAATGCTGCTATTCCCTCCACTTAAGCATTCGGTTGGGTAATGCAAAAAATTATTCCCCCTTTGAAGAAATTCCTCCCTACCTACTTCAACCTCCTGCTCTGCCATCCAGCCAGATAAGTATAAAACAAGGCCTGCACACAGTGTTTAAAAAAAAATACTTTATTATTCCAATACAGGACTCAGTTTGCTGGAAGTTTGTTCAATAAATAACAGATGGTTTTTCAAACAAAAATTTTAAAACCCAAACCAGAGAAAATATTGGGTCCTTGGATGTCTAAGGCTCTACTCGCTTTACCAAAGGGAGAGGGCACAGTCATGGCCTGCTTCCTGTGATGTAGACTGGTGCAGTATTGCCTACTTACCCCCTCTGCTTTTCTCCATTTTCTAAAGGATCAGTTTTAGCACCAGCTATTCCCTCTATTGCTCTGGTTGGGAAGGAGGAGCTCTGCCAATCCTTGACGTAGAGGGCATGGGTTAAGATTACAGCAATAGCATTACTATTTTATCCCTGTAGTTTCAGGCCTCTGAGGCTAGATTAGACTCCAGAGCTTGGCTCCCACCTATTCCTTTCCCATCTCTAAGCCTGGAAGACACTTCCTCACACATTATTAAGAATTATTGCAGGGTCTGTACAGTCTGCTACCTGGACCTGGAAAAAAAAATAAATAACAGAAATCCCTTGGTCTTTAAGATTCTAGTCGCCAGACACCACAAGGCAAGAAGATAATCATAGGCTGACCCTGCTCACAATAGTTTCAGTGCATGGAAGCATCAAAAGGTCATTGGGGTTATGCTCAGCCTGGTCCTATTGGCATGTTCCCCCATCTTAGCATTTGCTCCACACAGTGTTATCCCGAGAAGAAGTTCTAATCCTGAGATACAGTGCATTCTCCAGTGTTCAGAGTAGGTTTCAGGGCCTGGGCAAGACACAGCGGCAACAGTAGTAACCTTAGAGGCTTTTGACTCCAGTGCAAAGAAACAGAAGATAATCCAGAAGTTTGTAAAAGTCTATTCCACCCCAGCCAGTGCTCTGTGGAAGGCTTAAAGGAAGCTTTTTAAGTTTGTTGAAAACTTATAGTTGGAGGTGGCATCTCCAATGCTCCAAACATCAGACTCCAGCAAATTGCAGAGGGCTGAAACTAGGAGGTTTTTAATGATGACCAAATTGGTTCATGGCAAGATGTGTTTCCTCTTCTCTGGAGTCCCAGTTGCAGAGCAGCATCTCAGATCTCGGTTGGGGATAGCTGACCTTTAAACCTCCACCCTTTTCATGTGATTCTGGTAAGAGCTGTCAGATGGCTCCGTTTTCTTCTTCTGTTGCATGTTGTCCTCTGCTGTTAGGCCCGGTCCAGTCCTGGTGCTCTCTGTTACCTGAGATCAACCGTGTTTGCAACTGCTGCTGTTCTTTCTCCTTACACTTCTGTTTCCAGTCCAGTGAGTTTGGGTGTGAGGATGCGGGGGGTGACGCCCGAGTTGAGGTCTGTTTCAAACTCCAGCAGCTGACCCATAAAGTTGAGGTTGGGAGAGATGATGGGCCGCTTGCCCTTCACATATTTGTAAGCATCAGCCATGGTCATCAGCGTATGCTTCATCAGGTATGCAATGACGATGGTGGCGGAGCGTGACACACCCGCCTGGCAGTGGATCAGTACTCCCTTTCCACACTGGTGTGCCTCTTCTATAACCAAAGTGTTAACAGGTTAGTACCATTGGTCTGGGATGAGCTCATCTGTGGCTAAAACCAAAGACCAGCCCAAAGGCTGGGGTAAAAATGCTGAAGTAACATACTTCGGGCTTAAAGGAGAAGGAGGGCTATTAAGTTTAATTGAAAAAAATAATTGGAATGTCATACTGGCTTCTCGGTATGTTTCTTAAATGGCTTTGGATGGGATGTGGCCTGTTTCCTTCCCCTTATCATATACCAAGGGTGAGCAACATCGGTCCTCGAGGGCCACAACCTAGTCAGGTTTTCAAGATTTCCCCAACGAATATGCTTGACATCTATTTGTATACGATGGCAGCAGTGCATGCAAACAGATGTTATACATATTCATTGGGGAAAACCTGAGTTGCAGCCCTTGAGGACCAAGGCTGCTCACCCTTATCCACTATAGCACCCTCAAGGCTAATGTGAGACCAAAGTTGGAACACACTGTACATCAGGGGTTCCCAAACCTGTCCTGGGGAAATCCCAGCCAGTCAGCTTTTCAGGATATGCATTAGATTTACATACCAAAGAGGCAGTGTATGCAAATCGATCTCATGAATCTTCATTGTCTTTTTAATCCTGAAAACCTAACGTTGGGGTTCCTCAAGGCCAGATTTGGGAGTCACTTCTGTCTATGATGGCCAGTGCAAAGGTAGAAGACACGGGTTCCCAGCCCAGTCCTTGGGACATACCTAGCCAGTCAGGTTTTCAGGATACCTGTAATGAATATGCATGAGATAAATGTCCATTTACAAATTTATCTCATGCATATTAATTGTGAGTATCTTCAAAACCTGACTGGCTAGGTGTGTCTTGAGGACTGGGTTGAAAACCCCTGGTCTAAGATGATGGAACCCTGATGAGAGCCACGTGGAAAGAAATGTGAGAAGAGAAGCAATGCATGATGACTCCCCTACAAGCAACTGCTGTTAAATATTCCACAGCCACTTCACCTTCAAGCAGATATAGTGATTCCCCTTCCTCTGCCTGCCCCAACACTCACCAATGAATTCAAAGGCCTCCTCGAAGTACTGGCGCAGGTTCTGTTTGCCACTGTCTGTGGCAGGCAGCCTCTTGTAACACAGAGTGCCAGCATGGTAGAGAGGCAGATGTGTGGTTACATTGATGACGTGGCTGATATTCAGGCTGGCCATGTGCTCCAGGTCCTGGGCATCCTTCTCGTTGCCTAAGAAAAGGAAGGGCAGGATAGAGCTGAGTTCTGCATTCTCCAGGTCGGGGGTTCCAGCTGTACCATTGCCTCCCTCCTGCTGCTGCTCCACAGATTCACTGCCCAACCCTGCAAAGACAAGAAAACAATCAGATGTTTTATTTTCTATGCTTATTCCTTCTGCTTTTTGCAGTAGTCACTACATTTCCCCATTTCCTCCCCACTTGAAGCAAGTCCCAGGGTATTAAATGCCTCCCCCTACTATTGTCCAGGTTCTTAATCTCTGCTAAAAGGCCAAGAAGTGATCGTAGATCAATCCGGCAGCTATAAGAGATGTACCCAGACAGTAAGGTACTACTTTAAGCTAAATCCAAATCAATAAAATTTGTAGCCCAATATCTATGTTATATGGGGAAAGGGGGTGTTATTTATTTACTGCCGTTATGGAGAAATTTACGCAAGATGCTGTACAGAAAGAATTAGCCAAACATAGGTAACAGACAATTACAGCAGTAAAACTATTCAAATGTCAGTACATAGTATGGCATAGTATACTACTAACAAGGTCAACACAATATACATTCAAACATCAGACATAGGCTGTATTGCTACAGTCCTAGGCTGCTGTTTTGTTTACAGGAGAGTTAATCCCACTTTCTCTTATGAATCCACCAAATGTGAAGCTCAGAAGGGAGAGAGCAGAGACATATCTGAAGCCAAACAAAGCTTGTGCAAACCCATCTGCTGCAGTTTCTGAATTGCCAGAAGCTAAGTTGGCCAGTGGCCTAGCAACATGCCCCATGAAGTATTGTCACACACATTTTGCTGGAATCTCTGGCCTCGCATTCTCTATATATTACCGGGGTGTCTTCCTTCCCTGTTCTTTTTAAATGCTTCCAGAATGTCCGCTGGTATTTTTTAGTCCTGATTCTGCATTTTTCTGGAATTCTGCTAGTATTTCCAGCCCCTGGTGGTCAACAAACCTGTCGAAAGTCACCAGCAAGTTCTGTACCAAATGTCACGGTGGGGGTGAGGGTTGCTTTTCATTCAGATCCAGCCAAAAAGCAAGCTTTTTATTCTGGCTAGAACTTCTAATACTTATTGATAAACGTGAGGCACAAAAGGACAATGTACTATATGACCCTAGAACTAGGCAGGTTGCTGAGGATCTGCTGATGCCATGGGGTGAGAGAAGAGCTGTTATCAGCTTGTGAGATAATACACTATTCT
This sequence comes from Microcaecilia unicolor, assembly GCF_901765095.1. Lineage (NCBI taxonomy): Eukaryota > Metazoa > Chordata > Amphibia > Gymnophiona > Siphonopidae > Microcaecilia > Microcaecilia unicolor. The sequence goes on along the minus strand of NC_044041.1, from coordinate 116,373,805 downwards.
CTCTGGCATTTCCCAACCCCCACCCCAGGCAGGAAGGGTGATGTAATGGTGACCATGCTGGGGTAATTCTAACTCAATAGAAGTGACACACACATACCACTCCCACCTCCCAACTCACCATCTGCTTTCTATGGAGTTTTCCTTGCCCCTCTGCTGCTCATCTTTTGTGTTAAGAGCAGCTGTTGCTCTGCCCCTGGCAGATGGGGTGCATTTGTCCTAAGCATGTATTTTGGAGGCAGAATAGTGCAGCTGCACCAGATCTTCCATCTGGGCTAGCACTAGAACTTTCCTTTCTTCCCAGCTGCTCTCCTCTCACAATAAAGCATAGCAGAAGAGAGCAAAATCTGAACAGTACCGGATAGTGAGAGGGGCTGTTTACTTAAGGAGTTCTAAAATGCTTGCCTCATCCTTCAAGGGCAGAGGAAGCTGCTGAGCACTAGAGTTACTGAAGCAGGGAAAGCTGCACTGGGTGATATGGGGTTGTAGTTCTGTCGAGTAAAGTTTAGAATTTTGTTACTCTACCTGCTCTTCAATTGTAGGTGGATAAAAGTGAACAGCTAAAAAAAATGGCTGAGTCTAGAATCATACAGAGAGAGTTAGAGGCAGGGTTAAGAACTGAGACGGCCAGGGGGGATAACGTGACATAAACTTCCTTAGAAGGTCCATGACTTAGCTGGGGACTAGAAATGAGGAAGGAAAGAGAAATAAAGGGGCTCATTTTTAAACACTTAGACTTACAAAGTTCTATAGGTTACTATGTAACTTTGTATGTCTGAGTGCTTTGAAAATACTCCTTAAAGTAACTTACCCAGGGTCACAGAGAATCAGTGACAGGGTCAGGATTAGAACTCTCTAGACATATGCTTGTTGAACACAGAATACCTACATATGATCTGGCAGGTAGAGAAATGTGTTTGGCCTCTTGCCCTGATTTAACTGGCATTTGGAATCCCAGTATGGAGAAGCAGAAAGCACTGTGGACAGAGAGCATTCTCCAGTTCTGGGCTTCTCACAGCTGGCCCTAGTCCAAAGGAGTGGCCCCTTTCATTTTGGTAATCCTGGAAAGTGTCATCAGCGCTCACAAATAACTCAAGGGACTCAGTAATGATTCAGGAAGTGAAAGGGCACCTTATTTGGAAATACAGCCTGAAAAATGATTTGGTATGCTAATTCAGCGGTGTGAATGCTATGTTGTGTGTGTGCCCACGCTGCCAGTGGTGGGGCAGACAGCAAGCGAACGTACCTGTTCTATGTTTTTAAAAGCATAAAACTTGCAATGTTACCTTTTCTTAGAAGTGGTTCCCCTGAATCCATTTTCAAAGGACTCAGTATGAGGTGTAGGTTTTGGTTTGTGAGGGCTCTCTGGGGTTCACTGCTCATGCCAGCAGTATCACTGCAGTCCGTCTGCTCTTTGGGACAGAACCTTTTCAGGGAGTCCTTGCTCTCGTGGGATGTGATAAAGTCCAGGACTGCCAGCTTGCTCTGCTGGAGGCCCCGCCTGCCCTTACCGTCAGAGTAGGTGAAGTGCATGGCACCCTGGAGCTGACTTTTGGTGAACTCCATTAGGTTCCGGCAGTCCAGAGTCAATGGGACCTGCTGGTGGATCTTTGACTTGGTCATCTTCCTTGCAAGCTCCTCTGGCCAGATGGTGCGGACGCTATAGTCGTCCTCATAATTGCAACTGAATGAAGATCCTTGTGGGTCATAGGTCACAATGGGATCACTACTGCAGAAGCTGCAGGAAGAACTGAGAGACTTGGTGGAAGGATTGCAAGCAATACAGGCCAGCGATTTCAGGGCAGAAGTGCATGGCAAGCACCCCAGTTTCTTCCCAGTGGCAGGGCTACAGCTGGAACAGCTTAGGGACCTGAGGCTGGACTTGAATGAAAAGCAGCTCAAGGACCTAAGGCTGGGCTTGAATGAAAAACAGCTAGCTGGGCTGGCGTCATCACACCGCACGAACCTCCAGCATCCCCTGCAGCCGCACTTCAGTGGATGCATGGTGCCCTTGAAGTAACCAGTTTCTGGGTTGGAGAGCTGGGAGGAATCAAAGGCGGGCACTTTGGCTTCTGGAGGCTTTGTGTTCTCCTTTGAAGAGCTTTTCTTTCCCTTGGGTTGAGTTGGGGCAGTCTTGAGCTGTTGGTAGACGAGCTCCTTCTGCTTCACCCCCCTTTGCTGGTTTAGATCTAAGCACTGAGGGCGCTCATGCTCATGACACATCCCCTGCACATTGTGTAGCGTCAGTCTGTCTTGTGTATGTGAACATGTGGATGAAGCAGAAGCTTTGTGCTCTCCAGGGTCAGAGTTCTTCTGCTCTGGCACGCTACAACCAGTGCTCTCTTCCCAAGGGAGTTGGTGGTGGTCCTTCCTGGGTCTTGGGGTCAGATGGTGTTCTCTGGCAAAGGTAGGAGTGAGGTTTAGGGCCAAAGTCTTGGGTCGCTGGAGCACCACGATGCGATCTTCCAAGGGTGAGGGCGGCATCGGGAGGCAAGAGCTACCAAAAGGGGGGAAAAAAAGGTTATGATAACCAGAAGTACTTCAGAAACTATCTAATTAGCATTAGGCACTTCCAGACCCTGCCAATTTGTCCAGCACTAGAAAGGGCTTTCTCCAGCAGTGATTCCCAAACTAGGTTCTGTAAGAAATTAGATTATAGAATCTGTTTGTTTGAACATATATATATTTACATAAACTGAGGGTTCCTCGGTGTATGACAACAAATATTTTAGTGGGGTTCTGTCATAGTAAAAAGTTTGGGAATCACTGCTCTAGAAATTCATCTTTCTCCCTCTGCTACCAGAGAAATACCTGCTTTACACACACACAAAATACTAGAAGCCAAGCCCGAGACTCCCACAGTGAGAGATGGGAACAAGTGAATGACAGGCCACACATAGGTGATACCTGGCGAGAGCCAGATCTGAAGCAGTAGAGCGAACCAGATAGGGCAATAAAATAGAACAAAGGCAGAAATACTGACTAGATTTGTACCATGTTCCCCATTTGATTACAACAGATACTCTGTAATTCTCTTCCTGTTACTAATTCATTACACCATCTTTGGAAAGTCTTGTAATAAAATAGAACAAAGGCAGAAATGCTGACTAGATTTGTGCCATATTCCCCATTTGATTACAACAGATACTCTGTAATTCTCTTCCTGTTACTAATTCATTACACCATCTTTGGAAAGTCTTGTTTCCCCTAGTAAGCTCCTGAGGGAAGGCACCTAGGCTGCAACAAGGAGGACAGCTGCCCTGGGCTCTAGGCCAGGGGAATGCCATGCTACTCTTCTGAGTCAGTTTGCAAAGTGAGCATGTCAGCCCAACACGGGAAAAGGGAACTGAAGTTGGGCCATGCTGCAAAGCAACTTCTCTGGTAAGCATCTAGTGAAAGTGTGAATCTTGCACCATGAGCTATAGCTGAAAAGTAATGCTCTCCACATTGTACGAAAGGTATTATAGTGGTCGGATCATTTTATCCCTTCTACAATACGTGCTCAATAATGACAGAAGTGGCAAAATGCCCAATCGTTTCTACTTAGAGACCTTTGTTTTCAGTTTTTATTTTATTTTTCCCAGGATGTATCGGGATTTATTACAACAAAAATGGGAGAAAATCAGTGGAAAATAATTACTTATTTTTGTGAGGGTTTTTTTTTTTTTGGTGGACAGAAGCCAGGACTGTGAGAGAGTGGCTGAGGAAAGATTCAGAGCCCTGGGAGGAAAGGGGAGGGCCTATCGTTGAGGCCCCGATGCAAAGGTAAATGCGGGTGCTAGAGGCCACTAGCACCCGCATTTACCAGCACAGAATGATCAGAAGGGTCTGGCGTAGGAAACAATGAGCACACCAGGGAATACAGCTTTGCGGTATTCTGCACATATGATCAGAGCACTGTGCTCTGATTGTATGGGCAGAATACCGCCTTAACCTGGAGTTCAAGTTAATGCTCCTGTCTTCCTTCCCTGCCCCCTCCAAGCCAGGCAGCCCAGGCTGTCACTCAGTCCTGGGGCCCCCCCACCCTGGTGGCCTAGTGCCCCCCCCCCAACCAACCCCAGGCTTCTGGACACCGACACAAGGGGACTGGAGGTCCGGTGGACCTCTAGCCCCCCCTCATACCAAAAACAATACCTGGTGCTCCAGCGGGATGCTAGTTGTAGCCCCCCCCCCCCCCCACCCAACCCTCCTGTACCTTAAGGCAGTAGAAGGGAGTAGCAGTCCCTCCTCCTGCTAGTGCTGCCTTCAAAATGGTGCTGCCCTGCCCAGTGTATCATGGGATGTGCTGGGCTTCCCTACCATATAAGGAGAAACTTCCTTATATGGTAGTGATGTCCTGCCCAGCGCATCCCAGGATGCACCAGGCAGGGGAGTGCTACTTCCTCTTCCTGCCTTAAGGTATGGGGTTTGGGGGAGTTACAACTGGGGTCCCATTGGACCACCAGGTATTTTTTTTATATTGGGGTCTGAAGGTCCACTGGACCTCCAGCCCCCCTGTGTTGGTATCCGGGGGCATGTGGGGGCCTGGAGTTGGGCTTGGGGGGGGGGGCACTAGGCTACCAGGGCAGGAGGGGAACAGCTAGGGTCCAGCTGGCCCTCCAGCCCCCTGTGTTTGAAGGGTGTGTAGTGTATGGGGTGTCTGGAGGTCCATTGGACCTCCAGCCCCATGTCTGGTTAAGTTTGACAGCTCCAGCTTTTTTTTTTTTTTGTGACAGTCCAGACCTGTCAAACAACATCTGTGAATCAACAAACGGGACATTTACAACTGTTTAGAGATCTGAAGGCTGGGGCAGCAGAACACCTTTTTGGTTGGAGGGACCAAACAAACTATTCCCAGGCTCTCTAGTTGCTAATGCTTTGTTATAAAAATTACTGGTGAGGCTGTGGCCCCAGCAGCCCAACATTTTCCACTGCCTAGGTTTGAAAGGATTTTTGAACAATTCATTTATACATTTTTGTCCTGCTAAGAGTCCTTACTTTTTACGATTCATTTTGTGACTGTTTGGCCAATGGCTGCATCTAGCATGGAACAGGAATGTGTGCCATGAAGCACTACCATGCACACCTATCATTCCAGAGTGGGCTTTGGGTCCAGTTAAGGAGACCCTGCCCTTTCCCAAGTAAGATTTAAACAATTAAGAAAAGATGTGATCATGCGAGTGTAGGAAATGAGCTGGACTCATGCTCGCACTGTCAAAGCCCATCACTCTTGAGTCATGATGAGTAATATCCAACCAAGGTCACAGCCTTTTCCCTATTCTACCACTCCCCAGGGCACCAGCCAGCAGGAGGCCAACAGGCTGCATAGCAAGGTAGGAAGCCACCCCTGCAGTTTCAGTTTATTCAGACTCCAAATCATCAATATATTAGTTTCTTCTGTTCTCACAGCAAATTTTCTGTGCTCACACCAACTAAGGCAGTTAGATCCCAAGTTCATGTCCAGGTTTTAAACGGAATTGATTACAGCAATTTTTTATACCAGGACCTTTCACTTAAGTCTTTTCTGATGCTCCGAGCCAGAACATGGCAGTTCAATTGTGGACGGGTGCCAAATTGTGAGATCATATCTACTGGCTGCCAGTTCCTTGGCGGATTACATTCAAAATCCTATTCATTGTGTTTAAATGCTTTAACCTGACAGGCCTCACTAGAAAAAAAAAACAGTTATAAGGGCTGTAAGTCTGCATGAGGCATGGAGCCTTTAAGAACACCATAGTGGAAACCCAGATTAAATACATCCCACAAATTAAAAGAGGTCGAAAGAAGAACAAACTGGCAACAAGGCTATACTGTGCTGGGAAAAGGGCTATTAAAGCCAAAAAGGTATCCTTTAAAGCGGAGAGAGGTGAAGAAAGGTTGAAGACTGAGACTTTTATTAGGATTCTCATATCATTAATAGTAATAAATAATTCTGGCCCATCTGTTGTTTTTTTTTTGTGATTTATATTTTACTTGGAGGGCAAATGGAGATGGAGTAAAATAAGAATGAGCGTAAGTACTGTCAAATTAGATGTAAAACAATAAGGGAGATTAGTTTAACAGCACAGTAAAACAAAAAAAAAAGGAGCATGAGAGAATTTGAAGAGCGTTAACTAAGAGACAGGAATTAATAATAAAAACATTTTACAAGTATATTAAGAAGAAAAAAAAATCATGAATGAGTCTGTCAGACCACTAGATGATCAAGAATAAGGCCATAGCCACAACGATTAATTCTTTGCTCCAGTCTTTACTCATATTTGTTATATCCAAGCCAGTCTCTGTACGGAAATGGGACTTGATATACCACCTTTCTGTGGCTTTTACAACTACATTCAAAGCAGTGTACATAGTATAAACAGGTACTTATTTGTACCTGGAGCAATAAGTGATTGCCCAGGGTCACGCAGTGCTGCAGTGAGAATTGAACCCAGTTCCCCAAAGCCAGAGTCTGCTGCACTAACCACTAGGCTACTCCATCAGTCTAAGGAACTGAAGCTAAATGGGTCTGAACTTGGAAGAAATGCTAAAGCACACAGAGACTCAAACCCAAAATCTGTCTACCTACCCAAGGATGGTCAGTGTAATGCCAGTTTTTAAAAAGGATTCCAGGAGTGATCCAGAAAAGCAGAAAATACTGAGTCTGGGACAGTGCTTTGCAAAAATAGTGACAACTATTGTTAAGATCAGAATTACTGGGACTGTGGGACAAACCTCGCTTAATAAGAAACAGCCAGAAATATGGATTTAGCAAAGTCATAGATAAGAGGCAGTGTCCTATTGTGAATTGGGAACTGATTAGAAATAGGATTAAATGGTCAATTTTCTCAGTGGCAAGAGGTAAATAGTGGCAAGCCTCAGAAATCTATGCTGGGATCTATGCTTTTTAGATGTATTTTTCAAATAAAAAAGTGTGCCTATCGTCAAAGTTCAGCAAGTCCTCTTTGCACAGCTGCATACCGAGTTAACAGAAATGACTGGGAAGGAGCAGTGAGCTATGGGGTGATGGAAGGACTGGTCCTACCACTCAAAGGTGAGCTGAGCACCGCAGCTAAACAATAACAGATCCTCCCCTCCTGGGCACCAGAATAGGAGAAGACAGGTGCTATGCTGAAATCCTCAGGTTTGGTAGGGAGGAGGACATGCTACAAGGAAAGAAAATGGGAAACAATGAGGGGGAACAGAACTTGGATTAGACTGAGGGAGAAAGTCTGCAGTACAGGCATCTATTACAGAGACACACACAAGATCCCCTATGCAACTGTACCCCTGGCCATTAACTACATTGCACATACCCCTACACCCCCACATCTACTCAATGTATATTTACCACCCAAACTCAGGCATCTACCTATTTTCTGTCTCCCAAACAATCACACACCCACCCCACCCAAACAACCGTGTGTATTTGTCCCACATGGAACCCATTATGCAATAGCACTCTTACCATGGGTGTGCACTACACACACACCAACACATACCCAAACAGCCATGCCCATTGGAGCCAGCTCTGTGGGTGCTTGAACACCCACAATAATTAGACAATTGCTCGTATGTGTCCAGGGAGAGGTTATTTGCACTGAACTTAACACCCCCAATCATTTTGAAAAGTTGGCTCCTATGCCCATGCCTATTCACGCCCCATCCCCCACATGCACATCCCTGCACTCCCATATCTACCCAAACACTTGTGCCTATTTATTCCCCATGACACATAACACCCCGGTGTATATTCACCACCCCAATACACACAACTTCCTCTCCTATTTCCCACACTTCCCCAGAACCCTCTATTTCCCCACACACACATCTCCCCCCCCCCCCCCACCCTGGACATGTCTACATAGTGTACATCCCCATGATCCACATACATATACCCCCCCCCCCAACACGTCCGACCTTACACACTGAACTACAGTTATAAACTTCCTAGACCCTTTGCACACCTACCCCCTCCTCTACAACTACTTTATACACAGCACAATGTGAGTCTGCAGCTATAGAGAGGGGAAAACATGCTAATGTGTCATGTTGTAAGTGTGACCTTTACTAGTTGATGCACTGATGTGGCTTTTGTTGTCCACTTTGGGCTCCAGTGACATCATACAATATCAAACTTAAATACATAAAAACAAAGACAATATGAGCTTCAACTGAGCTGGGATGCCCCATCTTCCCCTAAGGCAGAGCTTCCTGAACAGTTTGGGGGGGGGGGGGGGGTCACAACCTAAGTGGCCTCTCCATAGGAACATTATTATTCTGCAGCTCCAGGGGGGTCATTCAATTTTATTCTGCCATAATCATGGGGTCCCAGGTACAAAACGATTGGGAAGTACTGCCCTAAGGACACTTGCAAGGCCACCATCTCTCTCTTCTGACCCTTATAGTTTATGTTTATTAAGTGATTGACACACACCTTTATGACAAGGCAATCAATGCTGTTTATAATAGACTCAAATAGAACAGGAATACAAAACTACAAATTATTGATGGGCAAGTGAAGAGATAGAAAATATGTGCAAAGAGAGAACTGAAAGAAAGCAGAGGAAAGCCTACCCACTGGCATTCATTACAGGACGTTTTATGTCTGGGCTGAAGATGGTCACTTTTTGGCCTCTGGGTAGAGATTTCCAGCCTGGACAATTTGGGGATGGAGGGTTAACACCCTGCCGCTTAATCCCACTGGGGATACAATAAGCTCAAGACCAAGGCCAAAAAAGGAGGATTAAATCTGATCCTTTAAATCCCTTCTTATATAAAGCTGCACACACAAGCTATAGACACAATCTAATGCATACAAGTCACAGTGTGATGCACACAGAATCACACATTAACATAGTCACTTATCCGATGCACATGTAGGCTCACAGCGTGATGTACACACATAGAATCACAATGTAATGCACACAGAATCACTGGTACGTCATTGTCACAATCTGATGGGCACTCGGCGCCAGAACCTGATGTTTACACAGAATCTCATATACACACACACACACACGTCACAGTTACTTATTCAATGCACACATAGGGTAACAGCGTGATGTGCACACATGGACTCATTCATAGTATGACACACACACACTCCCTACACATGGCAGCACACGTGCAGTATGCACTGATGTCATCGCTAAACCTGTTCTTGGGAGGACGCCTGGCTGTCAGCTCTCAGGCACTTCCTGAGGAGAATGTCCTGCTGCGAACACATGCGTGACCCCCCCCCCCCCCCCGATAATGTCCGGAGGGCAGTAACAGGCTCCCTGATGTCACTGCAGTCCGGCTCACTGATCACCCTGCCGTTTTTCCGGAGGGGGGGTGGTGATCTAAATTTCGGCAGGAGTCTGTTTCAGCTATGACGTCGGGAATTAACCCCTCTGCTCCTGCATAGAGTGTCGCCTGTATCTGATGTTCTTTCCTTCCCCAATTCTTTCTGCTCTGCATCTGCTCTTGCGTCGCTCCTCTACCCTCCCCGGATAGCAGTACAAATCCCCATCAACCCCCTCCCCCCCCCACTAAAGCACTATGGAAATAAAGCAATCATCAGGGTAGCTGCAGTGCAGTGTCAGCCACAGCTCTGTCAAATCCCTGCCACCAGAAACCAAGGAGGAAAGAGGCATCCTAGGGGCATCGCTGTAGCAGTAGGACACGGCCGACCACCCCTCCGCCCCCCCCCCCCCCCGAAACATTCAAAAATGTCCCTTATATACTAAATCGGTGGGGGAAAAATGCATTGCATTTCATAGTCATAGCAGAAAGAAAAGAGAGAGGGCAAGAAATCAGATAACGACATGATGGAGGAGAGAGAAGAGACTCTTGCCCCTATCCCTCCTGCCAAATGTTTACCTTTGACGACATGCAGGGAAAATAGGGAATAAAAAGGGAGGGAGTTCCATTCCAATCCCAAGAAAAGCGAAGGGATAGAAGATCAGGCAGAACCTTTGCCTTGCGGCAGTACCCTACCTACATCAAAGCCGATGCCACATTTGGAGACAGCCGAGGGGTTGGCACAAGATGATTCTGGGTTCTCTCAGTACCCAGGGCCGCGTACCCTCCTTAGATCTTGTCCTTCTGCTTTCTCTGTTGGGATCTTTCTTTTTATTTTGTTTCCTATATGCAGAGTTTGGATGGGAGGAGAAAAGGGGAGGGGGGGTGGCTTGGCAGGGGATGACATCATCGCCAGCCAATGGGACGCCACCTTTCAAAAAATTAAAATAAGGGTCTTTAGAGGGAGGGTCACGGGTGCTTGTAAGCAGCTGGAGTCAGGGTGACAGGTGGGGGGAGGGGACAGATGAGATCCAACCCGCAAAGCTAGCCCGATCTGACTGTAGTAACTTCCGTCTCACCTTTCTGGGATTACTTCTTCTTCTGCATTCTGTGTCAACATGCAGATTTGATCAGAAGGTGGGACTGGTTACCTAAGAAGACGGGCAGCTAACAACCATGCCCTGTCTTTCTGGTAGTAGCCAGCCCAGTGCACTTCAATGTGTGGGCAGGGCAGGAGCTAGAGCACCTCGATCCTGCCGAGCAGTGGCCCCTTTACTGAGACGACCTACCTACACACAGCTCTGACAGCGCACCTCAATCCTGCCAAGCAGCAACTCTTAAACTGAGACCATATACAGATAGTCAAACACACCTCGATCCTGCCAGACGACAACGCTTTTACTAAGACCTAACATTCAACTCTATCAGCACACGTCTATCCTACTAGGGGCCCTGCAGCCCCTGTATTGAGGACCCCCCCCCCCCCCCAAAAAAAAAAAAAAAAAAAAAAACTCATTGTTAAGCAATCCAGCTGCTGCCCGGCTGGATAGAGATCCAGCCGGGCAGCAGCAACGACCTGTATGCTGAAATGAGACTCATACCAGATTGGCCAGCAGCTGCCAAAGAAATCCAACCTAAATTTTCATTAGAACTGGGTAATTTTAACTAATTAAAACAAAAATCTTAACAAAATACTAAATCCACATTTGCTACGGTCTTCTTCCCTTGTTTGCTCTGGTTTCTGCACCGGATTCAGTCCTCCCTTGTCTTGACTGTAAGGTACATGCAAAGTGTCTATGTTCTGAAGCATATTTAAAAAAAAAAACAGGAAGTCTTTGTCTTTTTATGGAATCTGTTTAAAGAGAGACACAATGTACCCCAGACAGGAGGACTATGAAGTGGCCTCTTTCCCCCTTTTTACAATTCCACATAGTTACATTTTGCTAAATTCCTTGTTAGTCCAAAGTGGACTATAAAAGAGGAAAACTAGGCAAAAACCTAGTAAATTACAAAAAATGAAAACAAGTTACAATTTCTAATCTCAAAATTAAAAATTCTGTTAGGAAGCTAGGCTGCAGCTAATCTAGAATTGTACAGCCAGCCAGCAGTATTCCATGGATGAATATAACACCCAGGATAGTTGCTGGACAAAACAGCACTGGCACCCTCTTTCTTTTTGAACTTGCTTCCTTGCAAGCAAAAGACTGCAAAAGGCAACAAAGCAGAACTCCCTTCCCCCTCCCCCTCCCCCTCCCAAGCTTGACACCTCTGGGATGGTCACCCTGGACAGCCCTGCTAATTCTTTACCCCAGAAATAAACCTAACTTGTGGAGGAGTAGCCTAATGGTTAGTGCTGTTGGCTGAGAACCTGGTGAACTGGTTTGATTCCCACTACAGCTCCTTGTGACTCTGGACAAGTCACTTAACCCTCTGTTGCTCCAGGTACAAAACTTAGATTATGAACCCCCTAGGGAAGAGGAAGTACCTGCATATAATAATTGAAAACCACTCTGGTTGTACCACAGAAAGGCAGTATATCCAATCCATGATCCTTGTCTCAGTTCAGCTCTTTATGATATGTCTTTCTGCCCTACAGTCTTCCACTTATGCTGTTGCTTCAGTCCTTCCTATTGTCTCAGACAAAGCACATTTCAGGGAAATTCACAGGCATATCTATGGATAAAGCCAGGTATTATATGCAGCTCTGATGTTTACTCTCAGGCTGCTGACAGGTGAAGTTTTCCGGATATACCTAATGAACATGCATCAAGTTTTGCATGTCTGCTACCTCCATTGCATGCAAATCACTTTCAAGCATATTCATTTGGGATATCTTGAAAACCTGGCCCAAGGACTAGGAGTGAAGACCAGGGATATACAGAAATGGCCTGTTACCAAATTGTCCAACTGATATATAGTTAAGCATAGCCATGTATAGCCTGTTTACCAAGACTGGCATTAGGGGAAACCAACCAGTTCAATTGCCCTGGGCCCATGTACCAACAGAGGACCCCAAGCCTGGCACAAGCTGAAGGAGGCACCGCCTGCAGGCAGGCTTTGGGGCTCCTTCCTCAGTTTCTGCCTTGGGTCCTCGCATGTCTAACACTGGCCTGGCTGGATACAGGTAAGTGTGCCCTCTGTTTGAGGGGAATATGTTGGAGGGTGGGCTTTGCAATTGCATACACTTTTAAAATGTGTGAACACCTGCTTATACTTTCACCCAGAAAATTTGTGACTCTCAAACAGCAGGTGTAAATGTAAATGCAGATTTTTTTTTTTTTCTGCAATAATTTTCAAAGTGGAAGTAGGTGTGCACTTTTGCTTTGAAACTAAAGTCCAGAAAAGTACACACAGACAAAAGTTTAGCTGTACTTTTTGCCTGGCAAATAAGGGGCTGATGCAGTCCTTGCATTAGAAACATGCACTGGGCATGCAGTTTTGTAATGCAAAGCTTAGGCAGAAATGTTGCTTCCCAACGCAATAAGCAAACAACATGCAAATAGACCCAGTGGAAAAAATATGCACTTCCATGGCTCTGCACTGCCAACTGGAGGTCTCACACAAACACAGAACCAGAAGCGGAGCCAGGTTGACGGCGTGGGGGGAGCGAAAGCGGCATGAGAGTGGACTTCTGCCGGCGCCGGCACACATTTTCAATGCAACACGTTGAGAAAAAAATAGGCGCTGGTACCAGCAGAACTCCATTTGGGGGAGCAGCCGCTCCCCTGGCACCCCCCCTAGCTACACCACTGCCCAGAACGTAACACTCCTCACTGTTCCCACAAATATTGCCAGGCACTCTGACCCCACAAATTGGTAATGGTACCTGCCACCCTACAAATTTTGTTGGGCCCCCTTCCCACACTTTCCCCCACCCAAAGCACTTTTCAAGCTGCCACAATTCTTGGGATCAGGGATGCCCACTCCTGCCTCTGCACCATTATTTTCCAAAATGGTGCTGCCTGATCCCACATGATGCATCCCCAGACACACTGCACAGGGTCAGGTACAGAGAGACTGGGTATTGCTCTTGCTTTCCAACTTGACAGGTGCATGAAGGGGAGGAGGGGAGTGGGATGTGGGCCACTTGCCCAGTCGAGGGTGCTACCACCATGTAGGTGTGGAGGTCAGGGGTGCTGCCACCATTCAGGGGGTTGGGAGGGATAGGGAAGTCTCACTTGAGACACTTTGCTGATCTTCACCTCAAATCAGCCTGTGCTCCTGGGTCACATCTTGGTTGATGTAAAGATTCAGCACCTGAAAAAGCATTAAAAAAAACTATGCAGTGTCTAGTCACATTCCTTTTTTTAAACAGAACATCTGGTGAAAAAAGAAGGACAAATTCTGGGCAGAGCCTTTCCCCCTTTGCTGCATTCTGCCTCTCCAACCCTGTGGAGGGGAACTTTTTGCCTGGGCCCCCATTGGTCAAAGTATAGGAGGCCTCTCAGTGTGCTCCTTTGCTGGAGATAATAACATCAGTTCCTTCCAAAGCAGAGTCTCCTCCGGACCCAGGCCCCCCACTGACACCATCCTACTGGCACCACCGCTTCCCGTGAGCTACCTGGCACCACTGCTGCATGACAACAATTCTCTTGGCACTTGTAGTGCATCCAATCACCACGCCTCTTTACGTGTCTGACATAGCTCCAACACAGGAGCAGTTGCTTCCAGCCTATCCTGCCAAATCTGGGCTCTTTTCAATACTTTCTAGGCCCACCTGGCTTAAACTTACCCCCAAATGATCACAAGTGCCACTGTACTGGGCTCAGTTCTGATACAGCACTGCTACTATTGTCTTCAGTCTGGTATTCTCCTGTTCTTTCTTTTTAAAATTTTACTGGCATCAGCTATAACCTAGCTCCCTTACCCCCCCCCCCCCCCGCCTCTTAAGAATAGGAGGAACAGGTGCCTCCATCAATTGCCCCAAGCTCAGGCCTGAAGAGGACAAAGGGAGGACCTGAATCAGTCAGGTTTTGCACTCTTAGAGCATCACAGACATTCACTAGTCAGTTCAGGCCCTCTGATTGGCCTAACTATACCACAAAGAGTGCAAGAAGCACTGCTCCTGAAATTACTCCGACACCAAGCAGACCTGCTGCAGACTGTATTGGATGCTAGCCTACCATCTGCAGGAGACAGAGAAGTACTGGCTGCTGGAGGGCTGCACAGATCTCTGTATAGATATCTTCAAACTACTACTACTACTACTACTATTTAGCATTTCTATAGCGCTACAAGGCATACGCAGCGCTGCACAAACATAGAAGAAAGACAGTCCCTGCTCAAAGAGCTTACAAACTGATTGTTCTCTGTCTCCATCTGCTGGTAGGAAAACATAACCCCATGTGCATGGACTGGTCTGGAGGGAAAACGAGGAAATAATTGTTTACAAACAATGGTGGAGCATTTTACATCTGACCTTCAGAAAGCTTTCAAAGGGGTAACCATGTTAGTCTGGTGTAACAAGAATGAGAGAGGCAAATAGCACCTTCTAGAGTGACTAAGGGGCCCATGCAGAAAACCTGATGGTAGAGCCCGCACTTTACTGCAAAATAAGCACTAGGAAAATACCATGCTATGTGCAATAAGCATGCAAATTACTGCCTCCTTAAAATCACTGCAGCAATCAGCAGCTCCTTGCTAAATGTTACCTTTCCTGTCAGTGTCTGAGCGCTGACACGAAGGGTGACATTTTTTAAAACACACACATACAATGAAACTGCAAACAAGCATGTCATGGCATTTTGCATTGGTCCCCCTTTGCTTCTCCCTTGATAAACCTGCCCCCAACCCGACACCTCTTTTCACCTTTCCTGTCCAAAAAACATCCCTGGTGTCTAGTGGCATCCCTCCCTTCCACTCCCCCAACCCAACTAAAAAAAAGTCCCTGGTGTCTAGTGGAACCCCCATGGACTCCTTCCCAGGCCACCCTCAGACATCCTACCTTAAAATGCTTTCAAAATGGTGGTACCTTAGCCCCACATGGGATCAGCCTACTATATAAAGGAGTTTTTGTGCAGAATTCCTCCATCATAAGGCTTGACATCCCCCCTCACTCTCTCTTTTGTTCCAACTGAGGTTCTCTCCCCATCCCCCAGTTCTCTCTCCATTTAATTTCCATCAAGACCCCCAAGGTCATCCCCCCAATGCACATATCTATCTTTCCTCACCAACCCCAGGCATATACCCCACATCTACATCTTACTCCTCTTCTCCCTGCACATACTCCTCCTCATACATTTACCCCAACATCTCTTTTCTAAACCTTCCCCAAACTTCTCATTATTCCCTCACCACAAATCTAGCTTGCTTCAGAGATCCCCATCTCCATAGCACACACATCCTGTTTGCTCCAGTGACCCTCACTACAACATGTCCAAGTGACCCCCTATCCCCATGACACCCCCACCTTTCTCCAGCAATCACAACCCCCCATGGCATTCCCACCTTGCTCCAATGACCTCTACCCTTGGCACATTTCCTCCTCTTACTCCAGCTGCCACCCCTTGCACTCCCTACTTCACTCCAGTGACCCCTATCCCATGACACAACCCCCACTGTTTGCTACTACTACTTAACATTTCTAGAGCGCTACTAGGGTTACACAGCGCTGTACAAATTAACAAATAAGGACGGTCCCTGCTCAGAAGAGCTTACAATCTAAAGGACGAAATGTCAAGTTAGGGGTAGATGAGATTGCTCCAGCTGCTCCTCCCCCGTGCTTCCAACCTAGGATGAATCTCTTCATAAAAGCAGTTAATAAATCCCAATAAATAGTAAATAAATAAAAAATAAACCTCAATTTGCTATTTCCTTCCTAACCTAATCCCACCCCATGGCACCACTCCACCTTGCTCCAGTGACCTCAGTCTCTCCCCCCACCCCCGTACATCTCCTCCTCTTACTCCAGCTGCCCTCCCTTGCACTCCCTACCTCACTCCAGTGACCCCTATCCCATGGCACAATGCTCCACTGCTTGCTCCAGCTGCTCCCTTTCCCCCATGCTCCCTACCTCAATTTGCTGTTTCCTTGTTACCCCAATCGCAGCAGTAATAGGAGATGAATAGCTGTGCATCAGGCTACATTCTCCTCCTCTGCCATCCTAGACCCAACTTTAATTTGAACTGTTAGGCTGTACAAAGTCCACACAATTCAAATGAACACTTGGGCCTAAGGAAGTAGAGAAGGAGAACGCAGCCCAATGTGCAGTGTACCTCCTCCTCTTGCCACTGCAATTTCTGTGGGGGGATAGGGTTACCATACGTTCTCTTTTAAGAGGACATGTCCTTCTTTTGGACTTCTTCAGATATGTCCTCCAGGTTTTGTAATTTTTAGGAATATATCCTCTTTCTTTTATGTGCTATG
The DNA here is from genome assembly GCF_901765095.1 of Microcaecilia unicolor. Taxonomy (NCBI): domain Eukaryota; kingdom Metazoa; phylum Chordata; class Amphibia; order Gymnophiona; family Siphonopidae; genus Microcaecilia; species Microcaecilia unicolor. The sequence goes on along the minus strand of NC_044041.1, from coordinate 116,357,200 downwards.
GCCAACACACCAACCCACATAATGAGAGAAACCATCTCTGGCCTATTAATCAGCCTGGACACATGGGGGTGCTAAAGAGAGAGAAAGGCATTGCTGATCTCCTCTCTGTTTCCCTGCTGGTTGAATCTGTCAAAGGACTTTTCTTTGTTGCAGCACAAATTTAAACATATGTCATACAGACTTTCACATGTATCTCAGACGCCAGCCAAAGTTGTTGAGAGATATTCACTCTTCTCATAAGTAGCTCAGACTAAGACCCAGATGCACAAAACTTAATGATCCAGCAACATGCTTTTTATACTGGTTCTAGCCAGTTTAATGAGCATGGTGTTCAGCGAGACATGCACAAAAGGGTTTTGTGGGCTCTTTTCCTGTCAGGGTAGCAGCTAACGAAAATTGCATGCAAGTTTATTTTAATTAGCTAATTACTATTCAAATGTGCATTCCGAGTAATGCACAGCTGTTTTCCTAGCTTTGAACAGAAAAGACCTCATACATTTACGATTAAATTTTTTACGGGTGGTCAGGAGCTGCCGGTTTCCTTTCCATTACCACTGAAATAACAGCAGCCAGATGGCTGAGGAGAGCTATGGCATCTCTAGAGCCTGCTCCCCCCTCCTCCCCACTCACCAAGCATGCACCGCCCTTCATTCTTTCCTTTGCTTCCCTCCCTGCCTGTACTGCTGCCGAAGGTCTGGCAGCGATTTAAAAAAAAAAAAAAAGGTTGAAAAAAAACCCCTACACACTGCTTTCATACATGCAGCTTGTACGTGTGTATGAAAGACATCTGCCGCATGCGCATAGCAGCGATAAAAATAAGTATGAAAACAAAAAAAGCTACACACTGCTTTTATGCACGCAGCTTATATGCATGTATGAAATTAAAGATATATGTAGCATGTATGAAAGATGTGTGTAGCATGCACAGAGCAGCCATGCTTAGCGACTGACTTTCTGCGTATTCTCGGGTGACCGATTGGCTTCCCCCCTACTGAGCTGCTTGCCATTTTTGTGAGCAGCTCATTTGCATACCGATTCTTTTGAGCATCCCTTGCTATTTGCAACTTGGTCATTTTTACCGAGGTGGAAATAGTGATCAGTGCTTTGCCAGGACTTTGGTGCATCTGCCTCTCAGTCAGTGGTGCACCAAGGGTGGGGCGGTGGGGGCGGTCAGCCCTAGGTGCATGCTGCAAGGGGGTGTAGAGAGCAGCCATGCGTCTGTTGGCTTCACCGGTTCCCTGCTCCCTCTGATGTTACTTCCTGTTCCGGGGCACGGAACCAGCGGAGTCAACAATAGCACGACTGCTCCCTGCACTCCCAGGAGGTGATGCACTGCCGGGGGGCTGGAGGTGATGCACCAGGGGACGGGATGATGCACCCATAGGGGTGCACAGTGGCAATCCGCCCCGGGTGGCAGCCGACATAGAAACGCCACTGCCCTCAATCAAACTCAAATCCAAAAGTTTTTGAAAAGTAGATTATTGTCTACTGCTTTACTGTAGGTCAATCAATGTTTGATGTGTGTTCATTAACTAAAAGCCATATACACATTTGCTACAAGTAGATATTTCTTTTGCAAAGGTAGCAGCCATTTTTATTTTTGTGTTCTCTTTTTTGTCTCTGCAAATATGGTAACCCTTAGTGGGGGAGGGATGAGGAACATCCCCGATACTGTTACCTGTGCAGAATTCTTCACAGAAGTGTACAGTTTTGCACAGGCAAATTCTGCCTTATACACTTCCACAGAATTACCCCAGCAGTAATATTTGTTTGACTGTGTTGATCTCCTTTCTCATTCATTGGATCATTCAAATCCCACTGCAGCATCAGGGGCGTAGCCATACCTCGATAGGAGGGGGGGCTAGAGCCCAAGGTGGGGGGGGCACATTGTGGCCTGCCCTCCCGCTGCCACTTCTGCCCTCCACGGCCGCTGCTGCCTCCCCACCGCCGCCCTCCTGCTGATGCTTCCGCCCCCCTGCTGCCGCTCCCCCCCCCCCCACCGCAACTGCAAAGGTACCTTGGCTGGCAGGGGTCCCCAACCCCCCCACCAGCTAAAGCGTTTCTCCCGCGCCGGTCTCACATTGCCTGGCGCCCTGGACTGTTTTCAGTTGCTGTGCACGCTCATTTTAATTAAACTGAGCATGCACCGCACGTGATGGGAGCAATAGATTGCACACACGTGGCCCTCATACCACCCAGTGAAAGGGAAGCGATATATAGGAACTGTAAGCGCTTTCATTCTCTAAATGTGCAGGTAGTGTATGATGCAAATATACTAATCCTGAATGCAGTAGCCAGGTTCCCAGGGTCCACCCACGATTCCCATATCCTGTGTCACTCGGCCGTGTTCCAGCAGTTTGAGCACGGCAGGTACGGCCACGATTGACTAATTGGTAAGTGGAATGATGTTTTTCAAACAAGTAGTCCTGATAGGATTTATGTACGCAATGTGTCATGCCTGTCATATATTCCTCAACATTATAGTGTTAGTGAAAGTGGGGGAACTCTCAGTCTATGTCAACGATTGGAATGCTGAGCTGACAAGTTGCCCATTCCAGGGGGGGGAGGCTTATTGGCCGGTCCTGATTTTAAACGTACATCTCAAAGCACTATGGTACTTGTAGTCCATGATTCTATTCATTGAAATCAGCACTGTAGGTCCCATAATGCACCATGATGAGGCTGGCAGAAATCAAGTTGGGCCAAAATTTCTCACTCTTGGAACGGGTAACTTGGCACTTCTGGGAATGCTGAGATCATATCACAACCCAGTGCTGTGTTTCAGAAACAAGGTCCCCCGAGCCACCCTAGCCAGTCAGGTTTTACAGGATATGCATAATTAATACTCATGTGAGAGATTTACACCCACTGCATCCACTCATGCAAATCTCTCTCATGAATGTTCACTGTGTATATCTTGAAAACCGGACCAGCTGGAACATCCAGGACTAGGTTGGCAACCACTGATGTAATTGTCTGTCATATCAGTAGAGAATCCACAAAGAAGTCCCACAGATAGTTACACCAGGAATCCCAGAGACTGGATCTTAGTAAAGATGAACTAAATTTTATTATACAGTATATTGACTCGACACAACGTGGAGTGGAAAACAATGACGATGATCCAGAGTAAGCAATTCTGGAGAATTGCAGTCTGTATTTGCAATGGTCTTGAAAACGACCTTTGTTTTAGAGAGTTAGCCGGATCACTCGCGTAAAACAAAGGTCTTTTTCAAGACCATTGCAAATACAGACTGCAATTCTCCAGCATTGCTTACTCTGGATCATCGTCATTGTTTTCCACTCCAGTATTTAGACTCCTGATGTAGGCCTTCTGGCCGAAACACAACGTTGTGTCGTCAATATACTGTATAATAAAATTTAGTTCATCTTTACTAAGATCCAGTCTTTGGGATTCCTGGTTTTTTACCCACTCCTCTGCTGTATTGTCTGTCATATGCCTCATGCCGCCATATGGCTTATGTGTGACTTCTGCTGCTCTCCAAATGTTGTTACTTCACATTTCCTCAGAGCTGCTGATAACACTTAGCTGTTGTATGGGGTAGGAATAGCGACCAGGGTGCCATAAGTCCCCAGCCTCTCTGGGAGTGGCCGGTTGTTGTAGAATTCAGGAATGCCAGCTGATCAAGATGCAGGCCACACTGGCGATCCCCTTCTGGGAAGATCCCACTGTATGCTGGGACCTGTAGTCTACTGTTTGCTAGAGGATGCAATGTGGAAATGTGAACTCTCAGTCAGTGTGTCCCAAACCTAGTCCTGGAGCCTCCACAGCCGCTCATGTGTTCAGGATATGTGCAATAAATGCTCATGTAAGAGAATTGCAGCCACTGCATCCATTCCATGCAAATCTTTCTCATGAATGTTCACTGTGTATATTCTGAAACCCTGACCAGCTGGGGAGCCTCAAGGACCAGGTTTGGGACGCACCACTCTAAGTCTCCGCACACAAGCTGTGAGATCTAGGACTGCATCCTCCCTATTGTGTGAATCTTGATGCCACTTGCCAAGCCTAATCTTGGTACACGTCTTCAACTTAGCCTATTTTGCAACGGATCCGGGTTTTTGCACGTTTGCTGGTAGCTATCATCATCCAGCAGACAGAATTGCTGTTTACAGCATTAGGGATAGTGCATGATATAGATCAGACACCATTAACCCAGTATATGTGCCACAACTAGCTCCTCAGCTGTGTCAGGATATCTCCATTGATTTTAATGGGGAGATTCCGGCAACTGTGACTGGCTAGGTTTCCCGCCAGAAGCAGGTGTCCCAACCTCTGATATACACCCATAAAGTGGAACAATAGCTTTGGATGTCAATCACTATCACATGTTCCACCAAGCTCTCCTACCTTTGGAACATTACCCTATTAGCTGCCTAGCCCTCATTGTGGAGATGGCAGCTCGGGGCTTGACATCATCTTATCCTAAGCTATCTATGTGCAGCTATTGTGGCAGCGCATATCAGCTATGGGTGGGGAACACCCTCAAGTCCTCTATAGGACACTAACAGCGATGTATGTTTTGGGTGGTGGTGTGGGAAAGCAGTGTACAATACCGTTCACGTTGTCTGTTCTCAGCATATAGAGTATTGGCCATAGGTTCTCGCTTCATTGTAGACCTCACCACTGTAGAATGTGTTAGGACGGTGTGATGGCTTCATTCTTCAATTTTCTCCACTTACTTCCACATAAATGCAAAGCAGAGCCACAAAGCCACCTCTTATAGGAGGTATGCTTATTGCCTGGACATGAATGCTTACATATCTCATCCTGGTGCCTTGTGCCATCTTCAGGACTGATTTCCATTGATGAAATCAGGGAATCCCAATACCACATGGCTTTGGTATATAATGGCAAAAGCAGGAAGAGCTTTATGGTCACCTACCTGAAAAGGGGAACTGCAGTGTGTGTCAACCTCTTTTTGAAACTCTGGAATAGATCAGAGGATCACCAATAATCTGGGCAGCTATGCAAGCCCTGAACATTTAAGGGCCTGTCAAGATTGTCCAAGCATGTGTGTCTGTTTGCTGATAACTTGTACAGTGGTCATTGGGTATACATGTCTTTCTGGATCTTCCCTGTAACCTCATGTTTGTATGGGTGCCTTGATAGTAAGGTGTTGTAAGGTCAATGCTGCCACCCATCAGTTCTCCTGTTGCTCACTTTGTTCTCCACAGGTGTCCTGTTATATCCTTTTTTTATTGTCAGAAGGGTTCTCATGACCCCAGGGCCCCAGTCAGCAAAATAAGAATGTGCAATGTGACCTTCGTGCGTAACATAAGTAGGAGTTAAGCATGGCCAAATAGTTTAGGCTCCAACTGATGTTGGCCAATGTGATCATAATGTGCACGTGGAGGCATAGGCTCTCTGTGTGGGATGAATTGTCTAGGAGGTGACACCATTGAAGAGGTCCTAATAATAGCTTGTTTGGGATATGTGTGTGTGTGTGTTGGGGGAGGTATCTCACACATGATGTGAAACTAATATTCACCCCTCTATCACCACAGGTGATGCGAGATACGGTTGTCGCAGCTGGCTTCTCACTCCACTGCGTGAACCTGTGACACCTGCAAAGGTGGCATATAATGAGGCCCATAGAGAGCCACTCAAGGGGTCATTGAGCGTACCTTTGGCGTGTTAAAAAGTCACTTCAGATGTCTGGATAGGACAGGTGGCGCCTTATAGTATGGCCCCAAGACTGTCGCTGAGATCGTGCTGGCCTGTTGCATGCTGCACAATATAACGTCATGACATCATGACAACACTCTGTAAGCCACATTGAGCCTGCAAAAAGGTGGGATAATGTGGGGTACAAATGCAATAAATAATAATAATAATAATAACAGTCAGGCATCAGATCCCAGTGGAAATTAATCTGGATTTCCCACCAGATCCTCCATGTTGCCCTGCAGGTGTCTGGGCAGGCACAGCAAGTGGAAGAGGGGTGCGACAACAGGTCATCAAGGAATACGTTACATGTAAGTTTGAACAAGCAGTGTACGATATGTTCAGGTGTGGAGAATTTGGAAAAACATTGTGTTCAGAACTGTGTATTTAGGCCTCTTCGTGTGTTCTGCTGCAGAATGCACTGTTCCTGTTGTACCCTCTGCACTCTTGCCACAGATCCTTCTGACACCAGCAGGTGAGCTATAGGAGAAATCCTTCACAGTTTTTATCTCATTGAGATCCGCACTGTATGACTGTTAGCTACTGGGATGAGTGGAAGAGTAGCCTAGTGGTTAATGCAGCAGATTTTTATCCTGTGGAACTGGGTTTGATTCTCACTGTGGCTCTGGGCAAGTCACTTAACTCTCTTGCCCCAGGTACAAAAATAAGTACCTGTATATATAATGTAAACTGTTTTGAATGTAGTTGCAGAAAGCCAGTATATCAAGTTCCAACCCCCTCCCCCTCCCCTGCCTATACAGCATTTTAGCATTACACCTATTCAGATGCCTGGGTTTGCAAAGATGCCTGGGTTTGGGTGGATCATGGGTCCCATACTTGTCTGGACCTAGCTTTTGTTGAGTGGTGCAGCTATCACTTGCAAGTCAAACAGATCACAATTGTCTATGTATATGTTATTTTTTCACCCCTATCACTGGATCAGCTTCTGCCAAATGCCACTGTTTGCTAAACTAGATCATGGATTCAGCTCAGGCAGTGTGGGTATCAGGATAGCCACAAAAATGAATCATGACAGCAAAGTGCAGGCATTGAAGGTAGCACATGGAAATTATTCAGTTTGTGAGCTGTTGTCTGTGTCTCCAACACCTCAGGTGGGACACATAGTCAACTTGTATGGGGCACTAGGCGTGAGTATCTGATTGTGTCATAGGTGGAGTGTGTATCCTAACCTCTAAATGCCAAACAGATCAGTCTATCAGGCTTATTTTCAAAAGAGAAGGGCGCCCATCTTTCGATACAAATTGCAAGATGGGCGTCCTTCTCACAGGGTCGCCCAAATCAGCATAATCGAAAGCCGATTTTGGGCGTCCTCAACTGCTTTCCGTCGCGGGGATGACCAAAGTTCACGGGGGGGGGGGGGTGTTGGAGGCGTAGCGAAGGCGGGACTGGGGTGTGCCTAACACATGGGCGTCCTCGACCGATAATGGAAAAAAGAAGGGCATACCTGACGAACACTTGGATGACTTTACCTGGTCCTTTTTTTCTTACGACCAAGCCACAAAAATGTGCCCTAAATGACCAGATGACCACCGGAGGGAATCGGGGATGACCTCCCCTTACTCCCCCAGTGGTCACTAACCCCCTTCCACCCTCAAAACAAAATTTTAAAATAATTTTTCCAGCCTCTATGCCAGCCTCAAATATCATACACAGCTCCATGACAGCAGTATGCAGGTTCCTGGAGCAGTTTTAGTGGGTGCAGTGCACTTCAGGTAGGCAGACCCAGGCCCATCCCCCCTACCTGTTACACTTGTGGTGGTAAATGTGAGCCCTTCAAAACCCACCACAAACCCACTGTACCCACATGTAGGTGCCTCCCTTCACCCATAAGGGCTATGGTAGTGGTGTACAGTTGTGGGGAGTGGGTTTTGGGGGGCTCAGCACACAAGGTAAGGGAGCTATGCATCTGGGAGCTTTTTCTGAAGTCCACTGCAGTGCCCCCTAGGGTGCCCGGTTGGTGACTTGGCATGTCAGGGGGACCAGTGCACTATGAATGCTGGCTCCTCCCATGACCAAAGGGGTTGGATTTGGTCGTTTCTGAGATGGGCATCCTCGGTTTCCATTTTCGCCGAAAATCAGGGACGACCATCTCTAAGGTCAACCTAAATTTTGCGATTTGGGCGTCCCCGACTGTATTATTGAAACGAAAGATGGACGCCCATCTTGTTTTGATAATACGGGTTTCCCCGCCCCTTCACCGGGATGTCCTGCAAGAACGTCCTCAGGAAATCTTGGGCGCCCCTTTCGATTATGCCCCTCCACAGCACCTTGCATTACTATTATGTGACAGTTAATTAAGCATAGGTGTACATGTCTCCAACGCCCTGTGGAGAGCTATCACGTGCAAAACTACATAGTCTATGTGGGGGTTTGTGGATATAGTTATGTGTACCTAGGATGATGGTAAATACGTTATCCGGCTCTCTGATTCTGTACCGGTGTCTCTATAATGGATCTCATTGACCAAATGAACATTTGCGAGATTGTTTGTCAGCTCATGATGTGTTTGTTCACATGAGGTGGTGTAAGCCCATGACAAGCCTAGGGCTTCCAGTTTGCCAAACCATTCCAAGACATATATTGTTTCAATGTGTCTGCATATATGGTGGTTCACAGATTGCTGATCAATCAACTGGCGCTTGTTGTCCCTGACATGATGGAAGTCTATCCATGTGCAAGGATGAGATCTCATACACCACAGATTGTGATTGTGGAGCTGATGGAGTTCTGAGCATGTGGTTATCTCTTATTTATTTATTACATTTGTATCCCGCACTTTCCCATTCAAAGTTTTGTCATTAATCACAAGCAAATGCTTGATGTTTAGTCTGACATGCCATCAGCTGCACCCCAAAGTCGTGAATTATACTATACCAAACTGTCCATAATCTACTAGATGTTACACCGGTCACTTTAGTCAACTCTGAAAGCCCATCAGTGAATGATCTAGCCACTTACTTCAATCAAAAAATCATCAAATTAAGATCTACCCTACCAACCAACTCCTCTAATTACGAAACTTTCATGAATTACTTAGACCCAACTACCGACGAATATCCTGCTGACCGAATATGAATAAACTTCAACTCCCTTACTGAGGATACAGTCACCCAAACAATCTACAGATTTACTAAATCACATTGTAAATTGGATATTTGCCCTTGCCATCTTATAAAATTTGCTCCTCGACGTTTCTTCACCGATCTTACCACCTATTTAAACCACATGTTCCAACATGGTTACTTTCCTGATGATAAAGGTAATATATTACTTACTCCAATCCCCAAAGATCAAAAGAAAAAACTAAATGACATAACTAACTATCGTCCAGTTGCATCCATCCCTCTCGTAGTCAAATTGATGGAAAGCCTAGTTACTAAGCAACTTAATGATTACTTGAGTAAATTATCAATATTACATGTATCCCAATCCGGATTTCGTGCCAATCACAGCACTGAAACAGTTCTTAGTACACTTGTAACTAAATTCAAACAAATTATCGCCGCTGGCAATAACGTTCTACTCCTCCAATTTGACATGTCTAGTGCGTTTGACATGGTTAACCATAGTGTTCTATTAAACATCCTCGAATACTTTGGACTAGGTGGAAACGTATTGAATTGGTTCCACAAATTCCTAACTGTAAGATCTTATCAAGTAATATCCAAGTTGACTATATCTTCACCATGGAGACCTGGAGGTGGAGTACCTCAAGGCTCACCGCTTTCACCAGTTCTTTTTAATTTAATGATGTTACCATTAGCCAAATTATTATCCAATCAAGGCCTAAATCCATATATTTACGCGGATGATGTCACAATATACATTCCATTTAAGAGCAGCATATCAGAAATCACAGATAAAATTCATACCAGTTTCCAAATTATGAACTCATGGGCGGATGCCTTCCTACTTAAACTCAACGCAGAAAAAAAAACCAATGTCTTATCTTATCATCGTAGTTTAATAAGACTAATTACACTAATATAAACACACCATCCCACACTCTCCCTGTTGCAAACAACTTGTTACACAACTTGAAACTCCTAGGATTTACTATTGATCGAAATCTCACCCTCGACAACCATGTGAACAATGTGACAAAGAAAATGTTTTTTGCAATATGGAAGCTGAAAAGAGTGAAACCTTTTTTCCCAAGGGAAGTATTTCGTACGCTGGTATTAAGCCACCTTGATTATTGTAACTCCATTTTCGTAGGATGCAAGGAAAAAACTATTAAGAAACTTCAGACTGCACAGAATACCGCAGCTAGACTCATATTCGGTAAGGCGAAATATGAGAGCACCAAACCCCTTAGAGAAAACTTGTATTGGCTTCCACTAAAGGATCGTATTGCCTTCAAAATTTGCACCTTGACCCATAAAATCATCCATGGAGAAGCTCCTTCATACATGTCAGACCTAATCGACTTACCGGCACGAAACATCAACAGTTCGTCGCATACCTTCCTGAACCTCCACCCTAATTGTAGAGGACTCACATACAAATCAATACATGCATCTACCTTCACATACCTCTGCACAAAAGCATGGAACAAACTACCAAACACTATAAAAATAACACGTAACTTAACAATCTTCAGGAAATTACTGAAAACACACTTGTTTGAAAAAAATTACAATAAGAATCCTCCTTAGAACTTGATTATTCTATATCTAAACCAACCACCTACTAATCCCTCTAAACTGATTATATTAGCCATATTATCATATTTTTTCTTTTTCATTATGTGTTATGTAAATTATTCCACAGACATATCTTCCTTAATTCTTACATAGTAATATGTTAATTTAGGGAGAGTCACGTGATGCTAGGCGAGGGGTAGGACGCCGCAAGACTGAGCTCTGAGGCCCCGCTGTAAGATCGCCCCCCTAGCAGCTTAAATCGGTGAATTCGATAGCTACAAAAGTCAGTAGACAAGTGGGACATCCCACATTAACGAACTGTGGAATTTAAAAGGCGAAATCCAACGATATGTCCTCCAAAACGGTGAGAAAAGACGGAGCACGAGGGAGAACGGGAGAAAATAAAATGGCGGATCCCGGCCCCTCGGGGGAAACAGTGAGCTCCGCTTGGGCCAATGAAATAGCAATGGAGGTATCGCAACTACTGGAATCCTCTGTGGATCTGAAATTACAACGAATCTCGGAGAAACTCGATGTTATGGACGAGAAGCTAGAAGTTTTAAAAACTGACCTGACGGGATTCCAGCAGCGGCTATCGGAGCTGGAAGACAGGAGTACTCAGCAGGAGGGTCAACATAAAGAATGGCAGCAGAGGATCTCCCAGCTGGAATCAAAAGTGGATGATCTAGAAAATAGATCACGCAGAAATAATATCAGGCTGGTGGGGATCCCAGAGACTGTAAGGGAAGTAGATCTGAGGGCCATGTTGGAAATCTGGCTGCCGAAAGCGCTTGAAGCGCAGGAGTTGGTGAATAATTTAAAAATCGAACGAGCGCACCGTTTGGGTCAGTTGAGACCTGAAGCGCAAAGACCCCGAGTGGTAATTTGCAAAGTACTAAACTACAATCATAAACAGGAGATTTTGAGGCTATGGCGTTCCCAGGGCACGGTGAACTACGAAAAGCACAAGGTGTTGTGCTTTCAAGATTTCTCGACTGCAGTGGCGGCACAGTGGAAACAATTTGTAGAAGTATGCACAGAACTTCACAACAGACGGATCCGGTTCGCACTGCTCTACCCGGCAAGATTAAGGGTCCAACATGAAGGCCGAACCCGTTTTTTTGAAACAGCAAAGGAAGCGCTGCAGTTTGCCAAGCAGATAAAAGAAGGCACGGAACAGTCTGGCGAGGATGAAAGGCACTGAAGGAAACAGTGGATACTACTGCAAGAACGAGGGCACAGAATTGTTACAGTGTTCTGCCGTAAGGCAGAGGACTCTCAAAGCAGTAACGGGAGCAGAGCTCTGCGAGCGCAATTGCTGCGAAACACCTTGGACAATAAATTCCATGTGAGTTGGGGACTTGTGGAGAGGCAAAAGTTAAATATGCATAAGAAGTTGATCTTAGAGACAAGGCCGAGACTTTAATTGAAGGTTAACTAGAAGGGAATGCCTCAAATGTTTAAGGGAGGAGGGAGTTTTCCAGATAAAGATGTTTAATCTGTATGTTGTTTGAAATGGGATGTCCTAATTAAGTTAACGAAAAAGGAGAGTTGGCAAGATAAAGGGGCACAGGGGAGTGGGCCCTGATTACTTCGGTAAAGAGGGAGCTGCAGGGGGGAGGGGCAGGGCGGTAGCGTGACCGGTTCTTAGAGAACACAATGTATAGAGTATGGAAGAGGGGGAGGGAGGGGGGGAGTGAACAGCGGGCAGAGGTGAAGGGGATTTGTAATTTTTTTTTTTTTTTTTTTGGAACTCATTTGGTTTATGGAATTTTATTTAAATGTTTCGTCACTGTTGGCTTCGCGCACTGGAGAGCGGCAGGGGGGGCTATTACGGATAAAAAGAGGGGTACCTAAGGGCTGGGAGGTACGTTCTCTGCTCAACAAGAAAAGGCTGAGACAAGGGAAATGGTTAAAGTGGAGTGTTGGGGTCAGTTAAATTGTTATCTTGGAATGTAGGGGGAGTCTCCTCGCCCATAAAACGGAAAAAAATCTTGCAGGCTTTGCAGCGCCAGGCGGCTGACATTGTGTTTCTCCAGGAGACCCATTTAACGACGCAAGAACATGATAAATTCCAACAGGGCTGGGTAGGCGCGGTAGTGGGCGCTCCCGCTCATAATAAAAAGGCGGGAGTATTGATTCTATTTCGTAAGGGGCTACCAATAACTATGAAAGCGGTCAAAAGGAGCGCATTGGGTAGATATGTCCTGATAGAGGTGGAGTTGGGGGGAATTCCCTACGTTTTCTGTAACATATATGCACCAAACGTATATGAAAAAAACTTTTACAAAGAAATTGTAAATCTATTGGCCCCATATCAGGCTGGTAACGTAGTGTTGGGAGGAGATTTTAACATGGTATACGACCCAGAGATGGATAAATCTAGCAAAGGGGGCTTGGGGCCAGGACACTATCAGAGGGGGCTACCATTTTTATGTTCTACATTGGAACTGGTGGACGCTTGGAGGGTGCTACACCCAGGTTGCAAGGACTATACTCATTTATCTAGGGCACACTCTTCACTATCTAGAATAGACTACATACTAATCTCACATCCCCTTTTTGCTAAAACTGTGGAGGCAGAGATCGGCCCGAGTGAAATTTCGGACCATTCCCCCATATGGGTACGGTTGGAATTGGGAGGGGACCGGAGTGGGTATAGAGGGTGGTCTTTTCCATTTGAATTGTACAAAGACGCGAAATTTCGAGAAATGTTGCAGAGCAAATGGAAAGACTATGAAAACAATAACAAAGAACACAAAAATCAATATGGGTTGTACTGGGAAACGGCAAAGGCAGTCCTGAGAGGAGAAATTATAAATTATAAGGCCTGGACGCGGAAGCGAAGGGATAAAGAAATATTACGTTTAGAAAAAGAAGTCCGAGCACACAGGCAGCAATATGGGGCTACACAAACAGAAGAACAGAAATTAGTATACCTGACAACACAGAGAGATTTAAATGAGCTCCTGCATGAGAGGGCTAAAAAATCCATAATGTATTATAAACATCAGTTGTTCCAATATGGGAACAAGGCAGGAACGTTGCTGAGTCGTTTGGCAAAGGGGAAAAAAGGGATGACCCGAATCTTACAGATAAAAAAACAAGATGGCATAGCAGTCAGACGTGAAAAGGACATAGTAGAGAGTTTCTGCAGCTACTATGCGGACCTGTATGGGGAGCCATCGGGGATAATACCAGATAGCGCATTGTTTTTGGAAAATATTGACCTGCCACAGATATCGATGAAACAGGGGGAGATTCTTGATGCCCCTATTGAGGAAGGGGAATTAATGTTGGCTTTGCAGCAGAGTGAAGCGCATAAAGCACCAGGACCAGATGGTTTCAGTATGGCTTTTTATAAGATTCTACAGGAACAGGTGACTCCAACTTTATTAAATTTATTTAACTATATGGCTAGTACTGCCACGTTGCCAGAGACTCTTGGACTAGCAAAAATTATTGTTCTACCTAAGCCCGGTAAGGATCCAGGGGACATGGGATCATATAGACCGATCTCCCTACTAAATTGTGATGTCAAATTATACGCAAAAATTTTGGCAAATAGATTGGCCCGAGTGTTGCCAGATTTGGTGGCCCCTCCGCAAGTTGGGTTTGTAAAGGGAAGGTCGGTGGTGGGCAATGTCAGAGCGCTTATTGCTTCCTTGGAGAAAGTGAGGGAACAACAAAGGCCTTCTCTGCTTATAAGTTTTGATGCGGAGAAGGCCTTTGATCGGGTGGTATGGCCCTTTATGTTTAAGGTTTTGCAGAGAGTAGGTATCGGGGGATTCTTTAGGAATGCAGTGGAGGCTCTCTACTCAGACCCCCAAGCGTACATGTGGATAAATGGGGTAGGGTCGCAACCGTTCTCGATAAGGAGGGGGGTGAGGCAGGGATGTCCTCTATCCCCGCTACTATTTGTATTATCTTTAGACCCATTAATACGAGAGATTGAGTCCCACCCGGAGATAATGGGGGTTAATTGGGGTACTGTGGGTTTTAAAATATCTGCATTTGCGGATGACTTATTAGTGCATCTCACGGAACCCAAGAGATCACTGGGAGCCCTATTGGAATTGTTTCAAGAATATGGAGATTTTGCTGGTTTTAAAATAAACTACTCGAAGTCTCTGGCATTAACAGATACAGATAGCGTAAAAAAGGAGTGGGGGAATGATTTTCCGTTAAAGTGGGCCAGGGAGAGCCTCAAATACCTGGGAGTACAAGTGGCCATGAACACAAAGCTTTTTTACACTCTCAACTTCACTAAATTGCTGGACAAGATGAGAGGTCGGCTGAAACAATGGGAGGCCTTGCCGCTGACGCTACATGGAAGGGTCCAGTTATTTCGCATGGTGGAGTTCCCCCGGTGGCTCTACACATTACAGGTCTTGCCGCTGCGCTTAAAAAATAAAGATATTAAGCAGTTCTATAAGTACTTAAGACAGTTTCTATGGGGGGGGGGAAAAAATCTAAAATGCCTTTAGATATAATGATAGGCCCTTGGAAATTAGGAGGCATAGGGCTCCCAGATATCAAAAAATATAACCAGGCGTGTCTGTTGAGGCATCTGGGAGACTGGTTATTAAATAAACAAGACTTTACCCCATGGAGTTTGGAACAGGTATATTTCCTGCCATTTCACCCGCATTACTTACTACACGAGGCAGAGAACAAGCTACCCAATAAGTTTAAGGGAAGTTTGCTATTGGAACCAATGCGGGCGGTTTGGCGAGATCTCAATGGTTACTGGGGGATGGAGGGAGATAAGTCGGATATCCTGCCGTTACAAGGTAACCCAAACTTTTCACCTGGGTCAGAGAACAGGGTATTCCGAAGGTGGGCCTCACAGGGGATTACGAGGCTGGAACACGTATTAGGGACCAGAGGAGATCTATTAAATTTGGGTGCTCTGGGGGTTGGTTACACTACTAGTCACATATTTGCCCATCAGCAATTAGCTCATTATGTTAGATCCCTCAATATTGAAAAGCTGTCTAGTGGGCATGGGAAGAAAATCAGGGAATTTTTCAAAACAGTAACTGGGGAGAGGAGCACAGTATCGAAACTACATAAGGCTCTGTGGGCGGTGGGCCCACAGAAAAAAACAGAAGCACTTACCGCACGCTGGGCACGAGACATGCAGAAGCCCAGTTTAGTACTGGATTATAATAAGTTGACATCTCGAATACCTGAGATATCGATCAATGCGACATTACGGGAATGTCAATATCGAATTTTACACCGTGCATACATGACCAAACCACAGATATTTAAGATGGGAGGAGTGCCGGACCCACTTTGTTCTAAGTGCAGGCAACGGGAGAGCACACTTTATCATTGTCTGTGGGAATGCCCCGGAGTGCAAAGGTTTTGGCATAATATATTACAATACTTGGAGGGCTTAGTGGAAGCTCGAATCACCTGCTCTTTTATGGGGATTATCCTGGATAAACACGAGCTCTTCGTCCTCCAAAAAGGAAGTCAGAAGACATTGGTGCGAAAGGCCTGCCTGCTTGGGAAAAAAGTGATTATGACTGGGTGGTTGAGTGCAGACCCACCAGAGTTTTGGCATTGGAGAAATAAAGTTCACGAGCTCTTAGTGCATGAGCGTAGGATGGTGGGAACTTCCCCGAAGAAGAGAGCCCAATTTCTGGAGATTTGGAGACCGTACATCCAAACCTTGGCGCCGCGTGCGCGAAGCGTAATATTAAATAGCCTATAAAAGAATTGTGTGGTTTTTTTTTTTTGTTTGTTTTTTTTTTCAATTAAATGAGGGAACAGAGGGATTTACTTAAGGGGTGGTGCAGACGAGCGAGGGGTGAGCAGGGAACACCGCCCCCCGATTCGTGGGCAGATCTTTGTCCCAGGGTACCCCATTAACGGTCCTAAGAAGAAAAGGACCAGGGCGAAAAAAAAAAGGCCAGGAGATTATGGATAATGGGATTACCCTGGAAAAGCTAACTGCACAATGGGCTGCGTAAATACTTATTAAGCTTAAAGGGTGAAGGAGAAGGGAGAAGGGAGATTGGGGAACGAAGGTTTAAAAGGCTAGATATGGTACATAAAAGTTAGTGGGTTGTTTGTAGGAGGGGGGGGGGGGGAGGAGGGGGGGGGAGGAAGGGGGGGAGGAGGGGGGAAACAGATAAACTATTGATGATGGCATTTTTGATGGTTGCATATAAGTTTATGATGTTGTTTTAAGGACACTTGTTAAATTTTACGTTTGGCCAAGTATTGTATCATCAATAAAAACCGTTAAAACATATGTTAATTTAGAACAATCCTCTTACTCTGTTCATAACTATATCTTTTGCAATATAATGTAAGCCACATTGAGCCTGCAAATAGGTGGGAAAATGTGGGGTACAAATGTAGCAAATAAATAAATAAATAAATAAATAAATAAATAAATAAATAAAGCAGGTCCTCTTTATGATGGTGACTTTAGGCTCCAATTTGACCCAGTCCCCTTTATCAGACTAGTGTCCTAGCCAGCTTGTTCTGTCTGTAGACATCCATATATAGAGACAGGTGGGCTAATGAGCCTAGCTATATAGCCATCTCATAAGTACATAAGTATTGCCATACTGGGAAAGACCAAAGGTCCATCGAGCCCAGCATCCTGTTTCCAACAGTGGCCAATCCAGATCACAAATACCTGGCATGATCCCAAAAAAGTACAAAACATTTTATACTGCTTATCCCAGAAATAGTGGCTTTTCTCTAAGTCCATTTAATAACGGTCTATGGACTTTTCCTTTAGGAAGCCGTCCAAACCTTTTTAAAACTCCGCTAAGCTAACCACCTTTACCACATTCTCTGGCAACGAATTCCAGAGTTTAATTACACGTTGAGTGAAGAAACATTTTCTCTGATTCGTTTTAAATTTACTACATTGTAGCTTCATCGCATGCCCCCTAGTCCTGGTATTTATGGAAATCGTAAGCAAAGGGCCATATCTAGCTCAATATCTGTTTCTGTAGAATTATCTGGCATTACATATCCATATATATTTGGATATGGAGTGCATTGCAGAAATGCCTCTATTTGCTCTTCATCCCTCTTCACTCAGTTCCTCCCTCTTTTACTCAATCTTTCTCCAGCTGTAGACATACGCAGACAGACTGGGGGGGGGGGGGGGGGGGGGGGGTTGGCACAGTGAGGCCTGATGTGCTGCTACACCTTTGTGTATATCATTTTAACCAGATAGATGTTTTACTGTTTTCTCTCACTACAGGTAGATGCTTACTTTGTGTGCAGCACACTTCATCACTTACTGTTATTGTATGTGACACCTTACTGGCAGAATCAGGCCCCAAACACAAATGTTTAGCATGCGGTTTTTGTCTGTGACATGATCAGTGCTGGATGCAGGTCCTGTGTCAGAGCTTCCTCATCTGGTCTCATACAGATTGTACGTCTTTATGGATGGAGCTTGCCAATACCACGAATGCGGTCTGTTTGCACATTGAGGAGACTGGCACCCACACTGTGCATTTTTCCCTCCTCACAGTATGTTTGTTTGTCTACCAATGGCCCGTGTTCCATTACAGAAGAGCATGTGATCCTGATCTCAGTTCTCTGGGAAGGTTGTTTCTTAGTTGTTTACCTGCTTGAGGTAACATATCCCGCCATGATATCATCTGTAACACCATTCAAGGTGGGTGTGGAGATTCCTCATTAAGGTGAGACAATGTGCAGCTTCCCCAGATAGCTTTCTCAGGTTAATGAGCATCATAAGCGGGGTAGTCAGAGTACACTTGCTGGGGGAAGAAAGCAGTACCTGCATCAAGTGCACTTCACGATTCTGATCTCTGGGCACGCTGATCCCTGTATGGCTAATGTTCCAAACTGAGGACAAGGATATGCTTCATCTGTTAGAGTGTGAGGAGCCCATCAGGTGCTCTGGGAAGAGTATCATGAGAGGAGGATCTAAACCACAATTCCAACTTCCCTCATGTGTGCCTGAACACTGAGCAGCTGCCATGTCCACTCCCAGGAATTTACGCACACACACACACACAGCCTGACTGAAATGCAGCTGACCTTCTATGTTCACATGTACAATTACCTCTGGACCATTCTCTGATTCTGAACTCTGTGGCCTGTAAGTTGACATCCACTGTCTCTGGTTATGAGCGTAATATAAAGGCACAAATGTTCATACTGTGATACATGTAGACATGAGGGGCTTATCCTGACCTTTCTATGTGTTTGTGTTCCAAATGTGCAAGAGATGCCATTAGTCAGTGGAGTATGTGAACAGTCAATCTCATTAAATATGACAGAGTGGTTGGTGGTGTTGTGGGGTCCTTCCTGGGGGGTATTAGGGTGGTGGATGGGGATCCCCCTCCATAAACATTGGAATGTATTCACCAACCCCACATTTGGAAGGTTTAGAGGTGCCACTGTAAAAGGTCTATTTTTCTGTGGGTTTGGCTCACACCTTTTTCAGTGTGAGCAAAAGCTTAAGGTGAGTTACATTCAGGTACACTGGGTGGTGCTCTGGCCGGGGGAGGGCTCACAATTGTATTTTGTACCAGAGGAAGTGGAGGGTTCAGTAACTTGGACAAAATCACAGACAGCAGCATTGGGATTTGAACCAGACAACTCAGGATACCAAGACCAGTGCTCTAACCACTAAGTTACTCCTCCACTTGAAGCCATAGAGCATATACACAGCATGTGTCAGCCAAAGCTGTGTCATATGAGTAGAATGTGACATTGTTAAACCCAGCATCTGCATATGGCTCACCTCTCCCACTCCTCTCTTCTATCTGTAGAGTCTGACCTCATCTGCATCCCTCCATTACTCATCTCCTGTTATACAGTGGATTTCCTTTGCTAGTTTGTCTGCTGATGTCTATGTGTCTGGTCATTGTATTGTTGGAGGTGAGGTTTGCCTTAGCTGAGCTGAAATGCTGTTCACAGGTCGGGATCTAGTCTACTCAGCAGCCTCTGTGCAAGATACCTCATATTTAAGGAATGCTATATAGGCAGTGTTTGAGGAATTGGTGGTAATGTCCTACTGCACCTGTATTATTCTTACATTCTCTTCAGACAAGGCAAGGTTTGCAATCGTTTTCTGCCCTTTCTTAAAAACAAAGGTCACTAGTGGAAACATGCAACACTGTTACATACAGGTGAGGGGCAGTGCCGTAGCGAGGGCGGCTGACAACCGGAGCGGGTCGCTGCTGAGCACCACCCCCCCCCCCCGGGTGCAGCAAGGCGCCCCACCTCGGCGTGCACCCCCCTTCCGGAGCACATTCTTACTAGCATAGGAAAGCGGGGAGCAGGCGGGAGGGCCGATCCGCCCTGACTGCACGTCGCTGGGAGCTGCGTCGGCTCCACTGGTTCCCTACTCTCTCTGTCCCGGAACAGGAAGTAACCTGTTCCGGGGCAGAAGGAGCAGGGAACCAGCGGAGCCGACACCCCCCCAGCGGTGTACACCCAGAGCGGACCGCCCCACCCCCCCCCTTCCTACGCCACTGGTGAGGGGAAACTGTTTATTTGGATGAGGGGTTTGGCCAAGGAGTCCTGGTTAGGGTGGCTTTAGCCTCATCCCTTGCTATGTTGTCAAGGAGCAGAAATGTTGGAGCCAACACACACAAAAAAAGCTGCTGTTACATGTTGATAGCAGCTCTGAGTGTGCAGTGCAATTCCCACCTTGTGGTGTGATATTCCTTGACTTACACCACTTCTTCTAGGTCTAAACTTTGTCACTGTAGAATTGGCCACATGTTACTCAACTAGCAACAGGGCAACCTGTCTGACAACATTAAAAAGGCCCCTTAAGAGGGGTTAGAGCAATGTTTATGCCATGTGGTGGGTTCAAATCCACCTCTCCTTCCCATTCTGCCTGTCTGACTTAAATGCAGCCTCTGTAGCCCCATTTTGCATCCATATGAACATCTTGCTAGAGTCCAAGCTTTCTGCATGTTCCCTGAATTGCAGATAGTTGATGTGGAGTGCTGCTACAGAAACAGGTAGGTGTTTCAGCCAGACAACTCAGGAGTGTTGCAAGGGCTGGGCATGATAGTTATCTGTAGTAACTAGGTATGATAGTATTGTAGTTTTGTGAGCGTCTCTTAAATGGTGCTAGGACTATGGTCTGGTATCAGTACAATATAGAAATGTCCTGCAGACAGCATTGCCACAGGCTCCCTCAAAACTACTATGTAGATATCAGAGATGGCCTCACTCGTAGCCGAGACATCATGCATCTTGTTTTGGGGGTAGGCTAAGAATAGATTTGGAGGTCAGGCTTTGAGGTTAGTTAGTTAAGAGATTTGGCTTTCATAAGTATGGTTTGGCTCTTTCAGTTTGCCACCAATGTTAAACAGCCTTGTTGTAGTTTCAAAGAGATGTCCAGAGCCCAAAAAGCACCAAGAGCCTTGAAAAATGGGACAAAGGCTTTCATACACTATGTAGAGTTCGCATATCTACATCGTGGAATCAAAGCATTTGTCCCATTTCTCAAGGCTCTTAGTGCTGTTTTGCTCTACATTGTGTTCTGTACCTTGAACCCTCTCTGTGTCTTAGGTAAACAGATGGCACCACACACAGCCTGTAGAGTCATGGTCTCGCACCTAGAATCAACAAGGTAGTAGGCATATGGATTGTCAACACATTACTCATATTTGTGAGGAGTGAGTCATTCTGTTGTGCTCCAACATGCTTGTATTGGAAGTTGGATGCACACATACAGCAATGTGTAATGTGATAGAAAGGCACTTTTGTGATTAGCACCAAGTGTCAGATCTACTGGCTCTGGACCTTCTGTGCAGATGTGACCTTGAATTAATTCTAGTCTCACTCTCAATGTCCCATCTATAAACCTATTTACTACTACTACTATTTAGCATTTCTATAGTGCTGCAAGGCGTACGCAGCGCTGCACAAACATAGAAGAAAGACAGTCCCTGCTCAAAGAGCTTACAATCTAATAGACAAAAAATAAAGTAAGCAAATCAAATCAATTAATGTGTACAGGAAGGAGGAGAGGAGGGTAGGTGGAGGTGAGTGGTTACAAGTGGTTACGAGTCAAAAGCAATGTTAAAGAGGTGGGCTTTCAGTCTAGATTTAAAGGTGGCCAAGGATGGTGCAAGACGTAGGGGCTCAGGAAGTTTATTCCAGGCGTAGGGTGCAGCGAGACAGAAGGTGCGAAGTCTGGAGTTGGCAGTAGTGGAGAAGGGAACAGATAAGGATTTATCCATGGAGCGGAGTGCACGGGAAGGGGTGTAGGGAAGGACGAGTGTGGAGAGATACTGGACAGCAGCAGAGTGAGTACATTTATAGTTTAGTAGAAGAAGTTTGAACAGGATGCGAAAATGGATAGGGAGCCAGTGAAGCGACTTGAGGAGAGGGGTAGTATGAGTAAAGCGACCCTGGCAGAAGACGAGACGGGCAGCAGAGTTTTGAACCGATTGGAGAGGGGAGAGGTGACTAAGTGGGAGGCCAGCAAGAAGCAGATTGCAGTAGTCTAAATGAGAGGTGACAAGGGTGTGGATGAGGGTTTTGGTAGAGTGCTCGGAAAGAAAGGGGCGGATTTTACGGATGTTGTAAAGAAAGAAATGACAGGTCTTGGCGATCTGCTGGATATGAGCAGAGAAGGAGAGAGAAGAGTCAAAGATGACCCCAAGGTTTCGAGCTGAGGAGACAGGGAGAATGAGAGAGCCATCAACAGAAATAGAAAACGGGGGGAGTGGGAAGGTGGGTTTGGGGGGAAAAATGAGAAGCTCGGTTTTGGTCATGTTTAATTTCAGATGGCGTTGAGACATCCAGACAGCACATGTCAGACAAGCACGCTGAAACTTTGGTTTGGATGCAAGGTGAGATATCAGGGGTAGAAAGGTAGATTTGGGAGTCATCAGCATAGAGATGGTAGGAAAAGCCATGGGATGAGATTAATGAACCAAGGGAAGAAGTGTAGATAGAAAAGAGGAGGGGACCAAGAACAGAACCCTGAGGTACACCGACAGGCAGAGGGATAGAAGTAGAAGAGGATCCACCAGAGTGAACACTAAAGGTGCGGAGGGAGAGGTAGGAAGAGAACCAGGAAAGGACAGAGCCCTGGAATCCAAGTGAGGACAGGGTATCGAGAAGTATGCTGTGATCGACAGTGTCAAAAGCAGCGGAAAGATCAAGAAGAATGAGGATGGAATATTGACCTCTGGATTTAGCCAGTAATAGGTCACTGGAGACTTTAGTAAGCGCAGTTTCGGTTGAGTGGAGAGGGCGAAAACCAGATTGTAGTGGGTCAAGAATAGCATGTGAGGAGAGAAAATCAAGGCAGCGGTGATGAACAGCACGCTCAAGTAATTTGGAGAGAAAAGGGAGGAGGAAGATGGGTCGGTAATTAGAGGGATAAGTAGGGTCGAGTGAAGGCTTCTTAAGGAGAGGTGTGACCACAGCATGTTTAAAGGCAGTAGGGACAGCTGCAGTGGAAAGTGAGAGGTTGAGAATGTGACAGATAAAAGGAATAAGAGCAGGAGAGATGGCATTAAGAAGGCGGGTGGGAATGGGATCAGAGGAACAGGTGGTACATTTTGAGGAAGAAAAGAAGTGTAGTTTCCTCTATAGTAACTTCAGGAAAGGAGGAAAAGGATTGAGGGGAAGGAGAGAGAGGGGAACGGACTAGTGGAGGGAGAGGTGGTGAGGTAGAGAATTCAAGGTTTATCTTTTGAACCTTGTCGTGAAAGAATTCAGCAAGGGTCTGAGGAGATAATGAAGGGGGAGTTGGGGGAGGGGGCACCTTGAGGAGAGAGTTCAATGTGGTGAAGAGAAGTCGAGGGTTAGAGCCAAGAGAGTTGGTCAGCTGGATATAATAATCCTGTTTGGCGTGTAAAAGAGCAGATTGGAAGGAGGTCAGCATGAACTTAAAGTGTAAGAAATCAGCAAGGGCCCGAGATTTCCGCCAAAGGCGTTCAGCAGAGCGGGTACAGGAACATAGGTAGCGGATATTAGAAGTCAGCCAAGGCTGGGGTTTTGTACGCCTTATAGGGCA
This sequence comes from Microcaecilia unicolor, assembly GCF_901765095.1. Classification (NCBI taxonomy): domain Eukaryota; kingdom Metazoa; phylum Chordata; class Amphibia; order Gymnophiona; family Siphonopidae; genus Microcaecilia; species Microcaecilia unicolor. The sequence goes on along the minus strand of NC_044041.1, from coordinate 116,333,835 downwards.
GGTCATGAAAGGTGCAAGTGTGTCTAAGGCAGAGGATAGAGTATTGTTGTAAGAAGAAACAGCCTCGTTGACAGACGTGGATGGTGCCACAGTAAAGAGGAGGTTTGAAACATGGGAGAATAGAGATGAAGGGTCAATATCGTGAAGATTCCTAGATAAATTAGATAAGATAGGACGGGGCTGGGAGGGAGGAGATTTAAGATGGTGATCAGAGAGGGTAAGATCAGAGGCAAGGAAACTAGAGGGTGAACAGTTGGAGGAGAAGATGAGATCAAGACAGTGACCATTTTGATGAGTGGGGGAGGTGGAGCATAGTTGGAGATTAAAGTAGGATGTTAAAGCGAGTAACTTGGAAATATAAGAGTTGGAAGGATCATTAGCAGGAATATTAAAGTCAGGCAGATGATCAAAAGCCCCACGCTGTTCCAAACAGTGGTCTAAAAATAGTGCTGGAACAGCGCGGGGCGCTATTAGACCTATGATCAGAGATAATGACATGCAAATTTAAGCATGCAATTATCTCTGATCATGAGGTAGAAGTGCAGGAGAATTGTGCCTGAGCATGCGTTCAGCACAATCCTCCTGCACTGGGGGGAAGGCCGACAGTCGCTCAAAAGAGCATGGTTCGGGATAAGGTATCTTTCAAAGATATCACCATAACAGGGAAGATAGAGTATCCTGATAGTGAGGTTGCAAAAGAGATTGTAGTAGATCGGGTATCTTTAAATAACAATAAAAATCAGACAAAAGATTGCCAATTAATACTGTCAAGTACTAAGCATGATGTACTTAGGAACAACAAACATAGTTTGAAATGTCTATATGCGAATGCCAGGAGCCTAAGAAATAAGATGGGGGAGTTAGAATATATTGCACTAAATGAAAAATTAGATATAATAGGCATCTCTGAGACCTGGTGGAAGGAGGATAACCAGTGGGACACTGTCATACCGGGGTACAAATTATATCGTAGTGATAGGGTGAATCGGATTGGTGGAGGGGTAGCATTGTATATTAACGAGAGCCTTGAATCAAATAGATTGAAAATTCTGCAGGAAGCAAAACACTCCTTGGAATCACTGTGGATTGAAATTCCATGTGCAAAGGGGAAAAGGATAGTGATAGGAGTGTACTACCGTCCGCCTGGCCAGGACGAACAGACGGATGCGGAAATGTTAAAGGAAATCAGGGACGCAAACAAACTGGGCAACACAATAATAATGGGGGATTTCAATTACCCGCATATAGACTGGGTTAATGTAACATCTGTACACGCAAGGGACATAAGATTTCTTGATGAAATCAAGGACAGCTTCATGGAACAGCTAGTTCAGGAGCCGACAACAGAAGGAAAAATACTAGACTTAGTCCTTAGTGGTGCTCATGATCTAGTGCAGGGGGTAACGATACGAGGGCCGCTTGATAACAGTGATCATAATATGATCGGTTTTGATATTGGCATTGAAGGAAGTGAAACTAGGAAATCAAGTACGCTAGCGTTTAACTATAGAAAAGGTGATTACGACAAAATGAGAAAAATGGTGAAAAAAAGACTGAAAGGAGCAGCTCGCAGAGTAAAAAACTTGCATCAGGCGTGGATGCTGTTTAAAAACACCATCCTGGAGGTTCAGGACAAATATATTCCACGTATTAGAAAAAAGGGAAAAAAGACTAAACGTCAACCGGCGTGGCTAAACAGTAAGATAAAGGAAATCATTAGAGCCAAAAAACAATCCTTCAGAAAGTGGAGAAGAGAACCAACTGAAAGTAACAGGATAGATCATAAGGAATGCCAAGCCAAATGCAAAGCGGAGATAAGGAGGGCAAAAAAGGACTTTGAGAAGAAATTAGCGTTGGAAGCAAAAATACATAGTAAAAACTTTTTTAGATACATTAAAAGCAGGAAACCGGCCAAAGAGTCGGTTGGGCCGCTGGACGAAAATGGTGTTAAAGGGGCGATCAAGGAGGACAAAGCCGTAGCGGAGAAATTAAATGAATTCTTTGCTTCGGTCTTCACCGAGGAGGATTTGGGGGGGACACCGGTGCCGGAAAGAATATTTGAAGCGGGGGAGTCGGAGAAACTAAACAAATTCTCTGTAACCTTGGAGGATGTAATGGGTCAGTTCAGCAAGCTGAAGAGTAGTAAATCACCGGGACCTGATGGTATTCATCCCAGAGTATTAATAGAACTAAAAATGAACTTGCGGAGCTACTGTTAGAAATATGCAATCTGTCCCTAAAATCGAGTGTAATACCGGAAGACTGGAGGGTAGCCAATGTTACTCCGATTTTTAAGAAAGGTTCCAGAGGAGATCCTGGAAATTATAGACCGGTGAGTCTGACGTCGGTGCCGGGCAAGATGGTGGAGGCTATTATTAAGAATAAAATTGCAGAGCATATACAAAAACATGGACTGATGAGACAAAGTCAGCACGGATTTAGTGAAGGGAAGTCTTGCCTCACCAATCTAATGCATTTTTTTGAAGGGGTAAGCAAACATGTGGACAATGGGGAGCCGGTTGATATTGTATATCTGGATTTTCAGAAGGCGTTTGACAAAGTGCCGCACGAAAGACTCCTGAAGAAATTGCAGAGTCATGGAATCGGAGGTAGGGTATTATTATGGATTAAGAACTGGTTGAAAGATAGGAAGCAGAGAGTAGGATTGCGTGGCCAGTATTCTCAGTGGAGGAGGGTAGTTAGTGGGGTCCCGCAGGGGTCTGTGCTGGGTCCGTTGCTTTTTAATGTATTTATAAATGACCTAGAGATGGGAATAACTAGTGAGGTAATTAAATTCGCCGATGACACAAAATTATTCAGGGTCGTCAAGTCGCAGGAGGAATGTGAACGATTACAGGAGGACCTTGCGAGACTGGGAGAATGGGCGTGCAAGTGGCAGATGAAGTTCAATGTTGACAAGTGCAAAGTGATGCATGTGGGTAAGAGGAACCCGAATTATAGCTACGTCTTGCAAGGTTCCGCGTTAGGAGTTACGGATCAAGAAAGGGATCTGGGTGTCGTCGTCGATGATACGCTGAAACCTTCTGCTCAGTGTGCTGCTGCGGCTAGGAAAGCGAATAGAATGTTGGGTGTTATTAGGAAGGGTATGGAGTCCAGGTGTGCGGATGTTATAATGCCGTTGTATCGCTCCATGGTGCGACCGCACCTGGAGTATTGTGTTCAGTACTGGTCTCCGTATCTCAAAAAAGATATAGTAGAATTGGAAAAGGTACAGCGAAGGGCGACGAAAATGATAGTGGGGATGGGACGACTTTCCTATGAAGAGAGGCTGAGAAGGCTAGGGCTTTTCAGCTTGGAGAAGAGACGGCTGAGGGGAGATATGATAGAAGTGTATAAAATAATGAGTGGAATGGATCGGGTGGATGTGAAGCGACTGTTCACGCTATCCAAAAATACTAGGACTAGAGGGCATGAGTTGAAGCTACAGTGTGGTAAATTTAAAACGAATCGGAGAAAATTTTTCTTCACCCAACGTGTAATTAGACTCTGGAATTCATTGCCGGAGAACGTGGTGCGGGCGGTTAGCTTGACGGAGTTTAAAAAGGGGTTAGATAGATTCCTAAAGGACAAGTCCATAGACCGCTATTAAATGGACTGGAAAAATTCCTCATTTTTAGGTATAACTTGTCTGGAATGTTTTTACGTTTGGGGAGCGTGCCAGGTGCCCTTGACCTGGATTGGCCACTGTCGGTGACAGGATGCTGGGCTAGATGGACCTTTGGTCTTTCCCAGTATGGCACTACTTATGTACTTATGTACTTATGTACTTGTTTGACAGATCTGGGCTGTCAAAAGCCCAGACCTCTCGAACACAGGGGCTGGAGGTCCATGGAACCAACAGACCCCAACTACCTCTGCCCCGAGCAAGGCAAAATGGGGGCTGGAGGTCTGGCAGACCTCCAGTCTCCCCGACAACCGCCCCCCCCCCCCCAGGTTCATGGAGGGCTGGAGATCTGGTGGGTCTCCAGCCCCCCCCTAACTCCCCTCAGCATTTGTAAAAGGTCCCTGGTGGCCCAGTGGGTGTGCGACCCCCCCCCCCAGCGACAGGGGTACTGGAGGTCTGCCAGACCTCCAGTCTCCCCGACACCCCCCAACACAGTTTAGGGAGGGCTGGAGATCCGGTGAGTCCCTGGTGGTCCAGTGTCATTTCCCCTACCCCCACCATCCCCTACCTTGAGTTGGAGGAGGGAGGTAGCCTGCCTGCCTCTCTCCTCTTCCTGCAAAATGGCGGTGCCCAGCCCTGCCCAGTGTATCCTGGGCAAGGTATTCAGCTCATTCTACTATATATGTGAAATGGATGGGTATGTGATGCACATACAGCCAGATGCACTAACTCCATGGAAAGAGCCCTTCCCTTACCGATCCCTTAGCGAATCGGTAAAAAACGGGCAAGCATGAAGGAAATCGCATGCAAATGAGCTGCTCGCTGTTAGCTCATTTGCACGTGATTTCCTTCCTAAGGAGGGGAAGCCAGTCGGCCAGCCGAGCATGCGCAGAGCAGCCAGTTATGCTGGCTGCTCTGCGCATGCCAAAGACGGCTTCATACACGTCACTCTAAAAAAAAAAACAATGTCCCTGACGAGCACTTGGACGTTTTTTTCTTCTGACTTTGTGATGGGCATCCTTTTTGGATGTGTTTTTCTTACGTGCCCGAAATGACCACCGCCGGGGAGAACCGGGAATCGGGACGTGCGAGGACATCCAAATCAGTGGCGTAGCCAGACCTATCATTTTGGGTGGGCTCACAGTTAGGATGGGTGGGCCTCCTAAAACTACCCCCCCCCTTTGTCCTGCATCTCTCTCCCTTTTCTCCAACCCCGGATCCAGTATTATCCCCCTGCCCATGGCCTGGCAGCCCTGCAGGTGTACCTCAGCATTTTCTCTGGCATGGCAGCAACAAGCACCGCCGCCACGATCCTGCATCTATCTCCCTATGTCTCAGCAGCAGCAGACCAGCGGTAGCGATTCATGCTGCTTCCTGCTTCGTTCTAACCCGGAAGCGTCTCCTCTGCCGTGCGCCCGCGTCCTGCCCCAGCAGAAACAGAAAGTTGTAATAATGGAGGTGGGACGCGGCAGAGGAGATGCTTCCGGGTTAGAAGCAGGAGGCAGCATGAATCGCTACTGCTGGTCCGCTGCTGCTGAGACAGAGGGAGGTAGATGCAGGATCGTGGCGGTGGTAGGCAGCGTCTGGGAAGCAGATACAGGATCGGAGCTCAGCCTGCTCCCTCTGCTGCCGTTCTGACGAAGGTGCTCCACTTCTGGGTGGGCCTGAACCCAAACTCAGGCCACACCCCTGGTCCAAATCAAAACTATTTGAACGTCCCTTTCGATTATGCCCCTCCAGGTCTCTCTCAGCCAATCACAGCGCGTTTAGCTGACACTTTTCTTTTTTTTTGAGTGAAGGATATCCAAGTGTTAGCACTTGAAAGGGCATCCCTGATGAGCACTTGACCATTTTTTTTCTTCCAATTTTTGCGATGGGCATCCTCCTCTGCATGGGTCCCGCTCACAGCAGCCCCAACGAGAGGTGCAGACCTCCTTACCTCTCTACCCTCATCTCCCCTTATGTTCCTACCCGTAACCTCCGCTCTCAAGACAAATCACTCCTTTCAGTACCCTTCTCCACCACCGCCAACTCCAGGCTCCGCCCTTTCTGCCTCACCTCACCCCATGCTTAGAATAAACTCCCTGAGCCCATATGCCAGGCCCCCTCCCTGCCCATCTTCAAATCCTTGCTCAAAGCCCACCTCTTCAATGTCACCTTCGGCACCTAATCACTATACCTCTATTCAGGAAATCTAGACTGCCCCAACTTGACATTTCGTCCTTTAGATTGTAAGCTCCTTTGAGCAGGGACCGTCCTTCTTTGTTAAACTGTACAGCGCTGCGTAAACCTAGTAGCACTCTAGAAATGTTAAGTAGTAGTAGTAGTAGTTTTCCATGGTGCATGGGGTCGGAAACGATAGTGCATCACATTGCATTCACATTATAATAGTATTAGATAATATATATTCTATATTCTATTCTCCACCAATTACATATAAGGTAATATGATAAGAATAAGAATATGTAAGAAAAGGGGGAATTAAATACTATATTTGTTGAATTACATTAACCTGCATTGCAAGGTTTAAGGACATGTGCTCAGAACATAAAGACCATATATTTAACTTTAAAATGTTTATTTACAATACAGGTAATGTAATAATGATACAAGAGAGAGGCAGTTTTTAAGAATCTTTCACAAGGGAAATCTGCTTTTCAAGATTAAAAGGTCTGAATTATAAATTACCAGTAAAAAAGGCCCATTTCTGGATCAAATGAAACGGACGCTAGCAAGGTTTTCCTCCCCAACACCCCCTCCCTCCCAACCCACCGGTTCGTTGTTCTGAAGCCACTGACGCCATAGGTTCGCACCTCGTGAACGCACCTTGATCAGCTTCTTGGTTGTGAAGCCACTGACGCCATTGCCCCGCCCTCGATGTGTGACGCCATTGCTTCGCCCTCAACGTCATCACGTTTGACGCGAGGGCGGGGCCCAGCTACATGGTGCTTTCGGTGGCTTCACCACCACGAACCCTTCATTACGGAAGTGACGTCAGTGTCCTCAGAACGTTGAGGGTGAGTTTTATATACGGAAGTGACGTCCGTGTCCTCAGAAAGTTGAGGGTGAGTTTTATTATATTAGATGCTGGATAATGGTAACTCACTTCGATAGAGGCTGCTGGGTGGAGTGACGGAGATCCTTGCTGAAACAGGAGTCTTTTGCTGCAGAATTGTAGTTGAAGCCTGGAGAAAATCTTATCAGGGTGTGTGTGAAGTCCAGCACAGAGTCAGGAGGCAGATCCCAAGAGCCAGAGCTGGGCATTTTCCAGGCTTTTTATATTTTCTTGCTGGACCCTAGGCTGAAGTCAGATGGGGTGTCTGAGAACTGGCTTCTTCTGGTTTAGAGATGGGGCATGGTAACTGGTCACATGTTTAATGACATCATAAGACTTTCCATTGTCTGAGAGTAAGTGGGCTTTAGATAGCTAGATGGGCTTTTCAGTCTGAGTCATTGTCTGAGAATAGGTGGAGTTTCACTGTCTTTGGTTAACTCCAGTCTTTGTGATTGCTGTCCATTTTCAGAGTTTTGTTCTTTGGAGATGTGTTGATGGGCTTAGGTATCCACCCAGCTAGTTTTTGTTATCAGTAGTTTCCAGGGGGAGATGAAAGCCAGACCAGTTTATCTGATTCTGTCCCAATAAGTTTTTGCAGCTGTATTTATTTTATATATACATTTGTATCTGATCCAGCAAAATCAATAACTCTGACAATGAAACTCATATCATGCTACAATAGTAATGAGCTCATTTGCATTCCGTTTTCGTTAGCTGCTACCGTGACAGGAAAATGGCTCGGAGAACTCTTTTGTGCATGTTCCGGTTTACTACTTGCTCGCTAAACTGGCTAGAACCAGTTTAAAAACCACATTGCTGGCTCGTTAAGTTTAGTGCATCTGGCCCATAGTCTCTCAGAATATGCATCTGCTGCCAATATTTGATCGTAAAATGTACTATGTCCTTAAGACATAGCTACAGACAGCTTTGTGGTTGCACAACAAGGTTGTCAGAATATCAAGCCTGCAAAGTTACACTAGGGGATGAATGCACACATGGGTTTGGCATACATTGGACATAAACTCCTTTGATGGGAGGATTGAAGGAGCAATCCACACTGCCACGTCTTTACCTTGTATGTGATTTCACAACAGAGGATGTCTAGCATACGACAATACCCACTACAATTTCCTTTAGGTTCCCTATGGAATATTCCTTATAAACCTAACTAATAACCAGAAGAGTAGCCTAGTGGTTCATGCATCTGACTTTGCTCTTGTAGTACTGAGTTCAATTCCCCCTCCAACCACTTATGCCTTAGGCCAAATCACTTAATTCACCTTATCCCCATACCCCACATAACTACATATGTAGTAGCTATTTTGGATTAGGAAGGAGGGTAGAGGAATTGTGCAGCCTGACTGTTCCCAGGTGTGCAGCCCTATCCTCTGTTATGAGGTTTGTGGTGGCCTTACAAATGTGGCCTAATACATTCTAATCTTGTTTTGTGTGTCTTCGAATATCCTTAATGGATAGTGTTCTGTCTCCAGTGCTCATGAGAAAAGCCTGTAGGCAGTTGTTCAGTACAAGAGTATGTGTGTCTACACCCCTCCCCCAGGTGTTTGGACATAGGTTTGTATTGAACTCTGTCTGGTTTAGGGGTGTTTGATTGGATTTCCATCCTCATGAAAAATGCCCAGTTCATCAATCCCAGGCTGGAGAGATTGGGCCATTCAGGAATTTCTAACTACCTCATCCTGGAGCATTATGGAACTTGCTGCGCTGATTTCAAAGGCCAGGATCAGCCAAATCCCACACTGCTTTAGAATGTAAGTTCCACATGAGGACAGGACCCAATCAGTGCTGCAAGATCCATAAGGCACCAGGATAAGGTGGCTAGAAACTAAGGAGTGGCCCCAAATGAGCAGCCTGGAACTGGCTAACCTGGCATCTCTCTGTAGTGCTTATCTAGGAAAGAAGACAGACTGGCCTGGATCATTGATCCAGGATATGAAATGTGTGTCATGCTTCTCATGACACACTGGGTCTGTGAGCCCTTGGGCCACTGCCGAGGAGCGGCAGCGGCAGGCAAATCAACCAAACAGGAGACAAGGCAGAACACAGCCGGACAGGCGCAGGCCAGACTGAAGCAGCGGGACTGGAACAGAAGCACTAAGCAGCAGCAGGAGAATAGTCCATGAATCAAGCAGAGTCTTACTGGCAGGCAGCAAAGCAGCAGGGAAACCAGGAACCACACAGAGTCTGTAGGCTGGCGGCAATCAAAAGTAAACCAGGGATCAAGCAGGGCCTTGGGCAGGCAGCAGACAGTAGAATAAACCAGGAAACAAGCAGAGTCTTGGGCCGGCAGCAGACAGTAGAACAAACCAGGAAACAAGCAGAGTCTTGGGCAGGCAGCAGACAGTAGAATAAACCAGGAAACCAGCGGAGTCAAAGGCAGGCAGCAATCAGTAGAATGATCCAGGAACACAAGCAGGGTCAAAGACAGGCAAAGCAAGCATTCAGGGCAGGAACCGCAACAGACCAACAAGTACAAGAACACAACTGAAGACCTCTGTTGCCAAGGCAAAACCTGAAAGTTCCCAGGTGCTTAATAAAGGCAACATACAAGAGAGTTCACCAGGTAAGGGTGCTGCTAAGTTCCAAAAATCCCAAGACAGGCTGGAAGATCCGGACCAGATCAGCATGACTTCTGGAACATGGGAAACAGTAAACAGTCCATCGCAGCCACCAGGTCTGACCACCAGGTGGCGAGATGAGTGAGAGCATGAAACGGGCACAACCGTGACAATGTGTACCTTGAACATCAAAGGTGTATGTTATGGGCAGGACCAGTCTTATCAACTGTGGGGACCTGTGCAGACCAGTTCGCTGGTTTTTCTGATCATGTTGGTCCCAGTCTCTGATTCTGTTGCTCTCTATCTGCTCCCTTAACTCCACTTCCAGGGATTCCTTTACATTTATTTCTTTACTTTCCTCCTTTCTTCTTCATTTCTTGCCCTACACCCATAGGTAAAAGCTGGGTCCTCTGCGGACTTGACTGGAGAAGGTATAGAGTGGATCCAGCTTTTGCCTATTTTCTCCAGCCATGTGCAGTTTTTCTCCTCTTTTCTCTTTCCCACATCTTCATCAGTATGCATCTCCTTCCTCTTTCTTCCCTCCCCTCTATCCATATGCATCTCCTTCCTCTTTCTTCCCTCTCCTCCATACATGTCCAGCATTTCTCCTCTCTCTCTCCTCCCCTCCATCCACGTTCATCTCACTTCATCTCACGTCCTCTCTTTTCTCTTCCCTCCATCCATATCCATCCATATCCAGGATTTCAACTCTCCCCTCTCCTCTATCCATGTCCAGAATTTCTCCTCTCCCTTCCATCCATGTGCATCTCCTTCCTGTCTTCCCTCACCTCCATCCATGTCCAGCATTTCTCCTGCCCTCCCCTCCATCCATCCATAGCAACTCGCCTCTCTCCCCTGCCCTCTCCACCCATCCATGTCCAGTAATTCTTCTCTGCCCTCCCCTCCTATCTATGTCCAGTGATTATTCTTTGCCCCCTGTCCTCCCCTCTCATTCACATCCAGTGATTTTCCTCTGTCTCCTGCCCTCACCTCCCATCCATGTCCAGCATTTCTACTCTCTCCCCTCCCCTCCATCCATGTGCATCTCCTTTCTGTCTTCCCTCACCTCCATCCATGTCCAGCATTTCTCCTGCTCTCCCCTACATCCATCCATGTCCAGCAACTCTCCTCTCTCCCCTGCCCTCCCCATCCATCCATGCCCAGTGATTCTCCTTTTCCCCCTGTCCTCCCCCCTCATCCACATCCAGTGATTCTCCTTTCCCCTGTCCTCCCATCTCATCCATGTCCAGCGATTCTCCTCTGTCCTCCCCTCCATGTCCAGTGACTCACCCGCCCCAGCCCCCAACTTAACTTACCCCCCTTTTCAGCCCTCGAGTTTCAGTTCTCAACCCCAGCCCCACCTGTGCCCTCAGTTTTCCACAGCCCTCCTTTCCTTCCAGCCACCTTGCGTTTAAAAAGTTGCAGCAGTTGTAGCGGCAGCAAAAAAGCAGGCTTGCCTCTAGCCTTTAAGCATTCCCTTTTCTCTCAGCGTGCACTGTGCCGCCTTTGCAGAAACCAGAAACAGGAAATTGCATCAGAGAGAAACAGCACAGTGCTCACTGAGAGAGAAGGGAAGGCTTAAAGGCTAGAGGCGAGCCTGCTTTTTTGCTGCCGCTGCTGCGACTTTTTTAAATGCAGGGTGGCTGGAATGAAAGCTGATGATCAAATGGCAGGGAGCGAGAGGAAGTGCCTCGGAGTCTCTGGAGGCGCGAGGCCCTGTGCAACCGCTCCTGTCGCCCCTGCCTAAGACCGGCCCTGGATATAGGGTTTAAAAGAAGAAGGTTTAACTACAGGACATGGCATCATATTCCCAAGGGTACATGGTGCACACACACTTTGAACAAAGAGCGTTCCCATTTCCATCAATGCAATTGCTGCTGTGTGTGAATATCCACAGCTCTAATTCAGGTGTTAAAGGTCTCTGCCTCCTCCTATTAGAGTGTTTTCCCAGTCCAGTCCTGGAGTACCACTCAGAAGTCAGTTTTTCAGGATATTCACAATCCATATTCATGAAATAGATGAGCTTAAACTGCATCCATTGTAAGCAAATCTTTCCATGCATATTCAGTGGGGATATCATGAAAACCTGACTGCATAGGGGTACTCCAAGATTTGACCTGGGAAAAACTGTCTCAGAGCACAGAATGCCTAAGATAGGCATGTCCCCTTCCTACTTCAGAATACTGTTTGGTGTCCAAATATGAAACAGCTGGGGTTGTGGAAATGTGATACTATGTTCACATGTGCAGGGATGCCAGGTTACCCACTTCCAGGCTGGAGATTTAGGGAGAATCCTGGATTTCAAATTACATCTCAAAGCACTGTGGGATTTGTAGTGCCTGATCCTGCCTATTGACATCAGTACTGCAAGTTCCATAATGCACCAGGTTGGGGTGGTCAGACATCCAGGATTGGCAAAAGTCTCCAGCCTGGAACCGGGTAACTTGCTGTCTCAGAATACTGGTTGAATGCTCCATTGCAAACAAGGTGGAACGTGTGACCATCACTAACAGTATAACAAAGGTAATACTAACTCATACTTCATGGGCTGAATCGGAGATCCTCATGGAGGCCCCACCATTTGCTGCTAATTAAAGCACATAAACTACACTGCTTAGCCTGCTTAATCCTCCTAGGTCAGAGAGTGGTTCACATTTGGGCCTCAAATGCTAGAGTACCAGGACACCTTATACCAATGTTACATGGAATAGAAGAGGAGCATTACTTCAGTATAGCAGGCTGAGGGGGAGAGGGAGGAGGGGGGAGACAACCAAATCTTGACACATTCTATACACTTTATTGATCTTTAGTGAGACCTACAGTACCTATCCCATATACCAAACAGAATTTACATATCTTACCAGCCTCCAATTGCATAGTTCAATATTTCAGCACTGAAGATCCATGCATTACTGCCCTTTGCTGCCAAAACAGTAAAATACACAGCAATGTAATGCACTCAGTTACTTTCACGATGAGTACTGTTTAAGGGGAAAAATCCATTAAGACTTGTGCCCAGCAAACAAACCCTACAATTCAGAGGCGTAGCCAGACACCTAATTTTGGGTGGGCCTGGGCAGAACTCCACCTTGTCCCACAAGTAATTTGATGTATCCCTCTCTCGCCTGCATACCATATAGTCTCTCAAACATCCCCCCCCCCAATACCTTTTAAATAGCAGATTTTCACTGGCAGCGCGAAGCAACTAATACACATTGTTGATGATGGCCCCATGGCAGGTATCAGTTTCTGCTGGCGAAGATCTGCTAATTACAAGGTATGCAGGAGAGACAGTTGTTGGGAGTTTTTGGCTGGTGGGGCTTGGAAATCCCTGCCAGCCACATCATAGGTGTGCTGTTACTGAGTGGGCCTGGGCCCACCCTTGGCTACACCACTGCTACAATTTAACACCTCCCTCTCCCATTACTTATTATACCATGTACATATCACCACAACTCCTGTACTTCCACATTACTCTGTACCACAAATCCTAACAGATGGAAAGGTTAGTCACAGAATATACTCATAAACACGTTAACATTTCCACACCTGTTTCCTATCTTACTACCACACTCATTGCTACCTAGGTCACAGTAAAGACTTTCTTGGCACATTCTTTGGTCAGGGAAGTGAATCAGGAGTATCGGAGAAGGTTTAGAAGTGATCCCATTTCTTCTCATAATGAGCTAGAAAAGCAGGCTATAGGAAACCTGTGTCACTGCTGCTTTCAAACAGTATTTCCTCCACTTACCAAGGATGACCACTTTAATTAGGTGTGAGACTCTCCCTCCTGATCCCTCACTGACAAAACCTCAGGTTCAGGAGTGGCAAGCAGCTTAATGCTCACATAGAGGGGCATAATCGACCAGAAACGCCTATCTCCATGGGCGTTAATCTCCGAGAACGGGTCCGTGAAGGGGCGGAGTGAACCGTATTTTTTAAAAAAAATAGACACCCATGCTTTATTCGCCAAGGTGTGAGCTGGGCGTTTTTGCTTTTCACCGATAATGGAAAATGAAATCGCCCAGCTCAAAAACGAATAAATGCAAGGCATTTGTTCGTGGGAGGGGCCAGGATTCATAGTGCACTGGTCCCCCTCACATGCCAGGACACCAACCGGGCACCCTAGGGGGCACTTTTACAAAAACAAAAAAAAAGGTAAAAGAGCTCCCAGGTGCATAGCACCCTTCCCTTGGGTGTTGAGCCCCCCAAATCCCCCTCAAAACCCACTGCCCACAAGTCTACACCAGTACTATAGCCCTAAGCGGTGAAGGGGGGCACCTACATGTGGGTACAGGGGGTTTGGGGGGGGTTGGACGACTAGTAGCATTAAGCAGCACAATTGTAACAGGTAGGGGGGGATGGGCCTGGGTCCACCTGCCTGACGTCCACTGCACCCCCTAACAACTGTTCCAGGGACCTGCATACTGCTGCTTGGGAGGAGGGTATGACATTTGAGGGTGAAAGTAAAAAGTTGTGAAACATCATTTGTTGTGGTGGGAGGGGGTTAGTGACCACTGGGGGAGTCAGGGGAGGTCATCCCCGACTCCCTCTGGGGGTCATCTGGTCATTTAGGGCACTTTTTGGGGCCTTATTCGTCAAAAAACAGGGTCCAGGAAAAGTGCCCTAAATTCTAGCTACAAACGCATCCATTATCGGCGAAGGGCGCCCATCTCTGTTCGGGTGATAACCACGCCCCAGTTCCGCCTTCACCACGCCTCCGACACTCCCCCGTCAACTTTGTCCGCATCCGCGACGGAGTGCAGTTGAAAGCGTCCAAAGTTCGGCTTTCGATTATGCCGCTTTATTTGTTTTTGTGAGAAGAACGCCCATCTCCCGATTTAGGTCGGAACTTGGGCGTTATTCTCGTTCGATTATAAGCAGGATAATGCCACGTGGTTACCTTTTAGCACTGTACTGAAGTGTTGCAGAAACCTTTAATGCTGAGGCATAGATGCAATGTAGGGGTACTTCCAATTAGCAGAAAAGTGGTTTAGTGGTGTGTGTTTTAACCAAATGTCTCTCCTGGCTGTGTCCATTTATAGATCTGGCATGAAGATGAGTGGCTTGATGAAGAATTACTACCATCTGGATGAAGATAGAAAAGATATACTACAAGTCCGGACTCCTTGCCTGCCCCCTGCAGCACTTGTTAAGTGATTGTCAATGGAACTGTTAATTGGAGTACAGGTGGTCAGACACCTCCCCCCTCCCACACACACTTGTTCAGTCATTGCCAATGGAACTGTTCATTGCTGTTAATTGGAGTGATTAGCATCTGTTGTCAGATGTTGGTGATGTTGTCCACTCTTTACTTTGGTTCCTAGCAGAGCTGTGTAAAGGTTAAAATGAACTGTGGGCCAGATGCATCAACCAAACGTAAAAAAAATCTAAAACGTAAGAGTCCTTAACGAATTTGAAAAAAACGAAGAATGCACCAAAAAGCAAGTTGCACATGTTCGGTGCAGTATTGTAAAGTACAATGCATTAAACTGGTGTAATCCCCGTCGGTAATCGGCCCCTAAAGCATGCGCAGAGCAGCCAAGCGTTATGTTGGTTGCTCTGCACATGCCACAAACGTCAAAACAACAACAAAAAAAACCAAAACACAAACATGTGTGTTTCGGGAGGAGGCAAAGGCGCTCGTCAGGAGCGTCCTGTATGGACGGCCTTGGCCCCCCCCCAAGGTCACCGCTGCTCCCCACTTCCCCCTGCAGCATAGAAATCCAAACTTTAGCAGCCCCGGCCCCCCTCCCTTCCTCTCTTTCTTTCTTTCTTTCTCCCATAGCTCCGCCTCCCGCCATCCTCCACCCCTGTGCCCCACCCCTGCTGCCCCCCTGAGGTTGTCGCCTTCACTCCCCCCCTCCACCGGGCCCCCCGTCCGCCTTACTGGGCCCGCACAGCGCCTCTCACCTCTTTGTGAAGGCGCTGCACGGGCAAGAAGAACATCTGATCGCCGCCGAGTCTTCAGGACATCTCTCCTTTCCTGACTTGGGCCCGCCCTCGTCTGACGTAAGTAAGTAAACCCTTCTTCCGCCAGTGTAGGGATAAGTTTAGTTTGTAGTGATCGGTCCAGGGTGTTTCTTTCAATTTAATATCTGTTATTATTAAGTTTTGGTCTGTTGAAAGTTTGTGTGAGTTGAGATTGAGCGTGTGCCCTTTGACATGGGTTGCTTGCATATGTGGCCATTTGAGATCCCATAAGTGGAGTATTTCCTTACATTCTCATGTGTTGCAGTGGCATTCCTTGCCTGGATGGCACCCGGGGCGGAGCGCCGATGCGCCCCCCCCCGACTAAATTACACCTTCCCCCCCCCCCCCGGCGAAATGACACCCCCCCCCGGGTGCACGCCGCTGGGGGGGGGGGGGTGCCGCGGCACGCGCCTGCTCCGAGTTCGCTAAACTTCTTTGCTCGTTTGCTGCAGCTCCCTCTACTCCAGAACAGGAAGTAACCTGTTCTGGGGCAGAGGGAGCTGCAGCGAACGAGCAAAGAAGTTTAGCAAACTCGGAGCAGGCGCACGCCGCGGCACCCCCCAGCGGCGTGCACCCGGGGTGGACCGCCCCCACCGCCCCCCCCCCCTTGGTACGCCACTGGTGTGTTGATAGAGTTTGAGTCTCCTAAGTGAAGGTTGATATCTCCTAGTACTAATATATTGGAGTTGGTTACACATGTGTTTGAAATGAAGTCCATGAAGTTGGTCTGGCCTTCGTTCCAATTACCTGGGGGTCTGTAAAACAAGACACAATTCAAATGATCGCGTAGGGTTTTGTTGTGGATTCTGATTGAGGCAATTTCAAGTTGAGGCGTTATGGACTCGGAAGTGGTTTCGGTGGTAAAGTGGGATTAATAGATTAGTGCTATGCTTCCGCCTCTCTTTTCCTTTCGGCATAGGTGGTCGGTGGCCCAACTGTTTGGGGAGGCTAAAGGGGGCGGGGTTGGAGGTGGAGCTTAAATCCATAATTGTCTGATAACACACAGAAAAAATAAATAAAAATAAGTCACAATTAATACCTTTTATTACATTTAGATAGTAGATATGTATCATATGTCAAAGAATAAAGTGGTTGCTCAAAGCTTATACTAACCACAATCACTCAACTGCAAAACACTATGCACAACTTTGTGCAAAAACACTCAGAACCTTACTGTACCATAAATATTACACTGGGCAGAACCTAATACACCAATATACCACCCAAACGCCTAGAATTTCAATTTTTCTACGGTTCAGAGTAAATCTATTCAGAAGATTCTTAAGAGACTACATGGTAAAAGTCATCGGGTTAACAGTGATATTTGCATAAAACCCAACAAGAAGACTGGGGCTGCCTACCAGCGGTGAACAGAGAATTTGAACACGAAGGCAGAAAATAGAGGACAACAATTTAAAGAGCACTGATAAGAATTATGTGAACTAGTGTTGGTTTTCAAAGGAGAAGTTTACAAGCTCATCATCTAGGTCCGGACCGGACCCTTATTTAATGTGCTAGGAAACCAGATGAAGCATCTCAACTAGGCAGACTGGACAACCCAATCGATCTTTACCCGTTATCATCATATACTATATTACTAATAACTAGGTTCCGAGATCCAACGCAGGTAAATAATCACTGCAGACCATGTGGCACAACGGCCCTATGCATCACTTACTTCAGGACCGATATTCCCCTACCACCCGGGGCTCTTCCATGGATGTGGTGAGGAAATTCCTTTGGAAACTTTTGTGCCTCCTTTCCTGGGTGAATACGTTTAACAAACCACCACCACTAACCTGTTGGGGGTTAGGCAGCTCTCGCGCTCTTTCCTTCAAAGACAACTTTCCACCCCAGCTCCCTCACATGGTTCCGCCCTCGTGAAAACAGGAAATACGTCAGAAGAGGGTGGAGCCATGCGAGGGAAGGCTGCAGAGTGCTGCTGCTTGCAATGCGGGCGCCGCCCGCTCAAGGAAATATACAATATTTAAAGGTAAGACAAGGGCAGGAAGGAAACAAGGGCTATCGGGCAGATGGGAAATGATTGGCGACCTGGCTGGGGAGCGGGGAAACCTGTAGCTCGCGGGGTGGGGGCAGTGGTTGGGCTGGGGAGGCTTAGCCTCCCCAAGCCTCTTATACCGGGCGCCTATGCCTTTCGGGTCCTTTTGGTCATGGATCCAGGTTTCATTGATGAAAAGTAGGTCAAGGTTTTCTGCATAATCCAGTCTGTTAGTATTGCTGTTTTGTTTACAGCGGATCTGGCGTTGATGTAGCCCACTTGGATTGTTTGGTATGGGTCTTCCGTGTTTGGTGTTGTGTGGACTTTTATTAGTTGTTGTTTCTTTGTTAAGGCGAGTTTGTTAGGACCCTTAGTTCCCTTCTGTTGTGGTTTTCCGCATGTTGGTGATCTTCCTTTGTTTAAGCTGTTGTCTGTTTGATGAGGTGTGGTGTATCTGATCAGTCTGTTTCTGCAAGTGGGGTGGTTAGTGTTAAGTGGATCAGTGTTAAGGAGTAGATTATTAGTAGTTTGAAGGTGTTCATTTTGGTTTCAAATGAAGTCAATGAAGTTGGTCTGGCCTTCGTTCCAATTTTCAAAGAAAAAGACGGTATGTAGGAACTTGCTCTTTTTCTTTTGTGGAATGCAGTGGTATATTATAAAAATGCACTTGCCTCTTTTTTTTTCTATTACTACTATTTCACAGAAAGGTATTGAATAATGGGGGAAGAGCTTCCTTCATGAACAAGTTCTGTCCAGAGTCAGTCTTTGCCAATATTGTCCAGTTCAGCATACTATTAGCTGCCAAGTTCATACAAAGTTAATTATTTTCAGTGGAAAATAAATATATTGGCTCAAGAATCTTCTTCCTGTCAGCCATGGAGACTGAGCTGCCAGTGAACTGGTTCCCAAACCTGGTCCTGACCTGGAGGCACCACAGACAGTCAGGTTTTCAGGATATCCACAATGAATATTCATGTGAAAGATTTGAATGCACTGCCTCCACTGCATGCAAATCTTTCTCTAGAATATTCATTGTGGAAATCCTGAAAACCTGACTGGCTGAGGTGCCACCAGGTTTGGGAACCACTGGGCCAGTAGATAGGTGCAGGGGCTGCAGACCATCTTTTTGGTCAAACAAACCAAACTCCATCCCTGCCCACAATCTCTGTAACTACTGATATTGTATTGGGCAAACTATTGTTGGGGCCATGGCCCCTGTAGTCCATGCCAAAGCCACTGCCTATCAGTAGGTGTGTAACAGGATAGGGATGGGAGCTAGACTGAAGGCTCACCTTGGGTCCTAATAGCCTTGCTCCCTGCAAAAGCTGCAGTAACTACAGATCAGCCTCTGGTGCTAGCTCTGTGAGTGCTTGAGCATCTCCAATATTAAACAAACTTTTGAATTATATCCATTTTGAAACGTTGCCTCCCATGGTCTCTGGTGATGCATCTAGCACTCACTCTCCTATAGGTGCCACATAGACTGTGGCTCGCCCGCCAGTACCACCCCCTCCCTGCTCCACCATGCTGATGGAAGTGAGGTGCGGGCAGTCATCCTCCTGCTGCGGAATGGCTGCTAACCGTCAGTTATTTCATGGTTCTCCCTCCCCCGCGTCTTGTTCCCTCTCCGTCTGACCCACCACCACAGCTGGCGTGCTCGCCTCGGAGCTACACAGTCGAACTGTCGACGACTCCGCCTCTTCGGGGAAACGTTGACCAATTAGAATGCTGGTAGGGCGGGGCTAGAAGGTGGCGGGAGATTCGGGAGCTTTCCGCGCCTCCGCCCGCCCGAGGCGGGGAAGTTGGAAGTGGGGTACAGGACGGACGGTGGCTGTTTGACCTCCCTATGGAGCGCTTCCAGCTCTGGGCTGTTTGTCGTCCGCAGGAGCCACCGCTCCGCCTGCTGCGGTAAGACGGAATTGAAGTCGGGAGGTGCTGCCTTGGGACACTAGATCCCAGCCCTGCTCCCATTCCCGGGTGCCCAGCACCTGTCTTCCCCTCCCCCCCCCCCAATTTTTGCATTTAATGTCACATGTGTTTTTCGCTCTCCAGTGTGTCTGTGGATCCGCTCCAGTATGCTGTGGATCTCTTGCCGCCTTTTCCTGATCAGCTAGTAGTATTCAGCTGGGGAGACTGGTCTGTGTTCGAGAGTACCACGGTGGAAGTAGAGCTGATCGGGGCTGGAGAACCTCTGAGGCTGGGGACACTCTCTTCTCAAACGAGGTGCGAAGGGGAAGCTACATTGGAGATGTCAAAAAGCAGATTGTTATGATGATTAAACTGTGGGACTTAACCTCAGAATGGGCCTTTCTTGTTATTTTGGCAGGGATGAAAATGTAGAACTGCCATTTCCAGGAGGGAGACTTTAGACTAATTCTGGATTTGTAATAGTCCTATCATGGTGCATTATGGGACCTGCAGCATGAATTTCAATGGGTAGAAACAGGAACTAAAACTACCACACTATTTTGCAATGTACTGAAATCCAGGAGTAACCAAAAGGCTTCATCTTGGAATTAGAGAATTTGGCAGCTAAGATAAAAGCTATCAATGTAAGAAACTTCCTTTGGCAAAAAAAAAGAAAATAATGTGGAACCTCATTGCAGAACTGGTATAGCCTGGGCAACAGGAATGCACACTTCTGATACATATGTAATATTACAGAACAGGTATCACATGAGCAGCAGGAATACAAGTTTCTTCCCCACACATTACTCTAGTACAGAACAGGGAGCTGCATAGTACCTCACCACAGAACAGGCACAGCCCACATAGCAGTAGTACAAACTTCCCATACACACACCCTATCAGGGCCAGCTCAAGGGTATCCCACACCCTGGGTGAGCCATCAGTTATGTGACCTCACCCTGCCCTTGCCATCTCTAGTTCAGCATTTCTCTCTTGCCCTTCCCTTACCCAGGTGTCCAGCATCTCTTGTCTTCCGGCTCCACCAAACCAAAGGTATCCAGCATATCTTGCCTTCACTTCCCCCTCCCCCCATGTAAAGTAACTCACTTCCCTTCACTTTTCTTCCCCAAAAGTGTCTGGCATGTTTCTTCTTCTCTCCCCCCTCCCCCTCCCCCTCCCCCCCCCAAGGTGTTGAGCATCTTCTGTCCACCCCAATGTATCTAGCTTTTCTCTCCCGCTTCACTCCCCCAAGTTGGCTCACCTTTCCCCCCTCGCATAGGTTTCCAGCTTCTCTCCCCTTCCTATCTTCCACGGAAGATGTCCAATATTTCCCCCTTTTTCCCTTTCTTCATTGTTGCTGCTGCCATACTGTCGGAATGGAACCTGCATAGAACAGAAAGGAAACTGCAATGGCAGACCTTTGAGCATCTGTATGCATGCAGTCAAGACTTGCTACTTCCTGCTCCTGACATCTTGTTGCATCCTTTCAGCGGCAGGCCTTTAACCTCAGTATGAGTATGCATGGATGGTCAACAGCTTTAAAGAGCTTCTTTGCCAGCTTTGCTGGTACCTCTGAAGCCTGCTTCCTCAGGTTAATGCTTAGTGGTAGGACTAGCTCTGCACCATTCTGTCACAAAACAGATACAGTACAGGTGGCAACATTTCAAACTTCTTCTACAGCCATACTATTAGCACATCTCAAGCAGTGACTTTTGTTTTCTGTAATACCTTTACAGACATTCTCTTTTCTCAGGTGTCTTCTGTGGAGCAGAGATGCTAATGATGCCATTTCGTGGATGGAGGGATGCACAGGGTTGAAGTTGCAGTTGGTAGTGAGAGGACAGGTACATTAAGTTGATAGTGGCTAGGCCTTGTCAGATCAATACATCAATTTTCTTCTGGAGGCAGTGAATCTCTTCTCCGAGCTGTCCTGAATGTTCACATGGTTTGTACAAGAGCAGGGTATTGGTTTCTTCCTATCTGTTTCTGTGACTTTGATTCTGCTAGTCCTATTATATCGGAACTGATTGGTAGAATCTACTGTCCTTTTCTCTGTTACCTGTACGTGTTTTTATGTTTAGCTCTCAAAGAAAGGTGGACCCAGAAGAGGGAAGAGGTTGAATCAACTCCAGAGGAATGAAGGGACCAAGGAGCCAGGGCAAATCTTGGCAGAGCTGGAAGTTACCCCACAGGTATGTATAACCCCTCTGCCTCCACTGGAGGAGCAGTGCTGGTGGAGTGGAGGAGTGGCCTAGTGGTTAGTGCAGTGGACCTTGATCCTGGGGAACTGGGTTCAATTCCCACTGTAGCTCCTTGTGACTCTGGGCAAGTCACTTAACCCTCCATTGCCCCAGGTACAAGTAAGTACATGTATATACTATGTGAACCGCTTTGAATGTAGTTGCAAAAACCACAGAAAGGTGGTATATCAAGTCCCTTTCCCTTTCTCCCACTCTCATGAATTCGTTATTGGGACTGGCCTTACTTTGACCAACTGTTTCTCACACATGGCCCTCTCACTTTTTTTTTCTTATTAGACCTTTAAGTTATATATATTTTTGAAGAAACAATAGAAGAAATACTGCAGAAATAACAAAATTCAAAGAACAATTCAGAAACACTAGCCCACACTATGGAGAAACTAGCTAACAGAAATCAAAAATCCACGTGACTCCCACCTGATCCAAAAATAAATAACGAACCATAAAATCATACCAAAAAGAAGAAATATAAAAATCAGATTTAGCCCCCAATTTCTATGAAGCAGGGGCATAGCCAGGTGGGGCCACGGGGGCATGGGCCCCCACAGATTTAGCCCTGGCCCCCCTGCTTTCACCCCCCACCGACCCTCCCCCACCACAGTCAATCCCCCCCTTCCCGCCACCGCCAACCCTCCCCTGCCGCCAGGTACCTTTGCTGGCAGGGATCCCCAACCCCCACCTAACGAACTCCTCTTCAGCGTTGCTGATCTGGATTCTGTTTCTGTGAGTCTCACGTCAGGACTCACAGAAACAGAATCCAGATCAGCGAACGTGCCAGACTCTGAGACCGGCGCTGAAGGGGACTTCGGCTGGTGGGGGTTGGGGACCCCTGCCAGCAAAGGTACCTGGCGGGGGAAGGTTGGCAGCAGTGGGAGGGGGGTCGAAAGGGGAGGGGCGGTGGCGCCGGGGGGGGGGGGGGGGTCAAAAGTGGCGGAGGTGGCGGGCTCTGGACCCCCCTCCCACCGAAGTCTGGCTACGCCCCTGCTATAAAGTCTGCTAAAAAATTGGGCACGCAGGAGTCATTTACACATGTAACTAACTTTCCCTTTTACAAAACTGCTTGCGGCTGCCAATGTGGTAATGCTGACAGCCCATTCAAAGTGAATGGTCTGTGTTGGCATTGCTGCGCGGCTTTGTAAAGGGTGGGGTTAAATTTAGCTAATTGGCACTAAATTACCATGAAGTACCAATAACTGGCATCAAGAAGCACTAATTTGTAGTCAAGCCTTTAAATAATCTCTGACCCTGTTCTTTAAATTTAGTGCCTAATTTCTATGGCGTGCTACTCTTAAGGAGGGCGTGGATATGCCAAGCAATTAGGTGCTAAATTTTATGTTTAAGTATCGATCGTATATTAGTCATCTACAACCAATTCAATATACAAGATAGCGATTACTCAGTTAGTACAATAGTACAAAGACAAATGACCAAAAGATCAGTTTTCTCTTTCATCCCCCCACCCTGTCCTCCGATGTGCAAGGAGTGTGCTAAAATACACATCAGAATATTGCAAGTCCCAGTTGTGGTCACTCAACATCCTTTCCGTTCCCCAAACCTATATGCTCCCAGTCATTAAGAAGAGCAGCTCCGCCCAGGGCCTTAAGTTATGAAGCATCCAAGTCATTTAAAATGTGGAAACTCAAAAGAATAAAACCTTTTTTCCCAAGGGAAATATTCTGCAGACTGATACAATCAATTGTATTAAGCCAACTAGATTACTGCAATGCAATTTATGCCGGTTGCAAAGAACAAATTATTAAGGAACTCCAAACTGCACAAAACGTGGCAGCCAGACTCATATTTGACAAAACGAAATATGAAAACACCAGACCCTTAAGAGAAAAACTGCACTGGCTTCCTCTAAGAGAGCGTATTACATTCAAGGTTTGCAGTCTGGTTCATAAGATCATACATGGTGAAGTTCCGGGTTATATGTCAGACCTTATAGACCTACTACTTACTACTACTTAACATTTATAAAGCGCTACCAGGGTTACACAGCGCTGTACAATTTAGCACAGAGGACAGTCCCTGCTTGAAGGAGCTTACAATCTAAAGGACAAAAAAAAGTGTAGTCAATCAAATTGGGGCAGTCTAGATTTCCTGAATAGATGAATAATGGTTAGGTGCCGAAAGCGACATTGAGGTGGGCTTTGAGCAAGGATTTGAAGATGGGCAGGGAGGGGGCTTGGCGTATGGGCTCAGGGAGTTTATTCCAAGCATAGGGTGAGGCGAGGCAGAAAGGGCGGAGCCTGGAGTTGGCGGTGGTGGACAGTGGCGTACCAAGGGGGGGGGCGGTGGGGGCAGTCCGCCCTGGGTGCCAGTGGGTGGGGGGTGCTCCACTCCCGCCGCCTCCTTTAAACAAAAATCAGCGAAGCAGCATCGCAGGCAGCGCCTCGTCTGCCCTGCTTGTAAAAAAAATCAAATCTCCTCCTCGTCTTGACGTCGGCTCGGGCCTTCCAATCAATCACTATGTCCTGCCCGCCCTCGCGGAATTTACCTTAGAGGAGGGCGGGACATAGTGATTAATTGGAAGGCCCGAGTCGACGTCAAGACGAGGAGAAGGAGATTTGATTTTTACAAGCAGGGCAGATGAGGCGCTGCCTGCAATGCTGCTTCGCCGATTCAGACAGTAGTGAGAACGGGACTGAGGTGGGGAAGGAAAGGGGCGAAGGGGACTCGGGTGGGGGTGTTTAGAGGGGAAAAGGGGAGGGGAGAAGGGGACTGGGGTGGGGATCTCAGACAGGGGAGGGGGAGGGGAGAAGGGGACTGGGATGGGGGTCTCAGACAGGGGAGGGGGAGGGGAGAAGGGGACTGGAGTGGGGATCTCAGACGGGAGAAGGGGAGGGGAGAAGGGGACTGGGGTGGGGGTGTTCAGAGGGGAAAAGGGGAGGGGAGAAGGGGACTGGGGTGGGGGTCTCAGACGGGAGGGGGAGGGGACAAGGGGACTGGGGTGGGGGTCTCGGGAGGAGGGGAGAAGGGGACTGGGGTGGGGGTGTTCAGAGGGGAAAAGGGGAGGGGAGAAGGGGACTGGGGTGGGGATCTCAGACGGGGAGGGGAGAAGGGGACTGGGTTGGGGATCTCAGATGGGAGACGGGGAGGGGAGAAGGGGACTGGGGTGGGGTCTCAGACGGGAGGGGGGGGGGGAGAAGGGGACTGGAGTGGGGATCTCAGATGGGAGAAGGGGAGGGGAGAAGGGGACTGGGGTGGGGGTCTCAGACAGGGGAGGGGAGAAGGGGACTGGGGTGGTGGTCTCAGACGGGAGAAGGGGAGGGGAGGACTGGGGTGGGGGTGTTCAGAGGGGAAAAGGGGAGGGGAGAAGGGGACTGGGGTGGGGTCTCAGACAGGGGAGGGGGAGGGGAGAAGGGGACTGGGGTGGGGGTCTCAGACAGGAGAAGGGGAGGGAGAAGGGGACTGGGGTGGGGGTGTTCAGAGGGGAGAAGAGGACTGGGGTGGGGGTGTTCAGAGGGGAAAAGGGGAGGGGAGAAGGGGACTGGGGTGGGGATCTCAGACGGGGAGGGGAGAAGGGCACTGGGTTGGGGATCTCAGATGGCAGACGGGGAGGGGAGAAGGGGACTGGGGTGGGGTCTCAGACGGGAGGGGGAGGGGAGAAGGGGACTGGAGTGGGGATCTCAGATGGGAGAAGGGGAGGGGAGAAGGGGACTGGGGTGGGGGTCTCAGACAGGGGAGGGGGAGAAGGGGACTGGGGTGGTGGTCTCAGACGGGAGAAGGGGAGGGGAGGACTGGGGTGGGGGTGTTCAGAGGGGAAAAGGGGAGGGGAGAAGGGGACTGGGGTGGGGTCTCAGACAGGGGAGGGGGAGGGGAGAAGGGGACTGGGGTGGGGGTCTCAGACAGGAGAAGGGGAGGGGAGAAGGGGACTGGGGTGGGGGTGTTCAGAGGGGAGAAGAGGACTGGGGTGGGGGTCATAGACAGGAGAAGGGGAGGGGAGAAGGGGACTGGGGTGGGGGTGTTCAGAGGGGAGAAGGGGGCTGGAACTGGGGGCTGAAAAAAGGGGCAGAGAGAGAGGGGACAGATCCTAGATGGAAGGGGGAGCGAGAGGGAGGGTAGACCCTGGATGGATGGGAGAGGGAGGGCAAATGTTGGATTGAAGGGGCAGAGAGAAAGGGCAGACAGTGAATGGAAGGGGCAGAGATAGAGGGCAGATGTGGATGGAAGGAGCAGGGAGAGAGGGCAGACATTGGATGGAGGAGACAGCAGAGAGGGCTGACACTGGATGGCAGAGAACGAAGACAGATGCTGGATGGAAGGAAGATGGTGAAAAGAAGATGAGGAAAGCAGAAACCAGAGACAACAAACTGTAAATAAAATATATATTTTTGTTTTTTGCTTTAGGATAAAGTAGTATTGTAGCTGTATTAATAAATGTTTATAATAGAACATGTAAACAAGGTAATCTTTTTATTGGACTAATTTTAATACATTTTGACTAACTTTCGGCGAACAAAACCCCCTTCCTCAGGTCAGGATAGGATACTGTAACAGCACTATACTGTAATGACCCGAGGACGGAGGTTTTGGCCTCTGAAAGCTAAATGTATTAGTCCAATAAAATGGTATTACTTTATTTTCTATATTTGTTTTATTTCTATTTGTTAATTTGTAAAGTGGTGATATTTGTTAGTTTTTTTCAAATTTACATCTGCTGTCTTTATATTTTGCACAGTACTAGGGGACAGTTTCTGTTTCTGTGGTGTTACATTGTATACAGAGTCTGGCATCGGGGGTTCAGTTTAATTTTTGTCTAAATAGAAAGTTTGATTACTTATCCTATAGTGGATTAGGGTGTATCTGTGTTTGTGAAAAAGACATGGCTTTCAGTTGGCATTGACTGTGCAGGATCTACGATCTATACTAATCTGTCTGGTTTCGTTTTACAATAGGTGAATTGATGTTGTAGTGCTCACTGTAGTGTTTAAGATGCTTTCCTTTTCCTTGTGTGACTCGTAGAAATGACTGCTTATGGTATGGTAGAATTGCTCTAAAGGTCCTGAGTGTTTTGTATTCTCGGCATGTCTAGTACTGGATTTTTTTTTTTTTTTTTTTTGGGGGGGGGGGGGGGGGTGTTAAAAAATGACCGGCCCCGGGTGTCAACTACCCTAGGTACGCCACTGGTGGTGGAGAAGGGTACTGAGAGGAGGGATTTGTCCTGTGAGCGGAGGTTACGGGTAGGGAGTGTAAGGGGAGATTAGGGTAGAGAGGTAATGAGGGGCTGCAGATTGAGTGCATTTGTAGGTTAGTAAGAGAAGCTTGAATTGTATGTGGTACCTGATCGGAAGCCAGTGAAGTGACTTGAGAGGGGTGATATGAGCATATCGGTCTAGGTGGAGAATAAGACGGGCAGCAGAGTTCTGAACGGATTGAAGGGGGGATAGATGGTTAAGTGGGAGGCCCGTGAGGAGTAGGTTGCAGTAGTCAAGGCGAGAGGTAATGAGAGAGTGGATGAGAGTATGGGTGGTGTGCTCAGAGAGGAAAAGGCGAATTTTGCTGATGTTATAGAGAGAGAAGCGACAGGCCTTGGCTGTCTGCTGGATATGCACAGAAAAGGAGAGGGAGGAGTCGAGGATGACTCCGAGGTTGCGGGCAGATGAGACGGGGAGGATGAGGGTGTTATCGACTGAAATAGTGGAGGGAGAGGAGAAGTGGGTTTGGGTGGAAAGACAATGAGTTCGGTCTTGGCCATGTTCAGTTTCAGGTGGCGGTTGGACATCCAGGCAGCAATGTCGAATAAGCAGGCCGATACTTTGGCCTGGGTTTCCGCAGTGATATCAGGTGTGGAGAGATAAAGCTGGGTGTCCTCAGCTTAAAGATGATATTGGAAACCATGAGATGAGATCAGCGAGCCCAAGGAAGAGGTGTAGATTGAGAAAAGAAGGGGTCCAAGGACAGATCCCTGAGGAACACCAACAGAGAGCGGGATGGGGGTAGAGGAAGATCCTTGAGAATGTACTCTGAAGGTATGGTGGGAGAGATAAGAGGAGAACTAGGAGAGGACAGAGCCCTGGAATCCAAATGAGAATAGTGCGGCAAGGAGTAGATTATGATTGACAGTGTCAAAAGCGGCGGATAGGTCGAGGAGGATGAGGATGGAGTAATGACCTTTGGATTTTGCAAGGAACAGGTCATTACAGACTTTAGTGAGTGCCGTTTCTGTCTAGTGTAGAGGGCGAAAACCGGATTGCAGCGGATCAAGGATGGCATGAGAGGAGAGAAAATCAAGGCAGCGGCTGTGAACGGCGCGTTCAAGTATCTTGGAGAGGTATGGTAGGAGGGAGATGGGGCGGTAGTTGGAAGGACAGGTAGGGTCTAGTGATGGGTTTTTTGAGGAGTGGTGTGACTGCAGCATGCTTGAAGGTGTCAGGGACAGTTGCAGTGGAGAGAGAGAGGTTGAGGATATGACAGATGGGGGGGGTGACAGTAGGAGAGATGGTGTTTAGTAAGTTGGTTTGGATGGGATCAGAGGAACAGGTGGTGCATTTCGAGGAGGAAGCGGTTTCCTCCTCGGTGATATCAGGAAAAGAGGAGAAGGAGGCCTGGGTTGGTTGGTTGAGGGAGTGGGTTAAAGGGTGAAGAGGAGGAGGTGGCTTGGTAGTGAATTCGAGGTTGATCTTCTGCACCTTGTCGCGGAAGTAGTCAACCAGTGATTGAGGAGAGAGTGAGGGGGGGTGGGAGTGGAGGGCACTTTGAGGAGGGAGTTGAGGGTGGCGAAGAGACGACAAGGGTTGGAGCTGAGAGAATTAGTCAATTGGGTGTAATAGTCCTGTTTGGCAAGGAATAGGGAGGACTGGAAGGAGGATAGCATGAATTTGTAATGAATGAAGTCGGTATGGGTGTGAGATTTCCTCCAGAGGCGTTCAGCAGATCGAGCGCAGGAGCGAAGGTATCAGATTCAAGGTGTCAGCCAGGGCTGGGGATTAGTACGCCTTGTGGGACGGGGGATGGATGGTGCAAGGGTGTCCAGAGCAGAGGAGAGAGTGGCATTGTAAGCAGAGACAGCCTTGTCAACAAGACTCGGAGGACATGATGGAAGGGAGGAGATTAGAGATACTAGAGGATAAGGTGGGAGGGTCAACAGCCTGGAGATGCCTGAAAGTAGTGGTTAGTGTTGGGCGGGACTGAGGGGGAGGGTGATGAAGTGTGAAGGTGATCAGGTGATGATCGGAGAGAGGAAGAGCTGAGGCACAGAATTTGGAGGGTGAGCAGGTAGAGGAGAGGACGAGGTCAAGACAATGGCCAGTTTGGTGAGTAGGGGTGGTGGAGCTCAGCTGGAGGTTGAAGGAGGATGTCAGAGTGAGGAACTGAGAAGCGTTAAAGTCGGATGGGTTGTCAGCGTGTATGTTAAAGTCTCCAAGAATGAGGGACGGAGATGAGGGTTCAAGAAAAACGGAGAGCCAGGCATCGAAGTCGGTAAGGAAGGAAGAGAGGGACTTATCAGGGGGGCGGTAAATGACTGCAATTCTGAGTGGCAGTGGGTAGAATAGACGGATGGAGTGAACTTCAAAGGATGAGAAGCAATGGGATTGTGGTAGGAGGAGGGGTTGAAAACTACAGGAGGGCGAAAGTAGAAACCCGACGCCTCCTCCGCGGCCAACTGGGCAGGGAGTGTGGGAGAAAAGATAACCTCCATGGCATAGGGCCACGACTGAGGCAGAGTCGTCAAGGGTGAGCCAGGTTTCAGTTTGGGCGAGCAGTTGAAGGGAACGGGAGATGAAGAGATCATGGGTGAAGGAAAGTTTGTTGCAGACCGAGCGGGCATTCCACAGGGCACACGAGAAGGGGAGGGAAGAGGGGGGGGGGGAGGAGGGGAATAGAGATGAGATTGGAGACATCCTGGAATCGTTTGCATGGATAGGACGAGGATAGGTGTGGAGGACCAGGATTGGGATTAATGTCCCCAGCGGAGAACAGGAGAAGGAGTAAGTGTTACGTCTGTGCTCACCTTGCCCTCTGGTGGCTAGAACCAGTGGCTGCTGTAGACCATCACCCGTTCCAGATTTCAGGCTAGTCCAGTCCGGATCTTCCGGACTGCCAGACTTGCTTGCTTGGATTGAACCTACACAGCACCTGTAGTTTCCTGGTGATTGTTGCAGTGAGCTCCAGGTGCTGCTGGGCTTATTAGCCATTCTGAAACCTTGCTGCTTTGCCTTTGCATTGCGTCTAAGTCCCTGGTATGTTGGTGCTTGTTGCACTTCAGCCTGAGTTTGTTTCCTTGCTCTTGTTCTTGCCTGAAGTCTTGCCTGTTCTAGTTAGTCTATGTTTAGTTTAAGGTATTGCTTGTTTACTGTATTGCTTGTTTCCCCGTCTTGTTTGTATGTCTTTGTCTAGTTCTGGGTTTATCTGTGTTTGTTCCCTGCTTCAGTGGCTGCTTGCAGCTTTCAGTTCAGTCTCCTGTCTAGCTGTGTTTGTTCCCTGTTTCAGTGGCTGCTCGCAGCTTTCAGTCCTGTCCTTTAGCCTATTCTTTCCCTGCCTTGCTGTCCCTGTGCTGCCTAGCTGTTAGCCAGTCCTGCCTTGTCCAGTAGGTCCTGCCGGCCACCTGAAGCCTTGAGCTCAACTCTTGGTGGAAAGTGGCCAGGTGCAGGTGAAGCCTAACTGTTTGTCAGAGATCT
Source organism: Microcaecilia unicolor (assembly GCF_901765095.1). NCBI lineage: Eukaryota > Metazoa > Chordata > Amphibia > Gymnophiona > Siphonopidae > Microcaecilia > Microcaecilia unicolor. The sequence goes on along the minus strand of NC_044041.1, from coordinate 116,303,814 downwards.
GCCCTGTCTCTAGCGTGGGGTGGTTTTGCCTGCCACTGCTGCTCCTCGGCAGTAGCCCAAGGGCTCACAAACCCAGTGTCCAGCTTTGAAAACGTGACAGAGTATGGAGAAGAGTAGGAGAGGTACGACGATGGCGACGAAGGCGAGATGTACTCAGATAGAAAGGAGATGGATGAATAGAAGGAAGGAAATGTTTAAGGTTGAGAGCTGAGAAAAGGAAGAGGAAAAAAAAGAGATGGTGATATGACAAATACAGATGGTGGAAATTGTGTTCCTGCAGTGTACAGTGGTTTAAGATGGAGAAACAAATTAGGAAGGGACAGTGCCAAGAAGAAAAAGTGTACTGGAACCATAAGTAGTAACTGGGAGAAAAATAGATGTAAAGAGAAAAATGCCCCGCGCGCCGTTAGGCACCTAACCTTCACTACCCCAACTTGAAAGGAGTGAAATATAAATTAACATATGCATCCACTTTCTCCTATATTTTATTTATTTATTTATTACATTTGTACCCCGCTCTTTCCCACATGCAGCAGGTCCAGTGCGGCTTACATAGTAAAAGAAAGCATCTTACATGGTAAAGAATACAGTAAAACAAGGAAATGTAGGAACAATATTATAAATTGTGATGATCATAACTACTTACATGATGAAAGGCATTACAAAGAACATAATGAACTAGAATAGGGAAGGTAGACAAGAATATGATAGGTGAAAGGGAAGGAGAATGGGAGGGAAATGGTAAAGGATGGAGGGAAGAAGATGAGGGATTGAATATAACATTGGGGTCAGAGTAAGCGTCGACGTCTTAGCAGGAGTATTGTAGGTGATCTGGTGGAATTAAGCTGGTCCATTAGGGTAAACTTGCTTGAAAAAATGGGACTTTAACATTTTCCTGAAAGGTGAATAGTTATTAATAGCTCGGATGGGTCTTGGGAGAGCATCCCAAAGTTGACTACCCAGGAAGGAGAAACTGGATGCATAGTATGTTTTGTACTTGACACCTTTGCAGTTTGGGAGGTGTAGATTGAGGTATGTTCACGATGACATTGTTCTATTTCTAATTGGGAGGTCAATCAAGTTGTTCATATAACTGGGGGATTCTCCTGATATGATCTTATGGATAATTGTATGGACCTTGTAGTATATTCTCTCTTTGATGGGGAGCCAGTGAAGCCTTTCTTGAAGGCGTGAGGCGCTTTCAAATCTTGACTTGCCAAATATAAGTCTGGCTGCCGTGTTCTGGGCAGTCTGGAGACTTTTCAGGACTTGGGATTTACATCCAAGGAAAACACTGTTGCAATAATCAACCTGAGTGATGACTGTGCATTGAACCAGGTACCGGAAAGTGTTCAATGGAAGATAGGATTTCACTCACTTCAGGATCCACATCATATTAAACATTTTCTTCGTGACCAGCTTAGCGTGGTTATCGAAGGATAGATGGCTATCTATTGTAACTCCAAGGATCTTTACTGGAGATGGGGATAATTACATCTGGGGTATTGAGGGTGGCCGGGAGAGGTAGGGAGTATTGAGACGAGAGGACTAGGCATTGAGTTTTTTTCTTTATTTAATTTCATCTTAAAGGCATTGGCCCATGAGATCAAGGTGGACATACCAGTAGTGATTTTATCGGAGATTTTGAATAAATTTGATTTAAAGGGAATAAAAATGGTGACGTCATCAGTATATATAAAGGGATTAAGGCCATGTTTGGCTAATAATCTGGCCAAGGGGGAATCATCATGATATTGAAGAGTATTGGGGAGAGAGGAGATCCTTGTGGTACTCCGCATTCAGACGACCATGGGGATGATATATTTGTGGTTCCTTTAACTTGATAAGACCTGGTTGTGATGAATTCTTTTAACCAATTGATAATATTACCTCCAATTCCAAGTTTGTCCAAAAGTTTAGCAAGAATGTTATGATCTACCATGTCAAAAGCGATTGACAAATCAAATTGCAGAAGGAGGATATTGTTTCCAGTTGCGATTTCCTGTTTGAATTTAGTTATTAGAGTAAGGAGGACCGTTTCTGTGCTGTGGGCAGATCGGAAGCCTGATTGTGACTCATGAAGGATAGAAAATTTCTGAATATATTCATTTAGTTGTGAGGTCACTCTATTCTCCATTAGTTTAGTGATTAGAGGAATGGAGGCAATTGGATGGTAGTTGGTAACGTCATTTGTAGATTACTATATACACAAATATGGAACAAACTACCTAAATCAATAGTAACATAATAACATAGTAGATGACGGCAGAAAAAAAGACCTGCACGGTCCATCCAGTCTGCCCAACAAGACAACTCATGTGTGCTACTTTTTGTGTATATCCTACTTTGATTTGTACCTATGCTCTTCAGGGCACAGATCGTATAAGTCTGCCCAGCACTATCCCTGCCTCCCACCACCGGCTCTGGCACAGACCGTATAAGTCTGCCCAGCACTATCCCCGCCTCCCAACCACCAGCCCCGCCTCCCACCACCGGCTCTGGCACAGACCGTATAAGTCTACCCCAGCACTATCCCTGCCTCCCACCACCGGCTCTGGCACAGACCGTATAAGTCTACCCAGCACTATCCCTGCCTCCCACCACCGGCTCTGGCACAGACCGTATAAGTCTGCCCAGCACCATCCCCGCCTCCCAACCACCAGCCCCGCCTCCCACAACCGGCTCTGGCACAGACCGTATAAGTCTGCCCAGCACTATCCCTGCCTCCCACCACCGACTCTGGCACAGACCGTATAAGTCTGCCCAGCACTATCCCCGCCTCCCAACCTCCAGCCCCGCCTCCCACTACCGGCTCTGCTATCCAATCTCTGTTAAGCTCCTGAGGATCCATTCCTTCTGAACAGGATTCCTTTATGTTTATCCCACGCATGTTTGAATTCCGTTACCGTTTTCATCTCCATCACCTCCCGCGGGAGGGCATTCCAAGCATCCACCACTCTCTCCGTGAGAGACACATGACATAATTTCTGTAAATTATTGAAAACTAATCTATTCAACAAAGCATACTACAATAATCTATCCTAAATACCAGTTAATCAAAATTTTACACCGAGCCTTCACTAATACATAATTCTGTACTTCCCAATTATCCTTACTAATCAACATGATTTAACATTCCTGATTGTCCAAGTTAATCTATCACGATTGAAGTTAATCCAACACCTTTTATTTCTGATTACGAAAATGCACTTTCTATAACTGTATACCTAATCCTCTCTGTCTCCTTAACTCTCCATTGCCCCATGTAAGCCGCATTGAGCCTGCCATGAGTGGGAAAGCGCGGGGTACAAATGTAACAAAAAAATATATATATGTATTTCTCTTCCGGAATTGGTGATCACCATTATGGAAAATGTAAGCCACATTGAGCCTGCAAATAGGTGGGAAAATGTGGGATACAAATGCTATAAATAAATAAATACATTTAAGATGACGGGGTGGACTTTCATTGGCAAGATCGCCAAATAGGGGATGGGCTGCGAAGAAGAGATTTTTGAAGATTTGGGATCCCTAAGGACTGCAGTCATCTTCTCCATCCAAAGCAACTCAAACATCTGATTGAGCCACAGTGGGGCAGCATCAATCCATTGTAACAATATACAACACTTCACCATCAAATAGGCTTTACGCAAGAGGAGTACTGAAAATGCCACACCCTCCACTATGCCATCCATCAAATCCAGGAGAGATCTATGGAGGAGCACCGGCCAATGACGACCACACATTTATTTATTTAGACTTTGCTCACACCTTTTTCAGTAGTAGCTCAAGATGAGTTACATTCAGGTACACTGGATATTTTTCTGTCTCAGGAGGGCTCACAATCTAAGTTTGTACCTGAAGCAATGGAGGGTTAAGTGACTTGCCCAAGATCACAAGGAGCAGCAGTGGGATTTGAACCGGCCACCTCTGGATTGCAAGACCGGTGCTCTAATGCTCTAACCACTAGGCCACTCCTCCACATAGTACTCAAATGGGCCCAGAGAGTCATCCAAAAGGTCTGTAGTTGAGGACACTCCCACACACAATGCTTACATAAGGAGGTGCTAAATTGCGGAATATGAATATAGCTCTTGTTAACTGTTATGTCCCCTGAAAAGAGTTACAGCAAAATAGACATTTGTGTCAAATCTTAGTCTTATCTAAAAATTAAAATCTCATCAAAAACCAAAGTATTATATAATATAGATGTAGTTTAACTATCAAATCTCATCGAGCATCAAAGCATATACCATAACTAAATATAATTATAATCTATTGAACAAGAAGCTCTTTATTTTTTTATTTTTTTTTTTGAAATTTCAAATTTTGTTTTGTCCTCGTATGAAGAAGAGAATTCCAAAGAGACACCCCAATAACAGAGAATATGGTATTAGCCACTCTAGAACCCCTCCCCCCCCATACATTTCTAAAATGGGAGGGCAGAGAGTCAATTGATTACGCTCTATCATTATCATGTTACCCAAAACCCTTCTGTCATCACTAAATGTATACTTTATCATGTATTTCCACTAATCCACATTGAGCCTACAAAGAGGTGGGAAAATGTGGGATACAAATTCAACAAATAATAATAATAATTTATTTATTATTTATTTTATTTGTTACATTTGTATCCCACATTTTCCCACCTATTTGTAGGCTCAATGTGGCTTACATGGTAACGGAGAGGTGTTTGCAGACTCCGGTGTGAACAAATACAAAGTGATGTGGTAAGATAAAGTTCATGTGGCATGGTCACATTAGGGAATCGTGCAATGGAAAAGTTGTATTACGTCCATTACGTACTTTAGTTTTGTTGTGTTGCAAAGATCAGGCATTTAAGTTGGATCGGTAGGGTATGCCTTTTTAGGTTAGTTTTTAGTGTGATGAGAATCGAAATAGGGGAACAAACTATATCAGTAATTTGGAGGTAGAACTGTCAGTTATTTATGTAACTGCCAGTATTTTGGTGTGAATATTAGCACTAGCCCTTGATGTGGTGTGTTTGCGCCAGAATGCAAACGCGCTAGTATTCACTAACTGTGACTAGGTGCAATATTGCTATTTAAAGAATTGGTACTAGTGCTTAAGATTTAGTGCCTTTTACTGAAGTGAACCCTTTTAAATCTTTCCTGACAAAGCTGTCACTCTGGTGGATCCTCTTCTACTTCTATCCCTCTGCCTGTCGGCGTACCTCAGGGTTCTGTTCTTGGTCCCCTCCTCTTTTCTATCTACACTTCTTCCCTTGGTTCATTAATCTCATCCCATGGCTTTTCCTACCATCTCTATGCTGATGACTCCCAAATCTACCTTTCTACCCCTGATATCTCACCTTGCATCCAAACCAAAGTTTCAGCGTGCTTGTCTGACATTGCTGCCTGGATGTCTCAACGCCACCTGAAATTAAATATGACCAAAATCGAGCTTCTCATTTTCCCCCCCAAACCCACCTCCCCGCTCCCCCCATTTTCTATTTCTGTTGATGGCTCTTTCATTCTCCCTGTCTCCTCAGCTCGAAACCTTGGGGTCATCTTTGACTCTTCTCTCTCCTTCTCTGCTCATATCCAGCAGACCGCCAAGACCTGTCGTTTCTTTCTTTACAACATCCGTAAAATCCGCCCCTTTCTTTCCGAGCACTCTACCAAAACCCTCATCCACACCCTTGTCACCTCTCGTTTAGACTACTGCAATCTGCTTCTTGCTGGCCTCCCACTTAGTCACCTCTCCCCTCTCCAGTCGGTTCAAAACTCTGCTGCCCGTCTCATCTTCCGCCAGGGTCGCTTTACTCATACTACCCCTCTCCTCAAGACCCTTCACTGGCTCCCTATCCGTTTTCGCACCCTGTTCAAACTTCTTCTACTAACCTATAAATGTACTCACTCTGCTGCTCCCCAGTATCTCTCCACACTCGTCCTTCCCTACACCCCTTCCCGTGTACTCCGCTCCATGGATAAATCCTTCTTATCTGTTCCCTTCTCCACTACTGCCAACTCCAGACTTCGCGCCTTCTGTCTCGCTGCACCCTACGCCTGGAATAAACTTCCTGAGCCCCTACGTCTTGCACCATCCTTGGCCACCTTTAAATCTAGACTGAAAGCCCACCTCTTTAACATTGCTTTTGACTCGTAACCACTCGCCTCCACCTACCCTCCTCTCTTCCTTCCCGTTCACATTAATTGATTTGATTTGCTTACTTTATTTATTTTTTGTCTATTAGATTGTAAGCTCTTTGAGCAGGCTGTCTTTTTTCTATGTTTGTGCAGCGCTGCGTATGCCTTGTAGCGCTATAAAAATGCTAAATAGTAGTAGTAGTAGTAGTAGTACTGTCTAATTGTAATACACTAAAAAAAAAAAAAAACCTCCAAAAATTCCCATGCAGCAGTAGGGCAAGCTTCCCTGCTTTACAGCCCAAAGAACTTAGGTAAATGCCACCCAGCAGTGAGCCTGTGCACATGACCCCTCATCACTCTGCACCCCTCACAGGCTACCGTGAACTTGGAGAAGAGCAGATCAACCGTTCCTTGAAACTGTCTGTTTTGCTAGGTTGATGAGCAGAATGGGAGCCTTCGACAGGCTGGGAGGAAAGACTATGGGAAGCGGAAGCACTGTGGTGCCACTCGTGGCTTGGAGAATTCCTGCTCCAGCCCCCAGTATCGAAAGAGCACCATGCCAAAGACCCTGCTCTTTGCGGCAAGGGATAAGACACTGGCTGACCACCCAGGTGAGAGAGACCCGGTGACACGTGGGTTTGAGCATAAATTTCATGCCACTATGGGAGGAAGTGGATTGTAAATACCAAGCTGTGTTCTTAGTTCTTATCTATGTGTTTTTTGCTTTTCCTCTGGAAGCTGTGCCTTCTGGTCGTTGGGGCCATGCTCTTTGTGCCATCACTGACTGGACAGCCCTACTAATAGGTGGGCAGGGGGCCCATATGAAGTTCTGCCAGGATGCCATGTGGAAATTGTCAACAGGTGATGGGAGAGTAGGAAATGCATGAGGTGGGGGTGGCTTAACACTCATATTTGTGCAGGAACTCTCTCTGACGTCTGCTTCCTCTGCAGAGGATAACTCCTGGACCTCTGCCGGGACTGTGGCAGAGGGCCCAACTCCTGAGAGCCGTGTGGGCCACAGTGCCACTTTTGACCCCGGGACTCGGCGTGTTTACGTCTTCGGTGGCTCCAAGAATCAGAAGTGGTTTAATGACATGCACATCCTAGACACTGTCTCCTGGAGGTGGTCCATGGTGAAGGTATAGGGGCTAAGTGGGTGTTGGGAGGGACCCATAATTCCAATACTGACATCTCACCCCGAGTCTGCTTGACTTTATCTGCCTTTCTCCCTCTTCCAGGCATGTGGGAAGGTCCCTCCTCTGGCCTATCATAGCAGCACCTTCTTCCGGGGAGAGCTTTTCATCTTTGGAGGGGTTTTCCCTCGGCCACACCCTGAGCCAGATGGCTGCAGCGATTCCCTCTATATTTTTGACCCGCAGAATGAGATCTGGTACCAGCCCATTGTGCAGGGCAGGAAACCCGCCGCCCGCTCAGGGTCAGTGTCTCTGCAATACGAAGAGGTAGTGGAGGGCTGCAAGAGATATTCTTTAGAGATGTTTATTGGAGGAGTATCTCTGGAAAAGGAGAGGTATTTGGAGAGGCTGCCTCTAAGCTCCTGCAGGGTTTCATCTCTGGAATGCCCTGTGCATGAGTGCCGGTGATCCTACCATTTGTTTTCAAATGGGGACCAAGACTATCTCTAGGCAAAGTGGCCTGCACTCTGGGGAAAGTGGGGCCGTCTCCGATGCAGTGCCCAGCCCAGCTGCTCAGAAACAGTAGGAGCAAGCTTTTGTAGTAGTCTGTTCCTTTATGCATATTGCACCCTACATTTTCTGCTCCAGCACACTTCTCTCCCGTACCTTGCCTAGATGCTCAACACCTGACACTCTCCCCACCCCCCTCGTGCACCCTCTCAATTCTGTCCTAGCCAGTTTCAGCCTCCACCCACCTTTCCTGCCTTTACTATCGTATCTCCATTTCTTCCAAACCAATCCTTCACTCTATCCCTGTTTGTTAAACCTCTTTTGCATCCTGCAGATGCTTGCTGTCGGCACAGCCTCTGGACCAGCTCTTTTTTTGTGTGTTTGTGTGTTTCACAATCTCACCACAATAGCAGAGGGGTTTTGGTATCATGCTGCAATTAAAACAAGGCAGAATCTGCAGGAAGTGGCGGGGGGGGGGGGAGGGGGGAGGGAGCTGCCACTGGTTCTCGGGCCTTATAATGAAAAACACTAGTCTTTTCCTGAACCTGGTATGAACTTGTCTCGCTTGTCCTTCTCTTTAGACACTCAGCCTGCCTATTGCAGAGGGATCTATATGTCTTTGGGGGTTGGGACACCCCCATCTGCTTTAATGATCTACACGTTCTGGACCTGGGTAAGACTCCAGCCCCTTGCATTGGGGACTTGCCGTGCCACTTTGAGCTTGCTCCTATGCTGCTTTGTCTGCATGGTGTCGCTGAAAGGAGAGGGTTAAGGGCTGAGCTTCTACATATCTGGCTGTAATTCTCCCCCGTATTGAGTTTCTCTTATCCCTGTCTCAGGTTTGATGGAATTCTCTCCAGTGGAAGTGAGCGGCCACAGTCCATCTCCCAGGAGGTGAATAGCAAGCTCAGGTTTCTTCTTTTCCTAGGAGTTGTAATCTATTCTTTCTCTGCATCTACCTCCGCATCAAGTGTGCAACATTGACTCTTGACTGTGCTCACTTATAGCTGGCATGCATCTGCTGTTGTGTCGGACTCCCGCTTCCTTATCCATGGTGGCTACGACGGGAACCAGGCCCTGAGTGATGCCTTTAGCTTTGATGCAAGTAAGTGTAGAGAGAAACACATTATTTTGGAGATTTGCTCATGGTCTCCTGTTAGTGATGCATAGCATTGGGCGACTGTGACAGAAATACAACATTCTGTAAAGTAAAGAGTGAGAAGTCACCGGTTCTTAAGGCATAGCAACCTGTCCTGCTTGCACGTAGAAATACCCAGAATGCCTTTCTTCCACACACCAAGCACTCAAACTTGAGTGGAGCATCATGGCAGGGCAGAGGGATAGGGGAAATTAAAATCTTTGAACAGTGTTCTGTTGAGTAAATTATGTCAGTCTGAGCTGTTCAATTGCATTTCCTGTAAGAATCACACAAATAACAAATGTTCTTTAATCCCTAGAAACTAGAAATTGGACCGCTATTGTGAGTGATGCACTGCCTCAGGAGCCCCGGGCTGGGCATTCGCTATTGACCATTGGATCTACAGACCCAAGGATCGAGGAAGAAGAGAGCAGGGAAGCATCAGCTGTGACCTGGTCGCCATCTCTGCTGCTTGTTTTTGGAGGAGGCAATAATGAAGGAAAATTCTTTTCTGACACTCACAAACTGCCCTTGGAGAATCTCTTTGGCCAATAGCAGGATGGGGAGGGAGAGAGGAAGAGGTAGTGCCGAGTATTCTTAGTCTAGTGCAAGGGTGAGGAGCTGACACATAAGCATCAGCAAAATACACAGATGTGTGACCCCCCCACACACACACAGGTAAGAAGCAGGTCCTGGTGTCTGGGGAAGTTTTACCATAAATATTTATTTTCATGTATTTTTGAACATAAGAATACTACTACTACTACTACTATTTAACATTTCTAGAGCGCTACAAAGTGTACGCAGCGCTGTACAAACACAGAAGAAAGACAGTCCCTGCTCAAAGAGCTTACAATCTAATAGACAAAAAGTAAAGCATTTAAATTTAAAATATTTAAGCAGTCAAGCACAAGAGAACAGTCACAGAAGGACAGAAGATGTTGAAGGGTGGTCAGTGTGATTAGGTGTAACTCTGGTTGGAGTAGTGGGAGAAGGTGATAGGAGATATACTATAGGATGTCATTCTGAGGCCAGGCTAAGTCTAAAGCATAAAGAATAGTCATACTGGGTCAGACCAATAGTCCATTTAGCCCAGTATCCTGCTTCCAACAGTGGCAAATCCAGGTCACAAGTACCTGGCAGAAACCCAAATAGTAGCAACATTCCATGCTGTCAATCCCAGGGCAAGCAGTGCCTTCCCTATGTCTCTCAATGGCACACTGTGGACTTTTCTTCCAGGAACTTGTCCAAACCTTTTTTAAACCCAGCTATGCTAACCACTTTTACTGTATCCTTCGGCAGCGAGAAGAAATATTTTTTCCTATTTGTTTTAAAAATATTTCCATATAACTTTGAGTGTCCCCTAGTCTTTGTACTTTTTGAAAGAGTAAGAAATCAATTCACTTCTCGTTCTACACCACTCCAGGATTTTGTAGACCTCAATCATAACTACTCTCGGCTGTCTCTTCCAAGCTGAAGAGCCCTAACCTCTAGCTTTTCCTCATCTGAAAGGAGTTCCATCCCATCTATCATTTTGGTCGCTCTTCTTTGAACCTTTTCTAATTCAGTTATCTTTTTTGAGATACTGTGACTAGAACTGAATGCAATACTCAAGACGAGGTAGCACCATGGAATGATACAGAGTTAGTACTTTTGGTCTTATTTACCATCCTTTTCCTAATAATTCCTAGCATTCTGTTTGCTTTTTTGGTCGCTGCCACACACTGGCCAGAAGATTTCAGTGTATTTTCTACGATGACACCTAGATCTTTTTCTTGAGTGTTGACGCCCCCCCCCCACCCAAGGTGGACCCTAGCATCTGGTAACTATGATTTTGACTCTTGCCAGTGTGCATCACTTTGTATTTGTCCACATTAAATTTCATCTGCCATTTGGATGCCCAGTCTTCCAATTTCTTAAGCTCTTCCTGCAATTTTTCAGTCTACATGTTTTAACAACTTTGTGTCATATGCAAACTTAATCACCTCACTCGTCATTCCGATTTCCATATCCTTTATAAATATATTAAATAGCACTGGTCCCAATACAGATCCTTGCGGCACTCCACTATTCACCCTCCTCCATTGAGAAAAAATTAACCCTACCCTCTGTTTTCCGTGCGATAACCAATTCCTAATCCACAACATAACATTGCCTTCGATCCCATGGCTCTTTAATTTTCTCATGAGGAACTTTGTCAAAACCTTTCTGAAAATCTAGATACACTACATCAACCAGCTCGACTTTATCCATGTTTGTTTACGCCTTCAAAAAAATAAGCAAATTGGTGAGGCAAAACTTCCCTCGGCTGAAACCATATAATTTTATTCTTTATAATAGTTTTCACTACTTATCTGGCACCAATGTCAAGCTTACCAGTCTGCATTTTTCCAGTCCTGGGAGGAGTGTTTTTTTTTTTTATAGTTCCTCTGGTTATGAATTAATTTAATGCTTTTGTGTGTTGTTGTTTTTTTTATATAGACTTTTCAGCTGTTATTTGCAGACTGTCAAGGAAATTCTTTTATTGTACATTAGGTAAAACTCAGCCAGTGTAGACATTGTGCTTATATGGTACATGTACATCATAGATGGACTGATCCCATCATGATTTTAGCTGCTCCTGACCAGTGTGTATTTTAATTTGTAGTTTCTGGCTGTAATTTGGGGGGAGGGGAGGGGAAAGGACAGGATAACTGCTTGGTCTTTTCTTGGTGCCATGTTATGATTGCCTTAAAATGGAGGAGAATCCTGACGGCTTGGGAGACAGTATCACGCTTCCACGATCTTTAGTAATCTCCACCCCATTCCTTTAGCCTCTTTCCCTAGCTATTTAAGGAGCAATTTCAAACAGTTTCTCTTTGCACAAAGACTGTGCCTGCTTTTTACACCTAGTCTTACACAGGCCCACACATATACTGAGTCGGCACAGTCTCTTGCACCTGGTTTCTCTGCAGCTAGAATTTTACTGGAACAATATACATGGAGACTGTATTTTTCAGATCTTTGTGCACCATGATCTAAAAGTGCCCCAGTAAACCTCATCTCTGTTTTGGCTAAAAGCGTGCATGTCATTGATAATCCACCTGGTTTTGAAAGGCATTTTGATTTTTAGATGCAATTTGTCCATAAACCATTATTAGCCATGTAGGCTTGTGGAAGTGAACTGCAGGGAAGGAATGTGCTTCTGGTGCCCCAGACTCTGCTGTCAAAGAGGATACTGGGCTTGATGAACCTTTATGACCCATCTTATGTTAAAAAGACAGACATCTAGCTGCAGTAAGGGAGGACAATTTGCAGACAGATGATTCATGCAGGTAAAATGTCTTGAAATTTGGTGCTTCAGTGAGCTTGTGGTTCTGTGCCACTGAGCTCTTGCTGGAAGAGAGAGTTCACTTTCAGACATTGTCATATCTCAGTCCCTAAAGTTCCAGTTTTTCAACAACAGGTGGCAGCATTTCCCCATATACTGGAACGAGATGACAGTGGAATCTGTTGAGCTGGTGCAGTTTGTTTTATTTCTGCAGGCCTTCCTACTGTTACTTCTGGATTTGCTTATTTAAGGGATCTCTCTGTAAAACAAAAGCCTGTCTTGGTTCCTGGAGCAGCTTTCTGAAATAAAATTGTCAAACCACGCACTAAATGCGGATGAAGCGGACAATAAAAATAAATAAATCATAAACATGTTTTAGTTGAGAGAATTAGCCCAGTTCTCCAAAAATTATCGATTCTCACTTTTTGGCCCACTGAAGGGGAGTAGGTAGGATTGCAGGTCTGTCAGTGAGGGGGAGGATTCTTTAGGTGGTTTCTTCCCTTTCATTTGTGTTAAATCTGAACTTTCCATGTATACAGTGGGGAAAAAGACTTAAAATACTGAGGCCATTGTGTAAAATTGGACTTCTTTTGAGACTGGATTGTAGTTATGAGTTTTTGGTCCATAAGAACATACTTTAAGTTTTTGTATATAATGGGTCATACTCTTATATATGGTCATGTATACAACATGCTGTTTTATATGGTTTGTTTGGTACCTTAATAAATATATATTTTATTGATAAGAACAAGCTTTTGTGTGCTGTTAGCTGGCTTTGGCCTACTTGATCTATCCTGGATTACCTGAGGTGCTGTCCTAATTTTAGGGGGGGGGGGGGTGAGCTTGCAGTGGATTCTGAGTGGCTTTTTTAATCCTACCTAGATTTCTGAGAGCCAGGATCAGTGCAGGCTCTCTTATGCTAATGCTGCTTGGAGGCCCAGATATTGAGATGAAATGTGTCCAGTGCAGGACCTGTGACTTAATTGGGAAGGCAGTGGGATCTCTATCATTAGAGGTTTTTACAAGCAGGATAGTGAACCAAAATGGTGCAGAGTTTGCACTGAAAGCCCTACAAGATGAGTTTTAAAGATCTAGATACATGTACCCCATAGGAGAGAGAGCCCAGGATAAGTACCAAAAATCTCCAGTTGTGAGGAAGGGTCTGTGGCCCTGCTCTAGGAGGCAGATTTGCCTCTCTCACCATGAGCAGCAGGAGAAATGAACCACATGTGAGATCATTAGATCGATGCCAGGTTGGATCTGTTCGTCCCAGAAACCCTAGAAACAATGAGATAAGTACTCCTTCCTGTGTGCCACTTTCTCCTCCCCTTTGTTTATTTTTATCTGCTCAGCAAGGCAGAATGCATTTACATCCTCATTTCCCTCCCCCTTATGTTTAATTTTAAAACATTATCAAAAAGATTAAAAAATAGAACCCAAATGATGGCTGCTGGGAAATTTGATTGGGGGGGGGGGGGAACCTGAAGGTTTGGTGGATGCTCATGCCACATGCATCTGATTGCTGAGCTTGCACATATTCTTTTGGGGTATAAATAATGTACAAGGCTGTCCCTGCAGCTCACCAGATAAGATCTCTGGCAGAATTCAGCATAAAAAAAACTGGTTGGAACCTTTGAGGTTAGTTACAGTCAGTGTGTTCTTTCTAGCAAAAAAGGTGCAGGTACTCAAATGCTAGGCCACCCTTCAGGATTGGGGTGATCACTGAGAGACCCACCCCATAATAGCCAGGCCCCCTGCAACCAGTCACAGAATCTATGACAAGGTAGAATTGGTGTGTAGAGCCTGAGCTCTATCATTAAAACTTGGGGTCCATGGATCAATTTTAACAGACAATGGAAAAGGTGCCGGTACTCAGTACCCCCTCAAAAAAAAGCCCTGATTACAGTTTATTAAAACTTGATGTACCACTCAGCCTTTGTCGATTAGAGTGGTTTACAAACAAATATAAAATCAGTTAATAAAAACTCCATTAAAAAAGAGGACAGACCTGTCTAGTTCATTCCAAAGAAGAGGAAAAACAACAACGGTCACTTATAAAGCAGCAGCAAACCTTGGTGGGAGAGATTTTCCTTTCCAGTGATTTGAACACATGACTTCACCACTACAGGCTTTCTTGCTGTTGCAGGAAACTTAAAATCTACAAGGCTTTCACTGGTGTTGGCTTGAGTCTGTCTCAGGTGATGTTGGCACACATTTCAGCATACAGAGGCAGAGCAAAGCAGCACAATGTTGCTGTGGGGTCTTCCAACATTTTTCTTCACTAAAATTTGCTGAATACCTTCCCATTCTTCCCCTTCTCCAGAAAACAGCAGAAGCACTTAATATTATCCTGCTGGCTGGGGCAAAGTTTGGTGATAACAGGCAATATTCTGTGGTGTTGTACCTCTTCTGCCAACAGAGGGCATGTTGTTCATGTCAGCTCAAAGTTTCACCCACCTCCAAATAACTTAATGCTCTATCTGCAAGTTCTGTTCTGAAGTTACATGCTCACCCATAATGCTTAATGCCAGTTGCAAAAAAATAAAAATACTTTTTTTTTTTATTGAGGCACTACCCACCCATGGTACAATGCACATGCAGGGTGCCAATCGCAAGATAATTGCATTGTCCAAGATCGATGCTGGGATGAAAATTGCCCAGGACCAAAATATGGATCACTGAGGCAATAAATAGAAAAACATCTCAATAAAAAAGCCAGGTACTGTGGAACTGATTTGTCACTTGGTAAGTTTTAGGCTTTCTGTAGTTGACTGAGACCTGTAATCAATTACAAGGCATCAACAAGCACAGAAGAACAAAGAGCCATCGCACAGGTCGATACAAGCAGGCAAACACAGCGAAGGTGACACCAAAGAAGACGTAAAAACGTCCAACGGACTCAGAGAGTTCACATTAGAGGTTTTATTCAAAGTATGCAATGGACGTGACATGAATCGTGTTTTGGCCACAAAGGCCTGCCTCAGGAGTCCCTGTAAAGTGCCAATATAAAAGCACTCTATAGCATCTGAAAGTAATGACCTAGTCTTTGGTGTAACAAGTACAGGAGCGCCACTTACAAAGTAGAACAGCAATACAGCAAAATGTTGTGTGAATAAAGCTTCATTTATTAAGTTTGATGAACCACCTATTACATAACAAAAATGTAGGGGCGGACAATGTTGTTCCGCACATCAAAGAAAGATTATTCTAAAGCCAATTATTGTAAGGGCACCACGTATTTAGAGACCCGACACAGGACTGTTTTAGCGGTAAGAGACTGCCTGCCTCAGGGGTCATACAATCTGGATGGTATGAACAGAGGATTCTGAATGAAGTAATGGTGCATAAAAGAGAACTAGCCTTAGCTCACTCGGTTAAGCCGTGTTCAGATGTGATGAACAATATTCCCACACTTGAGAATATTGTTGGTCATGTCTGAGTATGATTTTGACGCAGATGAGGGTCTCCAATGAAAACGGCTAAAGCAAGCAAGCGATAGGCCCCTGGATAAAGCCGTGTTGGTTTACCCAAGAATGAGCAGAAGGAACACCTATCTCCACAGAAATAATCAGGGGTCAAGCAGAAAGACTGAAAAAGCTATCATCGATGAAAGAGGTTATGGTCCAGAGCAAATTTACAATTGTGACAAGATGGGCTTTGCTATCTCATGCTTCCTGAGCAGACCTTAGCCAGTAAATCTGAGGAATAAAAGGCATGGGGTTTCAAATTGATAAAAGACAGTGACTTTGCCACTGTGCATAGGGAAATCGAGGTCTCCCCGGTGTTTCCATCACAAAAAAACTTGCAAATGCTAGCATTTTCTTACCATCACAGTAAAAATGCATGGATGACTGACATTTTTGAGGAATGGTTTCACAACCTTTTTTTTGCCATCTGTGTGTGCACATTTAAGGAAAAAAAAGTTGGAACCTAAAGCACTTCTGCTACTGGACAACTGCCCAGCCCATCCCTTGGAAGAATACCGTATCAGCTGTGATAGGAAAATTAAGGTCAGTTACCTCCCAAAAAACACTACCTCCAAGATTCAACCTTTGAACCAATTTGTCATTTCAACATTCAAAATACATTATCACAGAAATTTTTATATAAATCATGTTTATTAAAGATCAATAACCTGTACAAGTATCAACATAAAAATTGTAACAAATCATCACATCAAATTGCCATGCTCTTCTTGTACAGAGGTCCTCAACGCAAGTCAACAAGTTTTAACATAATTCTCCCTTACTAACACCCCTTCCCTACCCTCCATCCCTCCCCTATAACTCCCCCCTCCCCACCCCCCACCCTTTGTCATCAGGTATAAACAAGACACCTCTAAAAATTTAACAGTTTGCTCCTGGCAGCTGGGGTCAGTGTATTTAAAAGTGGGCTCCAGGTATTTTGGAAGGCCCGTCCAGTTTTGGATTTAAAGTCTCTCACTCCCATTCTTTCAGTTCGCATGAGCGTTATCATACGAATCCGCCACTGAGCGTAAGATGGATAGTGATGTGATATCCACTCCGATAAAATCACTTGCTTAGTCACTATGATTGTTTTTTGTACAAATGCTGTAAATCCAGATGGTATGGGGTGGACAAATATTGGATGGCCTAACAACAATCCGGAATTATATTTCCACCTGGTCTGCCAAATGTCAGAGACGTATTGTATTATCTGTTTCCAGTATCGTACTATTCCTCTACATTTCCAAAGCATGGGTCCCAGGGTGGCCCCAGGTTCTCTACACTTGGGGCATCCTCCCCATGATGAAAGTCCTATGTGAAAAGCTCTTCTCGGTGAGATATATAGCCGAAGCGCCACTTTGTACTGCATCTCCCAATGTGAAATCATAACTGATTGTTTCCTCAATGTTAATACATGTGCTGTAAACTGAGGCAATGTAAGATCTATCGATATGTCTTGCTTCCATTGGGACAGTAGTTTAACATAGTCCAACTCCTGAGCAGTATCTCTGATGTGTCTGTGGTGGAATTTAAGTGGCACCCGTTGTTGCGCCGTTAAAGAATACGCCAGGGCCAATTCTTCTTGGACGTCTTCAGCCAGATCTTCCCAGGATAAGGATTGTATATAATGCCTGAGCTGACAGTAATGGAATTCATCTAAGGGGGATAGTCCATACTCTCCTTGAAGCTCCCGGAAAGGTTTTATCCGCCCCTCGAGATTGACAGCTTGTAGTAAGTACACCATTCCTTTTCGTTTCCAACGCTGGAATGCTGGGTATAGGGTCCCGGGAGGGAAAGCCGGATTCCCACAGATTGATTGGAACGGAGTAATTTTTGCAGAAAAGTTATGCAATTTACAAATCCATTTCCACACAGCTTTTGCCGAGCCCATTATTCCTGTTCTTTTTAATATGTATGGTATAGGGGGCCCAGACGCGTGTAGGTAGCTGCTAAAATGTACTTCTGGGTACAAGCCCAACTCTATTGATGTATCAGTGTAATCCTGAGTTCCCCGGAACCAATCATTGATGTGGCGCATTCCACTAGCCACTGTCATGTGTTTTATGTTTAGCAAGCCCAAGCCGCCATACTCCACTGGGACACACAATGTAGCATAAGGGAGACGAGGCCTTTTTTCTTCCACAAGAAATTTTGCACCATTTTAATCAATTTCCGCTCATCCTTCCTTTTTAAATATAATGGAAGAGCTTGAAAGGTGTATAACCATCTGGGGGCTATGACCATATTATATAGGGCAATTCTACCCAAGAGAGAAAGTGGAAGGGGCCCCCAGGCCTCCAGTTGCTTGTTACTGTCTTGCAGCAGCCTTTGCATATTATGTTCATAAAGCTTTGACAAGTCCATAGTAATATGTACTCCCAAGTATTTTAAGAAAGTTTGTGTCCATTGGAAAGGAAAGTTTCCTGACCATGTTGTCTGCACCTCCGGGGTCACCGGCAGGGCCATAGATTTGTGCAAGTTTAATCTGAAGCCAGAGTACTTCCCGTATCGCTCAATTATTTGTAGCAGAATCTTTAGAGTTTTAGAGGGCTCTCTCAAAATTACTAGTAAATCATCTGTATAAGCTAAGATTCTAACATCCTGTCCTGCCAGACTAACCCCCCGGAGATCTGGAGCCGAGGAGACCCTTCGCAACAGGGGCTCCAGAGACAACAAAAATAATAGGGGAGACAAGGGGCATCCCTGTCTTGTACCACGATGGATCTCAAACTCCGGCTCTCTGGAGCCATTTATCAGCACAGCTGCCCTGGGTTGATCATATAGTGTTTGGGCCGCCCGACTAAACCACCCCTCTATGCCCATGGCCGCCAAAGTCTGAAACATAAACACCCACCCAACCTGATCAAAAGCCTTTTCAGCATCCAAGCTCAGTATCAGGGTGGGTGCCCCAGTCTGTTGGCTAGCAGCCATGGCCATCAGGGTCTTCCTAATATTGTGGCCCGATTGGCGACCTTTCACAAACCCAACCTGCTCTGAACCTATTAGTGATGGAAGGCATTCCGCTAACCGTTCAGCCATTATCTTTGCCAGGATCTTCGTGTCAACATTTAGTAATGATATCGGCCGATAAGATTCTACCTTATCTAAAGGTTTTCCGGGCTTTGGAATTAAGGTTATGAGCGCTGAATTGGCATAACTCGGGAATTCCCTCCTCTCCACCACCTCCCGGTAATATTCTAACAAAGAAGCCAGGGCCTCCCCTGTCAATAGTTTATAGTATTCCCCGGAAAATCCATCTGGTCCAGGAGCAGACCACAACTTCAACGTTTTAATCACGTGCTGTAACTCTGTCATTGTTAAGGGTTTGTTCAAATTCTCTAGCTGTGCCTCTGTTACCCTCGGTAGCCCCACCTGGGATAGATATTCTCGTATTTCCGAATCGGGGAGAGGTGAGTTCTTTTGATAAAGTGTTGCAAAATATTTCGTGAATGCCTGTCCAATCTTTTGGCTATCAGTTAGTAGATTCCCGTTAACATCTGTCAGTGTGGTAACCGTCCTTGGGGCTCCCGTATTTTTAATCAGGCGTCCCAGCATTCTACCTGCCCGGTTACCATGCCTCTGTAGTTTATATTTATAAAAGAGAGCTGATTTCATTTCTTTTTCATGTAGGAGACTATTCAACGCCACCTGAGCAACTTTTAGGTTTTCTAGAGTTATTGCCGTCGGGTGGTGCAGGTGAATTCTTTTTGCCTTTTGCAATTGACGTTCTAAACTCAGGATGGCTGCCGTTCTCTTTTTATTTTTAATGGTACAATAAGCTATAATAGCCCCCCGTACAACTGCTTTAGAGGCGGTCCAAAACAGTTCAGGCTGGTGCATAGCATGCCAGTTATTGTATGTCATGTATTGTTCCCAACTTTTCCGTATGTGTACCCGCAGGCGTGAGTCCTGGTATAGGTGTGCTGGGAATCTCCACCCCCTGCTCCCCCTAGCCTCTATGTTAATGTTAAGATCTATCCACACCAATGCATGGTCTGCCACTTCCTCTGGGCCTATTGATGTTTTTCCTACCAGGTGAAATAGAGAGCGTGTCAGCAAAATATAGTCTATTCGAGCAAATGTACCATGAGCTCTCGACCTGTGCGTGTAGTCTTTCTCTCCTGGGTGGTGTATTCTCCAAGGGTCTACCAGGTCAAGGGTCTTATTAAATGACTGAAATTCTCTAGCCCTTGTTCCCCTATATTGTGATTCTTTTGTACTTGAGCAATCTTGCCGAGGGTCAATCACCGCATTAAAATCTCCCACTACAATCATATTCCCATTCCTATTTTGCAAGCATTTCCCTGCTAGTTTTGGGAGGAAAGATGTATCATGATTATTAGGACCATAAAGAACCAAAAGTAGCAATTCCTTACCCTGCAACCATATATTTAACAATATGTAATCTCCCTTGGTTCCCTTATCTATCACAGTTGCTTTATATGGGAGTCCTTTCCTAAACAATACCGCCACCCCTCCTTTGCGGCTTTGAGATGATGCCGCAAATACCTCACCAACCCAATATTTTTGCAGTTTAGAATGTTCTAGGTCAGTAAGGCGTGTTTCTTGAAGGCAAGTAATATCGGCCTTATGCCTCTTTAACGCTGAGAGAATCTTAGATCTCTTGATTGGGGAACTAATACCCCCAACATTCCATGATATTATCCTAGTGGACATCTCCCAGGGCTTCTGTTTTCAGTGACCAGTCTCCTCATTCCCAGCTTATTATGAGTACCCCCCAGCTCCAAGATCTCAGTCCCAAAACTTACCACTAGAAATCTCTTTAGTTCAAACAACTCCCCCAATCTGCCCTGCCTAAGTGTATTCCTACCCCACTGGTGCCCTGCTATTACTTTCATGTTTTTAACCCCTGTATCCCAACCTCCCTTCATATCCAACCCTATAGCCATGCTCCTAGGTCCAAGCCTGGAGCTGGTAAGAGATCACCTGAAGTGCTACGAGCCCTCAACTCCAATAAAACAATAACTTTAACATTATCTGCTCACCACTGCCATTATAGATTATAGTCTTATGGTCAGTAAAGTTACCATGCACTCTAGTCTCCTGCCAGGGCGTCCTGATCACGGAGACCAATTTTTGCTGCATCTGGTGTGTTGAATGACCGCCATTGTCCTTGGATTTGTACTTTCAAAGTTGCTGGGTATTGGAGAACAAAGCAAATTTGTTTTTGAACTAACGAGGAACACAGAGAGTGAAATTTACGTCTCCGCTCCTGAACTCCTATTGAATAGTCCTGGAACATCAGAATTTGTCGTCCTTCATGCTTTAACTCTCCCCTGCGGATCTTGAATCCTTGCAGTACTTCCATTTTGTGCCGATAATTTAACAGCTTTGCTATAATCACTCATGGTCTTCCCTGGGGTTCTCTGCTGTGGCCCACCCTGTGCGCTCTTTCAATGATCAGGGGCCCAAAGGAGTCTGATAGCGCCAGTTCTTTTGATAGCCATCCGGTAAGCCACTCCACCAAATTTTTATCAGGTATGTTTTCCGATAGACCTACAATCCGCACGTTGTTCCTGCAGGAGCGGTTTTCAAGATCCTCTAACTTGTCCGCATGTTCTTGGAGTTGTTGTTTGATATCATGTAAATCTACGCCATAGCCGCGGGAATCATCTTCCAGAGCAGAAGCCCTGGTCTCAAGGTCCTCCGTTCGTGTCTCTAAGCCTTCCAATTTTGTGTGGAAAACATCCAGCTTTTGATCTAGTGCATCCCATTTGGGTTGCCAAGCCTTTGCCACCGCCATAGTTAGCTGCTCGAGGTGCGACGCCGAAAAAGTCTGGCCTGCTGAAAGCGGGTCCTCCGCCATCTTGGATTCCAGAGTGGGCGCTTTAATCTTGTCTTTTTCTTTTTTCCCCGTTCGTAGCGCCATTCCAGGGGGAGATTGCTTGAGATATTTGTCCATACAGGTATATTTCGCCCGATTTCGGTCTCCGGAGTTTATGCTTTGCAGTGGTTATATAGATTTAGGAGCGAGGGCTCTCGAGCTGCAGCAGAACACATCTGTTCAGCTCATCGCGTCACGTGATCTCCTATCACAGAAATTTAATAAAATCATTGATGAGGAAATAACCATAACTAAATGTCTGAAAAAACTAACACTCTCCAGTGTTTTCGATCTAGTAGGAAGGGCATGGGATGTAATAAAACCATCTACAATTGAAAAGTGCTGTGCCAGAAACAGGGAAACCGGAAGGTGAGTTGGACTCCAAAGAGAAGACGGAAGCTCTGTGTCAAGAACTGTTCATGCAGTGTGGTATTGAGGGCAACATGGAATGGATTCATATCGTCAACGAGTGCCCTACATATGATCGCCTAAATGACCAGACAGTTGCAGCGAATGCTTTTAAGTCGTCATGCATGTACTGAAAATTTGTCTCGGGACAGCAGTGATGAAGATGACTCTCCATCTCCACCACCAAAACTTACATTGGCTTTAGCGGCAATGGATACTGTTCTTCAATGGCTGCAGTCTGAAAATGTGGACATGATTAATATTCTTCATTTGAAATCGAATATTGAAATTGCAAAATGGAAGAAATGAGAAACATCAACACAGTCAACTCTGGACTCATTTACTAGACCAGTATGTTAATTTAGCCTGTGTTTTCTGTGTTGTGACCACTTTCACTTTTAATTTGTGGATATGATGTTTAATGAAGTCCCATTTGATTTTTCAATGAAACGTGCAGCCTTTTACTGAACTGGAATAGGTGTGCCAGTTCGGGTAATAGAGACACGATATAATATGGACTCAATGCAATGTAAAAATTTGAATCCCGTCTTGCGCATTCTATCAGATCTGTGGTGTATCTGGCTAATGAGGGCCCAGAATCGGCCTCTTTTCCTCCTGGTTGATGTACAGCAGGGCATAACCATTCTTACAAGATTTGGAAAAATATTCCAAACACCTACTTAAAGCCATCTTTGGCTCCTCTGGTGCATATGCTAGAATGGCTGGCAAAAAGTCATAGGTGGCTGTAGAATGACCTGTTGTATGCATTTGGATGGCTGAATACCAACCAGATGACCTTGCATAGGCGACAACATTGTTGATGAGAAGGTTAGAGAGTAAATTTCATAAAGGACCTTTGTATCACTCTCTTAGACCTTTGTCCGAAAGGCTGGGTCAACTTCTAGAATGCCACAATTTCTGAATAACAAGAAACCTTCCTCTCAGGAGAAACATTACCAGCCATGTGGATGACCATCACTACAGCGCACTAAACCAGTGGTTCCCAAACCTGGTCCTGGAGGCACCCCAGCCAGTCAGGTTTTCAGGATATCCACAGTGAATATTCATGAAAGAGTTTCATGCCTCCAGGACCAGATTTGGGAACCACTGCATTAAGCAACAATTATACCAGAAAAGGAAAAGACTTAATCATCACCCAAAAAAGCAATCCCAGTTACTTTCACAAAACCTGGGCTGTGAAACAAGGGTCAGATGAATATGCAGAATTATAATGATTGGTTACTGTTTATCTTTAACTGTCCTCAAACTAACCCCTTCAAAGCAGGCTGTCCCACACCTTTAAGAGAGATTTCCTTGGCAGTGATTCATTCCTGTCTACAAGCAAATATAATTGAGAAGGTCCTATGATTTCATACAAGCAAGGATTTAGTTCCATTTCTTCTCATTTCACCAAAATGGACCTCGACAAGGTCAAGAGTAAAAGTCAAGATGAATTTGTTAGCCATCATTCTACCCCTTTTCCACCCCAATGATTGGCTAGCCACACTGAACCAGCAAGATATGTACATCCACATAACCATTCATACCAGTCACAGGAAATTCTTGCATTTTAGTGCTCATAGTGAACTCTTCCACTACTGAGTCCTTCCCTTTGGTCTTCCCTCTGCCCCAAGTATGGTCACAAAATTTGTGGCTGTAGCAGCTTCTGGTCTCCCCTACCTCAATGCAGAGAAACACATACCATCAGACTCATGTGAAACCACCATAGATACTTTTTATCAACTGAATTAGTAATAAAATATTTTCAAATCAACTTTCTGTTCTATAGAATGTATTGAAGCTCAAATATTTTGCATTTGGCTCACACCCTTTTCAGCAGTAGCTCAAGGTAAGTTACATTCAGGTACCTGTCAGGCTCACAATCTAATTTTGTACCTGAGGCAATGGAGGGTTAAGTGATTTACCGAAGATCACAAGGAACAGAAGTGGGATTTAAACCTGACACTGTTGGATGTTATGCTCAGTGCTTTAACCACTAGACAACTACTCCACTCCATGATGGTTTTTGCCTCTAAAGAGTTGTAAACTACAAGCCAGTAAGTAATTTCTGTGTTATGTAAATTAATGGAAACACTTTTAAAAGAGAGAACTTCTAGTCTCTTTTCAATGACCATTTTTCCAAAGTGGCTGTATGTATTACAACTTCATCCTATTAAGTTGACCCAGAAGGAATTGAGTCAGTTGTGTGGAATGATACTGACGTTTTGTTGGGGGGGGGGGGGGGGGAGGGGCAGGAGGCCTAAGATGTGGCTTTTCTGTATGGCAGCTAGGCAGTGGTGGGGTGTCTGGGCTTTGCCAGACTTCAGGAGTTATAATCAGAAGGATTGGATCCGGGCAACGTTGGATTATACCCCAGTGCCTTTAGAAAGGGATCATTTTGCACCCTGGCATCTCTTCTTGCTCCATGCCCCTACCTTACTGTTACCCAGCACAGTGTGGCATAGCTGGCTTTTGAAACCCTTGAGGGAATTATGGGTGGACCTGATGAAACTCGGTGGGGTGGGGGGGGGGGGAATATCTTATATGTACGGTACTCTTGCCTATTTGGGGCAATGGAGGATTCACTCCTGGTTTGGAGAGTGGAGTGTTTGTACAATGGAAGGCCTTGGGATTCTTCCTCTTGGAACATTTTTTACAACTGCAGGATCTTTCTGACAGTTTGAAGATTTGCCAGTGGCAATCTGGGAGGGTAGGGGTGCAGCTTTTGCTTACTGACAACTGGCACACTATGTGGGTTCATTGAAAAGGCCTGGACTGAAGTAGGCCCATCATTGGGATTGCTTAATGTCCCCCATTTAATGAAGGGAACCCCTCATTTGGTTCAAGGGGCCGACTTGCTTGAATGTCAGTTTCGGATTCTCCACAGAGCCTATTCCCCCCCCCCCCCAAACGTGCATATAAGGCCCATATCTTACAGTCGCTTATTTGTGAAAAATGTGGCACGGCTGAGGGCACCTTGTTCCATGTTTTCTGGGATTATCCAGATATCTTTATTTTTTTGGAGCGAGATGGCTATTTATTTAAGTCAGCTGCTCAGTAGGGTTCACCTCATTTGTGGTTTGGATTTTGAGCTCAATGTGGGGAGGGGTAAGGGGGTGGTCCCATTTTTCATAGGGCTGCTTTGGTGGGGATAAAGTATACTTTACAATGGCTGTATCCAGAGGGTCCTAATGTATTGGCAATGGAGGAATCAGTTCCATATTCTTATGATATGGGAAGCAAAGGAGGCCCACTTTACCCTTAAGCACTCCCAATGTTTTCCGGCAGTTTGGGGTATATATGTTCAGTCTCTTCCAGAGCGCACTGGAAGTGCCATCCTTAACAAATTGCAATGCTAATGTTTTTGGGTGTCTTGTTTTTTTTTTAAATTTCTCTTTTGTCTCCTAGTCCATACCAGAATTATATTGCATCATAGAAGGTGGAGAGCTGCTGGAATAGGTTGGGGGAGGTGGGAGGGGGGGACTGATTTCTGGTTATTTATTTTTAATAAGTCCTGGAGGAAGCTATAAGAGCTCAGGTCTCTTCCCAAGGAATAACAGGTATGTCCAGTGGTGTGCTGGAGCAGGCTCTCATGGGCTCGCGAGAGCCGTTTGTTAAATTTTGAAGAATTTTGGGAGCCGGTTGTTAAAGTAGGCCCTCCATGGCTACTTTAACTACTGGCTCCCAAAATGTGGGCTTGGGCTCCCACCTCAATTCTCTTTTACTTTGCTGGTGGGATGCTGAGCTTCGCCAGCCAAGTGAATAGACTACTGCTGCTCCCTGCTCCTTATTTCCAGCTCTGAGCAGCAGGCTGGGACTTCTCCTGCATGTGCAAGAAGTCCCAGCTTGCTGCTCAGAGCCAGAAACAAGCAGTGGGGTGTGGTGGCAGTCTATAGCATGCCTATATGAGGTGGAGAGAGAGGGGCATGTGTTGTCCCCCCAGTCCATCCATGCCCCCCCTCAAATTGCAGGGCTGGCTATGCCCAGAGAGAGAGAGACCGTTGTTAAAAATTTACCAGCACACCCCTGGGTATGTCTGGCCCCTTTGAGGGTCTGCTTATCCCCTTCATGTTGGCTTGCTGATAGGTTAAGAATGTGTACTATAAGAGGGGGATTAGGATCTTTATGGGGTTAGTTTGGGCGATGGGAGGGATTGGTTGGGCGGGAGAGGTTTTTTGTTGCACTTAAAATGATTGAACTGATAAAGTATATTGTTTGTATACTGCGGTATTTTGGTTCAATAAAAATTGTTTACAGTTAAAAGAGAGAATAGTCAAGATTTTGGAACCCAATGGATTACAGGACCTGAGGCAACATGATTTCACTAGAAGCAGGTCTTGTCAGAGAAATCTGATTAATTTCTTTGGGTGACCAGAGAGTTGAATCAAGGGAGAGTGCTAGATGTGGTGTATTTAGATTTTAGCAAAGCCTTTGACACGGATTTGCATAGACGAGTGCCCTCGGTATGGGTCCTAAAGTGACTGACTGGGTTAGGAACTGGTTGAAAGGAAAGGCAACAAAGGGTAGTGGTAAATGGATCTCATTCTGAGGAAAAGGATGTTACTAGTGGTGTACCGCAAGGTTCAGTTCTTGAGCCGGTTTTTTTGTAACATTTTTGTAAGCAATATTGCTGAAGGGCTGTCTGGTAAGGTTTGCCTCTTTGTGGATGATACCAAAAGCTACAATAGGGTAGACACTCCTGATGGTGTGGATAACATGAGGAAGAACTTGGCAAAACTAGAGGAATGGTCTGGAATATGATAGCTTAGATTTAATGCTAAAAAATGCGGGGTCATGCATTTGGGCTGCAAAAACCTGTTACGATTCTGCCCATGTTTCAGGCTCTCAGTCATCTCGCCACCTGGTGGCTGCATTGAACTGGCTGGTTATTGTCACCCATTCCAGATTTCAGCCCAGTCCGGTCCGGATCTTCCAGACTGCCAGACTTGCTCTTTTTGAACCTGCACAGCTCCCATAGTTGCCTGGTGATTGCTGCAGCTTGAGCCTCAGCTGCTGCTGGGCTTATTAGTCAGTTGGAAATTCTCTGCCTTTGCCTTTACATCGTCTAAGGTCCCTGGTATGTTGGTGCTGTGTGCACGTCTGCCAAGTCTGGTTTCATGTTTTAGTTTCTTGCCTGATTCTGCTGCCTGCCCTGACCTGGCTAGTATCCTGGTTTTCTCTTCTGTCTGCTGCCTGCCCAGACCCGGCTTGTCCTTTGGTTTACTCTTCTGTTCTGTGTTTAGTCCTTGTCTGTTTGTGTCTTTAGATACTTTTCTGCAGCTTTCAGTTCTGTCTTTGTCAGTATTTGTTCCCTTTTTCAGTGGCTGCTTGCAGCTTTCAGTCTTGCCCTTTAGCTTTCCCTTCCTTGCTTGCTGCTTCTGTATGTTCCTTTCCCCTCTGGCTCTGAGTCCTGGTTCAGCCTAGGGGGTATCCTGTCCTGCCCAGTAAGTCCTGCCGGCCACCTGCAGCCAGGGGCTCAACTCCTGGTGAAAAGTGGCCAAGCGCAGGTGAAGTTTAAGTGTGCCTGCTCTGCTTATTCCTGCCTGTTAGCCTCTGCTGCAACTCCAGTCCGGGGTTCCAGTCCTGTTCTGCCTGGTCTCCGGTGTGGGGTGGTTTTGCCTGCCACTGCCGCTCTTCGGCAGTGGCCAAAGGGCTCATAAACCTAGTTTCAGTGTTGGAAACGTGACAAAACCTGAGAGAACAATACAGTTTCGGGGGTGAAGAACTTTTGTGCATGAAAGAGGAGCGAGGCTTTGGTGTGATTGTATGTGACAATCTTAAGGTGGCAAAACAGGTAGAAAAGACGACAGCAAAAGCTTGAAGGATGCTTGGATGCATAGAGAGAGGACTGGCCAGTAGGAAAAAGGAGGTGATGATGTCCCTGTATAAGACTCTGGTGAGATCTCATTTAGACTAATGTGTACAATTCTGGAGACCACATCTTCAAAAGGATATAAACAGGATGGAGACAGTTCAGAGGGTGGTTACTAAAATGGTCAGTGGTCTTCATCATAAAGCATAGGGGTACAGATTTAAAGATCTCAATATGTATACTCTGGAAGAAAGGCAGGAGAGGAGAGATATTACAAAGACATTTAAATACCTATGCAATATCAGGGCCACCGAGAGCCAGAGCCGGGCCCGGGACAAGGCCGCCCCGCCCCCCCCACCCAAGGTCAAGGTCGTCATCGCCGGGCTCCCCCACCCGAGGTCGCCAGGCCCCCCACCCGCTACCGGGCCCTGAACTAACCTTAAACGCCTCCTTTCACCACCTTCGCAGCAAGCAGCAGCAGGGCAGACCTTTCCTTCCTTCCATGCCCCGCCCTCGTGGACGTTACGTCAGGCGAGGGCGGGACACGGAAGGAAGGAGTGGCCTGCCCTGCTGCTGCTTGCTGAGAAGGTGGTGAAAGGAGGCGTTTAAGGTTAGTTCCGGGAGCGATGGCGGGCTGGCCGGACTGCGGTGGCACCGGGCCCGGGGACTTTTGTCCTCCCTGTCTCCCCCTCTCGGCGGCCTTGTGAAACATAAATGCACAAGAGAAGGTGAATCTCAATTGAAATGAAGCTCTGGAACGAGGGGGAATAGGATGAAGGTGACAGGGGATAGACTCAAAAGTAACCTAAGGAAATACTTCTTTACAGAAAGGTTGGTGAATTTGTGGAATGGCCTCTCGGCGGAACTGGTGAAGCACAAAACAGTATCTGAATTGGAGAGCTTGGGACAAGTACATAGGGTCTAAGGGAGTGATAGGGAGAGTAGATGACATGGATGGGCAGATTAGATAGGCTAAATGGTCTTTATCTACCTACATTTTTCTAGGTTTCTAGGATATAAATGACACAAATTAATTTAAATTATTCATCACATTCTTCCATGTGAAAGTGAAGTCTGAATTCTGTACAGGATTTGACAAAATTTCAATATAGAACCTGTATATACTCTACATTCCCTCAACAGTGGAGCTAAGACCTGTAGCCTTACAGCTCAGCATACCTATATACAGTAGAACTTCATTATAAGTGGATGAAACATTTTGCCTCGGCTGAGAAAATAGGACTTCCGATGTATTTCACATGGTCCCGTGACTTCAAAGGATTATGTATATAAAGAACTCTTATGGCGGTTGCGCTTCTAGTGAACTGACTTACGACTGGTACTGATATTCAACAAAGGTAGACATTCTGCACTTGATTTGGAAATGAAAATCACCATAATTACTGATATTGAGAATGGACAAAAACAGTCAACCATATGTGCAAGACTAAATCTTGCAAAACAAACAGTATAAGATTCTGTTGTTAGTTTTCAAAGTATTAACTAATAGGATTTCTTCTCTTATTGCCTCTAGTTTTCATCTGCATCAACCTGTAAGGTCTCTAAGATCAGCCTCTAGCAATATTGGATGTTCTTTCTTTCAAATTGACAGGGCCAAAGTTCTGGAATACCCTACCCTTAGCGGTAAGGTCTTTGAAGAACATGTCTGATATTAAGAAAGTTTTGAAAACTGGTCTATTTCAGAGAGCATTCTAAACCTATTAAGTTAGGAATTTTGAATAGAAGTGCTGTTCTTTTCCAATTCTGGACTGTTTTTATGTGATTATATTCTGTGTTTAATATTATGATTATATTTTGTTACCCACGGAGGCTAAAAATATATATGTAAATAAATAAAGATGGCAGGAAAATGAAAAGCTTAAGCAAGCGTTTGAAATGTCTTCGACTGCAAGTAGAAAGTGTTTGCGAATGGCAGCATTCGAAGACATAGAATCAGTGCAGTTAAAGTGGTTTCATCTGGCACAATCACAGAACGCGTGGAAAAGTGGACATTTTCACCAAGAAATTAATGCACGACGCATTGTAGTGCAGCATTGGATGGTTGGACAGATTCAAAGACAAATATGGAATTGTGTTTTGTGAGGTGTTTGGCAAAACAGCAGCAGTGGACGAGAAAAGCGTCACCAAATGGATGACAACAGTTCTACCAAATCTGTTGTCATCATACGTACATGCGATATCTTTAATGCTGATGAAACAGGCATTTTGTTTACACCTACTTCCTAAAAAGACCATGTGCTTCAAAGGGGATGCATGTCACGGGGGCAAACAAAACAAAGAATGCTTGACTGCAATGGTTTGTGCAAATATGAATGGCAGCGAAAAACTGCCACTGTTAATCATTGGCAAGTTCAAGGGATCCTTCTGCTTTAAGCACGTAAAATTGCTGCTGGCCGAGTACACTTTCAACAAGAAGGCTTGGATGACTTCAGAGATTTTCACTGATTGGCTAATGAAACTGATCAAACGATTTAAAGCACAGAAATGGCGTCTATTGATGACTGTGGACAACTGCCTGGTGCACCCAAAAGTAAAAAATATGAACACTGTGACACTAGCATTTCTGCCACCTATTGCTACGTCGGGCTTACAACCATGTGATATGGAACTAATAAAGAACCTCAGGGTGAAGTACAGACAATTAGTAGCGAAGAGTTTAATCAAGAGCGTTGAAAAGAAAACCAACTTTGAAATCAATATTCTTGTGTGCCACTCACAAGGCATTGCAAACTGAAGACTCTAGTAGTCAAGAAAATACTGATGACGATGAAGATGACTTGCCTCTTTCCAGATTCTTATCTGAGAACAGCACATTCATGGATTATGTCAACGTGGACGATGCCATTGAGACATGTGAACAACCAACCAATAACAATGTTGCTGAAGTTGTATCACCAAAGGAAGAATCAGGTGATGATACGGTAGAGACTTCTGGAGATGAAGTGGAAGCCATTCCTACTTTTCTGAATGCTGTATCAGCCTTGGAGACGTTACAGTGCTATCTTTACACTGTCAAGGACAGCAAAGTAGCTTTGCAGCACATTTTTTTTTAAATTCTTTATTTATCAATTTAGATATATTAAAACAAGCAAAAATAAACTTGTCAAGTAAATAACATCACTGTTCAACTATATAAGGAAGTCAATTAGTATTCAACTTATTACAGCATGTTAATTAAAGTCCACATTAGTGAGATTCAAAAATTACATCATGGATTCCAAAAGAAAATAATTAAGGAAGCTTTCCTTTATCGGATGCTCATAGAAGATATCTTCTCTTAATATATAGGGTTCTAAGTTAATTACTCCCTTGTCCTTTTGCAGCTAAGAATGAAGAAAAGAATGAAGAAAGCTGTGCCGGCTCATAAAACACATATTTATTAGATTGATATTTAACTAGGCATTTGCACGGGTACTTTAGAAAAAACGTACCTCCTAACTGAATTACACCAGGCCTCATGAGTAAAAATCTCTGTCTACGTTTTTGAGTCTCCTTAGTCACATCAGGGAAGAGACTAACTTTTAAACCAAGGAAACTCTTATCCTTATTTTGGAAGAAAAGTCTCATCAGCCAGTGTTTATCTGGCGACAAGGCTACTGTGGCAATTAAAGTAGAAGCTTGGACTAATTCAGTATCTGAGGATTCCAATATCAGTGAAATGTCCAATTCTGACTTTTCTTGAGGCACCTGGCGTTTCAGGGGCAAATAATATATTTGTGTAAATGGTGGAACCATTTCCTCTGAAGCGCCCAGTGTCTCAGTAATATACTTTCTAAGCATTTCCCTTGGTAAAACTCCAACTTTTTTTGGAAAATTTAAAAAGCGGATATTGTTATTTCTGGTTACATTCTCCAAGAATTCAGTGCGTCTCCTCAAAGAAATTAAATCTTTAATCATAGTCTCTTGGTTTAAATGAACCTCTTTCACTTGTTTTTCCAATTCTTCTTGACGATTCGATATTGTCTCTACCTTGAGTTCAGCACATTTTTAACATTGACTTATTCCTAACTAGGTGTGAGTGTTGTCTTAACATCTCTCAGACTGTTTTAACTGAAGTGTTAGACTTCTTTTGCATCTATATTTGCCTTTGCTTATACAGTACTGTACTTTACGCTTCTTTTGTTTACAGTAAACCTGGGTTTAAAGAAAAACCAGGTGGTGTAGAATGGGTAGAAGTGAATCAATTTTCCACACTTTCAAAACGTACAAAGACCAGGGGACACTCAATGAAATCACCTGGAAATACTTTTAAAACAAATAGGAGCAAATATTTTTTCACTCAGAGAAGCTGGAACTCACTAATGGAGGGTATGGTAACAGTGGTTAGCATATCTGGGTTTAAAAAAAGGTTTGGGCAAGTTCCTGGAGGAAATGTCCATAGTCTGTAATTGAGATGGACATGGGGGAAGCCACTGCTTGTCCTGGGATTGATAGCCTGAAATGTTGATACTAATTGGGTTTCTGCCAGGTACTTGTGACCTGGATTTGCCACTGTTAGAAGCAGGATACTGGGCTAGATTATTGATCTGACCCAGTATGGCTATTCTTCTTATGTGTGAGCTTTTATTTATTTACTTAAAATTTTCTATTCTGCCTACAACTAAGAGAATTACAATAAAACATACACAATAAAAAGTAACACAAAATTTCAGTTTACTTCAAA
Source organism: Microcaecilia unicolor (assembly GCF_901765095.1). Classification (NCBI taxonomy): domain Eukaryota; kingdom Metazoa; phylum Chordata; class Amphibia; order Gymnophiona; family Siphonopidae; genus Microcaecilia; species Microcaecilia unicolor. The sequence continues at coordinate 116,271,394 of NC_044041.1, read as the reverse complement.
CAAAAGTGACATATCAGCCCTCTGCCTGCACAAACATATGTGTCTTCAATAATTTGCGAAACGATGCCATACTACCACACAGTCTTAAAACTCCAGGTAAAGCATTCCAGATCTGCAGACCAGCAAAAGAAAATACTGTATTTCAAGTACAAGCATATTTCACAGAGTGCAATCCCCTATTTGCCAACAGCATCGCGTGCTCTGACCTCAAGGCCCTTAAAGGCTGATACACCACAATAGCCTCTTTATTTATATATTTATTTTGACTTTTATTTCCTGCGTTTTCCTAAACAATGTTTAGGTTCAATGTGGCTTACAGATACAGATATTTAGAAAAATACATACTGTATAGTGCAGTTCACTGCAATTAAGCATAATGTATTTTACAATAAATCTTATAAGTCAAAACAGAAAAATGTTCAAATTGTTTCACAATGTTACAGAATGATTAAATTTCACTTTAGTGTTGAGAAAGATATACAGAAGTATTCAAAGACCATATGAGATTGGATTAGAATTCTTGTAGTTGTAAGAACTGGTTATTAACATAAGAACAGCCATGCTGGGTCAGATCAATGGCCCATTCAGCCCAGCATCTCACCCCCAACAGCGGCCAATCCAGGCCACAAGCACTAGGCAGAAACCCAACCAGTAGCACCATTCCATGCCACCAATCCCAGGGCAAGCAGTGGCCTCCCCCATGTCCATCTCAATACAGACCATAGACTTTTCCTCCAGTAACACCTCCAAACCCAGATATGCTAATCGCTACCACCACATCCCACTGGCAACGAGCTCCAGAGCTCAACCACTCTCTGAGTAAAAAAATATCTTCTCCCATTTGCCCCAAAAGTACCTCCATGCAATCTCATCGAGCATCCCCTGGTTTTTGTACTGTTTGAATGAATGAAAAAATCAATTCACCACCACACACCATTCAGGATTTTGTAGACCTGAATCATATCCCCCCTCAGCCATTTCTTTTCTAAGCTAAAGAGCTCTAACCTCTTTAGCCTTTCTTCATATGAGAGCAGTTCCATCTCCTCTATCATTTTGGTTGCTGTTCTTTGAACCTTTTCTAATTCTGCTATATCTTTTTTGAGCTACAGCAACCAGAATTGAATGCAATACTCAAGAGAGCAATAAAGAGGCATTATAATATTCTTGGTCTTATTTTGCATCCTTCTCCTAATAATTCCTAGCATTCTGTTTGCTTTGCTGGCTGCTGCTGCTGCCACACACTGGGCAGAAGATTTCACGTATTCTCTACAGTGACATCCAGCTCTTTGTCTTGAGGACTGACACCTTAAGTGGACCCCAGCATTAGATAACCATGAATCAGATTATTCTTCCAAATGTGCATCACTTTGCATTTGTCTACATTAAATTTCATCTGCCATTTGAATGCCCAGTCTTCCAGTTTCCTAAGGTCTTCCTGCAATTTTTCGCAATCTGCATGCATTTTGACAACTTTGAATAGTTTTGTGTCATCTGTAAATTTAAACACCTCACTCGACATTCCAATATCCAGATCATTTATAAATATGTTAAATAGTACAGGTCCCAATTCAGATCCCTGTGACACTCCATTATTTTCCCTTTTACTTTGAGAAAAATGGCCATTTAACCCTACCCTCTGTTTTCTGTCCAATAACCAATTGTTAATCCACAGAAGACATTGCCTCCTATCCTATGACTCTCTCAGAAGTCTCTCATGAGGTACTTTGTCAAAAGATTTCTGAAAATCTAGATATGCTACATCAACTAGCCCACCTTTAATTGTCATGTTTATTCACGCCTTCAAAGAAATTAAGCAAATTGGTAAGGCAAGACTTCCCTTGGCTGAATCCATGCTGACTCTGTTCCATTAAATCACGTTTGTCTACATGTTCTGTAATTTTATTCTTTACAATAGTTTCCACTATTTTGCCTGGTACTGAAGTCAGGCTTACCGGTCTGTAATTTCCCAGATCACCCCTGGAACCGATTTTTAAAAGATCAGCATCACATTGGCCAACTTCCGGTCTTCATGGGGAACCAGATGGCTCAGAAGGCGAGGGCGGAAACGGGGTTGAGAGCCTATGCCGCCCAGGGAGGTGCTGGACAGCAAGAGCGGATACGGGGCTGAGAGCCCAAATGCCAGGGGAGGCAGCAGACAGTCCGGCTGCGCCATACCAGGGCATCGCGCTCCCAGATGGTGAGCATGCTTCACCCAAAATGGCCCTAGATGTTCGCCAAGCTGAACCAACTGGGGGAGCCATATCTACAGGAATGTGCGAAGATCTCAATCCAGGATTGTTTCTGGTAATTCCATCAGTCTTAAGTTATTTCATCTTGAGCGGTTTTCAAGGTTGACTAATTTGTGTTCTAATTCCACCACCCGCTTCAGTAGCTGCAATTGCGTGAGGGTTAGTGGGTGGGCCCGGTCCTCCAGGTCTCCTGTTTTTTGCAACTGCACGTCGAGGTCTAGCCCAAATGCAACCAGGCGTTCATGGGCTTCCTCTGTCCAATCATACAGTTGTTGTAACTTCTTGTCTATGGTTGCTTCCACCACTACCTCTGTGGTAGGTAATCTTAGAAGTCCAGGCAGAGTCGACTGAAGGGCTGGGCGGGGATGGGGCCGCCGCCATCTTGCTTTCCTGCTGTGTGTGCCAATCCCTGTCCTTTGTCACCAACCTGGAGGCCATAAGTAATATTGTATGCTGCCAAAATTGTGCACTGTAATAGACCGGGGTTCCACCATAGGCAAGCCCAATTGTTGCTTAAAAAGTCACATCTAAAGCAGATAAATAGCTGACGAAGGCAGGGGCATGGAGGAACTTCACTATTTAGCTATTGCTCCCGTCCATCGTGTCACGTGACTCTTGGAATATTTTGAAATTTTTGGGATTGAAATGTATCAGCTTGGGTAAAATGTGATGTGATATGGTTCTTGTATCCCGCTAACTCCAACTTATTAGTAGTTCAAAGCAGGTAAAGTAAATTAAAAATTGGTAACTTAAAACATTAAGACAAAAATCTTTTAAACAAATAAGTCTTTAAGTTCTTATGAAATGAAAAATAACTGAAAGAACTGTGAAGTTCAATAGGGAGAGAGAGACAAAAATAAGGAGCCTGGTAACAAAAGGACGCTTCCAAAATCTTTTTGTATCTAACATTTAAGAAAGAAGGTAGAATCAAGCAAAATGGATCTCTAACTTTCAAGATTCCATGAACGAAAGGAAAAGAAATCAATCTAAAAACATGACCTATATAATTTTTTAAATGTTTGATGGTACATCCCCAGACTAAGTTAAATAAAACTTTCAAGTGAATGGGAAGTCAATGAAGAGAGGCAAGAGCAACAGTAGAACTGTCAGATTTTTTGAGACCAAGAATAAGTTTGGGAGCAGTATTCTGTACTAACTGAAGCTTAAGACGTAATTTCACAGTAAAAGATGAATAAAGGGCATTACATTAATCTAAATGGCTTTAAAATGGCAACGAATATGACATAACTGACGTAGCTTGAAAATAATGATTTGAGTTAGATGATTAACTTGCGGTTCAAAAGAAAGAGTAGTATCTAATATAGCGCCAAGGATCTTAGAAGACCAATCAATTTTAAGAGTTAAGTCACTAGACACTGGGAGGGAATTGGGGATAGGATTATCCTTGCGGTCCAGCCAAAGTAAATTGGTTTTATCAGCATTCAATTTAAAACCATGAATCGAGTTATAATGTTTAATCATAGAAACGCATGTGGCAACTTTCAGAGTGATATCAGTCCAGTTCTCACTGACTGGAATTAAAAGCAGCATATTTTGAGCATATGAATAAAAATGCACTCCCAGTGAAAAAAACCATGATCCATAGGCTTAGGAGTAAACTAAGGAAGTACTATTTCACAGAAGGGTGGTGGAAGCGTGGAATGGCCTCCCGGTGGAGGCAGTGGAGTCTAGGAACTGTTCCAGAATTTAAAAAGGCATTGGATAAGCATGTGGAATCGCTTAGGAACAGGAAGAATTAGGGGTTACAGAGGATGGGCAGACTGGATGGGTCATATGGCCTTTATCTGCCGTCATGTTTCTATGTTTCTATAGTAGTCATATGCTTTTATATTTTGCACAGTACAGGAGAAAATGTGGTTACTTTTTCCAGTATTGTATTGCCATGCTTTGTATGTGTGACTGAGGTGAAGGATGCTAGCACAGTGATTCTCAAACTTATTTGGCCTGCCACCCCCATGGTTCCATAAATTTGTTACAGTACCTCCCTCAGCCATTGAGGCTATTACTCAAAACAAAATATTCAAAATTTTGATACATTTTTATTTAATTAATAACATAAATAGTATCATTTAATAATATTCATGATGGAATTGAAATAATTTAATTTACAAACATATGCACCATTAGTTCACTTGTGATGGCGCAAACATGTATACGCAGGTAAATACTGTTATAGATTGGCCTATTCGCCAAGCTACCACGTTAATGAAATTGTTAAAAAATAATGCTTTCTTACTACTTAGTTGTTCATGCCACTATATTGTCCTTTTCCTTCCAGTGCCCCCACCTTGTCTTTTAACACCTCCCTAGACTAGTCCAACGCCTCCCAGGGGGCGGTGCCATCCACTTTGGAATCACTGTGCTAGCACAAAGGGATCTTTAGCTCATTCTAGTTTCCACAACAGTAGGGACATGACTGATCTCGGAACTGGTATAAGGACAAGGTGAGAGTACTGGATGTGATTTTGGATTCTCAGTTGTCTATGCAAGATCAGATATTGTCCGTGGTTTGATCTGCTTTCTTTCAGCTTCACCTGCTAACTGTGTTGAAACCTAGGCTACCAAAATACAAATTTAGGTCTGTTGTACAGAGTATGGTGATTATTTGATTTCTGCAATGCTCTGTATTTGGGTATTGCAAAATCCAGGATACAGGCATTGCAGACAATTCAGAATGCTACAGCTTACTTGTTGAGTGGCACAACTCGATTGGAACATGTTTCGCCTGTACTCCATTTGTTGCATTGGTTACCTATCCAGTTTAGGGTATTAAATTGCATGTTTGATTCATCAGGAATTGTACTCAGTTCCTTGGTACCTTACTTATTGCTCCAGACTAATTGTCCTGTCAGCTAGAAATGCAAAACCAGCATCAACAGAATATTTCCTATTACATGTACCTAGCTGCAAAATGTAACATGCAAATCTGTTTAGATAGTTGAATTTAATTATTAGGAGTAACTAAGTAAAGGAAATTAAGTATAAGTATTAGTTACCTAGTTACGTTTACCTAATTACTTATATTTATTTGTTACCAAGTTATTTATACTTAATTACCTTTAGTTACCTAGTTACATTTTACATTTACTTACTAGTTACTTATACTTGTACTTAAAGTAACTGAGTAACTAAGTATAAGTAACTAGGTACTTATTTATTTTTTTACCAAGTATAGGTGGCTAGTTAACTAGCAGGCTCATTTTCGAAAGAGAAGGGCGCCCATCTTTCGACACAAATCGGAAGATGGGCGTCCTTCTCACAGGGTCGTCCAAATCGGTATAATCGAAAGCCGATTTTGGACGTCCCCAGCTGCTTTCCGTCGCAGGGACAGCCAAGGTTCACGGGGGCGTGTTGGAGGCGTAGCGAAGGCGGGACTGGGGTGTGCCTAACACATGGGCGTCCTCGACCCATAATGGAAAAAAAGGGCGTCTCTGACGAGCACTTGGATGACTTTACCTGGTCCTGTTTTTCTTACGACCAAGGCACAAAAAGGTGCCCAAAATGACCAGATGACCACCGGAGAGAATCAGGGATGACCTCCCCTTACTCCCCCAGTGGTCACTAACCCCCTCCCACCCTAAAAAAAAATCTTTAAAAATATTTTGTGCCAGCCTCTATGTCAGCCTCAAATGTCATACTCAGGTCCATCACAGCAGTATGCAGGTCCCTGGAGCAATTTTAGTGGGTGCATTGTACTTCAGGCAGGCGGACCCAGGCCCATCCCCCTTCCACCTGTGGTAAATGTGAGCTCTCCAAAACCCACCACAAACCCACTGTACCCACATCTAGGTGCCCCCCTTCACCCGTAAGGGCTATGGTAGTGGTGTACAGTTGTGGGTAGTGGGTTTTGGGGGGCTCAGCACACAAGGTAAGGGAGCTATGTACCTGGGAGCAATTTATGAAGTCCACTGCAGTGGCCCCTAGGGTGCCCGGTTGGTGTTCTGGCATATCATGGGGATCAGTGCACTATGAATGCTGGCTCCTCCCACGACCAAAGGGCTTGCATTTGATCGTTTCTGAGATGGGCATCCTTGGTTTCCATTATCGCCGAAAATCAGAAATGACCAAGTCTAGGGACGACCATCTCTAAGGACGACCTAAATTTCAAGATTTGGGCGTCGCTGACCGTATTATCGAAACAAAAGATGGGCGTCCATCTTGTTTCGATAATACAGGTTTCCCCACCCCTCCATCGGGACATTTTACGAGGACGTCCTCAGCAAAACTTGGGCGTCCCTTTTGATAATGCTCCTCTAGGTAATCAAATACCTAGAGATGAAAATGGTAACTGAATTCTAAAATGCGTGGGATAAACATAAAGGAATCCTGTTCAGAAGGAAGGGATCCTCAGAAGCTTAGCGGAGATTGGGTGGCAGAGCCGGTGGTGGGAGGCAGGGCTAGTGGTTGGGAGGCGAGGCTAGTGCTCGCAAGACTTCTACGGTCTGCACTCTAAAAATGACAGATACAAATCAAGGTCAGGTATGCACATAAAGTAGCACATATGAGTTTATCTTGTTGGGCAGACTGGATGGACTGTGCAGGTCTTTCTCTGCCGTCATCTACTATGTTACTATCCAGCTGATTTTCGAAAGAGAAGGGCGCCCATCTTCTGACACAAATTGGGAGATGGGTGTCCTTCTCTCAGGGCCGGCCAAATCGGCATAATCGAAAGCTGATTTTGGCCGCCTTCAACTGCTTTCCGTCGCGGGGACACCCAAAGTTCAAGGGGGCGTGTCGCCAGTGTATCGAAGGCGGGACGGGGGCGTGGTTAAGAGATGACCGTCCTCGGCCGATAATGGAAAAAAGAAGGGCGTCCCTGACGAGCATTTGGCCAACTTTACTTGGTCCCTTTTGTTTCACGACCAAGCCTTGACAAGGTGCCTGAACTGACCATATGACCACTGGAGGGAATCGGGGACGACCTCTCCTTACTCCCCCAGTGGTCACCAACCCCCTTCCACCCAAAAAAAACAATTTTAAAAAACATTTTTTTTCCAGCCTCTAGGCCAGCCTCAAATGTCATACCCAGCTCCATGACAGCAGTATGCAGGTCCCTGGAGCAGTTTTTAGTGGGTGCAGTGCACTTCAGACAGGCGTACCCAGGCCCATCCCCCCTACCTGTTACACTTGTGGTGGTAAATGTGAGCCCTCCAAAACCCACCCGAAACCCAGTGTACCTACATGTAGGTGCCCCCCTTCATCCCTAAGTGCTATGGTAGTGGTGTAGAGTTGTGGGTAGTGGGTTTTGGGGGGCTCAGCACACAAGGTAAAGGAGATATGCAGCTGGGAGCAATTTGTGATGTCCACTGCAGTGCCCCCTAGGGTGCCCGGTTGGTGTCCTGGCATGTGAGGGGGACCAGTACCCTACAAATGCTAGCTCCTCCCACGACCAAAAGCAAAACTTGGGCATCCCTTTCGATTATGCCCCTCTTAGTTACCTAGCTACCTTTACCTAACTACTTATACTAAATAACTAATTCTTGGTAATTAAGTATAAGTAACTAACTAATAGGTAAATATAAGTATAGGTACAATCCACGGTACTCACCCACGCTGATTACTGTAATAGTATCTTCGTTGGATGTAAGGCCCAAATAATGAAAAAACTTCAAACTGCCCAGAACATGGTAGCTAGACTTATTTATGGGAAGCCTAGATTTGAAAGTGCAACACCCCCCCCCCCCATGAAACTTCATTGGCTCCCTATTAGAGAACGAGTCAACTTTAAGGCCATCACACTAATCCACAAGATCATCCATGGAATATCACCAAGTTACAAGGTCAATCTATTAAACCTTCCGACCAGAAACATGTCAATATCTTCACGATCATACCTTAACCTGCACCTTCCCAATTGCAAAGGACTAAAGTACAAAACATATCATGCATCTAACTTCCCCTACCTCGGATCCCAACTCTGGAATGCTCTACCCAGATACATTCGGTCAATTAGTGAATACCTTTAGAAAATTATTGAAAACCCATCTATTCAAACAGGTTTACCCGAACGACTTGACCTACCATAAGCAAACATAAGGAACCCATCTATTTACCAGTTTATCTTATCATTAACAACATGACTCAGAAATATTTCCTACCAATCCTTCTTACCCTCCATGCTCTTCCCAACTTCTCCTTTATCGCTCCACCTTCTTACCTATCCATATCCTTTCTCTTATACCTCTTTTATCCCATTTACTACTTGGTCACTTGTCCTATCACATACCTCCTTTGTTGATTCTGATACTACAGATTGTATTTTCTTGTTACTATGTAAGCCGCATTGAGCCTATGATGAGTGGGAAAGCACGGGGTACAAATGTAATAAATAAATAAATAGAGAACTAAGTATAGGCAACCAATTATAATTAAGTATAAGTAACTTGGTAACGAAAGGTAACTAAGTATAATTAAGTTGGCAACAAGTATAAATAACTAAGTAAAGGTTACTAAGTATAAATGACAAGATCCAATGGACAGTGTTTTTGTGATGATTTCAATAAAGTGCACTGGTTTTGAAGTGACATCATCGAATGACATTGCTGTACGCGTCTTTTTAAATACCGGTGCCATTTTGTGTGAGGGATTATTGCCGGCAAACATGTAGTTTTTGATAGCAGGATGAGTATGTGTTTTGAAGGGGGTCGGAAGATAAATGTGTCTAAACCTATTGCTTTATTCATTGAATTTTTCTTTTTATGCAGCTTATATGACCTACAGTTTCCCCTGAAGAAGCCTGCATTGGTGAAACGGGTCCCCGTTGGGATCGGGTCATAGACAGAGCATGTTGAAAGCTAAGTGCTGTTTTTCACTGTGCTATTGGATGTTAGTTATTACACACAGGAGATTTATTTGTTTGCTGCAAGTATTGTGAAACAAGTTAATTGAAAGAAACATTTTCGGGAGGTTTTAGCCAATGATTGGCCTTAGTCAGTAGGCAGCTGCGGTACTCATGTCAGAATGACGGAGTGGAATGGACAAAGCCTAATTTCCATAGCATGAGCTTATGACTGCTGAGGCTTTTTTTCCTCCTGTTTGGAAAAACATCTATTAATTAAGAAAAAATGTATGTATTACAACATTGAAGAGAAAAGAATTGAATGTTGTAACCTGAGAATTTTCATAGGTGAATCAGAGGTCCAGAATATTTTTGTTTTAAGCTAAGCTTTGCTTGTGGAATTGTTCATAGTTCTTGTGTTGATGGTCTATAGAGAAAGCCAATACTGTATTCTCACTAGGGCTTACTTTTCACAGAAGCAAGCCTTTTATGCAGGATGTGTGGAGGTGGCCTGTTGTATTAAATGTGGATCCCCTGACCCCACTCTAGCTCATGCCTTTTGGCACTGCTCCCGGGTAGAGTGGTTTTGGTTAAGGATACTAAAATACTAGGGGACACTATTGAGAATTATTTTTGGGAAACTGGCTTGCTGTGGAACCCTCTCTAAGTATGAGAAGTCCTTTCTGTATAAAGCCTTTCTGATGGGGAAGAATTGTCCCCTGCACCACTGAATGATGGACACTATGCCCACGTTTTGGCATTGGAAAAATTGATTTCACTCTTTACTGGTTTTTTTTTTTGGGGGGGGGGGGGGTGAAGCCTGTCTTTCGCCTAAGCGTAAATGACATTTCTGGGCTATTTGGGAACTTTATATTCAATCTCTACTGCCCAGGGCCTGTAGTCTTATTCTTAATGAGCTGAACCTTTAGTTTGCTAGCTGGTTACTATGTCTAGGGGGGATGGGTGGGAGAGGGGTGAGGGTGAGATCTTAAGTAGGGGGCTATTGGTTGGCAGTTTGCTATTTTCCTTACATGAAGGGGGTAGTCGGTAGATCATCGGAGTTCTTTACCTTACCTTACATTAGTTGGATGTGTAATTGTTTATTTCTTATATCTGTCTAGTCAAATGTTGTATCATTGCAATTATAAATACTTCCAATAAAATATTTTCAAATAAAATATTTATCCTTTATTGTCTGGATATTTTATATTTCAAACCAGGCTGGTTACAGTCTCTCTTTTACACTCTCCTTGTATCAGTCTTCTAAGTTTTCTCAGGGTCTCCTTTCCATTTCTCTAAACTCCAGTCTTCTTTCCTTTCTCTTGTACAACTGTCTGACATTTATCTTGCCTTTCCCCTCTTTTCCACTCATGTCTTATCCCTCATTCTTTTCTTCTCTCACCCTCCAGTAAATGGGCTATTTGAAAACTGCCCACTGTCCCTGCAGGTAAAACTATGCATTGATCATTCTTATGTGGCTGTCGGGTCTATTGTTTTGCTTTCTGTCCCCCAAAGGTTGCTGCCCTAGGTGACTGCCTAGTCTTGTTGGCCCTACAATTGGCCTATCAAGTCTGCCCATCAGGACAAACTGAACTGGTCCTGGTTTCAGCCCACTGCTTTTCTTAATGCATTAAGGTTAGTGCAGTGGGCTGAGAACCTGAGGAACTGGATTCAGTTCCCACTGCAGCTCCTTGTGACCCTGGGCAAGTCACTTAACCCTCCATTGCCCCAGGTACAAAACTTAGATTGGGAGCTCACTAGGGACAGATAAAGTATCTGCATACATTATATATAAACTGCTTTGGTTGTACCCACAGACAGGCAGTGTATCAAAAATCTATGACCCTTTAAGGAACTCACAACTACATCTCCCTGCATGCAATGAGATAAAATCAAGACTGGCCCATTCCACACCTTTGCTAAGGAGCTGAAATAGCCTGTAGGGGATGCAGGTCTATGTGCAGAAACTTAGGGCAAGATGCACAAAAGTCCTTGTTAGAGCCGTTCCGTACCAAATTCCATAACGAATCGGTACGGAATGGCTATGCACGAAGGAAAGGGAATGCAAATGAGCTGCTCATTGCAGCTCACTTGCATTCACTAACCCTTCTTTAAAACCATCGGTAATCGGCTCGTAAAGCATGCGCAGAGCAGCCAAGTGTTATGCTGGCTGCTCTGCGCATGCCACAAACGTAAAAAAACCAAAACACATCCTTTATGGACGGCCTTGTCCTGCCCTGCCCGAGGTCGCCGCTGCTCCCCGCTCCCCCCTGCATTAAAAAATCAAAACTTTATGCAGCCCTGGCCCCCCTCCCTTCCTCTCTTCCTCTCTTTCTCCTCAGCTCTGCCTCCCGCCATCCTCCGCCCTGTGCCCTGCCCCTGCTGCCCCCCCTGAGGTCGTCACCGCCGCTCCCCCCCCCCCCACCGGGCGCCTCTCACCTCTGTGTGAAGGCATTGTGTAGGTTACTTACGTCAGACGAGGGCAGGACCAGGAGGAACGGAGGGACGTCCGAAGATGCGATGAGATCAGCTGTTCTTCCCCGTGCTGTGCAGACCTCTCGTTAGCTTTCCCGGAATTTTCCAGCGTTAGGGCAAGTGGTAAACTTTGATGCATCTCATTTCAATAGGGTTTCTACACAATTTGCTCATCTGCATTCCGTTTTCGTTTGCTGCTACCGTCGTCGGAAATTGGGCTTTAATACATGCCAGGGTTAAACACTTGTTCATTAAAGGGTCATTAAAGGCTCGTTTAGTTTAGTGCATCTGGCCCTTAATTTGAAGTAAAAAATGTACCCTTCCCTCTCCTCTCTCCAGCATTCACCCATGTCAACCGGTGTTCACCTCCCTCCTAAGCAGGGTAGTCCAGGGGGGAGGAGACAGTATTAGCCATTTCTGCTTTTTTTTCTCCCATGTAGTTTGATGAGCTCAACTTCACAGGGTCTGTATTGCTACCTTTCTCTTGAGACTGTTAAGGCAATGCTTTTATGTTTCACAGATATATTTTGATCATATTGTCATCTTTTGCTGATTCCTGACCTGAGGAAAAAGGTTCTGCCTTCAGAAGCTTGTCAAAAATGAATTAGGTTAGTGCTAGAGACAGACACAGTATCAGAATTCAAGAGTGGCACAAGCACTGTGACTGGACAGCCCTTAAGGATCTCTGAAGGAAAAATAGATTGTAGAGACCAGGTTGTTGGTTTGAATAGGCAATCTTGATCGGCTATATAATCTTTTTCTGTCATTGTGTGCTCTGTTTCTACATTTTTATGATACAGAGCACTGCATGGTTCAAACGCTTAATGGAACCACATGGGAGGAAGAAGCGAGGGTGTGTGCTGCAGCAGAAGAAATGGAAGTGCCAGAACCACAGTGGGAAGGGAGGTGTGACTACTGGGCAGAGGGGAGTGTACACAAAAACCATTCATGCTCAGGCTTAGGGCCAGTCCTTCTTAGGAGTATAATGGTTTTCCTATCTGTGACTGTCCCTTGAACCCCTCTGCACTCAGATTGAGATTGTAAGCTCTCTGGGGAAGGCATAAAGCTATTATGTGATCTCACAGATGTCACTGTGTACATATAACAATACATATATTAATGTGTTTTATAGCTCTGTATGTTTTCCTTTTCTTAGATGGTCTACTTAACCATAGGCGCTGTTGCTGCTGCCACACCAGTTCCCACAGAGCAATCGCTGGCTGTAAGTGAAGTGGAGAGACCTTAATTACAGCATATGAGCGAAGATAAAAGAGTCTTAATAACTGCCAGGGGAATCCACCAATTACACAGCTCAAACTTGGAAGGCAGCTGGCAGATCCTCCTTCCACCATGCCACCTGATTCTCCATTCCCAAAGGAAGCATGTCCTAGGGACCCCTTCCTAAACCAGTGCTCCTTAAAAACCGTTACTGAGCCCTGGGACCCCAGTGACAGGGGATTCCCTGAATTAATTTACACTGCCCTAGTTCCTCCTATTAGAAGGAAGTGGCCTTCACCCGAGCTGCCTGAAAGGACTTTTCCTTCATGTATATTCCCCATGCTGTATTTCTTTTCTTTTCCCTTCCCTTCCATTTCTTTTCTTTTTATTTAATATTTATTGTGTCAACATTAATATACACAAGCACATCACTTTTGTAATACAAACAGTTGGGTTCAAATGTATTTAACAATTTATCATTTTAACTCCTTTTCCATACAACACCTACCAAAACAATTTAATTAGCCCTCTTTTAGCCTCTTCCTCCCTTTAGGAATCTCAAATCTTTTGAAAGACATTTCTGAGTTCTGGAAATTTGCTCTTGATATCATTAATAAATGGTGCTCACACTTTCTCAAAATTCTGGCTGCTCTCATAATGTGCTCTTATCCTTTCCATCAAATAAATTCTATTCATCCTGATTAACCACTGACCCGGTTCTGGGATTGTGCAGGTTTCCAGCTTAGTGCAATCTCCCACCTATCTCCAATCACACACAACTTTATTACATTATCCTGGCTTGTTCTTTCTCCCTGTCTTCACACATCCTGACATTGCCGCTTTAGAATCTCTTCTTTGGATTTTTCTCACACCTTTTTCAGTAGTAGCTCAAAGTGAGTTGGTACACTGGGTATTGTTTGAATAGGGTCCCCCACTGCCTGCCAGAAACGCCGGATTACTGGGCAGGCCCATTATGTAACAGCATAAGAACATAAGAGTTGCCATACTGGGTCAGACCAAGGGTCCATCTAACCCAGTATCCTGTTTCCATTAGTGGCCAGTCCAGGTCACAAGTACCTGGCAGAGTCCCACATGTGAAAGAAATCCCCTTCATGACCCCAACCTCTCCAACACATCTTGGAGGTATTAGGGAAAATGTTACTTAGCCTAAGTAGGGTGATGCACCTTTAGTGTAATAACTTACAACCAGTCTTCTTGGCTACTGGATTGGATACTGACTCTACCTGTTTCTTTAAACTCTTCTTCTCATTGCTTTCCCTCCAATTCTAGCCCAAGATCTTTTTCCTAGGCAGTCTGAAATGTAAACATCCCTTGCTGTAGTTCTCTGAGCATTTTCTATATTCACCTTTTTTTTTTTTGCAAAGCTTTTAAGGTGGAGGGGACTTGGGTTAAGCTGGGAGAGATGTGGCCTGACACTGGATGACTGCGCCAATCATGGTGTCAGTGTGGCTGGCTCTAGATAGCAGGCTGAAGGTTGGTATGGGAATGGCTGATGAGAGCTGTAACTGGTTCAGGTTATGTGACAATATGGATCAATAAAACTGTGACTTTGTACAACCAACAACAAAATGTGTGCATATCTACTGATGTGGAGGGGGAAGGAAGAAAGTCAACGGCTGCCTGATTTACATCTCAGGCTCAGTGAGACCCTTCTGTCTTGCCCTTACCATCCCCTCTTGCCCCAGGTTGTGCTTTAATTGCAAGTATACATAAAAGTCTCAAGCTTCAACCCTATACTGTTCTCTCACTTCTGCAAATGACAGAATTTCCCCCTCTGGGCATCATTGATAGACTGACCGTAGGCCCATCTGTTCCCAGGTAAGAAACAATTTATCCTCTTTCCCTGGGGGTGGAATTTCAAATTATATCTAATTGGTTGTAACAATGAGCTTCCCCTCCTCAACTATCTACATACTTTAAAAGTATCCCCTAATCTAATTTCATCCTTTACAAAACAGCTCTATGTTTTCTCCACTCCTCTATCCACCCATGGAAGAAATTCCAGAGGGATATTTGCAGCACTGTACCTTTCCACTAATACCCACTACTTTCCCCTCATTTTCTATCTGTAGAGCAGGGGCTTCAGTGGTAAGTACAAACCTCTCAGGCACTAATAGGGTTACCATCTTCAGTCTGGACAGGCTTATTCTAACCAAGGGGTTCTCCATCCACTCCTTGGGACACACCCAGCCAGTCAAGAGTTTAGGATACCCATAATGAATATGCATGAGATAAATTTGCATGCTCTCATGTAAATTCATTGAGGGTATTCTGGAAACCTGACTGGCTGGGTATGTCCTGAGGACTGAGTTGAGAACCACTGCTCTAACCTGACTATACATGACTGCATCCATGAAAATGTAGCTGTACTTTTCTTAGGAAATCATAGCTACAACTTAGTGCATGCATCAGGGAAAAATCAGGACCTGTTTTGGGTTGATCTGTGTTGAATGGCAACCCTGGACAGGTGTGATGTACATTGGCAAAGCTGTGAGTCAATTTGTGAGGGGAAGGGAGAGAAGAGCTGAGTAGTGAGATGGAGTGATACTGCACCTGGTGAGTGTTTCAGTGGGTGATCATCTGGGATCTAATGATTTTAGATTCTTCAAGGGGTCATAAGCTGGATGGGAGACTCTAAGAGAAGCAGGACAGCAGTGGGCAAAACTGAAAGGAGATATTGTAGCAGCAACAAACCTCTCTGTTTTGAAAGTAAATAAAGGTAAGAGGAAGCTATGGTTTTTTGTAGAAATGGCTAAACTAGTAAGCAAAAAAATGGTTTACATCAATAAAACACAAGAGATTGCAGAAAAAAAAGACAGGCAATGACATCTGGGAAAGCTAACAGAAGCTGGGAAGGTAGTCAGGAGAGCAAAGATTCAAATGGAAAGAAATAGTTAATAGACTAAAACAGTATGAACATTTTTTAATGGATATGTTAATGAGGATGACGTGCAGAAGTAGCATTCTGATACTCAGAGGTGCAGAGAAGGAATATATAGATCATGACTTCCCAAACTGTCTTGGGGCCCACACAACCAATCAGGTTTTTAGAATCATCACAATGAGTATGCGTGAGATAAATATGCATATGTTAGTATCTAAAGCATGCATATTTCTATCATGCATATTCATTGTGCAGATCCCAAAAACCTGACTGTATGTGAGGTCACCAGGGTAGACTGGAAAGTCTTCATGTAGAAGCTGATGAGAAAAACACTGAATTGCTTACCAAATAGTTCTCTTCAGAAAGACCAGGAGTAGGACCACAGAAAATGGACATAAATAGGAATATAAGTGATGTAGATCTCAAATGATTTTCAGAAGTTTGTCTATGAGGCGTTAGCTCAATTAAAAGTAAACAAAGTAATGGGGATGGATAGGATACATTCAAAGTTATTGAGGGAACTTATGGAACTTCTGGTGTCTCCGCTGCCTGACCTTTTTAATAGTTCTTTAGAATCAGACAGGTCCCAGAGAACTGTAGACGAATGGATGTGGTTTCTCTTCTCAAAAGTGAAATAAGGAGGAGTCTGGGAAGTATAGACTGGCTAATGAGATTTCAGTGGCAGGTAAGTTAATGGAAACACTGCTAAAACAGAGGATAGCACAGTTTTTTGTTGTAATCAGTGGATTACAGGATCCAAAACGGCATGGCCTAACTAGAGATAAGTCTTGACAGACAAATCTGATCAAATTCTTTGACTAACCAGAGAGATGAAATGGGGGAAAGCACTAGATGTGGTATACTTGAATTTCCATAACGCTTTTGACATGGTTCCACAAGGCAACTTGTAAATAAGAACATTTGTACATAAGTGTTGCCATACTGGGACAGACCAAAGGTCCATCAAGCCCAGTATCCTGTTCGCAACAGTGGTCAATCCATGTCACAAGTACCTGGCAAGATCTCAAAAGAGTAAAACACATTTTATGCAGCTTATTTTATAAATAAGCAGTGAATTTTCCCAAGTCCATGTCAATAATGTCTTTTGTACTTTTCTTTTAGAAAAGTAATCAAACTTTTTTAAAACTCTGCTAAGCTAACTGCTTTTACCACATTCTCTGGCCTCAAATTTCAAAGTTTAATTTTACGTTGAGTGAAAAAAATACTTTCTCTGGTTTGTTTTAAATTTACTACTTAGTAGCTTCATTGCATGCCCCCTAATCCTAGTATTTTTGAAAAGAGTAAACAAGCAAGTTGTATTCCTCTCAGTATCTTTTAGACCTCTATCATATCTCCCCTCAGCCGTCTCTTCTCCAAGCTGAAGAGCCCTAGCTGCTTTAGCCTTTCCTCATAGGGAAGTCATCCCATCCCTTTTCATGTTTGTTGTCCTTCTCTGTACCCTTTCCAATTCCACTATGAAGCTTATTTTCGAAAGAGAAAAAAAAAGTGGCATAAAGTAGAATTTGGACGTTTTTCTCACAAAAATGTCCAAATCAGTATTTTTGAAACCTATTTTTCAGACCTTTTTCTATGCTGTTTATCTGCGGTGCGGCCTGATCTCAAGGGAGTGTGATAAGGGCAGGGTTTGGGCATTCCTAATACTTAAACGTTTTTCAGCCATAATGGAACAAAACAAAACTAACATAAGACGTTTTGAGCTAGACCTGTTTTTTTTCATATAAGGAATAGACACAACAAGGTGCCTTAAATGACCAGATGACCACTGAAGGGAATCAGGAATGATCCCCCCCACACTACCCCTCAGTGGTGAATACCCCCTCCCATCTCCAAAAATGTGAATTCCCAGTCTTCCATTTTAAGATCTTCCTGCAATTTTTCAGTCTGCTTTGTCTCATTAATCCATGCTTATGTATATGCTCTGTAATTTTGTTCTTTATAATAGTCTCTGCCATTTTGCCTGGTACTGATGTCAGGCTCACTGGTCTATAATTTCCCAGATCATCTCTGTAACCCTTTTTAAAAATTGGCATCACATTGGCCACCCTCCAATCTTCTGGTACAATGCTTGATTTTAAAGATAAATTGTATATTACTAACAATAGCTTTTCAAGTTAATTTTTCAATTCTATCAGTACTCTGGGATGTATAGCATCCGGTCCATGCAATTTGCTACTCTTCAATTTGTCAAATTGCCCCACTTCCAGGTTTACAGAGTTTTGTTTCAGTTTCTCAGACTCATCAACATTGAATACCATTTCTGGCACAGGTACCTTCCCTATGTTTTCCTTGGTGGGTGCCCCTTTTACCCCTCGGTCATCTAGCAGTCCAACTGATCCTTTTACTGGATTCTTGCTTCTAATATACCTACAAAGTTTTTGCTATATGTTTTTGCCTCCAACGCAATCTTCTTTTCAAAGTGTCTCTTTGCCTTCCTTATCAGCACTTTGCATTTGATTTGCGGCATTTGCCATTCCTTATACTGTTTCCTACTATTTTCAGAGAGATCTTTTTTTCCATTTTCTGAAGGATTTTCTTTTAGCTCTAGTGGCCTCCTTCACTTCACTTTTTACCATGCCGGCTGTTGTTTGGCCTTCCTTCCTTCTGTTTTAATACATGGAATATATCTGGTCTGGGCTTCCAGGATGGTATTTTTGAATAGCATCCATGCCTGATGTAAATGTTTGACCTTTGCAGCTGTTCCTCTAAGGGTTGTTTTTTTTTTTTTTTAAACCATTCTTATAAGAACATAAGAATAGCCAAACTGAATCAGACCAATGGTACATCTAGCCCAATATTCTACTTCCAACAGTGGCCAGTCCAGGTCACAAGTACAAATTCTCTCACAGGCTTTCTGCTTCTGGTGTACCTGAAAAAGGTGTTACTATAAGTTTTGTCTTTGTGGCAAGTTTTTCTTCATATTCTTTTAACCTTCTTTATCAGTGCTTTACATCTAGCATAACAGTGCTTATGCTCAGGTCCGGTGCTAGGGTTTCTGGCGCCCTCCTGCAGCCTATTAGTTGGCGCCCCTACCCATCCAGGGGTGGAATCACTATGGCTCCGCCCCTACAATAGTCACACCCACAGTAGCCACACCCCCTTCACCAGCCATGGCATCACTGAAAATATTACACCAGTATAGAAGAAAATTATCTTGTGGGTTTTTTTTGTTTTCATTATAAATTATTTCTGTAAGCTGTTACAGCTCCAGTGTATCCAAAATGACACAAACCAAACTGGCATACAGACCAGGAATTAGGAGAACAGACAGTCTTGTCAACTCTGAAAAACAATGTGTTATCAAAATCTTAGAACCTAACAAACAGATCCCTATTCAGACACTTGGCCTTGCAGTCACACATGCAGAACAGATAGCCACTCTTCAAATTCTTAAAAAATTAACCTGAAATCCTAAGAAGTTAGACTCTGTCTGCAGCACGATACCAGAAAAACAGAAAGAAACACATTGCTACTGTCACGTCTGTGGCCGTGACCACCCTCAGCCTTACCTTCTTTCTGGGGGTCAGCAGCTCTGCTGGCTTCTGTCTGTGTTTGTGTTTCTCTTGTCTCTAGTCTCTGTGTTGATTGCTTCACTAGACCTCACCTGTGTGGGCTATGCCTCTTTAGGGAGCCAGCATCTAAGATGGCTGCCACCGGCTCTGTGCCAGCTTCCAAGATGGCTCCTGCTTGTCTTTCCTGTGGGCTCACTTCCTATGTGTGGCAAGCCTCTCTTTGGGGTCAGTGTACTTCCTGCTTCTGTCCTACTGCTGGTGACTCATCAGTGAGAGCCTTCATAAGGAGGTGCTGTGCTTGCAGTCAGGGCCTTTGCATAAGTGTTATGCTCTTAGGCCAGGCCAGGTCAGGTTAGTAAGTGTCTGCTGCACTACTGCTTAGCCTCTCTCTGGGTTCCAGCCCAGCTTATTTCTGTGTCTGTGTCTCTGTTGTCCTTCCGTGGGGGGTCTTCCCTGCCACTGTCTGTCTGTGGACTGCGGGTCCTTCCTGGCTTACCCTGTGTTTGGGGTGAAGCCTCTGCTCCAGGCTTACCCTGTGTTGGGGTGAAGCCTCTGTTCCTGGCTTACCCTGGGTTGGGGTGAAGCCTTTGTCCTGGTTTACTCTGTCTGTTCTCCTGTCTGCCCCAAAGACCCTTGGCCTGTTATTCCTGGTTACTCTGTTTGCTCTGCTGCCAGCCCAAGACCCCTGGCCTGTTCTTCCTGTTTTGCTCTCTTTACCCTAAGTCCTGCCTTGCCTAGCCTGTGTGCCTACCCTGCTTGTATATCCTGAGTGTATATCCTGAATCCTGTATCTGTCTAGCTAGTGTGTATTTCCTGGGTGGTTATTCCTGTATCCTGTCTCCACCTAGCTAGAGGGTTTACCCTGTGGGTATTCCCAGATCCCCGTTCTGCCTAGTGTGTATGCTGCCCTAGTCCTTGCTCCTGCTAGGCTTCTGTACGCCTTGTGTTCCTTGGTCTGTCTTCTGGGTCTTGCTAGTGGCTGTGCAGCAGCACACTGTCTGAGTCTAGTTTCGTGCCCTGTCACCCTTGTGTATCCCAGACCCAGGGTGGGTCCTCTGGATCTTCAGTTCCTGCCTTATCCTGCAAGTCCTGCCAGCTGCCTGCACTTTGGAGCTCAACTCCGGAGGAACGGTGGCTAGGTGCAGGTGAAGCTGTTCCTGTCTCATCTGTTCTAGTTGCCTGCCTTGTACTACTCCAGTCCAGAGTTCCTGTACTGCTCTTCGGGGTATCCAGTTCCAAGGTGGTCTTGCCTGCCGCTGCCGCTCCTCGGCAGTGGCCCAAGGGCTCACAAACTCCAGTCCTGCCTCGAGGACCTGACAGGATGCCACGGCCCTCGAGAACGCAACAGCTATACATTGCAAAATAAGATAGCAGATGTAAATTCTCAAAGTGGACATATTCCAAACACTAAAATGAAAATAAAATGATTTTTTTCTACCTTTGTTGTCTGGTGACTTCGTTTTTTTTATCATGCTGGCCCAGTATCTGATTCTGCTGCTATCTGTCCTCTTAACTCCATTTCCAGGGCTTCCTTTCCATTTATTTCTTTACTTTCCTTCTTTCTTCTTAATTTCTTGCCCTACATCCATAAATAAAAACTGGGTCCTCTGCAGACTTGACTGTCCAGTGGATCCAGCTTCTGCCTATTTTCTCCATCCATGTGCAGTTTTTCTCCTCTCTTCCTTTTCCCTCATCTCATCTCCTTCCTCTCTCTTCCCTCCCCTCCATCCATGTCCAGCATTTCTTCTCTCCCTTCCCTCTCCTCCATCCATGTCCAACATTTCTCCTCTCTCCCCTCCATTCATGTTCATCTCACTTCCTCTCTCTTCCCTCCCCTCCATCCATGTCCAGCATTTCTTCTCTCTCCCTTCCCCTCCATCCATGTGCATCTCCTTCCTCTGTCTTCCCTCCCCTCCATCCATGTCCAGAATTTCTCTTGCCCTCCCCTCCATCCATGTCCTGAAACTCTCCTCTCTCCCCTACCCTCCCCTCCATCCATCCGTGTCCTGAAACTCTCCTCTCTCCCCTCCATCCATCCATGTCCAGCAACCCTCCTCTTTCCCCTGCCCTCCCCTCCATCCACCCATGTCCAGCAACTCTCCTCTCCCCTGCCCTCCATCCATCCATATCCAGCAATTCTCCTCTCTCCCCTGCCCCCTCCATCCATTCATACCCAGCAATTCTCCTCTCCCCTGCCCTCCCCTCCATGTCCAGCAATTTCTCCTCTCTCCTTGGGCCCTGCCCTCCCCTCCATGTCCAGCAATTCTCCTTTGTCCCTATTATCTGCTCCCATCCATGTCCAGCGATTCTCCTCTCTCCCCTGCTCTCCCCTCCCGCTCCCATCCATGTCCAGCGATTTTTCTTTGCCCCCATCCTCCCCTCCCATTCATGTCCACCTGCCCGCCCTCTTCTCCCCCAACATCCCCCATTTTGTTCCTACCACCCTGAGTGCTTTAAATCTTTTATTCACCTCCATCGCAGCGGCCGTGTCAGTGAAAGCCTTGCCCGTCTCTAGCCTTCCCTTCGTTCCCTCTCAGTGTCCCGCCCTCGCGGAAAGAGGAAATGACATCAGAAGAAGGCGGGACACTGAGAGGGAACGAAGGGAAGGCTAGAGACGGGCAGGGCTTTCACTGACGCGGCCGCTGCGATGGAGGTGAATAAAAGATTTAAACCCCCAGGGCGGCGTGGGTGCAGGCAAATGATGGCTGTGGGAGGTGAGGTAAGCAGCGGTAAGCATGGCTTGTGGCGCCCTCCAGAGGTCGGCGCCCCCCTGCCATGCTTACCTCGCTTACCGGGTTGCGTCGGCCCTGCTTATGCTGCTTCTTATTGTCTTCATCTGGATCCTTTTTCCATTCTTTAAAGGATGTTCATTTGGCTCTAATAGCCTCTGTCACTTCAACTTTTAATCATGCTGGCTGTCATTTGCTCTTCTTTTCACCTTTTTTAATATGTAGAATACATCTGGTCTGGGCTTCCACGATGGTATTTTTAAACAATGTCCATGTCTGATTTTGGGCCTCTTTTACCAAACTGTGCTAGCGATTTCAGCGCAGCAGTGCCAACCAAGGCCATTCACTTTGAATGGGCTTCATAGGCATTGCTATGCGGGAATTGCTAGCGCTGTTTGATAAAAGAGGCCCTTAAAATCCTAACCTTTGTGGCCGATCCTTTTAGCTTCTTTTTAACCATTTTCCTCATTTTAGTCACCCTTCTGAAACCTAAATGCTGCTACAGTAGATTTCCTTAGTGATTTCACTCCAGATATCAGCTCAAAATTTGTTCATGTTATAATCACTGTTTCCCAGCAGATCCAACACCATTACCTCTCATACCATGGCATTCCACTAAAGACTAGATCTAAAATAGCTCCTCCTCTTGTTGGTTCTTCTTGTTGGTTCTTGGAATACAGTATATCTGATCTGGGCTCATTTTTGAAAGTTAAATGCTAATGTATTGGATTTCCTGTGTATACTTACTTCACAGATTATATCAAATCTGATCATCTTATGATCACTATTATCAAATGGCCCCAGCACCATTATCTCCTGCATCAGATCATACACTCCAGTAAGGATTAAGTCTAGAATTGTTCCCCCTCTTGTTGGTTCCTGAACCAGCTGCTCCATAAAGCAGTCCTTGATTTCATGAAGGAATTTTACCTCCCTATCATGTCCTGATGTTACATTTACCCAGTCAATATCAGGGTAATTGAAGTCACCTATTATTATTGTACTACCCAGTTTGTTAGCCTCCCTAATTTCTGATAACATTTCTGCCTCTGTTTCGTCATCCTGACCAGGTGAACGGTAGTACACTCCTATAACTATCCATTTTGTCTTTACACATGGAATTTCAAATGCGTTACACACTGCTAAAGAGTGAGAGAGGTCTCAGGCAGTGTGAAAGTGAGGCGTGGCATCGCTGCACTCCTGTTGCTTTGGGGGCAATTCTGGAACTTCACCGAAGCCATGCACTGAGTGCCAATTCTGTAACGACAAGCAAGCTATATTATACTCACAAGTGGGTCGACGATCTGCGTCAGCTCGGGAACCTGCATAATAGCAAAAAACTTACTAGAGCCTTCTGGCGTGCGTGCTGCACCCCACCGCGCAGGCGCAGAGTGCCTTCCTGCTCATTGTGCAACTGCGCTTCTCAGTTGTTTTTTCTTCGCGTGAGGAACAGAAGGGTTTTTCCATTGCTCCTTTTTTCACCTGGGAAAGAACCTTTATTGTGCCTGTTTCACAATTTTTTCGTGTTTTTTTTTCTTTCTTACAATTGTTCTAAAAAAACCCTTATTATTTTAGTTTTTGGGCCCACGTTTAAGTTTTCTTTACTTTATTATTATTATTTATTGCACTTGTATCCCACATTTTCCCACCTCTTTGCAGGCGCAATGTGGCTTACAAAACATCATGGATAATGGAAATGAGAAGAGGATATACATTTGGTGTTACAGAAGGATGTTGGATTGCTTGGTGATGGAATACATGATAGTAATATAATAGAATGCATTAATAACATTTCTGGGTATATGTATGAGTTTCACATGATTTGATCTTTGTGGTATATCTTGTCGAAGAGATGGGTCTTTAGTAGTTTACGGAAGTTGGTCAGTTCATAGGTCGCTTTTAGGTTGCGTGGCAGTGCGTTCCAGAATTGCGTGCTCATATAGGAAAAGGTTGATGCGTTCATTAATTTGTATTTTAGACCTTTACAGTTGGGGAAATGAAGATTGAGGAATGTGCGAGATGATTTTTTAGCATTCCTGGGTGGTAGGTCTATCAAGTCTGACATGTAGGCTGGGGCATCACCATGGATGATTTTATGTACTAGGGTACATATTTTGAACGTGATACGTTCTTTGAGTGGGAGCCAGTGTAGCTTCTCTCGTAGGGGTTTTGCACTTTCATATTTTGATTTTCCAAATATGAGTCTAGCCGCCGTGTTCTGGGCTGTTTGGAGTTTGTTGAGTATTTGCTGCTTGCAGCCAGCGTAGAGAGATTTGCAGTAGTCTAGATGACTGAGTACTAATGATTGTACCAGATTATGGAAGACGGTTCTTGGGAAGAATGGTCTTACTCTTTTTAATTTCCACATTGAGTGGAACATCTTTTTGGTTGTGTTTTTCGCGTGATTCTCAAGTGTTAGGTGCCGATCAATGGTAACTCCAAGAATTTTCAGGGTTTCCGAGATTGGTAGATTTAGTTTTGGTGTTTTGATGGTGGTGAATTTGCTCGTGTTGTGTTGAGAGGTGAGTATTAGACATTGGGTTTTTTCTGCGTTGAGTTTTAATTGAAAGGCATCTGCCCAGGAGTGCATGATATGTAGACTTTGGTTGATATCATTGGAAATTTCTTTTATGTCTTGTTTGAATGGGATGTAGATCGTTACATCATCAGCGTAAATGTATGGGTTGAGGTTTTGGTTTGATAGTAGTTTGGCCAAGGGTGTCATCATTAGGTTGAATATAGTCGGTGAGAGGGGAGATCCCTGTGGAACTCCATATTCAGGTGTCCATGTGGCTGATGTAATCGAATTTGATGTCACTTGATATGAGCGTGTGGTTAGGAATCCTTTAAACCAATTAAGAATGTTGCCTCCGATTCCGAAGTATTCAAGGATGTGTAGTAGAATTCCATGATCAACCATGTCGAAGGCCCTTGACATGTCGAATTTTAGAAGTAGTATATTCTTGCCGGTTGCAATCGTTTGTTTGAATTTAGTCATGAGCGTAACTAGTACTGTTTCAGTACTGTGATTAGAACGAAATCCTGACTGGGAGTCATGTAGTATTGAGAACTTGTTTAGATAGTTTGTGAGTTGTTTGGTTACCATCCCTTCTGTTATTTTGGTGATTAAGGGAATGGATGCTACTGGTCTATAGCTAGTTAATTCACTCGCGTTTTTCTTTGCATCTTTGGGTATGGGGGTGAGTAGAATGTTTCCTTTCTCCTTTGGGAAGAGTCCATTTTGTAGCATAAAATTCACGTGTTTCGTTAGATCTGTTATAAAGTGTTGGGGGGCCGATTTCATAAGGTTATTTGGACATATATCTAATTTGCGGTGAACTTTGGCGAATCTTTTAAGCGTTTGGGAAATGAGATCTTCCAATATTATCTCGAATTCTTTTCAAATATCTAAGAATATCTTTTCGTAGTGGGCCACACTTAGACCTGCTCGGTCGGGCTTCCCTTTTTTGTGCCTTTCTTCTCTTTAGGCACAATCGAGTCCTTTAATTTAGCCGAAGCTGTTTTCCCTTCCATGTCATTGAAGACTCCCAGTGGCTTCAAACGTTGTACTCAGTGCAATCAGACCATCTCAGGTACTGATACACATTCTTGGTATATTCAGTGCCTTGGGCCCGACCATAGCCTGGCAAATTGTGTCCTTTGTCTTCGTATGAAGAAAAGGATGCAAATTTCCCAAGAGGCCTAGAGAGAGAAACTTTTTGGAGCTAGATCCAGTCCTTTGAGGTCAGCATTGACATCTGGAGTCAAGGTAGGGATGGCTGCTGTGAGGCCCAGAGACACTGAGAGCAGTGAGGCATTGAGTGGGTCTTCACCTGCCTTGAGGCCTCCTGCTGTGCAGACCCCCAGAACCGGCCTTCGTTAGACCCGACCCCAAGGTGACGTGAGGATTCGACGTCGTCCTTGTCAGCACCGAGGAGTCTCAGTGAGGTGCATCGGGCAAAGGCAAAGAAACACTGGCATCGATTTCCGACACACAGTGCCGAGAGCTCTGGGATGTTGAGGGATCCGGCACCGGAGAAGCGTTGGCGCCGGGAAGAACGCTCCCCCTCCATTCAAGAGGTGCCGAGGCATAAATGTGCACACTTAAGTGCACCATGAAAAATGCAGGTAGTAGAGGAATCAAGATGGCATCAGAAACGGATGTGTGCTCCCAAAGCTCCTGAGACCCATCGTTAAACTAGCGAGGGAAGTTCTTTCTCCGACTTTAAGATGGGGAAAAGAAAGGGGAAGACGGTGGTTCCTACCTCCGTGGTTCCACCGACGACGCCAATCTCTCGACAAGCAACTTTGGAGAGCTTCGGAATTGGGATCCATGGCGAACAGATGACTGCTTTGACGGGTTCGACCTCTTTGGGTATGGACCGCAGCATTGAAGGAGCGACGCTGAGCCCTCCTTCTTACACCGCCCCTCCACAGCCCGGAAGTGAAAGGTTGCCCGAGGGACCACGGCAGTTGGAAGCGGTATTCGCAACGCCGTTGGGAGGAGGACCTTCGAGTACCTCAACCCCGGGGAAGGAAACAGCAGTGCAGGAGCAGTTGCAGGCCGATGCCCCTGTCGCCCGAGGCTCCACTACCGGGAGTAATGGAGGATTACAGAGACCAGCAGTGGTGACTATGAACTCATTATGGGATGCAATTCAAGGGGTCAATAACACTTTACTCCAGATGAATACCTCTATTAAGGGTGAAATTAAGGAATTAAAACAAACTTGTGAAAATCTGTCTAATAATTTTCAGGAACAAAAAGAAAAAGTTTTAAAGATGGAAGTTGAGGTTGGAAAAGTTCAAAATCTAACGGTCTCTTTAATTAAAGAAAAAGGAATACAGGAAAAGAAATTAGAAAATTTGGAAAATAATGCTCGAAGGAATAACTTAAGGTTAATAAATTTTCCAAAATCACCTTTAGTCGCAGCTATAGATATGCTGAAAAGATATTTTACCCAAATACTGGGAATCCCAATGGAGGGTTATCCCCCTATAACGAGAACCCAGTATATCTCGAGTGTTTCTAAACCTCTAAAGGAGCAACCGCCGACTACTCCAGATTTAAATTTGACAGAATTTCTAGAGAACTCTCTGGAAATTATCACAGAGAGAACAACACTTATTGTGACTTTTGCGCTGGAAATGGACAGAAATAATATTCTGAGACTATATTTTCGCCATTTAAATGATGTCTTCTTGGGTCAAAAGATACAATTTTTTCCAGATTTGGCAAGGAGTACGCAAAAGAGGAGAAAAGAATTTCTGATTTATAAAACTAGAGTTCTTAAACTGGGTGCTACTTTTTTGCTAAAATTTCCTTGCAAATGCTATATTACTTTTGAATCGGTTAACTATATATTCTTTACTCCCTCGAAGCTGTTAGAATTTATTGATTCCAAGGAGAGTGTTAATTCACCTGGAGACTTGCCTCCCTAGTTAGAAATGCTGTTTAGTTGGCTGCAGATATCTGTTATGACCCTTCCGTTTAAATAACTTTGTTTATTACTATTAATTCCTGGTATAAATATTTCCTAGTATCTTGATTCAACTTATTGAGGTCAAAATTTGAATCAGTATTTTCTGTAAGTAATGATATAAATGCATATTCCTTTATTTTATTTTTCTGATATTGCCAATCTTTATATCGTTTGATGTAAATGAAAAACTTATAAATAAAGAGTTAAAAAAAAAAAAAGAAAAATGCAGAACTTTTGGTATTCTATAAGTTACACGTTTGTTTGAGATACTCCCATAGCCTACCCATTCTCTGTCCACATATACACCCCCTTGCAGTTACACACAATCTGTCGGATTCTGTATAGCATGCCTAGCATTCCTCACTGAAATCTAAGCGTGTTCCATAAGAATGCGGTAACTTAATTGGCTTAACAAGCCAATCAGCGCTTTTTAACAGCACTTAAGCAATAATGGGCACTCATTGGCAATAATTAGAATTTACGCGCTTAAGTCGCTAAGCATATTCTGTAATGAACTGTGTCTAAATTCTAAAGTGCGCAGTTCAAAAGGGGCATGGCCAGGGGCAGGGAAATGGGCATTTTGTGGGCATTCCAAAATTTACGCATGTTGTTATAAAATATGGTCCAGTGTGTGTAAATCTACATGCAGGTATTTGTCACGTTTTCGTAGGTGTAAATGGAGGCGTGTAGTTTTAGGTGCTGGGTTATCGACTAAACATATTCTGTATACCGCACCTACATCTGTTAGAATACACTTAGGTTGAAATGTTTTCCACGTGGAGTTTTTTAAGCGCCATATATAGAATCTGGTTCTGTAGCCCTTAGGCATGACCCTATAAAATAGTTCTTTGTGCACTTATGTGCATTAGCTGCCAATTTTGACACCTCTGATGTGTGTAAGTGTAAGCACCAAGTTCTAGAACTGCCCTCCACATTTTTTTTAACCAAGTCATTATGCCTCGCCTCTGTGGGATTCATATATACACGATAGTATGGGCAAGGAGAACTTGGTTTCTTTAAGCTTCTCTTGGGGTTTTGGTGGTTTGGGGATGCCACTTCACTTCGGATCCACCAATCCTTGTTTTTCTCAACTGCATGCAGGGATTTGTAGTTCTGATTGTCTTAGGGAAAGTGATGGGAACATTAGAACTATCAATTCTTGCACGCACTAAAGCAGGAGTGGGCAACCTCGGTCCTCGAGGGCTGCAGCCCAGCAGATTTTCAGGATTTTCCCAATTAATACACATGAGATCTATTTGCATGCACTTCCTCCATCGTATCCTCATGTATATTCATTGGGGAAATACTGAAGCCAGACTGGGTTGTGGCCCTCGAGGACCAAGGTTGACCATCTCTACATTAGAATAAAACCTGGGCTGAATCTGTGTGTTTAGATGATGTGACATGAAGTGGCAGCTCTAGGCTGGTGGTTGTAGGAGGTGATACCTTAGTAAATATTTCCTATCTAAAACATTATTATAAGAATACACTACTCAGTCACACTATGGCAAAAAATAAAAAATAATTTAAGTTGTGCAGGAACTTCCTTCTGGTAATAATGGAAATATACTGGAGGATTGTAAACCATTTAGATTAGCAGAGGCAGGCACAACTAGGTGTGTGCCTAAGTGGTTAAAACAAATAGGAGGTAATATTTTTTTCACTCAATGAATAGTTAAGCTCTGAAACTCTTGGCCGGAGGATGTAGTAACAATGGTTAGCATATCTGGGTTTAAAAAATGTTTGGGCAAGTTCCTGGAGGAAAAGTCCATAGTCTGCTATTGAGACAGACATGGCGAAGCCACTGCTTGCCCTGGGATTGGTAGCATGGAATGTTGCTACTATTTGGGTTTTTGCCAAGTACTTGTGACCTGGCTTAGCCACTGTTGGAAACAGGATACTGAGCTAGATGGACCATTGTTCTGACCCAGTATGGCTACTCTTATGTTCTTATGGGGTCCCAGAAGAAGTTAGGTTACAAGATAGTAACATAGTAAATGACGGCAGAAAAAGACCTGCATGGTCCATCTAGTCTGCCCAACAAGACAAACTCATATGTGCTACTTTTTGTGTATACCCTACTTTGATTTGTACCTGTCCTCTTCAGGGCACAGACCGTATAAGTCTGTACAGCACTATCCCCGCCTCCCAACCACCAGCCCCGCCTCCCACCACTGGCTCTGGCACAGACCGTATAAGTCTGCCCAGCACTATCGTCGCCTCCCACCACCGGCTGGCTCTGCCACCCAATCTCGGCTAAGCTCCTTAGGATCCATTCCTTCTGAATAGGATTCCTTTATGTTTATCTCACGCGTGTTTGAATTCTGTTACCGTTTTCATTTCCTCCACCTCCCGCGGGAGGGCATTCCAAGCATCCACTACTCTCTCCGTGAAAAAATACTTCCTGACATTTTTCTTGAGTCTGCCCCCCTTCAATCTCTTTTCATGTCCTCTCATTCTACCGCCTTCGCACCTCCGGATGTTTGGTTTGTAAATCTGGGATCAAACATGGGTGGGGCAGGGCAAGTGCTCACTAGGAAATTTTCCACCATTAAAATGTTAAACTACAAAAATATAATTCTATTAATTCATCTCTTAACAAAATATATTATTTAAGTGGCTTAATACAAGATATACTGCCACAGGCTGCATATTGACCCCATAGTATATATATTCAGGGGAGCATACTAACGGGCAGGGGCTTCCAGTTGCACACATAACTTACAGAATACTGTAGGCTATGCATTTAGACACCTGCATTTACCCCAGCTCTATGGCTGGTGTAACTGTAGGTGAGTAGATGTTAGTTACACCAATACTGGGTTATAATAGTATTCTATAATGGAATCTGGGCACCCATCCTGCTTATTTTCGAAGGAGAAGGGCGGCCATCTTCTGACACAAATCGGGAGATGGCTGGCCTTCTCCTTATGCCAGCCAAATCGGTATAATCGAAAGCTGATTTTGGTCAGCTTCAACTGCTTTCCATCACAGGGCCGGCCAAAGTTCAAGGGGGCGTGTCGGCAGTGTACCAAAGGCGGGATGGGGGCGTAGTTAAGAGCTAGCCGGCCTCGTCCTATAATGGGAAAAAGAAGACCGGCCCTGACGAGCATTTGGCTGACTTTATTTGGTCCCTTTTTGTTAATGACCAAGCCTCGAAAAGGTGCCTGAACTGACCAGATGACCACCGGAGGGAATCAGGGATCACCTCCCCTTACTCCCCCAGTGGTCACCAACCCCCTCCCACCCCCCCCAAAAATTAAAACACATTTTTTTGCCAGCCTCTATGCCAGCCTCAAATGTCATACCCAGCTCCATCACAGCACTATGCAGGTCCCTGGAGCAGTTTTTAGTGGGTACTGCAGTGCACTTCAGGCAGGAGGACCCAGGCCCATCCCCCCTACCTGTTATACTTGTGGTAAATGGGAGCCCTCCAAAACCCACCTGAAACCCACTGTACCCACATCTAGGTGCCCCCCATTACCCTTTAAGGGCTATGGTAGTGTTGTACAGTTGTGGGTAGTGGGCTTTTGGGGGCTCAGCACCCAAGGTAAGGGAGCTATGCACCTGGGATCAATTTGTGAAGTCCACTGCAGTGCCCCCTAGGGTGCCCGGTTGGTGTCCTGGAATGTGAGGGGGACCAGTGCACTACAAATGCTGGCTCCTCCCATGACCAAATGGCTTGGATTTGGCCTGGTTTGAGATGGCTGCCATTAGTTTCCATTATCGGCAAAAACCAATGGCGGCCATCTCTAACGCCGGTGATCTCTAAGTGCGGCCCAAATGCTGAGATTTGGCCCGCCCCGACCGTATTATCGAAACGAAAGATGGCTGGCCATCTTGTTTCGATAATACAGTCGGGTATGCTGCTTTACGGGGCCATCATTAGAGATGGCCGCCCTTATACATGGCCGGCCCCGTTCGATTATGCCCCTCCACGTGTCTAAGTGCCCAGGTGAAGAATTGACTCCTATGTGGGGGCATGTGTTAAGGTTCTGAAACTTTAAACTAGGTCCCAAGAAATTTTACATTAATGAGTTATGTATCATCTACTATAATAAAACTCACCCTCAACACGTTCTGAGGACACTGACGTCAGTGAAGCCAAGCCCTGACTTCCTTCAAAAAGGTTCGAAGGTTCGTGGTGGTGAAGCCACCAAAATCGCTCCGGGCCCCGCCCTCGAGGGCGGAGCAATGGCAGAACAACGAACGGGTTGGCAGGGAGGGAGGCAGAGAGGCGGGGGTGGGGGTGGGGTGGGGGGGGACATCGCTCCGGGCCCCGCCCTCGCGTCAAACGTCATGACGTTGGGGGCGGAGCAATGGCAGAACAACGAAGGGGTTGGCCAGGGAGGGAGGGAGGGGGTGTTGGCGACGAAAACCTTGGTAGCGCCCGTTTCATTTGCTCTGAAACGGGCCTCTTTTACTAGTACACAATAAAACTGTCCAATCTTTGTTGTCTCTGGCTTGGTTTTATTGTTCAGCGTCTCTGGTCTCTTCTGTTCCTTGTGGTTTTCTCTCTTGTGTCTTTCTCCATTTTCATTCCTGTTTCAGCTCTTTTTCTTCCTTC
This sequence comes from Microcaecilia unicolor, assembly GCF_901765095.1. Taxonomy (NCBI): domain Eukaryota; kingdom Metazoa; phylum Chordata; class Amphibia; order Gymnophiona; family Siphonopidae; genus Microcaecilia; species Microcaecilia unicolor. The sequence continues at coordinate 116,239,439 of NC_044041.1, read as the reverse complement.
TTTGCCTCTTTCCTTCACCAGTGGATGTTTTAATACTTTTCCTTTTATGTTTCAATATTTTTTATTAGGTTGATAACAACAGATTGCAACAACAATTTTTGTAAAAGCACACAAATATATCATGTCAGCATACATTCAACTGTTACAAACATTACTGATTATTGTTTTTATTTTCTCCCCTCCCAGACCTTCCCTCCCACCCCCCTATTCCTTTTCCAATACCCCATCATGGTGTCATGTACCATACACTTATGAACGTGTCACATATTTAACATTGTTTACCGTTATTAGTTTCAAGTATCTTGCAGTAGCCGGTCCAAGGTAGGCTTATCCCAGGTCACACTCAAAGCATGTAGTAATAACACGTGGAGGGGCATAATCGACCAGAAACGCCTATCTCCATGGGCGTTAATCTCCGAGAACGGGTCCGTGAAGGGGCGGAGTGAACCGTATTTTTTAAAAAAAATAGACGCCCATGCTTTATTCGCCAAGGTGTGAGCTGGGCGTTTTTGCTTTTCACCGATAATGGAAAATGAAATCGCCCAGCTCAAAAACGAATAAATGCAAGGCATTTGTTCGTGGGAGGGGCCAGGATTCATAGTGCACTGGTCCCCCTCACATGCCAGGACACCAACCGGGCACCCTAGGGGGCACTTTTACAAAAACAAAAAAAAAGGTAAAAGAGCTCCCAGGTGCATAGCACCCTTCCCTTGGGTGTTGAGCCCCCCAAATCCCCCTCAAAACCCACTGCCCACAAGTCTACACCAGTACTATAGCCCTAAGCGGTGAAGGGGGGCACCTACATGTGGGTACAGGGGGTTTGGGGGGGGGTTGGACGACTAGTAGCATTAAGCAGCACAATTGTAACAGGTAGGGGGGGGATGGGCCTGGGTCCACCTGCCTGACGTCCACTGCACCCCCTAACAACTGTTCCAGGGACCTGCATACTGCTGCTTGGGAGGAGGGTATGACATTTGAGGGTGAAAGTAAAAAGTTGTGAAACATCATTTGTTGTGGTGGGAGGGGGTTAGTGACCACTGGGGGAGTCAGGGGAGGTCATCCCCGACTCCCTCTGGGGGTCATCTGGTCATTTAGGGCACTTTTTGGGGCCTTATTCGTCAAAAAACAGGGTCCAGGAAAAGTGCCCTAAATTCTAGCTACAAACGCATCCATTATCGGCGAAGGGCGCCCATCTCTGTTCGGGTGATAACCACGCCCCAGTTCCGCCTTCACCACGCCTCCGACACTCCCCCGTCAACTTTGTCCGCATCCGCGACGGAGTGCAGTTGAAAGCGTCCAAAGTTCGGCTTTCGATTATGCCGCTTTATTTGTTTTTGTGAGAAGAACGCCCATCTCCCGATTTAGGTCGGAACTTGGGCGTTATTCTCGTTCGATTATAAGCAGGATAGAGTCCCTACACAATCTAACAGTGATTAATTATTCTGGGTTGTGTCAGGCGTTACAGATTTAATAGGAAACTTCTCCCTTTAGGAGGGAGAGAGGTCCATAAAGGCTCCCATAGAGCTCTGAACCGTAAGCCCGGTGTACTTTCCATGTCTATAACACCGAAACCTGTCTATCCGCATTTGTTTTATCAATTGTGATCGCCAGACTTGTAGCGGAGGTTCATCTTTGAGTCTCCATGATTACAGGATAGTATTTAGTCCAAAATACACAGCTAATTTTGCAAACGCTTTAAATCCCTCTGGGGGTTCCCTTGAATATTTAAAACTGTTGAACAGTAATAAAGGGTCCCAAAGCAGGGTACAATTCCATAATTGCTCTATCTGCTCCAGTACCCTTCGCCAAAAGTGTTCGATAGGTTTACAATGCCAGAACATGTGTCCTAGTGTAGCCCTCTTGCGTTTGCACTTGGGACAAGCCCCGTTAGTGGTGAACCCCGCCCGGAGCCTTCTTTAGGGAGATATGTGTGTTCTCAATACCCACCTATACAGCCTCTCTCTCTATGGTATACTTTTCCTTTTATATGTATGGTTCTAATAGAGGCCAACCAAATTTTGGTTTCAGTTTCAATGTTGAGTAGAGAGGTGTGGTAGCCGTGTTAGTCCACTTTTAAAGGTAATCAATAGAAATAAAACAAAATAAAACATGGAAAAGAAAATAAGATGATACCTTTTTTATTGGACATAACGTAATACATTTCTTGATTAGCTTTCGAAGGTTGCCCTTCTTCGTCAGATCGGAAATAAGCAAATGTTGGTAGATGACAGTATATATAAGTGAAACATCAAAGCATTTCAGTGACAGTCTAACAGGATGGGGGTGGATAGGTGAGAGACAGGAAGAGTAGGGTGGATGAGGGACAGGGAGATATGCATGGAGACAGGAGAGTGACAAAGCAGTACAATTTTATGGTTTATAATGGGCTAGAAAACCCAGAACCAACATTCCCAGACAACTTGGATACATATCTGGAGTATGTGAAAATCAGAGCCCAAACAAACCAAGAAATCAAGGAAGTCTGCAGAGACCCTGCAGACAAACCACACTTTTGGAGATACAGATCAAATGGGGATAGTAAACCTCTCGAACCATCAATTATCACAATATGAAGTCTCTGTACTCTCCAAAGGACTTTCATTTTGCCCATCCAGCAAGCTGGACGAAATTCAATTATACTCAGACCTGGAAGAATTCTTTAGAAAACTGCGCCTGAAGGCACATTTTCACAACAAAGGAACTCCCAACAGACTGGAATACAGATTTAAACAAAAGAACACTTATTTCACCCCACAGGATGGACAAAAGAACAAGCTGGACAACTACATAGAAAGCTTCAGACATAGGGTAAAATCACAACTTTCCAGCAAACAAAAGAAAATTCTGTACAATCTTACTCCACCAGAAAGAGCGTCCATAAGAACTCTACAAACTAACCAATGCATTATCATCAAACCCGCAGACAAAGGAGGCTCAGTGGTGATTATGGACACAAAAAAATACATTGAATGGCACAGACAGCTCACAGACAATACATACTACAGGAAAATAACTGAGGAACCCACACAGGATTATACAAAGCAGCTGAAAGACCTGATCAGAACATTTCCTAAACAAGTACAGCCACATCTGAAGAAACTCATACCAAAGCAGCTTTCTGTGGGCATATTCTACATGCTACCCAAAATCCACAAACCTGGAAACCCTGGCAGACCAATCATATCGGGTATTGGTACACTCACGGAGGAAATAGCTGGACTCATAGAGGGGATTCTGAAACCTTTCGTGCACAAAACAAACAGCTTCATACAAGACACCATAGACTTTCTGAATAAAATGAAAAATATCAAGCAATTACCACCAAGCACCCTTCTGGTCACGATGGATGTAGAATCACCATACAGCAACATTCCCCATGCGGATGGCATAGCTGCATGTGAGAAACTCCTAAAAACATCCACACACTGGACCATCAATACTCACCAGAAACCATTACAAAATTAATCAAATTTATTTTAACTCACAACTATTTCCGCTTTAGCAATGATATCTATCTACAAATAATGGGCACTGCGATGGGCACCAGGACAGCACCCCAATATGCCAACCTCTTTATGGCTGAGCTGGAAGAGACATTTCTGAATACATACCAGACCAAACCCCTAAAATACTACCAGTACATTGATGACATTTTTATGATTTGGACTGAGGGGGAAGAAACTCTGAAACAATTTTACAATTCCTTCAATACATACCATCCTACAATCAGATTCAAAATTGACTACTCCCCAGAAAAAGTAAATTTTTTTGGACACCACAGTCTCAATCAGCGATGGCTATATATAAACATCCATATACAAGAAACCCACAGACAAATGCAGCTACCTCCACAACTCCAGCTTCCACCCTTCACATACAAAAAGATCCATTATTTACAGCCAAGCCACAAGATACCACCATATCTGCTCTGACCCAGGGGACAGAGACAGACACCTTGAAATCCTGACTGCATCCTTCGAACAGAAAGGCTACAACCCCAAAATAATCTCCAAAAATATTGCCTCCTCCCTCAAAACACCCAGGGAAAATCTGCTACAGTACAAAGAGAAAAAAAAGCCACAGACAGAATCCCCCTTATAGTGACATACAACCCAGAGCTGGAAAAATTACGAAAAATCATAAAAGATCTTCAGCCTCTACTCCAGGAGGATGAATTACTGAAAGAGATATTCCCATCCCCACCAGTGCTGGCCTTCCGACAGCTACCCAACTTAAAACACAAGCTAATTAGAAGTAAGCTCCCAAAACAGACTCAAAAAGAAAAGAATGGCACACATCCTTGCAATATATCCAGCTGCAAACTATGCCAAAACATTTCACAGGACCCCACGGTCATTCACAAAGAAAAAATATTCAACATTAAGGAATCTTTCACGTGCTCATCTTCCAATGTGGTATATATCATTCAGTGTAAAAAATGCAACGAAGGCTGCTACATTGGAGAAACAAGTCAGATGCTAAAGAAGAGATTTAATTTACATAGACACCATATGAAAAATGCTAGTACTAATAAAGATGTCACGCCTGTGGGGCAGCACTTTACAAAACCAGAACACTGTACCAGTGATTTCATGGTAAGAATCCGGAAAGGGAACTTTAAAACAATACAGGAACGTAAGACCTTTGAAGTCAGAATGCTTAAATATTTTGACACCCACCAGACAGGACTTAAAAGATCTGGGTTTTCTAGCCCATTATCCTATATAATAATTCTCACCTCCAGCGTTCTATTGGTATTGCTGCCTGTGTTTGTGACTTCTTCGGAGTTGGTCTGCTAGGGTCCGTAGCACAGGCTGACGTCAGCAAATGCACTGTGACGTCAACATCAGAACCCGGGGTAAAAAAAAAACATGCCTTACAGCTGATCCAACCCCCCCTCCCAAACTGCCATACAGCTTGACAGCAACACAAACAAACAAAAAAAAGGCTCGAGCCTGCCTGACGCCACTGACACGCTCAACAGTCGTCCTCCCGAAATACCTGGGGGGGGGGTGCAGCATGACATCACCCCTCGCTGCAGCAACCCCCCCCCCTTGGAGCATCACCCAAGCCCCCCCCCCCCCGAGTACATTCTTGCCTGCCGTGTGCACACCACTGGGGGGGGGGGTGTCGGTTCCGCTGGTTCCCTGCTCCCTCTGCCCCGGAACAGGAAGCAACCTGTTCCGGGGCAGAGGGAGCAGGGAACCAGCGGAGCCGACACCCCCTCCAGCGGCGTGCATCTGGGGCGGACCGCCCCGCCCTTGCTACGCCACTGGTCAAGGGAAAGATGCTGGATAGAGGAGTAGAGAGGATAGGGAAGACAGGAGATACTGGATCAAGGAAGGATAGAAAGAAAGGAAATATGCTTGCGCAGGGAGAGGGTGGGAGTAGGGTGACAGAAGGGAGATGCTGAATTGGGAGGGAGGGAGACCCTGAACCTTGGAGGGAGGGAGGGGACGACCCTGAAACTCGGAGGGAGGGAGGGAGGGGATGACCCTGGCACTCGAAGAGAGGGAGAGGGGACTGGGAGGGAGGGAGGGGGCCCCTGGCACACACTCTCATTCTCACATACTCACTCACAGATACACTCGCACCCAGTCTTACTCTCTCTCTGTCACACACACTCGCACATTCACTCTCTCTCTTTTACAGAGTCACTCACACACACTCTCTCAAACATACACACTCCCAGTAAAACCTTGCTAGCACCTGTTTCATTTGTGTCAGAAACTGGCCTTTTTTACTAGTAAACCATAAAATTGTACTGCTTTGTCACCCTCCTGTCTCCATGCATATCTCCCTGTCCCTCATCCACCTGACTCTTCCTGTCTCTCACCTATCCACCCCCATCCTGCTACTGTCACTGAAATGCTTTGATGTTTCACTTTGATGGTGACTTTAGACATCAATGACAAGATGCACTAAAGACTCGTTAAAGCCCTTTCCTTACCGATTCTCTTAGCTAAACGCGCTGTGATTGGCTCAGAGACTTCCAGGTCTCTCAGCTGAGTGAAGCAATGCCAAAACAGACGTTTTTATTATTGCAGGGGAGGGGGGGGGGGGGGAGGCGGCCAAAATGGACACCCATCCAAAAAAAAACGTCCATTTTGGCCCCCTTAATAATAAAAATGTCTTTTTTGGCAGTGCTTCACTCAGCTGAGACCTGGAAGTCCCTGAGCCAATCACAACACGTTTAGCCGAGCTACACACGCTGTGATTGGCTCAGGGACTTCCAGATCTCTCAGCTTAGTGAAGCACTGCCAAAAAAGACGTTTTTATTAGTGCGGGGGGGGGGGGGGGGGGGGGGGGGGAAGGCGGCCAAAATAGACGTTTTTATTATTGCACTGACGAGCACTTGACTTTTTTTCCCCGATTTTTTGTGTTTTTACTTTTGTAGCAGTTTTTCAATCCCACGCAGCCTCAACAAGAGGTACAGACCTCTTGTTAGATTTTCCAGCGTTAAGGCAATCGGAAAAGGTTAGTGCATCTCATTACAATAGGGTTTCTACACAATTTGCTCATCTATATTCCGTTTTCGTTAGCTGCTACCATCGTCGGAAAAAAGTCTTTAGTGCATGCCAGGATTTACTACTTGCTCGTTAATGGCTCATTAAGTTTAGTGCATCTGGCCCCAAATCTCTCTATACATCTATCCCTCAGGAGCAAGTGCTGCAAGTAATTAAAACTATGTTGTATTCCCGCCCTAGACCTTTCGACTTGCCCACAGAATTTTTGATGGATCTAGCGGAGTTAGCCTTGTGTAAAAAATTTTTCTTATTCCAAGATGAATTTTTCCTACAGACCTTGGGAGTAGCAATGGGGGCATTGTTTGCCCCCTCAATTGCTAATCTATATGTGGCTGGCTTTGAAGACACCTGGTTTGTGAACTCTCAGTTTGCTGATTCTATTTTGCTGTGGAAGAGGTACATCGATGATGTATTCCTTTAGTGGAAAGGTGATGTTTTGGTTTTGTCACAGGTTGTAGATTGGTTGAATTCACAGAACCCAGCTCTACAATTCACTTATGAGTATTCTAATGACAGCATCCATTTTTTTGGATGTGTGTGTAGAAATTAAAGAAGGCATGTTTCACACGAGGGTGTACAAAAACCCGACTGACAAAAACACTCTATTACAATATGGGAGTTGTCACCCACGTGATTTAAACAACAGTCTTCCTTTTTCTCAATTTTTAAGATATAGAAGGATTTGCACCAGTGTGGCTGTTTTTAAACATCAAGCCGGTCTATTGGCCGTGTTGTTACAAAGCCGTGGATATCCCCCTAGGGTGTTGAAGAAGTCGTACACCCGGGCTCGGTTTAACAACTGGGAATTGTTATTGACGAACAGGTCTGAGTTTACTGTGGAAGATCGGAAAGAGACTTTTGTAATGAGATACAAGATGGGAGTGGAAGAGGTGGCCAATATTATTAGAAAGAATTGGGACATTATTCAGTCACATGAACTGTTCAAGCAATCAGGTCTACGGGTAGCCTTTTCAAGAAACCGTAACCTCAAGGAAATTTTGTGCCCTGCCGATGTGGTCAGACGATTTTCCCATGAAGTGGGGGAACATAGATCATGTGGGGCATGCTCTTTTTGTAATTTAATGGCTCCATGCAAGCAATTTGTCAATCCTGTGGACAGAAGATCCTACAAGTTGAGACAGCGCACTACTTGCAGATCGGACCATGTAATTTATATTCTCCAGTGCCCTTGCATGAGACTGTACTTAGGAAAGACAGAAAGATGATTGAGTACACGTTTGAGTGAGCACAAGTCCTGCATTTCCAATTTGAAGATTGGAGCCCCACTGGTAACCCCTTTGCAGAGAAGGACAGCATGGGTTCCATATGTTTAAGTGTTGGGTGATTGACAGTGTCATGGACCACCATATAGGAGGAGGAGATGGGGCGGGGGGGGGGGGGGGAGAGGTTACTACAAGCAGAACATTGGATTCATCGTTTACAGTCGTTGGAACCCACTGGGTTAAACTCAAGGATGCATTGGACTGTTTTCTTTTAACTTGTCCTTATGGATTTTTTCAGGATTTCTTTCAAGGTTTTTTTCAGGTTTTTTTTTTCTCAGGATTTTAGCTGCAGGATTATTAATCAATTTATTTATTTTCTTGAAAGTTATTGCTGTGTGCGAATCAGCTGTGAACTGGTGGCAAACTGTGATTGGACAGGGTCTGGTTATAACCAACTGTGCAGTTTGCTCTGATGTCTGCTAACCTGAAGGCAGTGTGGGAAGTTAACCCTCCAGCATTTGGATGTTAGACACCTTTTTGTAGTGACTTTTGTTTGATTTAAAATAATGTTTTTTTCGTCATGATCCACATTTTGCCCTTGTGTTTGTTTCTAGTATGGCAATGTGGTTCCCTGAAGAAGCGGAGCGAAACGGGACCGTTGGGACTGCATGACAGTGTTTCTGGAAGCAAAGAAGTACCACCCTTCATTTGAACTGGACAGCAGGTTAAGATAAGTGATTTGAATTCTTGCTGTCAGTTTGGGTGTTTAAAAGCGAAGAATTTAATTACGTATATTTTTTTATACACTTTTTTGCATATTTAAAAAACAAAAAAAAGTATCTAAGGGTTTTTTTTATGTCTATGATTACTTTTTGCGCTGTGTGCACCTGAAAAGTGAGAGTGTTGCCACAGGAGTGTATGACACATTTTCTGCATTTTTTGAGAAGTCACATATTTTGGTCTTCATTGGCGGACATTGTATTAACAGCTCACTTATATATACTGTCATCTACCAACATTTGCTTATTTCTGATCTGACGAAGGGCAACCTTCGAAAGCTAATCAAGAAATGTATTATGTCCAATAAAAAAGGTATCATCTTATTTTCTTTTCCATGTTTTATTTCTATTGATTACCTGGAAAAAGTCATAATCCCAAAAGAACAGGGGCTAGCCGCTACCATAAATATGAATTCTCAGTCCTCATTCTACACAGTGTTTTGTTTGCCATCCTCAGGAGTGAGATTCTCTGTAAAATTAAAAACATATCCTAATACAAAGGCATATATATACAAAGCTACTAACCCCCCTGAACATACTAACAAATATCATTCCTATATAGTATGTATCTATTTTAGAATAGGTAGATATTTTACCTATTTAGCTTTCAAGATTTTGTTGTGCTCAAAAGATTTGTAGTTGCATTTGTATATTTTTTTTGTATAGTTTCATAAAATTTGTATCATTGATCTTTTGAATAATTCTTGCATTTATTCATGTTTAGGCTTGATTTTGTTTCATTTTATCCCATTTATATTGTTTACTACAAAGCATATGGGTACAGACTTAAAGATCTGAATTGAAAGGAAGCTCTGGAAGGAAGAGGCATAGGATAAAGGTGAAAGGAGATAGATTCAGAAGTAACCTGAGTGAAATACTTTTTTAAGGAAAGGGTGGTGAATTCGTGGAATGGCCTCCCATTGGAGGTGGTGGAGATGAAAACTGTATCTAAATTTAAGAAAGCTTGGGACTAGTACATAGGATCTCTAAGGGAGTGAAAGGGAGAGTAGATGGCATGGATTGGCAGACTGGATAGGCCATATGTTCTTATCTGCTTTAATTTTTCTGTGTAAATGCCACACACTGCTCTCGGATGTAAGTATGGCCCTTACTACAATGCTACAGGATCTTAGTGAAAGACCAGTTCATGAGCAACAAAATGTACATATGCTACAGCTGGTTTTAAGGCAGGGGCCCACACGAGAAATCTTACGCATTGGCTTTAAATCTTTAGTACTGCGGTGGTAAATCTCCAGCTCTGGGATGGGCCACCCGTGGCGTCTTTGCAGCTGTGCACCTGAGCACAAAGAATGTGGGAAAGATAAATGCCCCTTTAATTCAGCAAAGGAAGTCAAATAATCATACTGGTCCTGTGCAGTTGAAAACCTGCCACTCCTAATTTAAGGGCGGCAACAGACATTGTTCAACCTATTCTGCAAATGCAATGCAAAGGGGCCTGCGGAACTGCAACTGCAGTACCAAACTGGCCAGAATAACCCAGGAAGTTCCTGAGTTACAGGTCGCACTTGGAGCTGCAAACTACAACACCCACAATGCTCTGGGCTGGCGACTTCCGGCAACCTTGGAAGGCGGTGGAAAGCTTGCAGGACTGGCGGAAGTAGCCGAAGCAGCACGAGGGCAGGCTGAACTCCCGGAGGTGGAAAGCTAGAGTCTGGCGGAAGTTGCCGAGGTTTTACGTCAGCACGGACGGGGAGGGTGCGGGGCGGTCCGGAGGCGGTGCTGCGTCGTGTCGGGAGGAGGCGGGAGCGGTGGCGGCGGCGCCATGTTGAGGAGGAAGCGGCTCCTGTTTTGGTCTCGGGCGCTGTGAGAGGAGCGGGGAAAGAGAGACGGGAGCCCGGGGAGAGTCCGGCGGTGCTACCGCCCCGCCCCCTGTCCGCGCAGAGGGGCGAGGAGAAGAGAGGGGAGCGATGTCCGCCCGCAGCCCGCTGCCCACCGTAAGCGAGAGCGACCAGGTGAGAGAGACCCGCCTATACCGCTCCCACCCGCCGGCACCGCAACCTCAGACGCTATGACGCTTCCTCCTCGCAATTCCCCCACCCCCGTGGTGCATCCCCCTCTCTCGCCTTGTCTGTCACTCGCTTCTTACTCTCCTTCTTATCCTCCCCTCACTTCATACTACTGCCTACTGGGAAATCCGTCTATAGCACTCCTGGCCCCCTCCCCCCACTTTACCACCACTCACAGCGAGACCCGGGTATAGCATGATTGACCCCCATTCCCACATACCACTGTGAGATTTGTGTGTAGGTTTATGGAGCCCTCCTCCACATCATCCTACTCACTGTGAGACCCGTGTATAGCACTACTTCTTATCCCTTCCTCGTCCCACTACTGCCCACTGTTAGACCAGGATATACACCTACTCAAATAGCCCCACATACCACTGTAAGACCTGGGTGTAGCGGAACTGAGCCCCCTTCCTAACATATGACAGCATACCTGTGTATAACACTACTTACTCCCCCCACATAGCACTGTGAAACTTGTGTATACCACTACTCAGCTCTCCCCCGCCTTCCCCACAACAGCCCTACATATCACTGTATCGCCCTATAGTACTAACTCCCATTCCCTCCACTCCATTGCTGCTCCCTGTGAGACCTAGCTATAGTATCACTGACCCCCCCACTCCCACATCCCTACATACTGTTACCCACTTTGAGACTTGTGTATAGTACGACTATCCCCCTCATCCACTTCCCCAGATATTGTTGACCACTTTTTGAAACCCCTGTATAGCATTACTGACTCGCATCTTACCTTTGTTTAGTGTGATCCCCCTAAATAATTCCTCACATACCACAGCCCAGTGTGAGACCCAGTATGACACTACATAATAACAAGACAGATTCACATTCTCCCTCTATAATAGTGTTTCCCAGGTCAGTCCCGGAGTACCCACTTGCCAGTGAGGTTTTCAGGATATCCACAATGAATATGCAGGAGGCAGTGTAGGCAAATCTGCCATGCATATTCATTGTGGATATCCCAAAAACCTGACTGGCAAGAGGGTACTCCAGGACCGACTTGGGAAACACTGCCCACTGTGACACTTGTGCAGAGTACTATTGACTCCCATTCCTTCACTATACGGCTGCCTACTTGTAAAACCTGTGTATCCTTGTTGACTCCCCCGCATTCCTGCCCACCTTCACCCAGTGTGAGACCCATGTATAGCACTACTAACCCCCATCCTCCTACTCTACCACTGCTTACTATGAGACCTGTATATAGTACTACAGACCCTTCTCCGTGCACCTCAAATCCACCTATAACACTACCTAGCCCACCCTACAAGCACACACACAAACACACATTCTCCACTACTGTTAAGGACTTCAGGGTATCCACAATTGATATGCAAGAAATCACTTTTGCATACACTAGAAATTCAGTGTCTGCAAATATTTCATGCACGTTCATTGTGAATGTCTTGAAATCTTGACTATTGTGAGCTGTTAGGGCAGGATTGAGAAGTCCTCTGATCCGATCCGCACACTACCCCTGCAGCACTTTGTTCTTGTTCACTTCTCTGGCATAGTTCTTCCTCACCTCTGCTGGTCCTTCACTTCTCTTGTCCCCTTTATTTTCTGTTTTTATACTCTTCTCTCTCTTTTTTTTTTTTTTTTTTACTTTCCCTTTTCCCCTCGTTTGTATTCCTTCACCCCAGATCCCTCCCTTGTGGATGGGGGAAGGTAGAACAGATTTTGTATGTTAGTTAATATTAATCATGTAAGGTTATTTATAATTGGTCTTAAGTCCTTTGGTGCTGGTGTGGGTGGACCAGTGGAAACCTGTTTGAAGGATTGAATGCAAAAACATATATATATATATATATATATATATATATATATATATATATATGCTTTTTGAAAGGAATTCACTCAAGGCAGTGTACAATAAGAATAGATCAAACATGAAAAATCTTACCCTCTTCCTTCTCCCTCAGTACAAGGCCACAGGCATTGAAATGTGATTTGTGTTAGAGGGCATTTTGTATCTGTCTAAAATGCTATACAAGTTGCAGGCTTTGGGGCATTAAAATATAGAGCATGAGGGCATATCTGTGATTTGAACTGGCTGTATTCAGGGCCTATGTTTTTGGCCTATAAGTACATAAGTAATGCCATACTGGGAAAATACCAAAGGTCCATCGAGCCCAGCATCCTGGCCCCGACAGCGGCCATCCCAGGTCAAGGGCACCTGGCAAGCTACCCAAACGTACAAACATTTTATATATGTTATTCCTGAAATTGTGGATTTTTCCCAAGTCCATTTATTAGCGGTCTATGGACTTGTCCTTTAGGAAACATAAGTAACTGTATCTTGAGATACTCAGCCTTGAGTTCTTATTTGTATCATCTGTGCTCTATTCATACCCGCCAGCTCACCAGTCGTTGCTGGGTATTTAGTATACAGAATGGGTCCTCTTTCATGGGGAGAGGGAACCTTGCCTTGTGTCTACAAATCTCTCCTATGTGAGATTTCATAAAGCTGCCTTATTCTGACAGTGCAATGTTTGGCTTAGAGTCCTATTATCTAAACAGTCTGTCAAGCAGGACACTTTGAAGCTGTTTATGCCAAGAGCTGTGATATACACTGCACCATAGTGGTGGTGGTAGTGGCATCTGCAAGGTAGGAAAGCAGAGACTTTCACTTAATAGTCAGCCAAGTTAGCCTTCTTACAACACTCTTAATAAGAATGTCCTGGAGTGGAGGAATAGTCTAGTGGGTAGAGCATGGGGCAGACGATGAGGGAAAAATTTCACTGTTGCTTCTTGTGATCCTGGGCAAGTCACCTAACCCTCCATTTTGCCACAGGTATAAAACTAGATAGTAACCCCTCTGGGGCCAGGAAAATACCTCGTGTATCTGAGTGTAACTCACCTTGAGCTACAGTTGAAAACAAAAAGTGAAGTAAATCCAAATAAATAATACCTAATAGTCAATATTCTGGTGTGTCCCTTTCTGTCAGAGAAGTTCGTCCAAGTTTTCCTGAGTGTTACACAATAAAACTGAATGCTGGTATGTTTTTATTCTCCGCTCAGAATATGTTGAGTTGAGGTTAGTGTGTGTTAACACACTTTGTTAGCTTCAAATGTGTTTCCTTCCCCATCTCTGCAAAATCCTTTTCTGAGGAGCTATGTTCACTTCCTCATTTGTGAAACAAAAAATATGTAATAAGGCACTGACGCCTAAAAGTGAAAGGGTTTTCCCTATCCCAGACTAAAACATTGCAGAGAGCAGGGTAGCCCCCAATCTCAGTCTCCCATGAATATATTTCATTAAAAAAAAGTATTTTCCTGGTTAAGGGGCCCGTTTACTAAACCGTGTAAACGTCTGTATGTGCCAAAATGGAGTTATCGCCCGACTACTGCGTGGCTTTTACGGTAATGTCATTTTTGGCGTGCATCTGAAAAATATTTTTTCTTTTTGGTTGCACATAATGGATGCGCGCCAAGTAGCATTTGACGCGTGTAGGTCATTATCGTACATATTCTTTACCACTAGGTCAATGGCTGGCGGTAAGGTGTCAGACCCAAAATAGACGTGCAGCAGTTTTGATTTTGCTGCACATTCGTTTTCGGCAGAAAAAAAGGCATTTTTTGTAGGTGCACTGAAGAATAATTCTGCGCGCACCCAAAACACATGTCTGCACTACCGTAGGCCATTTTTCAGCGCACCTTAGTAAAAGGACTCCTAAATGATGTGTGTGTGCAGATCAATCTATCACCCTCAGTTAAAGTTCAGATTAACCAGACAGTATTCTCTGGTTTTGGGGGGGGGATACACCCACCAATTAAACAAGCGTGGTAAGAGTTTAGTTGCTAAGATCTACTACCTGTTATGTAAAGCTGCCTGTATAGACCTGCTTATGTGTTAGACATGTCTGAAGAAAGAGAGCACCCCAGAACCCTTATTAAGATTCTATTATACCACCTTTCTGTGGTACAAAGTGCTTGGTATATTACATACAGGTACTTTCTTTGTCCCTAATGCGCTGAAAATCTGTTTGTGCCTGGTACGCAGTGGAGGGGTAAGTGACTTCCCCTGCATCACACCAAGTCGCACAAGGAATTAAACCTGGTCGTCCCTCCTCTCCTCCCCATTCTCATCCCACAGTGATAACCATTAGGCTACTCCCCCACTTATCAGTTCACAGAAAGGAAGGTCGAAGTAGGCCCCGTAACTCATGCCTGTTATGGTAGCTGTACTATCCAGGGTTGCAGCTGATCCTTTATTTTTTTTGTAAGCATCCTGTTTGTGGTTGGAACTGGCACAAGGGCTGTGGAGCTAGATCTCAGTATGTCACTTTCTACCAAACGCCCATGAGATTGTTTCCAGCAGACAGGTGGAAGCCAGTTATAATCTAACCAGTGCAATTTGGTACATTTTGTCAGCTTAATTGTTTCCAAGGACTTTGTCAGGGCAATGAAGCAGACGTGGTCTGCCCACTATGTTCTTCTGCTAATTTTGTAATGGCCTTGACAGCAAGAGAAAAGCTTTTGTTGATCTGCTCCCAGTCATGAGAAATGTAGAGGTTTGTAGCAAACAAGGGGCCTGGAAGAGCTCACTAGCAAGGGTGATAGGTCTGGTTTTTTTTTTAATGTCTTATTTGGTAGTCTTTTAGTCTTCCTGCATTGATAAAATAATTTAAACTTCTACAGTTCCAGTCATACAGAGTCCAAAGCCACTTCACAGAAACAGCACTTTTAGAAATAGACCAGTAGTGTGCTATCAAAAGTTCTGTTGTCTGTGAATGGCAAGGTGTTGGCACAAGTAGAGGCTGTAGTAACCTAGGTTAGGGTCCAAGGATTGGAGGCCGTATATAAACAAGACCATGGGATAATGAAAGCATTAATTTTCTCTCAGTAATATCAACGGTTACCTTCTCTGATGACCTGTTACATGCTGTGTAGGATAACTACAGTGGGGGAAATAAGTATTTGATCCCTTGCTGATTTTGTAAGTTTGCCCACTGACAAAGACATGAGCAGCCCATAATTGAAGGGTAGGTTATTGGTAACAGTGAGAGATAGCACATCACAAATTAAATCCGGAAAATCACATTGTGGAAAGTATATGAATTTATTTGCATTCTGCAGAGGGAAATAAGTATTTAATCCCTCTGGCAAACAAGACCTAATACTTGGTGGCAAAACCCTTGTTGGCAAGCACAGCGGTCAGACGTCTTCTGTAGTTGATGATGAGGTTTGCACACATGTCAGGAGGAATTTTGGTCCACTCCTCTTTGCAGATCATCTCTAAATCATTAAGAGTTCTGGGCTGTCGCTTGGCAACTCGCAGCTTCAGCTCCCTCCATAAGTTTTCAATGGGATTAAGGTCTGGTGACTGGCTAGGCCACTCCATGACCCTAATGTGCTTCTTCCTGAGCCACTCCTTTGTTGCCTTGGCTGTATGTTTTGGGTCATTGTCGTGCTGGAAGACCCAGCCACGACCCATTTTTAAGGCCCTGGCGGAGGGAAGGAGGTTGTCACTCAGAATTGTACGGTACATGGCCCCATCCATTCTCCCATTGATGCGGGTGAAGTAGTCCTGTGCCCTTAGCAGAGAAACACCCCCAAAACATAACATTTCCACCTCCATGCTTGACAGTGGGGACGGTGTTCTTTGGGTCATAGGCAGCATTTCTCTTCCTCCAAACACGGCGAGTTGAGTTCATGCCAAAGAGCTCAATTTTTGTCTCATCTGACCACAGCACCTTCTCCCAATCACTCTCGGCATCATCCAGGTGTTCACTGGCAAACTTCAGACGGGCCGTCACATGTGCCTTCCGGAGCAGGGGGACCTTGCGGGCACTGCAGGATTGCAATCCGTTATGTCGTAATGTGTTACCAATGGTTTTCGTGGTGACAGTGGTCCCAGCTGCCTTGAGATCATTGACAAGTTCCCCCCTTGTAGTTGTAGGCTGATTTCTAACCTTCCTCATGATCAAGGATACCCCACGAGGTGAGATTTTGCGTGGAGCCCCAGATCTTTGTCGATTGACAGTCATTTTGTACTTCTTCCATTTTCTTACTATGGCACCAACAGTTGTCTCCTTCTCGCCCAGCGTCTTACTGATGGTTTGTAGCCCATTCCAGCCTTGTGCAGGTGTATGATCTTGTCCCTGACATCCTTAGACAGCTCCTTGCTCTTGGCCATTTTGTAGAGGTTAGAGTCTGACTGATTCACTGAGTCTGTGGACAGGTGTCTTTCATACAGGTGACCATTGCCGACAGCTGTCTGTCATGCAGGTAACGAGTTGATTTGGAGCATCTACCTGGTCTGTAGGGGCCAGATCTCTTACTGGTTGGTGGGGGATCAAATACTTATTTCCCTCTGCAGAATGCAAATAAATTCATATACTTTCCACAATGTGATTTTCCGGATTTAATTTGTGATGTGCTATCTCTCACTGTCACCAATAACCTACCCTTCAATTATGGGCTGCTCATGTCTTTGTCAGTGGGCAAACTTACAAAATCAGCAAGGGATCAAATACTTATTTCCCCCACTGTATGCAAACCCCCGAAAACGACCAATATAAATAATGACGTTATCACCCATTGTCTATTTCCTGCAAAAACTATAAATACAGAGGTTAGCAAAAATTAAATCAATCAAGGCTCTCTAGTTATTAACTTTATTAAAATCTTAAATAGTTTAATAGTTATAATGTAAAATCAGTTTTTGCAGTTTTAAATAACTTATTCCTAATGTTCACTATACATCAAACATTAATAATGTCTATGCTTTCAGTATTTTTCATCTGTTTGATAACCCTTTCAATCACTTGCAAGGCTCTGGAATTTATAACGTTGGGTTTGCAAATTGCATCATCAATATCGTCGTCATTGTCACATTCGTCACCAGCATTGGTTGTGACATCTCACAGATTTTGAAGGATTTTTTTTTCATTTGTGTGATGCTGAGCTATTGGGGCTGCTTTGTCCAACTCCTTCCATTTCTTAATTTCTTCAGGTGTTTGTAAATTGAATTATTGGGTAAGTTCATACAGTTGCTGCAATTTCTCTTCTTTGTTAGGTTTCCAGGATGATTGTTTGATTTCTTCTGTAAACCCTTTTGAAAGCTGTGGTCTAATATGTCCTTGTCAGATGAGCCATCATCATCTGTGGCTGGAGAGTTAAAAGCTTCACCAAGACTTTAAGCAATTCTCAATAAGATTTGCTCGTAACTCCATCCCATGCAGCTTTAAATAAATGATTTATTTCATGTTTAATTCCTCCAAGAAGCTGCTAACCGCGATGATCTCCAGTGCATCTGATGTAATTAGTTCTCACCTATAGTTTTAAAATTCTTTATTATTCCTTGGTCCAGGGTCTGAAATTGAGAGGTCGTATTCTTCGGCAAGAACATCACGTGAGTTTACCAGCTTGGGAAAAAAGCGAGTCAGCAGAAGTATGAACACGGTAGTGATCAAAGAGCAGTTGGGCCTTGTTTTCCAGCTCCTTTGCATGCAAGTGCTTGCGTACTTCTGTGACAAAATGTTAATGAAACTATGACTCAAATATATCCCTGGTCATCCATGCAGTTTTACTGTTTGCATATAGCACAGGCAAGGATGTTCCATGTATAAGGTGAAAATACCTAGTGTTGCTAAGTTTCCCAATAAATAGAGAGAGAAGTTTGACTATCAGTTATTTTGACTCAGAATAGTAATCTTACTCAATCTTTTATCTTCTTAAAGCCAGCGGACTTAATTTCATCGTATTGGAAGCTCCGAGTTCTGTCAGGTAGACGTTTGGCAAAACAGGTTCATCATGCATTTGTTTCCATGCAAGCCCACAACTTTACTCACCTTTTTCTTTGGTGCTGATAGTTGAGTGCATTGTTCAAGATGATGTGTCTTATCTCTTAGAGATTGATATTCATGCCTTGGCTTAAGTGATACTGTGGGTTGACAGACCATGTGCTGTTGAATCTCGACTGTAACGTTGACTGGGAAAGCTTATGCATTACACAGGTGGCTAATGATATTCATCCAGTGATTAAAAGGCTACCATTGAACATTGTTGATTACATTCCTATATGTTAGCTAGTTGTATAGAAGCCTTGGGCGATGTCGTCTCAGGTCACATGTCTGTTAGATCAGGTTTTTTTTCCCCTCCCTATTTCCTCCAGCTTCCACAGACTAATTCTGGGGAAGGAGGTGGTGGTAGTTTGCACACTGAGGCACCCAATAAGAGAGTAGGCAGAAGAAATCCTAAGACCAGTACCTTTGCGTAGTCAGATAAAGCTGAGGTGCAGGACAATTAAGTGTCCTGGCTATGGTCACAGGTATGTTTTAGAAGCAAAGCATGTATATTTTAGGTTCAAATGTATTTATTTCAACATGATTTCCTTCACAAATCAGTCAAGGCACAGGAGAATAAAAATGACATACAGTACAAATAAAAACTTAAATATATTTGTTAATTCATATTTATTAAATATGTAGCCTTTTTTAATAACATGACAATTTAAATATCAAATACATTTTTAATACATCCTGCCTTATCCCACATTCATAACCTAATACCTTCTTTAAAACTTAGCAACTTCTTTCTTATCCATGAAACCTAAAGATGTTATAAATCACATTGTAAAAAGCATCTTTCAACATTTCATATAGTTTTTTTTTTCTTCAAATCGGATGATTAGTGGCAAAGAATTGTACAACTGAAGACAAAAATAAGCAAAGGCTCCTTGCCTTCTATATTGCAAATGGACGTGATCAGGCACAGTAATGTCAGAATTGATGTTTTTATTATTGCCTTATACTCTAAATCGGGGGTACCGAACCAGTTTGGTTTTCAGACTATCCTCAGTGAATATGCATGAGCTAGATTTGTACATAATGAAGGCAATACATTCAAATCTAGCTCATACATATTGGGGATAGTCTGAAAACCAGACTGGCTAGGTGTGTTCCGAAGACTGGGTTGAGAATCCCAGCTCTAAATGCATTCTGTTATATTGAGTGGCTTTTTTTCATATTTCTCATTTGGGTATTGCTATGAAGAGAGAAGTAATAAGTAGGCAAACTGAGTATTAAACAGGAGTTGGAAAATACTTATATTTTTGACTGACACCTAAGTGTTCAACGGCCAAGAAAAATGGTTTTTCCCCTGCACTCGAGCCCTTTAGAAATCAATGCAGGCTTTGCTTAATCCCCATGCTATGCCCTGTGTTCTAGAGATTGATGACCAAAGGGAGGATGTTGTATACTTGGGTCTGCTTGAGAGACTTTGTTTTTTTAATTCCATGAACAGTAGCGAATATCTGCCTGTTTAGTACTTTTTCTTGAGGCTGGAAGCATATGCTGGATTTCTTCTTGTTAGGTTATATGTACCATTTAGATGCTTGGGGGAAGGAGGGTTGTAATTTTACTTTGCAAGGCTGTTGGGCATTTCTAAGAGAACTATTTGCCTTCAGATTTTTCTAATCCACTTCAAAGACCAAATGCTGCTGAGAGCGGGATGTGGCTCTCCATAGGCAACTTATAAATAAACTGAGTGCTCTCATTACGGACTCTAAAGTGACTGGCTTAGAAACTGGTTGAATGGAAAGCAACAAAGGTTAGTGATAGATGGAGTTCATTCTGAGGAAAAGGGTTTTATCAGTGGTGTGTTGCAGGGATTGGTTCTTAGTCCATTTCTTTTTAACATTTTTGTAAGTGATATTCAGAGGGACTGTCTGGTAAGGTTTGCCTCTCTCTGTGATGATACCAATCTATGCAATAGGGTAGACACTGTGGATGGTGTGGCTAAAACAAGGAAGGGTC
Organism: Microcaecilia unicolor; assembly: GCF_901765095.1. Taxonomy (NCBI): domain Eukaryota; kingdom Metazoa; phylum Chordata; class Amphibia; order Gymnophiona; family Siphonopidae; genus Microcaecilia; species Microcaecilia unicolor. Next base: position 116,219,101 of record NC_044041.1, on the reverse strand, counting down.
TAGCGAAGCTTGAAGACATGATGCCTCTTGGGAGACCTCATTTAGAGTACCATGTACAGTTCTGGAGACTGCAACTTCTATAAACAGGATGGAGTTGATCCAGAGGGTGGCTACTAAAATGGTCAGTGGTCTTCATCATAAAGTGTATGGGGAGAGACTTAAAGATCTCAATATGTATACTTTGGAAGAAAGGCGGCAGGGAGAGATAAGATAGGTGCTTAAATACTTCCATGGTATAATTCAGGCGGTTTTCAACACAGTCCTTGGGGCACACCCAGCCAGTCGGGGTTTTCAGGATATCCTCGATTGGCTGGGTGTGCCCCAAGGACTGGGTTGAAAACCTCTGGTATAACTTCACAGGAGGTGAGTCTCTTTCAGTTGAAAGAAACTTTGGAACAAGGGGCATAGGATGAAGGTGAAGAGGGATAGACTCAGGAGCAGTCTTAAGAAATAATTCTTTACCGAAAAGGGTGATGGACATAAGGATTATATCTGAATTCAAGGAAACATGGGACAAGCATTGGAGGTTCTCTAAGGGAATGGAAGGGATACTAGTTGGTATGGATGGGCAGACTGGGTATCCTTGTTTGCCGTCATTTCCTATCTTTGTGTTAAATTCTCAGAGCTTTTGTTTGCTTGGCTGGCACTTTAACCTATGTAGATGCTTTGGTATGTTGTGCTTTCCCTTTTGGTTTCTTTTTCAGCAACATTGCTGTCCCTGACTGGTAACTATAAAGGCCAACTAGTGTATAGCTATTATCTCTTGGGATGAGGTCATTTAGGAGTTCACAATGGGTGCACATGGTTTATGGTTTACTTTTGTTTGATATACTGACTTTCAAATCAAAACAGCTTATAATAAAAAAAAAATGAATAGAAAAGAAAATTACAGGAAAGAAACAATAATTCAGTAAATGGTAAAACATGATGATCAAAGCGTGGCAGCTTCAGCTGTGAGGCTTTCCTATCTCACAGGAACGTCAAACCTCCCAAAATGGAGCTGTAAATTTAAATACTATAGATATACAAAAGATGTCCTTTGAAGATAGACCATTGCAAGAATGATTCCCAGTTTATTTAAGGGTGAGAAATGCTGAGGTTTAGGTTGGGCTGTTAAGCATAAAATAAACCTGTTATTTCCTCCTCAAAGTCTGAGTTTCTTTGCATCACTGTTAGTAATTCTTTGGATATTTGTCTCTACCTCACTGTTGCTCTGTCTCTAGTAATAAGTGGGTTTTATTTTTGTTTCTGCTTTAATGTTGGTTTTATTGTGTTTTAATGTTTAATATATTGAGAAGAGTGGAATATCTAATTAAAATTTATTGGGCTTGGCACAGCTGGGTATTTAAGCCATCCTGGTGCCTATGCCAGACAGACTTCTACAGTTTGTGTCTGCCAATGGCAAAAGACAGGTGAAGATTCAACAGCTCCAGTATTGGGGGAACTAAGGCCCATTCTGGACAGACCTCTATGGTCTGTGACCTGCAAATGGCAAAAGACAGGTGAAGATTTGGCAACAGCATTGTATCAGGTTTATTTTATGCTTAGAAAGTTAAATACTGTTAAAATACTTGGTTGTAACATGTACAAAGACTGCATCATATTTAATTGCCTATATGTGGTTTACATGATAGCAAATTGCCAACCAGTGTATAAGCATGAATGACCATAACCTGCACAGAATGGTGTTTGCGGCTCTGGCCGCCCTGTTGGGCAGACTGAATGTACCGTGTAGGTCTTTATCTACCATCACTTACTGTTACACAAGTGCTCCAGAGTTCTTCAAACCTGTTGGGCTATGGTTTATCTCACCAGATACTGAATTGCCTTTCTGACACTAGTGACCTGCTTATGTAGACTTCTTGGGTCATGGATAAGATGCGCCTTAGTGGGTCAGATCAGATGTCCATCATGCTCAGCATCCTGTCTCCCAAGGATCCATATTTTATGTTGTTTAATTTTGGCATTTTATAATCTGCTTAACCATCAAGTTCAAGGCAGTTTTTGTACCTGAGGCAATGGAGGGTTAAGTGACTTGCCCAGGGTCACAAGGAGCTGCAGTGGGAGTCAAACCCAGGATGTTGGGATCAAAGCCTTCTGCACTAACCATTAGGCCATTCCTCCACTCCAGGTTATATAAGCAGTAGTTTTCCTAAGCCTATATGACTAATGATGATTATGGACACTTCTCCACAAAACTTCTCTAACCCCTTTTTAAACCCAGCTAACTTAGCTGCCTTGACCACATCTTTCAGCAATCAGTTCCACAGCTTACTTGTATGTTGGTTAAAAAACAAAATAAAACAAAAACAACTTTCTCCATTTTGTTTTAAATGTGCCACTCCTAGTTTCATAGCGTGGCCCCTCATCTTTGCACTAATAAATAGAAAAAGGTTGTTTATCTTTTTCATTTACTGTTCCAGTACACTTACGATTAAAAAAAATCTGTTATAGCTCCTGTCAGCTTTCCCTTCTCCAAGCTGAAGAGCCTTAACTCATGTGGAGTAGCATTTTAGAAAAGATGTTCAATTTAGAATTGAGATGGCCGGGACATTTGCCAGTATTTTAGAACAGGATCCCCCAGATGTAGAGCTTCTGAAATACATGGAAAAATGTAGGTTTATGTGCTTGCACATCGAGCACCCATTTTAGAAAAGTAAATGTCCAAAATATCAATGGGTCAACATAGGCACAAATGTTTGTTGTGGAGTAGTTAGTTCAAACAGTGTTGGACTATCTTGCAGATACTTTAGAACATGTAATCAGCAAATGCTGCAATACAATTTCTATGCTTTATACACCAGAATATAAAATAAGGAGGAAAAAGGCCAGGATAAGTTATTCTGGCATAGACCAGTGAGCACGACAGACCTTTGAGTCCTTTTTCCTCTGTATTTTATATTCTGATCAGTTAGTGTAGAAATAAATTGTATTTCAGCATTTGCTGATTGGATGTTGTGGAGTAGTAACATAAATATTTGCCTGAACATAAATATTTCTTAGCCATTTTAGAAACACTATTGTTTATTTTTCCTAAAGTTGTCACTGAGCCCAGTTTCCTTGCCAGTTTGACTTTTGGGGGGAGGGAGGAGTATCAAGTACTGGGAAATTAAGAGGATGACCTCCCCTAATCTTTGTAGAGCAGGGGATCTTAACCCAATCCTTGGGGCACACCTATCCAGTCAGGTGTTTAGGATACCCACAATGAATATGCATGAGACAATTTGTATGCACCACCTTCATTGTATGTAAATCTATATCAACTTATTCATTGTTGGGTATCTTGAAAACCAGACTGCTGTAGAAGAGCTCTGCTCAATAGGAGCACTTTTCTGAAACCTAGATGTCCTAGGTAGCAGGTATTAATTCTGATGTGGATCTCTTAGGACATAGACATTCATTCTCTTTTCTGAAATGGGAAATACAGGGTGGGTTTTTAGTCCTGCCCAAAACATGCCCAGACTATTCCCCCTTGCCCTTTTCACATTCTTCAGTTTTAGATACAGAGCCAATTTGATGTCTGTCATGCTACCTACCCTTAGGCGTCGGCTGAGTTTCCTCTCACTTTGCTGCACACCTGTCCGCATAGGCTGAGTCTCCGTTTGTGTACACCGTCCACCTGTAAGCATGGATTGAATGTCCTGTTATTTACACTGCCCACTGTAAGCATGGGCAGTCTTCACTTTTGCACTGCCTGCCTGTAGCTGTGGGTCAAGTGTCTGATGAAACCTCCCTCCCAACTTGGGGTAAACTTAGTCTGGGTCCTTGGAGATCCCCAAACCAATCCAAATCATCCTCAACTGTAGTACAAGGCCTAACAGTGGTTTGAGTATATACAACATAAAGAAAACTGTTCATAGCAATTGTACTATTGGCTCGAAGAAATAAGACAAAAACGTCTCAGGTTAGGACTAGGCCTGGCTTTGGCCTGCCCACCTGCCACCACCTACGTAGGTCCACTTGTGGCTACAACCTCCCACTGGCAGGGAAAAAAATATCACAATTTTGGCTTGTCCAAAACACTTTCAAAAACAAGGCACCTTGTGGGGAACAAAATAAACCCCCCACAGGTAAAACAAGTGTCCTGTACCTTCTTTCAGCATAGCAGGCTCTGGCATCGTTGACCGTGTCCTCCTCACAGGGAGTTTGAGCTCTACTCTCACTTCTTTTATAGGGTGGTAGGCTCCTTTCTTATGCACCCCTCCCCAGCCAGATTGGAGGCCCTACTGATCCATGGATTCTATTGAAAGGGTCAGAGGACCTGCCTCTAAATATCATGTGATCTCACTGTTCTAGCTGTTTCCCTGGAGATTGATTGTTGTGGTTCTCTTTGCTGGCGAGCTCTATTTTCCCCATGAAGGACTGAAGCTGGTTCTTTGTCAGTCCCTGCCTTCACCTTTTTCTCCCAGCCCTGGGTTTTCTTATGGGCAGGACATAGACCCCATCACAATGTTTAAAATGTGAATTGTGCTTCTAAATAAACGGCTTAGTGTTCACAGGGAAGTCATTCTGTTCCTCTCAGTCATTTTTGTTCTATGTATATTTTCGTTTGCAATTTTTTTTTCACTACTGCTCACTAAGCTGTGGACATTGTCCACAATTGTATTTATTTATTTATATTTTGCTCACACCTTTTTCAGTAGTAGCTCAAGGTGAGTTACATTCAGGTACTCTGGATATTTCTCTGTCCCAGGAGGGCTCACAATCTAAGTTTGTACCTGAGGCAATGGAGGGTTAAGTGACTTGCCCAAGATCACAAGGAGCAGCAGTGGGATTTGAACCGGCCATCTCTGGATCACAAGACTGATGCTCTAACCACTAAGCCACTTCTCCACTCTGCATTGTGGGAAGAGTGATATCAGAGTAATCATTACTATTGAGCTTAGTTTGCTCTTTTCTTCTTTATGATAAGTGCCGCTATACTCTACCTGAGTATTTACAAATCCTATTTAGTGGGAATGGGATGGGGACTACTTCAAGATCCTTTTCCTGGTGGTGACTCCCAACGTGGAACCCAGTACCATATACCTATTGTTTAGATTATTTGGCCTTATGTGCATTATTTTACACATGTTCACATTAAATTGCATCTGGCACTTAGATGCCCCATCTCACCAAGTCCTCGTGCAGCTACTCTCGATCTGCTAGTGATTTATTTTTATTTATTAGGATTTATTAAACACCCTTATGAAAATTCATCCAAGGTGATGTACAACAGATTTTAACTTGACATAAAGAACTTACATTGTAAGTAGTAAAATGGCCAAATATTAACATAAAATATAAACAATGACATAAACTTGGACATAGGCAAATTTAATTTATAGTAATAATGATATGAAAGAGATTGGGAATGTACATATTAAAACAACAGTAAAACATATAACAGAAATATAGAAACAGAGAAAATGACAGCAGATGTGGCCTATCCAGTTTGCCCAATCCATATCATCTGCTATCTCTTCCTTCCCCTAAGAGATTCCACATGCCTATACTGTGATACATGTTGGTAGACTAAAACCATATTAGGGAACATGGAAGAACATTTCATATAACATGGTACTCAAGATGTCAGCATAATGAAAATTAAATACCTTAGTAAGACACATACATGGAACAAGATGGGTGGGGAAAAGGCATTGGGATAAATAAGAGTGGGTAATATTAAGGCAAATTATATGTACAGTTGAGCAAGAGGGGAAATCATGCAGAGCATGGCTCATGAAATTTTCAACCCGTAAATGCATGTGTGTATACTTTGGGAAGGGGTGGTGTGTGTAAGCAATTTGAAGGTGTAGTTCCTTAATCACAATGCTACAGTGAATCAGTGTATGCATACTGCAGATGTTGAAGCTGCTTCTGCCATAGAAATGTATTGTGGCATTTTTAGAGGGGATTCATTTATCTTCTGCCTCCCACCAGATGCAGAAGCTTCACTTGTACAATGCAGAAACTTCCTCGAGATCACTTCCTTCCTGTGGTTAGAGCTGCCCTTCTGTCTTCTGCCTTCATATTGGCTGGATTTTATGTACAGATCTCTGCTGTTACTTACAGTGGAAACAGGCAAGGCAGGCTGGGAGGTGGGGGGAAGAAGGGATAGAGGTGTTAAAACTCAGGTAAAATGTCTGGACATTTTTTTCTATCATTCATTATGGGCATTAATGTGAAATTCTGCTGATTTCTGAATAAGGCCAGGCAGTTGGCACTCCTAATCTTCTGAGTCTTAAGCACATCTCACAAGGCACCCCTAAACACATGGACTGAAAGTACCATATATACTTGAATAGAAGCCCATACGAATATAAGCTGCATTTTCCCCTAAAGAAAAAAAAAAGGGGGGGGGGGTAATATAAACCAAGGGCTTATATTCAAGTATTCCTCTCCCGTGGTGACTGGCATGTCTCTCTCCTTCTCCCACAGTGACTGATACTTGTGTCTTCTCTTCCCTGGCACTTCTTTCTCCCTGCCGCCCCCCGCCTCCCCTGAAGTGACTAGCATTTCTCTTACCAGGAAGCCTGGACGCTAACACTAACATGGAAGTAACTGCAAGCAGGGCCGGTTCAGGACCTTGAGCATCTGCACCTTTTTGAGGCCTGCCAGCTCGGGAGCTGGCAGGTCTTGTGCATGCGCAGATGCTCAAGGCCCCAATTGGCTCTGCTTGCAGACACTTCCACGTCTGTCAGCATGCAGGCTTGCTGGTCACTTCCGGGGGGAAGGGACGTGCCTACTTGACTATAAGCAGAGATTATAATATTTGGACTTTTTTTTTTTTGGGCGGGGGTGTATGTGCAAAGTTTGTGGGGGCAATATGTAGGGTGGTGTGGCAGTTACAGGGGGTTGATGGGATAGTGTTTTGGAGTGGTGCAGTTTACATGTAATTTTAGTACATGGGGACAGTTTTGCAGTGGTGTGGTAGTTGCAGGGGATATGTTTTGGGTGTAGGGTTAGTATGTAGGATGGTATGGCAGTTGCAGGGTAGTGTGGCAGATTTGGGGGCAGTGGGTGGGGTAATTGTGAGAGGGGTAAATTTTCAGAGGGTTGCAAGATTAGGGAAATTCCACTTTTTAAAATGCCTTGTTCTAACTCCTACATTTTACTCTGTTTTCTAAGCTACAGAAGCTGTAACTCCCCATAGAAATGCATTGTGCCATTTTTTTTTGTTGGGGGGGGGGGGGGCTCTTTTTTCTAGAATTGATGGTCCAGTTTGGCCCATTTTGGTACTTTGTGTTTTTACTGTTTTTCCCCTACATGCCAAGTTTCATTGCATTCCATTAAATTTCCTCCCATAGGAATGTGTTGGGTCATTTTTGGGGGGGACTTATCTCTGGAACCCCCAGTTCAATTTGGCACATTTTCAAACTGTGTCTTTTTACGAGCTTTTCCCTCGTGGTAAGTTTCATCCCATTCTGTTAATTTTCTGAGAATTTTGCCCCAGACAAAGGACACTTTTTTTTTCTTGACCCCTTTTGTATAATTCTTTCCAATTTCCATTGGTTTGGAAAGAATAAGGTATGTGGAACTGGTCTTAGGTGTGCAGCAAGCTAGTCAAGGTATGGAATGAGTGCTTAATCGCTACAGGCATTAAAGGCTTGGCAGGAAAGCCAAGATTTTCACCAGTTTTCTGAAATACAGGAGTCTGGAGTTGGATGTAACCCCTCTGGTAGAGAGTTTGTGTGGGGGCTATTCTGATGGGTGTCACATTGTACAGTTTCCTTTAAGAGTACAGATAGCGGTGCTCTCTTAGAGGTCTAACCAAGGAGGTTTAATTGACAGGAGATGGCGGTAATGTGCTTGGCCCATTATCTGGCCTGAAGCCAGTAGGCGAAGCTTGTTGCCATATTGAGTCACCTAAAACAATAACAAATGCTTATTAGAAATAAGCACTGCCTATGAGTGGCTTGGTGTGGACCAGTTGTTTGCTTTGCTTTGCTTTGAGTGTATCAAGATGGCAGCTACAGCTTCAGCCTTGTCTTTTGACACAGTCTCCTATCAATTAAACCTCCTCCTTGGGTCTGTCTCAGGGTTGTCCAATCTCTGTCCTCGAAGGCCGCAATCCAGTTGGGTTTTTAGGATTTCCCCAATGAGTATGCATGAGATTGATTTGCATGCACTGCCTTCATTGTGTACAGATAGATCTCATGCATATTTATTGGGGAAATCCTGAAAACCTGACCTGGTGATGGCCAAGGTTGGACATTACTGGTCTAACTTATTCTTTAGGTTTTCTGGCCCATTTTGTCTGAGGGCTTTGAAAATCAAAGATGAGTTTTTTTTAAATTTGGCCCTGTAAGGTACTGGTAGCCAGTGCAGATTTTTGCAGGATTAGACAACTTTGAATAACCTTGTGTCAACTGCAGATTACCTGATTCATTGTTCCCTTTTCCAGATAATTTGTAATGGTACAAAAAAAGTACTGGTCCCAGTACAGATCTCCAGGGCACTCTCTCCACTGAGCTTGTAGTCCTAATTTTTGCTATTTTCTAGCCAGTTCTCATTCCACAATATGTTCCTTGTCATCAAGCAGATGAATCCATTACGAGTGGGTTGTGTCCATCAACCAGCAGGGGGAGATAGAGAGCACTGAAAAACCATAGTGCCTCATGGCCAGCTAGCTCCATCTGCCTCTTCAGTATTCTCTTATCTCCCCAGCAGGGTGGTTGCAGCTTGTTCAAGCTCCTTCAGAAAATCTGCCTGGAGTGGCTCCTGTGCTTTTGCCAGTTGTAGCAGGGGTGTTGTGGCTGATGGTGCCCACTTTAAAGGCAAATAGGTTAGCCCTTTCCCTGCCTTACCCGGCCCCCGATGTGGAAGTAGACAAATAGGCACGCCTGTCGCTGTCTTTGCCCACGCTGTGGATGCAGGCACATAGGTTCGCCCTTTCCCTGCCTTTTCCACGCTACTGATCCTCTGGAGTTAGAAATTTGCCTCTTTCGCTGTTGCCTCAAACTTTCCTCACAGCGTTAAAAAAAAAAAAAAGTTGCGTCGCGCTTTGGCGCTGCGATCCCAGAAAAGAGGTTTTCTTCTGATTGTGCAGCGTGACCGGAGCTCAGAGACTCGGTCTGGTGAGGTAAGAGCATTTTGTAGCTCCTCCGGGGAGGGCCTGCATTCAGGACGATTTTTTGAATTTCCGCCGTTTTCGGTGATGGCTGCTGAGAAAGTAAAGCGTTGTTCCATTTGTGGCAAGCGCAAATCTGCAGCGGGGCTCTGTAAGGTGTGCTTTTCAGATGATAGAGCCAGCCGGAGCATGGCGAGTGATATTCCTTCCCGCTCCGTGGAGCTGGCAGCGGGTGCCATTTTGGAACAGCATGGTGCGACCCCCGCTGAGGCGGAGGGGTTTGAGCCTGGAGGGGCGCCTTGTGTAAAGACTAATAAAAGAGCTGTTTCCCCCGGACTGGAACCGGGAGGCCAGGGTGAGCCATTTTCTCCTGAATTTGTTTTATTGCTGCATAATGCATACATGTTAAAAAGAGCTCTTCCGCAGGGGTCCTCTGCGGCCCTGCTTTCTGTATCCCCTCCAGTGGAGTCTGGCCTTGGATTACCTTCAGGCGCGTTTTCCCCTGACAGATGGCCACAAGACAAGCGCAGAAGGGTGGATTCCCTTCAGAGAGTGGCGCACCCCCTTCCCCCCCCCTCCCCGTGGTCGGGATGTGAGGACTCTGAGGGGTCTGGCAGGCCTTTGTGGTCTGGAGAGCCAGAAGAAGGTGCAGGATTGCCACCGGATCCAGATGATCTTTCCGCGGTGAGGATTTTCCACCGCGATGAGCTGCCAGCGCTTATTACTGATGCCTTGCAGGTCCTCTCTATAGAAGACCCTGGGAGTACTAAGACCTCCTCCGGTAATCCGAGGATGGCAAGTACTAAGAAGCCTGCTCGAGCCTTTCCTTTGCATGACTCCATCCAAGAGCTTATCACGGCTCAATGGGCTGACCCTGAGGGGCCTTTGAAAGTCGCCAGAGCTATGGGGCAATTATACCCTCTAAGTGAGGAGCATTTGGCGCGCCTAGCAGTGCCTAAAGTGGATGCCCTAGTCACGGTGTGACAAAGAGAACTACCCTCCCTGTTGAAGGAGGTGTTGCCCTGAAGGACATGCAGGACCGATGCCTGGAGGCAGCTATGAAACGGTCCTTTGAAATTTCAGGCCTATCCTTACGGGCGTCTGCATGCAGCTGCTACGCTGCCCGAGCCTGCCTCGCTTGGTTACAACAGGCAGTGGAACAGCCCAGAGATGGAGCGGAGCCCCTTACGGAGGTGGCACCGCGGATGGAGTCGGCCTTGTCATTTTTGGCTGACGCCCTTTATGATCTGGTCAGAGCTTCGGCTAAACGGCTGTAGCGTTGGCGGCTCGCCGTCTTCTGTGGCTACGGCATTGGGCAGCTGACATGGCCTCTAAGCAAAGGTTGGTGAAGTTGCCCTTTCAAGGCCTTCTCCTGTTTGGTGAAGAGTTGGAGAAAATTGTGAAAGGCCTGGGGGAGGTCAAACCCCAGCGCTTACCCAAGGATAGGCCGCGGCCTTCTTTCAAGGGTCAGATGGTTCCCTCCTCTTACAGACCTCGCTTCCGTGAAGCTAGAAGGTACCGCCCGGGGCGTTCTGCTGGGTTCACTTCGCGTGCCCGTTTTCAGCAGAGGAACTCCTTTCGCTCGGACAAACGTTCCGCAGCAGCAGGCTCAAGACCTTGAGTTCAAGGGCGACCCTCTCAATGATGGTGCGCTGGCCCCCTTCTCGATTCCTGTGATAGGAGGACGACTTTCCCTTTTGAGGAGTGGGCCAAGATTTCCTCAGATCAGTGGGTCTTGGACCTGATCAGAGAAGGCTTCAGAATAGAATTCAATGCCCAGATAAGAGACGTGTTTGTGGAGTCCCGATGTGGTTCTGCCGCCAAACGGGCGGCGGTAGAGGAGACGTTGCAAGGCTTGCTTCACATTGGGGCGGTTTCCCCCGTTCCTCCCGCCGAATGTGGCTCTGGCCGTTACTCCATTTACTTCGTGGTGCTGCGAAAAGGAGGGTCTTTTCGGCCTATCCTGGACTTAAAACAAGTCATCAAGTCTCTGAACGTGTGGCATTTCCACATGGAAACACTGCGCTCCGTCTTAGCGCCGTTACAGCCAGGAGAGTTTCTCGCGTCTGTGGACCTGAAAGAAGCTTACTTGCACATACCAATTTGGCCCCCGCACCAGAGGTTTCTGCATTTTGCGGTGATGGGAAAACATTTCCAGTTTCGGGCCTTGCCTTTTGGCCTCGCCACAGCTCGCCGAACCTTTTCCAAGGTAATGGTGGTAGTAGCTGCTTTTCTCAGGCGAGAGGGTATCTGGGTTCACCTGTACCTAGACGACTGGCTCATCAGAGCAGACTCTGCAGAAGAGAGTCATCAGGTTACAGCCAGAGTGGTCTCAGTACTGCAATCTTTGGGCTGGGCCGTCAATATAGCCAAACGTCACCTGACCCCCCTCTCAATCTCTAGAATATTTGGGGGTCCGGTTCGACACAGCCTCAGGGATGGTCTTCCTACCCGAGCAAAGGCGGTGCAAGCTTCAGAACCAGGTCCGTCTGCTCCTGAGGATGCCTCGCCCGTGAGCTTGGGACATAGTCCAGCTGGGGTCGATGACGGCCACTTTGGAAGTGGTGCCATGGGGCGAGAGCGCACCTGAGACCTCTGCAGTGTTCCCTGCTTCAACGGTGGTCTCCAATATCTCAGGATTATCAATGCAGACTCGCGTGGCTCCCTGCGGCCTGGCTCAGTATGGAGTGGTGACTCTCAGACAGCATGCTGCGGCGAGGAATGCTGCTAGCGCTCCCCGATTGGTGCCTGGTGGTAACAGATGCCAGCCTGAAGGGCTGGGGTGCACATTGCTGGGGAAGGCGTGCCCAGGGTTTTTGGACGCCCGAGGAGTCGGAGTGGTCCATCAATCGCTTGGAGTTTAAAGCGATTTTCCAGGCACTTCTGGCCTTTCAATTGACCCTGGAAGGATTGGCTGTCAGAGTTTTGTCGGACAACACGACAGCCATGGCCTACATAAATCGCCAAGGAGGCACTCAGTGCATAGCACTAGCAGTGCAGGCCGTGCAGATTTGCCACTGGGCCGAGCTTCATCTGCAGTTTCTGTCAGCAGCTCATTTTGCAGGTCAGAGCAACGTGCAAGCCGATTATCTGAGCAGGAATCAAATCGACCCAGCGGAATGGGAACTTGCAGATGAAGTATTCCTGCAGATATGTGCCAAATGGGAAAGCCCGTAATGGATCTTATGGCGTCAAGCACAATGCCAAAGTCCCGTGCTTCTACAGCAGACGGAGAGATCCTAGCTCGGCAGGGTGGATGCCTTGGCTCAACCCTGGCCTCAGGGCCTCCTGTATTGTTCCCTCCGTGGCCCTTGATAGGGCGAGTATTCCTGTGGATTCGGCCTCCACCAAGGAGAGGTGGTTCTCATTGCCCTGGATTGGCCCAGGAGGCCGTGGTATGCGGACCTCCGGCGGATGCTGGTAGAGGATCCCCTGCCGTTACCTCTGGTACCGAACCTGTTGTCACGGGGCCCGGTGACCATGGAGGACGCCTGCCGCTTTGGTCTTACGGCATGGCTATTGAGAGGGCGCAATTGAGAGACAAAGGATATTCCAGTAAAGTTATTTCCACTCTCCTACAGGCCCGCAAGCGTTCCACTTCCGTGGCTTATGCCAGGATTTGGCGCCAATTTGAGGCTTGGTGTGCTTCTAAAACGATTACACCCATGTGGGCTTCTGTCTCACCGTTACTTGACTTTTTGCAGGATGGTTTACAAAAAGGGTTGACCTATAATTCCCTGCGTGTTCAAATGGCAGCCTTAGCATGTTTTCGAGAGAAGGTCGCTGGCCTCTCTCTGGCTGCTTGCTCGATATGACACGGTTTCTTAGAGGGGTGCTTTGGCTCCGTCCTCCCGTCGGGCTCCGTGTCCGGCCTGGAACCTGGGGTTAGTTTTAAAGGCCCTTCAGTGTTTGCCCTTCGAGCCGCTTAGGCGAACTTCAGAGAAGGATGTGACCTTAAAGACGGTCTTTTTGGTGGCTGTGACATTGGCGAGACGGGTATCTGAGCTCCAGGCGCTGTCCTGTCAAGACCTATTTCTGCAATTCTCAGAGTCTGGAGTAATGGTACGTACAGTGCCTTCCTTCATACCTAAGGTGGTTTCAGCGTTTCACCTAAACCAGCCTATTTTCCTGCCCTCCTTTTCTAAAGAGGAGTTTCCAGAAGCCTATGGGCAGTTGCACCTTCTGGATGTGCGAAGGGCTCTATTGCAATATCTGAGCATGTCAAATGCCTTCAGGACCTCTGACCATCTTTTTGTTCTTTTGTCATGTCCGCGCAGAGGGTCTCCAGCGTCTAAGGCCACTATAGCCCGTTGGCTCAAAGAAGCTATCTTTTCAGCATATCTGCTATCTGGCCGGCCTCCGCCTGAAGCCTTTAAGGCACATTCCACAAGAGCGGTTTCCTCTTCTTGGGCTGAAACTGGAGCACTATCTCTTCAAGAGATATGTAGTGCAGCTACTTGGCTTCTAAGCTCATCATTTGCCTGAGATTACAGGCTGGATGTGGCTGCCAGGAGAGATGCGCATTTTGGAGCACAAGTGCTGGCGCGTGGTGTGGCTTGTTCCCACCCTATCTAGGGATTGCATTGATACATCCCACTCGTAATGGATTCATCTGCTTGATGACAAGGAAGGGAAAATTAGGTTCTTACCTTGGTAATTTTCTTTCCTTTAGTCATAGCAGATGAATCCATGAGCCCCCCTTCAGTGGTTCATTATGTGATTTATGTTACTTTTATGTTCAGTTTTTCCTGTGGATATGTTCCCTCATTGGGAGAAAGTTGGAAAACTCTTCAGGATTTCTGTTCAGTTACAGGAGGATGAGTTCATTCCCTCCCTTGAATTATAGCTCCAGTTTTGGGGCGTTCATCCGCTGTGAGGAAAGTTCATGTTGTTATGCTTTGCAGTGTAGCACTGCATTTGAAGCTTCAAATACTGAAGAGGCAGATGGAGCTAGCTGGCCATGAGGCACTATGGTTTTTCAGTGCTCTCTATCTCCCCCTGCTGGTTGATGGACACAACCCACTCGTAATGGATTCATCTGCTATGACTAAAGGAAAGAAAATTACCAAGGTAATTTTCCCATATTGCCTTCCATTCCATGACTTTAATTTCCTCAGGAATCTCATGAGGGATTTTGTCAAATGCTCTCTGCAAAACCTAATGTACAGTAGGTTTTGCAGTTAATGGTTGGTTATGATTTGCTTTATTTGACATACTGCCTTTTCCTTCAGACAATAACAAGGCAGTGCACAATAAAATTCAAATTGAAAAGGGAAAGGAATGCCAATTTTTAATAGGAAAGAAAAAAAGAAAAGAAATAATCAACAGTAGGGATATAGGGGGAGCTACAGAAAAGAAACAAAATTAGTGACAAGGAGGGGAAAAAGGAGGAGATTGTGGATTCTAGTAAATCAGTAAACCCTCATAGGTACACTGTCACCCATTTGTATAACAAGCTTTTTTTTTCAAATGAGTTTTGAGTAAAGATCTGAATCTTGGGTTTTAGAGTTTGAGTTTCAGAGCGAAGGTGGTATACAAAGGAAAACTATGTTCCTTGTAGACTTGTAGTTCACCTGTTGAATGGTGGAAATTTGGAGATGCCGATCATTCAAAGAGCAAAGGGCTCGGGTGAGGGTAGTAAGGAAGGATAAGAGGAAAAAGGTAGGCAGGTTTGCTCTAATTCAATACTGTATGAGTAAAGATAAGTACATCCTATATAATAATTCTCACCTCCAACGTTCTGAGGCTGCTTGGAACTGTGGTTTCCGGCCAGAGCTGCTCAGGAAAGTGGAGTAGATAAAAGTGACGTCATTCCTGAAGTGCCACTGATTGGCTGCGCCTCCAGCCTGGCACCCAGCATCAAAACGCGACCCAGCCAGCACGAAACAGCGATCCAAGCAAATGGCAACCCAACCAGCAGCAAACAGCGACCCAGGCAGGGGGAGCGTGTTTCCCTACTCCTCCCCCTGCCTAGGAATCGCTGCAGACTGCCTGCTAACCTACAGAACTAACCACCCTCAATCGGAGAGCACGAAGAGGGAGGATGGCGAAACGAGCGTCGGAGAAGTCGAAGAGGAGGGCGGTGAGACGGCGAGCGGAGGAGGCAGGTGAGGGCTCAGGGCGGGGATCGGGGTCCAGTACTGGCGAGTCAGAGGAGGGGGGAGGGAAAGCGCAGCAGGTCCGATTCCAGCGCGGCCGTCATCCCTGTTCACTCAAAAGAAAGCAAGCAAAACCTATGACATGCTGCAGGACGTTCAGTAGACAGGAGTGGAAGCGAACAAAGCAAGTCTATGGTAAGCAAGGAAGCCCATTGGTTAATCTCTGATTACACTCCCCAAAGCAGCCGTCATTCCTACACACTAAAAAAAAAAAAGGAAACCTAGGAGCTGCTTCTCATTGTCGTTTTTACAGCTGTTTCCACTGGACAAAAGGAGGGGGGAGACACACAGACCCTGCACTGGGAGGGGGAGGGGGGAACCATGCAACTGGGAAAAAGGGAGGGGGACCCTGCAACTGGGAAAAAGGGCGGAAGGGATGGAGGGGGGGACCCTGCAACTGGGGAAAAAAGGAGGAGGGGGGACCCTGCAACTGGGAGGAAGGGAGGGAGGGAGGGAGGGGGGACACCCCTGCAAATGGTAGACATACCGGGGGGGGGGGGGGCGACCCTGGAACTGGGAGAGAGGGGGGACCTTGGCACATACTCTCATTCTCACACACACACTCGCACCCAGTCTCACTCTCTGTCACACACACACACACTCGCACATTCACACTCTCTCAAACATACACACTCCTAGGAAAACCTTGCTAGCGCCCGTTTCCTTTAAAACAGAAACGGGCCTTTTTTACTAGTAAGTACATAAGTAATGCCACACTGGGAAAAGACCAAGGGTCCATCGAGCCCAGTATCCTATCCACGATAAGGATTTTAAGCTGAATAGGAGCTGGGATGGGTGGCCAATGATGGTGAGTGAACGTAGGTATGATCCGATCGAACTGGCTGATGTGAGAAAGAATACAGATAGCTGTGTTTTGGAATTGTTTGTTGAAGATGGCGAGGTTAAGATTGAGGAAGACCAGTGTAAATGATGTAGTCCAGACAGGACATCAGAAGGGCATTCAGCAAGGTTTTCTGTGAGGCTTCATCTAAGAAGGAGCGAATTATTCTGTCTTAAGCCAAAAAATAAAAAAAGTTTTGGCCAGAGCAGAAATGTGATGGTTGAAAGAGTTCTGATTATCAAAAACAGCTAGATATCTAAAGTGAGACATAAGGGAAATATGGGTATTGTGTAATTATGTGGAGTGAAGGGAGGAGTAGCCTAGTGATTAGTGCAGCGAACTTTGATCCTGGGGAAATGGGTTCGATTCCCACTGCAGCTCTTTGTGACCTTGTGCAAGTCACTTAACCCTTCATTTCCCCAGGTACCAAAAACAGATTGTGAGCTCTCTAGGAGCAAAGAAAGTACCTGCATATAATGTGTACAGCGCTGCGTACGTCTAGTTGCACTATAGAAATGATTAGTAGTAGTAGTGAAGGAGCATTGGAGAGGCCTGTAATCCAACAGGTAATGGGTTTTGATGGGTTGAGAAGGTGATTCTTATCAAGCCAGGATGAGATTTCTGTGAAAGCAGAGTCAAGTTTGGTCAAGTCAGGTGAGAATGGTGAAGATAATCTATATAATAAAATGCATGAAGGCCCAGGTCCTGTATTAGGGTTGCTAGGGGGCTCAAAAAGATGTTAAAAAGAAGGGGGGTCAGTATGGAGCCCTGAGGATCACCGCAGGGAGCCAAAAGCATTTCAGAGGAAGAATGAGATATGCTAAAAGTGTGGTTGTTGAGTGTGTCATAAACCAAGGATGAACTGAACCAGGGACTGATGTCACAGAGTTGTAGGAGTAGAATGTCATGGTTGCACTTCCCCTTGCTTCCGTCCTCCCAGTCACACATTCCATCACACCCAATTCTCAAATTTGACCCCCCTCCCCACACCCACCCAGCCACCCACATACCCACACACATACCCCTCCCCTGAACAATCTAGCCCCCCCAGCTAGGGCCCCCTAGTGAGGTCCAAGTGCTGCTGGGGGGAGATCAGGGGACCACTAATGCCCAGGGAGGACTTGGATGTCACCTCTGACCCCCAGTCCCTTTGGGACTTAGATTTTGAGGATTCTCCCCCTGGGATGAGAGAAGCAGTCCTGTTTGATCTGGCTCTTCCCCTCGGGAGGAGCTCTTTAGCCTTATTGAGGAGGTTTCAGGAGAATCTCTAGTTGCCCATATCTCCCACTGCGATCCCTTACAAGGGGCATTTGTACTTAGAGGGCCTTGGCAGGCCCCAGAGGCCTTTCCCGCTTCTTGATGCTCTCATCTGCATGTTGCTGGTGTGGTGTAGGACAACCTCCCCCTTCAGAAGTATTGGGCATTCCCCATGGTGGATACTTGTCTCGGCCGTCTCTGATGCGACTGCTGTACCTGTTCAGGGCAGCTCAGCCCTCTGGGAGTTCCACCACAGCGGGTGGTGCAGCACTTGTGATGGGCCCTTTTCAGTAGGGGTGTCTAGAGGCTATTTTTAAAGCACTTAGCCTTCCAAAGTTCCATAGGTTTCTATGGAACTTTGAAAGGCTAAGTGCTTTGAAAATATGCCTACTAGTGTCCTAGCAGCCTTATGTGGTAGCTAAGGGGCAAATGCCTTACTGTGCTGTTGGCAACAGCAACCTTCTTGGCGGATGTTCTTTATGATTTGGTCCATTGGGCTTCTTGGTCATTGAGCTTGGTTGTAGGGGGCTGCTGCTGGCTTTGGCTCCATCTCAGACGCTTCTCATTCAACTGCCTTTTCGAAGGCACTTGCTGCATGGTGTGGGCTTACCTCCTTCATCTCCCTGAGCTCAGGCAGTCGGGTTCCCAGCGTCTCCTGCTTCAGTGCTCGCTCCAGGGAGAGTCATTTTTGATTAGATTACTGCAACTCTTTATATCAGGGAATTAGGATCAAAGAAATGTGTCTCTTACAAGTCATTCAAAATGCAGCCATTACATTGATCGTTACATCTTATCTTAAAAATGCACACTGGCTACCTATAACCACCGTATTACATTTAAAAATTTATTACTTGTATTTAAAATACTATCCTTTAATTAACCACTATACCTTTCCCGACTGCTAATTCCATATTGTTCAAACAGAACATAAAGATCTGCCCAGCAGAATCTCCTCCTCATTCCCAGTCCACAAACACATTAGAGATTCTTTTTTTTTTCAGTACAAGGACCACGTCTTTGACATGCTCTCCCTCGGTCATTGAGACTACAGTCGTCCCTATCTAAATTTGACTGACCTCAAAACTTACCTATTGAAGATGCTTATAAATAACCCTACCTCCGCCCAGATGGGGAAGGCTGTGAGCCTACTGCACTATCCCACCCCTCTCTACTTTCACAATTGTAATTCTCCCTTTAATCTCGTCTGTTGTTTATTGCCCTCTTTATTTCCCTACCTCTTCTCCTCTATTCTCTTTTTTAGATTGTAAACCGTTCTGATGGCTGACAGCTTCCATAGGGCGGGGTAGTAAATACTAAATAAACTTGGACAGCCCAGCATGCTCTATCCTACGCCTCTGGTTCTGGGAGGCCTTTTTAGTCTAGCTCATTTTGGGGCCTTGAATATCAGTCATTCAGTCACCACTGGTGAAGTTCCAACTTCCCTTCCTGCCCAATGAGGAGACACCATAATCAAGCCCAGTATCCTGTTTCAAACAGTGGCCAATCCAGGTCACAAGTACCTGTCAGAAATCCAAATAGTAGCAACATTCCATGCTACTAATCGCAGGGCAAGCAGTGGCTTCCCAGTGTCTGTCACAATAGCAGACAGTGGATATTTCTTCCAGGAACTTGTCCAGACCTTTTTTAAAACCCAGATGTGCTAACCACTGTTACTACATCTTCAGCTAAAGAGTTCCAGAGCTTAACTATTCACTGAGTGAAAAAATATTTCTCCTAGGACAAGCAGGCTGCTTGTTCTCACCGACTGGGTTGACGTCCACGGCAGCCCCTCAAACCGAAGAAAATCTCGTGGGAGGTCACGCACAGCGGGCACGCCTACTGCGCATGCGCGGGCCGTCTTCCCGCCCGTGCGGGACCGCTCCTCAGTTTTTTCGATTTCCGCGCTGGAGAGAGACTCGTTTTTGTCCCTTTCCGTGTCAGCCCCAGAAAACCGTTTTGCGGCCTATTCCGTGATTTCTTTGATTCTACCGCGCGTTCGCGTGCCTCTTTTTTTCCTTTCATTAAAAAAAAAAATAATTCCCTTTCGCAAGTTTTCCTCTTTTGTTTCGCTTTGTCGTGGCCTTGTGGCCGCGCATACGATTTCTTTATTTGCATGGTGGTTACTTTTTACTGCCACCATCGATGGTTTGACCTCGCCGACATGATTTTTCCGTCAATGTCCTCGAAGGTCCTGAGCAGATTCAAGAAGTGTGGTCGGTGCGGCCGGCAGATCTCGCAGACCGATCCTCACGCTTGGTGTCTCTAGTGCCTCGGTCCGGAGCATAATTCCAAGGCGTGCACCTTGTGTCTCGGCTTGAAAAAGCGGACGCAGGTGGCAAGGCAAGTTCTTTGGGACTGTCTTTTTGGAACTTGCGCCGGCCCTTCGATGTCGGCGGCATCAGTGTCGACGGCCGGTCCTTCAGTATCAATACCGATGTCGACGTCTTCGACGCCGACTATGGCATCAACCCCAGGAGTACAGGTTCCCTTGGCCCGACGACCTGCCAGCGACAGCGAGTGACTGAGTTGGCAGTCCGCCTCGGCTGCGCCCGCTGTCCAGGGCCATCGGGACCGAACCCTGTCGGATCCGACCCCCAGAGGGCGCGGAGACTCCACCTCCTCCTCGTCCATGCCGCGGAGCGCCGATGACGGGCATCGAAAGAAAGTTGCGAAGAAGCACCATCATTGGTCGCCCACGGCGCATGGCACGGGCAGCTCAGGGACGTCGAGGGACGATTCGATCCCTAGGAAGCGCCCACGCCGAGAGGAGCGCTCCCCCTCTATTGAAGAGGTGTTGATGCGCAGGTCGTCGGTACCCCGGTACCCGTCTCCTGGACCCGTGCAGCTTCGAGCACCGACGCCCGCACCAGCCTCCCAGCCTCTCCCGACAGCGGGCCTAGACGAGTGCCATCCGAGCCATCCTCCCAGGTATCCTGGATGGGCTGATGTGCCAGGCCTTGCCGGCACCGTGGGTGCTTGCGCCAGTGGTGCCGTTGATGGAAGCGCCAGCTGGCTCTGGCCCCGTGATGCGGTTGTCGACACCGGTACCACTTGCAGCGCCGGTCTCGACCTCCATTCAGGTGGAATCCCCGTCGACGTCTGGAGGGAGTTTCGTCCCCGCCGGCGCGGGAGGTCCACCTCTCGGTACCATCATCGAGGACGTGGTTCCTCGGGGTTCGAGAGGGGCCTGGTTGCGGTCTGAGCTCAGAGAGCTCATGTCCGACACCGAGGAGGAGGCCTCGTGGGGGGAGGAGGAGGATCCCAGATATTTCTCCTCCGAGGAGTGTGCGGGTCTACCCTCTGACCCCACATCTTCACCGGAGAGGAAGCTCTCGCCTCCAGAGAGCCTCTCCTTTGCCTTTTTTGTCCAGGACATGTCCTATTAGCATTCCCTTTCCAGTGGTCACTGTGGATGAGCCTATCCGTCACCACCTAGAGAGTCTTCCACGGTACCGTTGCACAATGTCCTCAAGGAGACACTGCTTCGGAACTGGTTGAAGCCCTTATCTAATCCCACCATCCCTAAGAAAGCGGAGTCTCAATACAGAGGCCACACAGACCCGAAGTTGATGCGGCCCTCAGCTTGCCACATGACTCAGCGGTTGTGGACCTCTGCTCTCAAAAGGGCAAGGAGTTCAAGGGATAGCGCCTCTGCGCCCCCAGGGTGGGAGTCTCGCACTCTGGACTCGTTTGGGAGGAAGGCCTACCATTCTTCCATGCTCGTGACCAGAATCCAGTCATACCAGCTCTACACAAGCATCCACATGCGGAACAATGTGCGGCAACTGGCGGACCTGGTTGACAAGCTCCTGCCCGGAGCAGTCCAGGCCTTTTCAGGAGGTGGTCAGGCAGCTGAAGGCGTGCAGAAAATTCCTGTCCAGGGGTATTTATGACACCTGTGATTGTGGCATCCAGAGCCGCGGCCCAGGGTATAGTGATGTGCAGACTCTCATGCTGCATGCCTCTGACCTGGATAACTGGACTCAGCAACGGCTGGCGGGTGTCCCTTGCCGGGGGGATAACATCTTCAGCATCCACCTCCACAGTGGACGTTTTCCCGGGCCCGCAGGCTGCACCCTATGCTTACAGCAAGCGTAGTTAAACCAGCCGGCCCGAAGGCCTCCTCAGACAGGGACAGTCCCAGCGTGCTTGTTCCCGTCAACAGTGTGCGCCTAAGCAGGGGATGGGCTTTTGACTGGATCCATGGGAACATAGCCGCCATCAAAGTAGCTGTGCTGGACGGCCTGCCGGTCGGGGAGGGGTTGACAGTTTTTCACCAAAGGTGGCCTCCTCATAACCTCCGACCAGTGGGTTCTCCAAATAGTGGCGGTGCGGATACAGCCTGAATTTGATCTCCACCCCACCAAATTGCCCACCGGGAGCTCAATCCTTCAGCTCCCACCACAGGCAGGTACTTGCAGAGGAACTCTCCGGCCCTTCTCAGCGCTAATGCGGTCTACCCGTGCCACCCGGGCAGGAAGAGCAGGGATTCTATTCCAGGTACTTCCTAGTGGAAAAGAAAACAGGGGGGATGCGCCCCATCCTAGACCTGAGAGGCCTGAACAAATATCTGGTACGAGAAAAGTTCAGGATGCTTTTCTTGGGCACCCTTCTCCCCATGATTTAGAAAGACGATTGGCTATGTTCCCTGGATTTAAAGGATGCTTATACTCGCATCCCGATACTGCCAGCTCACAGACAGTATCTGCGATTCTGTCTGGGAACACGTCACTACCAGTATTGTGTGTTGCCCTTTGGGTTCGCCTCTGCACCACGGGTATTCACGCAGTGTCTCGGGTGGTTGCGGCGTATCTTCGCAAGCTGGGGGTGCATGTGTTCCCGTATCTCGACGATTGCTGGTGAAGAGCACCTCAGAGGCGGAAGCTCTTCGGTCCATGCAGTGCCCTATTCAACTGCTGGAGCTGCTGGGGTTTGTAATAATTACCCAAAGTTCCATCTCCAGCCAGTCCAATCTCTCGAATTCATAGGAGCTCTGCTGAATTCACAGACGGCTCATGCCTACCTTCCTGATGCGGGCTCAGAACCTTCTGTCCCTCGCCTCCCAGGCCAGAACGTCCCAGCAGATCACAGCTCGGCAGATTGTTGAGACTCCTGGGCCCACATGGCCTCTACAGTCCATGTGACTCCCATGGCTCGTCTTCACATGAGGCCGGTTCAATGGACCCTAGCTTCCTAGTGGTCCAAGCCACGGGGAACCTAGAAGATGCTATCCCCTGCCCACCAGTTGTCGCAATTCGCTGTGGCTGGTGGACGATTCGGACCAATTTGACCTTGGGACGCCCGTTCCAAATTCCTCAGAGCCGCAAAAAGTGCTGACGACGGATGCATCTCTCCTGTGGGTGGGGAGCTCATGTCGATGGGCTCCACACCCAAGGGGTGTGGTCCCTCCAGGAAGCAGGTCTTCAGATCAATGTCCTGGAGCTCCGAGCGGTCTGGAACGCGCTGAAGGCCTTCAGGGATCGGCTGTCCTTCCAAATTATCCAAATTCGGACAGACAATCAGGTTGCAATGTACTACATCAACAATCAGGGGGCACCGGATCTCGCCCCCTGTGTCAGGAAGCCGTCAGTATGTGGCGCTGGGCAGGCCAGCACGGCATGCTTCTCCAAGCCACGTACCTGGCAGGGCGTAAACAACAGTCTGGCCGATAGGCTGAGCAGAATCATGCAACCGCACGAGTGGTCGCTCCATTCCGGGTGATACGCAAGCTCTTCCGAGAGTGGGGCACTCCCTCGGTGGACCTTTTCGCCTCCAGACGCTGCCTCACAATCACAAGCTGCCTCAGTTCTGTTCCAGACTTCAGGCACATGGCAGACTAGCGTCGGATGCCTTTCTCCTCCATTGGGGGAGAGGGCCTCCTGTATGCATATCCTCCCATACCTTTGGTGGGGAAGACCTTACTGAAGCTCAGCAGACCCGCGGCACCATGATTCTGATCGGGCCCTTTTGGCCCTGTCAGTTCTGGTTCACCTTCTTCTGGAGTTGTCCTCCGAAGAACCGTGGAGATTGGAGTGTTTTCCAACCCTCATTTCACAGAACGACGGAGTACTTCTGCACCCCAACCTTCAGTCTCTGGCTCTCACGGCCTGAATGTTGAGGGTGTAGATTTGCTTCATTGGGGTCTCTCTGAGGGGGTTTCCCCGTATCTTGCTTGCCGCTAAGAAGGATTCCACTAAAAAGAGTTATTTTTTAAGTGGAGGAGGTTGTTGTTTGGTGTGAGAGCAAGGCCCTATAACCTCGTTCTTGTCCTGCGCAGACCCTGCTTGAATACCTTCTACACTTGTCAGAGTCGGGTCTCAAGACCAACTCAGTAAGGAATCACCTTAGTGCAATTAGTGCTTACCATCATCGTGTAGAGGGTAAAGCCATCTCTGGAGAGCCTTTAGAGTCGTTCGATTCATGAGAGGTTTGCTTCTGTCAAAGCCCCCTGTCAAGCCTCCTGCAGTGTCTGGGATCTCAACGTCGTCCTCACCCAGCTGATGAAACCTCCTTTTGAGCCTCTGAACTCCTGCCATCTGAAGTACTTGACCTGGAAGTCATTTTCTTGGTGGCAGTCACTTCAGTTCGTAGAGTCAGTGAGCTTCAAGCCCTGGTAGCTCATGCTCCTTATACAAAATTTCATCATAACAGAGTAGTCCTCCGCACTCACCCTAAGTTCCTGCCAAAGGTGGTGTCGGAGTTCCATCTTAACCAGTCAATTGTCTTGCCAACATTCTTTCCCAGGCCTCATACCTGCCCTGCTGAACGGCAGTTGCACACATTGGACTGCAAGAGAGCATTGGCCTTCTACCTGGAGCGGACACAAGCCCCACAGTTCGCCCAATGTTTGTTTCTTTCGACCCCAATAGGAAGGGGGTCGCTGTCAGAAAACGCACCATTTCCAATTGGCTAGCAGATTGCATTTCCTTCACTTACGCCCAGGCTGGGCTGACTCTTGAGGGTCATAGTCACGGCTCATAGTGTTCGAGCCATGGCAGCGTCAGTGGCCCCTTGAAGTCAGCCACTATTGAAGAGATTTGCAAGCCGCGACGTGGTCATCTGTCCACACATTCACATCACATTACTGCCTCCAGCAGGATACCCACGCGACAGTCGGTTCGGGCAGATCGGTGCTGCAGAATCTGTTTGGGGTTTGAATCCAACTCCACCCTCCTGGGCCCGGTTTTTATTCTGGTTCCAGGCTGCCTCTGTTGTTCTTCGTATGTCATTTCTGTTATGTCCTCGCCGTTGCGAGGCCCAATTGACCCTGTTTGGTTGTTTTGAGTGAGCCTGGGAGCTAGGGATACCCCAGTCGTGAGAACAAGCAGTCTGCTTGTCCTCGGAGAAAGCGAATGATACATACCTGTAGCAGATGTTTCTTCGAGGACAGCAGGCTGATTGTTCTCACCTACCCTCCCTCCTCCCCTTTGGAGTTGCGTTTTTTTCCTCATTTCTTTGCTTGTCATTTACGGAGCGGGAGCGCATGCGCGGTGGGCATGCCCCGAGTGCGGGACCTCCCCGAGATTTTCTTCTGGTTTGAGGGGCTGCCGTGGACGTCACCCAGTCATGAGAACAATCAGGTATGTATCATTCGCTTTCCTCCTATTTGTTTAAAAGTATTTCCGATGTAATTGAGTGTCCCCTAGTCTTTGTACTTTTTGAAAGAGTTAAAAATCGAGTCACTTCTACTCAGTCTACACCCACTCAGGAGTTTGTAGACCTCAATCATATCTCCCCTCAGCTGTCCTCTTTTCCAAGCTAAAAAGGGCCTTAAACCTCTTTAGCCTTCCTCAGATGAAAGGAGTTCTTCCCGTTTATCATTCTGGTCGCTCTGGTTTGAAACTTTTCTAATTCCGCTTTTTTTTTTAATACAGTGACGGAACTAAACACAGTGCTCTAGGTGAGGTCGCACCATGGAGCAGTACTGAGGCATTATAATAATCTCAGTCTTATGTACCATCCTTTTCCTAATATTTCCTTGCCTCCTGTTTGCTTTTTGGCTGCTACCACACACTGGGCAGAAGATTTCAGCGTATTGTCTACAACGACACCTAGACTCTTTGGTGGTTGCAGTTGGGGGGGAGGGCAGTCCCTCTTTCTTCACGAGTAGGCAGTTGTCATCTCAGATCATTGGGTTCTGGAGGTGGTTGAGGAGGGATACTCCTTGAGATTGCCCATCCTGCACATGACCACCTTCATGACTCCCCCCCCCCCCCCCCCCCCATTTGACTTGGCGCTCTGCGATGGACTATCGTTCTCTGGCATGTCCTGGAGCTAGGGGCCGGGAAGCTAGTGCCACGCAAAGAGCACAGGCTAGGATGTTATTCCATTTGTATTTGGCCCTAAAGAGGAGTGACTCCTGCCACATCCAGGCCTTGAAGGGAGTAAATGCCTGTCTGAGGGTGCAGATACTTTTCGCATCGAAATCCTCAGGTCTGTGATGCCACAGTATGACCAGGCAAGTTCTGATGTCCCTGGAGATCTGAGGCCTATCTGCACTTCAGCCCATCGCAGTATTATCTTTTCTTCTGTTCTTGGTGCCTTTGAGTTCAGGCTTGCTTTCCTGGCCATGACACCCTGCATATTTTCTAAGATTATGGGGTGGATGTGGTTTCTCTGCTTCACCAGGGGATCAGGGTACATCTTCCTGGATGACTGGCTGTGGGTGGGATTCAGCCACCAAAGCCAACCTAGCCACTTCTCAGTCCTTCTCTTAGTTAGAGACCCAGGCGTGAGTCGTTAATTGAGATGTCACCTGGGCCTTTCCCACGTTTTGAATGCATGGGAGTCTGCTTCTAAGCTGCCGGGGGGGATGGTGTTCCTCCTGGAGAACTGAGTGGAGAAGCTTTAGGCGCAGTAGCAAGCATCTGGTTTCCATGGTATGAGTCCACTTGGAGCTTCCTGGGTTCCATGGCTGCAATCCTGGAGGTGGTGCCTTGGACGAGGGCTCACATGCGTCTTTTGCAGGGGGCTCTGTTACCTCAATGGAATACGAGCTCTCGGGACTTCCTACATCCTCTGCCCTTTTTTGCTTTAGGTAAAATTCAATCAGCCCAGTTCACCTCTTGAGGGGGGGAGTTGCTGGTTCCCCCGCAGTTGGTGCTTGTCACCATGGATGAGAGGTTTCTCAGGTGGGGATCTTGTCTGTCATGTGGTGCAGGTGTGAGGCAGCCTGGTCCATCAGGTCGCCTGGAGACCCTGTCGATTTGTGTACTCTGCTAGAGTTTCTGCCATTCCCTCAAGGAAAGATGGTCAGGGTATTGTCTGACAATGCTCTATGGTGGGCCTGTATCAATAAGCAGGGAGGCACTAGGAGGGAGCTGGGGCAATAGGCTTTTCAGCTCATTATGGGCCCACTGGGGGCCCCCTGCTGTTTGAGCTGATGGCTTCTGGAGCCAGTGTGAAAAGTCATCAAAGGGAGCTGCCTCTCAAGGGATAGATGCTCTAGTCCAGCCACAGCCGCTAGAGGACCCTCTGTATGTCTTCACTCCATTGTCATTGCAGGTCATCCTCTTCTGGTCTTGTTAGTGGCTCTGTAATTGCCTGATACTGTTGTATGCAGACCTTGTGTGCCTGTGGAGGACATCCCTCTCCCATTGCCCAGAGGTTGGAGCTTTCTCTAGCAAGGTCTTGTAGAAATGGAGATCCAGAATGCCTTTCTGGCTTATGGTCTGGCCCTTGAGGGGAGACTTAGAGAACTGTGATTTATATATGCTATACTCTTGAAGTCTTTCATGTCCCTGGCCTGTGTCAGGGTTTGGAAATCTTTGAGACCTGATGTGTGGAACGGTTGTTGCCCTCTTGGAGAACTCAAGTCCCTGATTTGTATTTAGAATTCTTACAGCAAGGTCTGGACCAGAGTTTAGCATGGGATCCCCACTGAGGATCCAGGTAGGTGCTCTTTCGTCGACGACAAGCAGGCCCAGTTGTATTATCACATGTTGGTGATGGCATCTGACTGAGCCCAGTGTGGACTCTGGCTAGCTAATAGATGTTTCAAGAAAAATTCTAGCAGCGTCCCAATTCGAATGCACTGGTGCCTTCCCGCCTGACGCATGAGCACAGGTCATTGATCTTTGTTTTAAACCGCAGAGCAGGAGGACATGTCTTCACAGTCTCCCCTCAGCGCTTTTTTCCTCTGCGTTTTGCAGTTCCTTTCTGTGCAGATAATTTTCCTTAATTTCTTCATTTTTGTCTTTAAATTTTTATTTTTTTCCCTCTTCATTTTAATGTATTCAGCCTTTCAAGTTTGCTTTCTTTTCGCTTTTTCATAGGCCCGCTTAGGCCTGAGCACCTGCATCGATTTGGGCTCTGCTGCCTTTCTGGTCCAAATTGAGGAATTTAATTTGGCTGTGATTCTTTTCTTGATGTCTAAGGACCCCCAGTGGCTTCAGAGATGCACCCAATGTATCTGGGTGAATCTTGGCGCCGGACCCGCAACATTTGGTGAGTCGGGGGCCTTGAGCCTATCCATAATCCAAACTCCTGTTCTCTCTGCTTGGAAATGCAGTTGAGGACACAGAGGGTGCGTCAGGTCCAGCAGAGAGACTTTTTTTTTTTGGCTTTTCAAAGGCTGTTCCGTTGACATCCACACCAGAAGTATCAACCTCGAAGTCTGGGCAGCCATCAGCTACCACTGTGAGTGTACTGGCATCGAGGTGGTTGCCACACTCCCTCAACATAAGGCACTGTTAGTTGGCCCCGGGAGCAGTCCGCATTGGACCCGACACCGAGGACTTGTACAGGTTCAACGCTGTCCTTGTTGGTACCGAAGGACCGCAATTCTCAGCGTTGGAGGAAGCACAAGCATTGGCTCTCTTCGACGCATGATGTAGAGAGTACCGGGGCATCAGCATTGCTGGTACCAGAGAAGCACTGGCACCAGGAGCTGCGCTTCCCCTCCTTGGTGGAGGTGCTGGTGCACCAGTCCTTTAGGCAGTCAGGTTCCGGTTTGGTACTGACTCCTTCACAGGCTGTCTTTTGCTGGCTCCCCAGCCTTTGCTGATGCCTACCTTTGATGAGCGGTACCAAGCCATGCTCAAGGAGGGAGCTGGCGCAGTTGCAACCGCTGCACACCACTCAGGCTCAAGGGTACTTGTGCCAGCTGCAGCTCAGCCTCGTTTTTTTCCTGGCTCCTATCTTGCCTGGGTCATTGCTGCCGGCACCCCAAAGGGTGTTGACATTTACCCGTGCAGTACCACTCTTGATATTGGGCAGGAAACTTCCCTGGAGTCTGAGAGTAGGGCTGTACCCTGGTACCCTTCTGGGCATGGGTGCGGTACCACTGAGACGGGGCAGGCACAGACTTGCTTTGTTCAATCTGGGTACTGTGAGGAGTCTGATTGGGAGTGCTCGTGAGACTCAGAAGAGGACCCTCATTACTTTTCTGAGGGGGAGTCTTATCTGATCTCTCCCCACCTCAAGAGATGTAATTGTCCACCTGAGGGTCTCTTTCTCAGGTTTTGTGAAGGAGATGGCTTCAGCCATCCCATTTAATTTGGAGGAGGAACCCAGGGCACAGATGTCTGTCCTGGTTTATGAGCTTCCTGCTAAGGAAAGGGTCACGGTTCCATTACACCCTGTCCTTAAAGATGCACTGACAATCCGGGAATCTCCCCTCTCAGTGCAGGTTGCACCTATGAAAGAAGATACGCAGTATCGTATCCAGAAGGCTCCCGGATTCCAGAAGGCTCAGCTGTCTTGCCACTTTTTTTGGTAGTCGAATCTGCCTTCAAAGGAGCAGGGAGTTCCAGGACTCGTGCCACGGGTCCCCCAGGTAGAGAGGCTTGGACACTAGACTTGTTTGGAAGGAAAACTTATCAGGCCTCGATGCTTATTGCCCACGTAGAGTCCTACCAGTTCTTCACGAGCATCTATTTGAAGTCTTTGGTACGGAGTATTCTTATTCTTGTGGATTCTCTCCCTTAGGAGCAGGCCGCTGAGCTTTGCCAGTTGGCCAGTAAGCAGCTGGAGTTCAGAAGGTATCTGTCCAGGGGCACTTATGACACTTTTGATATTGTGTCCATACTCTCCATCATGGGTGTGGGGATGCAGAGACTCTCATGGCTGCATGTCTCTGACCTAGAACCAGAAGTTCAAGAGAGATTAGCGGACGTACCTTGCAGAGGATAGTCTTTTTGGTGACAAGGTGGAGGAGGTCGTTGACCTCTGTAAGAAGCACATGGACACCAACCAGTCCCTCTCTCAGCAGCATAGGTTTCTGCCACTGCCTTGCTCTGCTCAGCAGCCTCAGTCCTGCCCTCAGAAGCCCCAGATAGCTCCCCTGTCAAAACAGGGGATGGGCTTTTGACTGGCTGCAGGAGAGCATAGCTACAGTCCAAGTAACATTCCTGGACGACTTTCTGGAAGGGGAGAGCCTGTTTTTTTTTTTTTTTTCCATCAAAGGTGGCACCTTATAACCCCCAACCTTTGGGTTCTTCAAATTGTCCATCTTGGTTATATACTTCATTGACATCAAACCAACAAATTGCCTACCGAAAGCATTATTCATCAGTGCCTGGCACAAGCAGGTACTTGTAGAGGAAATCTTTGTCCTTCTAAAGGGCAATGCGGTTGAACCTGTGCCACCAGGGGAAGAAGGGGAGGGATTCTATTCCAGATACT
Source organism: Microcaecilia unicolor (assembly GCF_901765095.1). Taxonomy (NCBI): domain Eukaryota; kingdom Metazoa; phylum Chordata; class Amphibia; order Gymnophiona; family Siphonopidae; genus Microcaecilia; species Microcaecilia unicolor. Next base: position 116,189,169 of record NC_044041.1, on the reverse strand, counting down.
TCCTTATGCCTAAGAAAGTGTTGGGGGGAGAGGAATCTGTCCAATCCTAGACCTAAGGGCCCAGAACAAATTCCTAGTCAAAAAAAAAAAAGTTAAGGATGCTTTCCCTAGGCACCCTTCTTCTCATGATTCAAGAAAACGATTGGTTATGCTCTCTGGACTTGAAGGATGCCTATACCCACAATCGATACTTCCCAGTAACAGGAAGTATCTCGGATTCTGTGTGGGGAAACACCACAACCAGTATTGCTTTTGCCTTGCTTCAGTTCCCAGGGTGTTCACCACATGTCTAGCAGTAGTTGCAGCATTCCTATGCAAACTGGAAGTTTACGTGTTTCCCTACCTGGACAATTGACTGGAGGGGGAGGGGTGCAAGAGTCAATGTAGAAAACTATTTGGTTGCTGGAGCTGAAGAACCAGAGGTTGGAGTGTTTTCCAACCCTCATCATGCAGAACGAAGGATCCGTTCTGCATCCCAGTCTCAAAGCCCCTGCCCTCATGGCCTGGATATTGAAAGTAGAGATTGCGTCCTTGAAGCTGCCAGAGGGTGTCTCCAGCATCTTTCTTGCTTGCTTCTAGGAAAGACTCCACTAAAAGGTGTTATTCTTTTAAGTGGAAGAGGTTTGCTGTCTGGTGTGAGGGCAAGGTCCTAGATACTCTTACTTTTTCTACACAAAAACTGCTTGACTACCTGCTCTACACCTCTGATTCTGTTTTGAAACCACTCTGTAACGGTTTATCTCAGTGCAATTAGTGCTTTCTTAGCATCGGCTCCACTGTTCTGAACCATTGGGTGTTGTCCCTTCCTACCAGGACGTGGAGGTAGAGAAAACTGAATTCTGCCAGTGACATTGCCAGCATAAGTAGAGGTGCTCTCTTGAACAATCCAGTACTTTTTCTACCTTCAGCAAGTGGTAGGTTGTGCTAATGGTGGTCCTGTTGCTGGCCTAGCTCCCTGCTGCGCCAGCCACGGTGCCTGTTGAGCTTGGAGCTTGGCTCTGCAGACCCCATTAGTGCCACGGTATGAGGCTTGGCTCGGTCCTGTGGGGCCTTACCATAGGGGTGTTGGTCCCCATTGCCCCACCCCTCTTGCTTGTTCACCCTGTTTGGGTGTACTCCCCACAGGCTCCCTCTGCAGATCCTAGGCTTTCCAAAAGTGCTTGTTTCAGCAGCACATACACTAAAAAAAAAAAAAAAGGCTCAGTTAGCTTCATTCCTTTTGTCAGGGGCTCATGCTATTGTAAAGTACAAAGTAGGGAATTTCCCTTCTAGGTGCACCCAGAGAACTGGGGACAGCAGAGATGCTAGAGCTCTGTGCCAGGGGTAAAGGGGCAGTCAGGCCAGCGCACGTCTGCCATGTTGTAGGGCATGCTGGTGGCCCATTCTGCACGGCCTTCAGAGCAAGCAGCTGAGCAGTGGTAATGGTGGATTATATTTATAGTAAATGTGGCTCATTGTCTGTCTCTCAGCATTTTACTTGTGCTGTGCCCTTCCCCCTTCAACTAAAATGGATACATTCTTCTCCACACTGTTCCTGCCAGGGCAAATTGGCAGTTAGAATACTTTCTTCTCTCTCAATTCACTCAAAGGAACATTCCTGGTCTTTGTGACAGGCTTTTTCTTTCATGTCCACCCCTGAATCCCTCAGCAGGGGGTCCCTAGGGGCCCTTTTCAGTTTATGGACCTTGCCCTTTGGCCGGGTTAGGATGCCCCACATGTTTTCCAAGGTGATGGTGGTAGTGGCTATGCACCTACAGTGTTGGTATTCAGCTTCATCCTCGCCTAGACAACTGACTGTTTCAGGCTGACTTGGCTTCCTGGGCCAGATTGGCTTTCTTGCAGGTCATTTCCCTCCTGGAATCTTTGGGCTGTGTAGTGAACTGGCCCAAGAACAATCTGGCCCTGTCTCAGTCCATGGAATGTCTCTGGGTTCGCTTCGACTTGGCCAGAGGGAATTTCTTTCTTCCAGAGGAGTGGACAGAGAAGCTCTGGGCACAGTTGCGCTGGTTGTGTGATCTCCCGGAGCCCATGGTTTGGAATTACTTGAAGATCTTTGACTTGATTAGTGCAACCTTGGAGGTGCTGCTGTGGGAAGAGGGCTCACGTGTGTCTGTTACAGCAGGCCCTGTTGGCCCGGTGGGCATTGACCTCTCAGGACTTCCATCATTCTCTCCTTCTCATGCCCAGGGCGAGGATCAGTCCGGAGAACCTTTCAAGAGGGGTCCCTTTGGATCCTCCTCAGCTGGTCACCACCAATGCGAGACTCCTCACTTTAGGAGTTCATTGTCTTAAGTATGTGGCACAGGGCACCTGGTGAAGCTAGGAGGTGTCCTGATCCATCAACTCCCTGGAGACCCGAGCGGTCCATCTGGCTCTGCAGGAATTTCAGCTGCTCTTGGAAGGCAAAGCGGTCAGAGTGCTGTCGGGCAACGCCATGGTGGTGGTGTACATCAACAAGCAGGGCGGAACCAGTGGCGGCCCTGGAGGCGGAGAGTCTCTGTCAGGGAGGCAGAGAAGTATCTGCAGGCTCTCTTAGTGGTGTATATTGTGGGCAAAGTCAATGTGCAGGCGGACTTTCTCAGTCTACATTATCATGAGAAGATAATTCAAAGATAAGGTGGCTATTTTGACGTCTTTGACCTTGTAAGTAATATATATCAGTATCAATGTCAAAGATGTCAAAACATCCACCTTATCTTTTAATGAGAAGATAATTCAAAGATAAGTTGCATATTTTGAGGTCTTTTTGGCATTGATACTGATATATATTATTTGCAATATATGAAGTGAAAGATTGCGATATACAAGCTATACTTTACTACTACTACTACTACTACTTAGCATTTCTATAGCGCTACAAGGCATACGCAGCGCTGCACAAACATAGAAGAAAGACAGTCCCTGCTCAAAGAGCTTACAATCTAATAGACAAAAAATAAATAAAGTAATCAATCAATTAATGTGAACGGGAAGGAAGAGAGGAGGGTAGGTGGAGGCGAGTGGTTACAAGTGGTTACGAGTCAAAAGCAATGTTAAAGAGGTGGGCTTTCAGTCTAGATTTAAAGGTGGCCAAGGATGGGGCAAGACGTAGGGGCTCAGGAAGTTTATTCCAGGCGTAGGGTGCAGTGAGACAGAAGGCGCGAAGTCTGGAGTTGGCAGTAGTGGAGAAGGGAACAGATAAGAAGGATTTATCCATGGAGCGGAGTGCACGGGAAGGGGTGTAGGGAAGGACGAGTGTGGAGAGATACTGGGGAGCAGCAGAGTGAATACATTTATAGGTTAGTAGAAGAAGTTTGAACAGGATGCGAAAACGGATAGGGAGCCAGTGAAGGGTCTTGAGGAGAGGGGTAGTATGAGTAAGAAAAGAGGAAAATAAAATAAAATAGATGTTTTTTTGCCAATGAAGGGAGGCCGGTCAGCGTGTCTGAATACAATAATATTCAGACCGCCAACGTGCAGAGGCATTTTCCATCTTTAAAAATTCCATTTCCTCAAGCAAAGAGATAATATGATTACTCAATTTATTGAAAAAATTTTGAGAAAATATAAAATTAAAAAATAGAAAAATAAAACATTTTGAAAAAAAATCTCCATAGTTAAGATACAATTTATAATAAATTTACATAGTAGAAAAAAAACACAGATTGGTTTCAAATTGAGGTGGTTTAGTGCTTCAGACATTTAAAAAATTAAAACTGTGTGAACAAGAAATCCCAAGCGACCCAGTTGGAGAGGGGGACCCAAACATACACTCCAAACAAAATCCCTGCGACAGATAGCAAAGTACCGAAGGTGGGTGATAAAATCTGTGAGATGCTTCTAAAAAGTAAGAGTTCCTGGACAGTGCCAGAACATATGTTCTAACGTTGCTCCAGGCTGGGAACATTTAGGGCAGGTATCCAAGGGAGCTATACCAGCCCAATGGGCATGGTGAGGTAAAATATTAATGCTCAAGAGAACATTATAGTGGTGTTCCCACAATTGTATGTTGAAAGTAACTCTACTGATGCCTAGTAAGAGACACCCTCGTCCAGAGCAATTACCAAATCCGTATTCCACAGTGTAGTAAGACTCACATAGTCAATGTCTGGGGTAGTTTCCAATAGAAATTTGTGATGGTAAGATGGTAGGACCGGCAGCTGGAAGCCCAGGGAATACACTTCAGACATAGTCTCTTGCACATCTCGCACAATTGTTCCCAAGGTAAGCTCTGGATGTAGTGCTTAAGTTGTAGATATGCAAAGTGATCCCGAACTGAGAGTTAATATTGGGTCTGCAACTCTGAAAAGGGCCAGGGTTTGCCCTTGTCTGTAAGTATATGAAGCAAACATTGGATGCCTTTAATTCCCCAGGTATGGAGAATTTGAGTCTGTGCCAGGTGGAAAAGAGGGGTTCTTTTGAATTGCCAGGAATAGAGACACTGCCACTGAAAAGTGATGTCTATGACAATGCCAGTGCCATACAAGATGTAACTGACTATGAAAAATGTCAGCCTTTAAGTTCTTTAGGAGGGGCCCGGCCTGTGGTGTGTAGAAGACAACTAAAGTGGACTGCAGGAACAATACTAGTTTCCAGACTGGTTGCCGATAAATGTTCTGTGGCCCGGTACTGGTCATTTACATGTTGTTTTCCTCAAGTGACCATTAGATATTGCAAATTCAGTAGTCCCAGGCCCCATTAAGCTTTGGTGTTTGAATCACCGTTATGGACAAATGTGTTCTCTTCCCATTCCAAAAGTATGATTGGATCCTACGATGAAGGTAACACTCATCATTTGTTTTTAGAAACAGTGGTAGCATCTGAAGAAGATACAAAAAACAGGGAGCAAGCATCATGTTAAATAGACTGATTCGACCCAGGGTATGCCCTCTATAAGTCCAGTTTATGACTGGTAGATCAAATTAGTGGTGGAACATTGCAGTCATACAAATCATCCAGATTAGCTGGAATAGTGACCCTGAAATAGTGAAGATGGCCCTCTGCCTACATTAAAGGAAAAGAGCTCTGTCAGGCATGTTGCTGTGTCTCTGGCAAAGCCAAAGCTTAACATTTAGTAAAGTTGAGTCTAGAGCCTGATAACACCTCATATTCCCTAATGACATGCAATAATGCATTCAAAGAATCAAGCAAATTAGTTATGATGAGCATTAAATCATCAGCAAGAGCAAGAACCCACCACAACCCCAGTGATGATAAGATGATAGTTTTAATTGGTGTCCGCCTTGCTTGCAGACTCTTGCCCTATGCCCATGATGGCGAACCTATGACACGCGTGTCAGTACTGACACGCTTAGCCATTTTCGGTGACACGCGGCCGCATGTGGCCGCATACAGAGAAGCAGCGGTGTTCCCCGGGGCGGATCGCCGATGCGTTCCCCCCCCCAGGTGCAGCGCGACCTCCCCCCCCCCCGGTGCATGTTTACCCGCTGGGGGGTGCCGTGTGCGCTCCTATTGGCTCCCTCCGAGTCCTCCGCTTGTTCCCTCCCTGCTGCTCCCTCTGCCCCGGCTCCTGCACGGCCGTTAGGGGATCTTTGACCTCACTTCCGGCCGGCGGAGCAGAGAGCAGCGGAATGCCGTGGGGGACGCATCTCTGGGGGCCCTGTGATCGCCATTACCACATAACCACAGCAACCATCATCCAATCTACTGTTCTGGGGTGTTGTGGATTTCTAATTGACCATCATTGCTGAGATAGGTGAGGGGGAGGCTGGGAGAGGCGAGGGCATGTGCTATGGGTGCCGTTTCCCGCCATTAGAAATAGCGGCAGCCATCTTAATTTACATAAGGTGGTCAGTTAGGCTAGTTAACCCCTAATTGCCTGCAGGGCTAACAGGTTATCTATAATTCTATCTTCTGTCACTGCCCCCCTGATGGAGAACCCAAAAAATAAAAAACCAAGGTTAAGTAAAGGAAGTGGTAGTAGCAGTAGCCGACCCTTTCAAGAGACATGGACCGAGATGTATGGCATTATAGAAAAAAATGGCAGATCATTTTGCGTTCTATGTACTGAAACGGTAGTAAGCAGAACGTGGAATATAAATAGACATTTTGAAACTAATCATTCCCAGCTCTTGAAAAAAAGTGAGGATGAAAGGAAGGAATACATTTCCAGGCAGCTACACTTTTATAAGAGCCAATCTAAGTCCATCCTTAAATTTGTAAAAGGTTCTACAAATTTAACATCTGCAAGTCTGAGCATTGCTCACTCCATAGCTCAGCATGGAAAAGCACTCAGTGAGGGAGAATTTATTAAAGAAACTCTCCTAAGATGTGCACCAGTTCTATTTCACGATATGCAGAATAAAGATGCAATTATTAAGAGAATATCTGAGTTACCAGGAAATTTGGAGTGCCTGGATCCGATTACCAGACACTTTTAGCACCCTGAAAAATATAGCAATGGCTTTACTCACAATTTTTCCCTCTACGTAGTTTTGTGAAACCTTATTCTCAGCGTTAATAATATCAAAACCAACAAAAGAAACAGATTGAAAGATGAAGTTAGTAGTGCTTGCTTGGGCTTGAAGTGTACAAAATACCAACCTTCAATTGAAGATTTAGCCAATGAAATTCAGCAACAAAAAAGTCACTAATAGGCAGATTAGTTAAAGAATTCCCCCTCCCCCTCACTTACAGTGGGGGAAATAAGTATTTGATCCCTTGCTGATTTTGTAAGTTTGCCCACTGACAAAGACATGAGCAGCCCATAATTGAAGGGTAGGTTATTGGTAACAGTGAGAGATAGCACATCACAAATTAAATCCGGAAAATCACATTGTGGAAAGTATATGAATTTATTTGCATTCTGCAGAGGGAAATAAGTATTTGATCCCCCACCAACCAGTAAGAGATCTGGCCCCTACAGACCAGGTAGATGCTCCAAATCAACTCGTTACCTGCATGACAGACAGCTGTCGGCAATGGTCACCTGTATGAAAGACACCTGTCCACAGACTCAGTGAATCAGTCAGACTCTAACCTCTACAAAATGGCCAAGAGCAAGGAGCTGTCTAAGGATGTCAGGGACAAGATCATACACCTGCACAAGGCTGGAATGGGCTACAAAACCATCAGTAAGATGCTGGGCGAGAAGGAGACAACTGTTGGTGCCATAGTAAGAAAATGGAAGAAGTACAAAATGACTGTCAATCGACAAAGATCTGGGGCTCCACGCAAAATCTCACCTCGTGGGGTATCCTTGATCATGAGGAAGGTTAGAAATCAGCCTACAACTACAGGGGGGGGAACTTGTCAATGATCTCAAGGCAGCTGGGACCACTGTCACCACGAAAACCATTGGTAACACATTACGACATAACGGATTGCAATCCTGCAGTGCCCGCAAGGTCCCCCTGCTCCGGAAGGCACATGTGACGGCCCGTCTGAAGTTTGCCAGTGAACACCTGGATGATGCCGAGAGTGATTGGGAGAAGGTGCTGTGGTCAGATGAGACAAAAATTGAGCTCTTTGGCATGAACTCAACTCGCCGTGTTTGGAGGAAGAGAAATGCTGCCTATGACCCAAAGAACACCGTCCCCACTGTCAAGCATGGAGGTGGAAATGTTATGTTTGGGGGTGTTTCTCTGCTAAGGGCACAGGACTACTTCACCACATCAATGGGAGAATGGATGGGGCCATGTACCATACAATTCTGAGTGACAACCTCCTTCCCTCCGCCAGGGCCTTAAAAATGGGTCGTGGCTGGGTCTTCCAGCACGACAATGACCCAAACATACAGCCAAGGCAACAAAGGAGTGGCTCAGGAAGAAGCACATTAGGGTCATGGAGTGGCCTAGCCAGTCACCAGACCTTAATCCCATTGAAAACTTATGGAGGGAGCTGAAGATGCGAGTTGCCAAGCGACAGCCCAGAACTCTTAATGATTTAGAGATGATCTGCAAAGAGGAGTGGACCAAAATTCCTCCTGACATGTGTGCAAACCTCATCATCAACTACAGAAGACGTCTGACCGCTGTGCTTGCCAACAAGGGTTTTGCCACCAAGTATTAGGTCTTGTTTGCCAGAGGGATTAAATACTTATTTCCCTCTGCAGAATGCAAATAAATTCATATACTTTCCACAATGTGATTTTCCGGATTTAATTTGTGATGTGCTATCTCTCACTGTTACCAATAACCTACCCTTCAATTATGGGCTGCTCATGTCTTTGTCAGTGGGCAAACTTACAAAATCAGCAAGGGATCAAATACTTATTTCCCCCACTGTATCTTAGTTCACGGCACCCCACACAAGTTAAATAATATCAAGACCAACAAAAGAAACCGACTGACAGATGAACAAAGAAGTCACTAAGCAGGTAAGTTAAATAAATAGGTTTTGGTTTATTAAATACAGTTATATATTACAATTATACATTTTTGTTATTTAAACTATAAATATCGCGAAATTATGGTTTTTTTCTCGAAGTGACACACCACCCGAGTTATGCTCGGTTTTTTGGCGAATTTTGACACACCAAGCTCAAAAGGTTGCCCATCACTGCCCTATGCAGTCATTCCTTTTAGTTCCTTAGCAGCTCCACCACCATTCCTACCCCCTCCATCATTTCTAGGACCGGCTGTTCATGAAGCAGCCACATATGACATCTAGAAACATTATCTCTTTAGCATGCCCCTATGAGACAGTTATCCAATCAAAATGGAGTAACTGAAAACTATAAATAAAGAAAAGAGTAGAATCAAAACCTGAAAATTTAAAATCAGCTCAAAAGGAATACTGTCATGGTTTGCCAGCACCTATATGCAGCAGATGTAAAAAAAATGTTGTGGAGACAAACAGGCATATTTTCAAAGCACTTAGCCTTCCAAAGTTCCATAGGTTTCTATGGAACTTTGGAAGGCTAAGTGTTTTGAAAATATGCCTAAAAGAGACAATTTTTTACATTTGCAACGTATATAGGTGCAAGCAAACCCATGAGAGTATTCCTTTTTGAGCTGATTGACTTTTAGATTTTTAGGTAACTGAAAACTCCCATTATTATTCTGCTACTGATTACTGTTGCCTCCCTTGTTGGCTATATCATCTCATTTCTAGTCCATGTCTACCCATGTCGGCTGTATCATCTCATTTCTAGTCCATGTCTACTATATACAGTGGTCATTTTTGCTTGCATTTGTGTTTACTGCTACCTTTTCTATGCTATTAAACCCGAGTTATGGGTGAAGGTAAGACATTTTCATTGTTTGTGGTTGTTGTATAACAACTGCCTGAATCACAGCCAGCTCCTTCAGAAATGTCATGTAACTTCCTGATGTTATCAGCCTCCATGCTTTTATGTGTGGAGTATTTTTCTTTCTGTAAACAAAACATTTTAGTTGAAGCTTTACATGTTTTTTGTTAGTATGCCTATTTACTTGTTTTATTTCTCTGTGTTTCTCAACCCAGTCCTTGAGGCTCAGGCAGTTGGGTTTTCAGGATTTCCACAATAAATATGCATATGAGAAATTTGCATCCCTGCTTCCTTGGTGTACAAATCTATTTTATGCCTTTTCATTGTGGGTATTCGAAAAACCTGACTGGCTGAATGTGCCTTGAGGACTGTTTTATATATGTATTGTACATCGCTTAGGTTGTTGGATAAGTGATTCATATATTATGAGAGAAGAAAATGTTGAAGTAATCTGTAAGCAAGACAGAAGAGATCTGTTCACTCACTAAGCAGCTTCCTTTGTAAGAGCTGCTCTTTGGTATCATGGTGGAACTTGACAGGCCTCCTGCCATTCTCTCTCTTCACTGAAACAGAAGTGTGGAGGTAGAGGCCTGTTTTGCAGAGCCAAAATAACTTCTATACTTAGAGCCGCCCGCACTTGTAACACAGGGAATAGATTTAGCTGTTGCAGTTCTGTATTTTCAGCAAGAGGAAAGATATTGAGCTTCTCTTTGTGAGATTGCTGGGAGCTGGGCATGTAAAATGCTCCCAGATTGTGAAAGGACTGTGATCCTGGAGCAGGAAGAGAAGAGAATCAGGAGCTTTTCCCATTCACAGTGAGATTCTGCCAATCACTAGAAACCCTTTAAATCATCCTTTGCATTTACTGCTCCAACGCTTCAAGTTAAAAATTCATTCTGGCTGATTCATGAGCCATTGATGAATAGAGATAACGGTGTGGCTGGAGATGGAGTAGTTGTGAAGCTTATCTCTGCTATCTTTTCATTTGCCTTACTCAACAGAATCTTGGTAAAGTGTGTGTGTTATATATGGCACTGTTTTTCAGCCCAGTCCTTGGGACACATCTAGCCAATCAGGTATCAGATACCCATAATGAATATGCCTGAGAGAGATTTGCACGCAAATTTCTTATGTATATTCATTGTGGGTATCCTTAAAAACGTATTGCCTGGGTATATTTTGAGTACTGGGTTGAGAACCCCTGACACACGCACACACGCGCGCACACACACACACACACACACACTCTGTGTAGATGACAGACAGTTCCTAGTAACACACACACAAATATATAAACTCTGTGTAGATGACAGACAGTTCCTAGTAGCTTTGTAGAAAGTGTTTTTCGGTTACTTTATTTGCTGCTCCTTTTAAAGATGGAGCCTTTATATAGCAAATTGGACAAAATTCTGCATGTCTTCTGTCCTCAGATTAACATTTGGGTGTAAAATCCTATTGGGCACAGCGGCATCTGTAAGCTGCAGCTCCTGATTCTTGTTTTGGGGGATTGGTTTTCACTCCTGGGGAACAGGTGGGCTTCCAAGGGCATTGGCTTGGCAGTGTCTGTAAGACATCAGAGGGTTAGATGGACATTGGCTTGGCAGTGTCTGTAAGATACGAGAAGGTTAGATTCAGGAGTATACTCTCTGTGCATTACCATATGGTACTATGTTCGTTATAGTGTATTGATCCCCATACTGTAGGTTGTGGAAAGTGCTGTTTAACCTTTTTATGAGTTCTCTGTCACATATTGTTATAGGTGAGGGAGAACAATTGTTTTCTTATGTGGATGGTATTTTAATGTTGGTTCCTGTCTCTGCTACCCTGCAAGAAATGTCTGTAAAAAGTTTTCATGCTATGGATAAAATTCAGACATGAGCTGTCGAACATATGCTTCAATTGAATCAAAGTCAAATGAAAGTTTTATGTGTTTTCTAATTCTGTAATAGATGTTCCTTCTAATTTAACATTAATGATATAGTTTTGCATGTGGAAAAAGATCTAAGGTCTTGGGTGTCATCTTGGATTACTCATTGAACTTTGAAGCCCAGATTAATCAAATTTTGGAAAAAAAATATTTTTTCAGAATGCACCAATTGAGGCTGATAAGGCCATATTTTTATACATCTCATTTTGCACTTTTAATTCAGATGTTGATTTGTCTAATCTTGATTACCATAATTCACTGTATGTTGGACTGAGTAGTAAGTTATAGCTAAAAATGTTATTACAGAATATGGAGGTATGGTTCATTTTTTGATTGCAGAAATATGACAGTGTTTCTGGATATATGGAAGACTTTGTGTTTGCTCAATTATTTTTAAAGCTGGATGTTTAATTTTTCAGGTGCTGTATGGATAGACATCTGTATTGCTTATCCAATTTTGTATTTGCTGTTTTTATACTTCTGTTCAAATTTGCAAAAGTTTGCAACTGAACTATCCAGTTTTTAAGAATATATGGTTTGAGGCAGCTTGGTTCAATATTTTCATTTCAGTCCATTACTGTTTGGAATGATCTACACACTCCAGTTCATCAATAAATAAATTTTCCTTAGCATAAGCAGCAGATGAATCCAGGAACTGGTGGGTTGTATCCGCCTACCAGCAGGTGGAGATAGAGAACACTGAACCGAAAGAAGTGACACTGGACACCCAGCTCCTTGTCTCCTCAGTATATCTCTATCTCCAGCAGGTGGTGGATGGATTTCTCCCAGCTCCTGGATTCTTGGGGAGCTCCTTATCTGTTTGACCAGTTGAGTGTAGGAGCGTTTGGCTGAGGGTGCCAGACTTGAGGACATACTTGTGCTGCAGGTCCCTGTCCTACCCTGTTCCTCCCCCAGCTCTCTGTAGTCTTCCTTTCCTAGCTGTCAAAAAAAAAAAAAGTTTTCTCTCCTCACAGCTTTTTGTGAAGGCAGCCAAGGAGAAACAGAGAATTTATTTTTATTTTCTGTGTAAACTGCCTGTTTGGTACTCAGTTTGCTGCTAGGCTGAGTGGAGGACGGGAGCGCCATTTGGGCTCCCTCAGAGAGTGACCGCCCCGTTTGTTTTGCCTTCCCTGCAGTGCTGGTGAGTTCTTTTCAGCTTTCTTTTTGTTGGAGGGTGCTGCGGCGGAGGTCAGTGAGAGGGCGGTTTGCGATGGTGGTCAAAAGATGTTCCCGCTGCGGCTTGTGCTGTTCGGAAGCGGGAGCCTGCTTGGCGTGCTGCTCAGATGTGGCGGCGGATACTTTAGAGCCGACGGGTGACAGTTCCCACGCTTTGGACCATGCGGTCTGCGTTTCTTCGGTGGCTTCTGATGTGCCTTTGGAGCCAGAGTCTGTTGTTTTCCCTGAGTCTTCCTGCCTTCCTGGTTCAGCAGGTGCGGGGAGTGGTAGTGCTGGGGTGGATCCTGGGTCGGATTTTAGTGTGGGACCTCCTTCTGGATCGGAGGTGGAGTTTTCGCCAGACTTTATTTTATTAATGTTCCAGGCTTATTTAAAAAAGGGATGCCTACAGGGCCTTCTCCTTGCTCTCAGCCTGTTTTGAAAACCAGAGAGTTCCTTTCTACTCAGGGAGATGTTGGGCCTGTATCTTACTCGGAGGATTTACCTGCTAAGTGCAGACGCTTATCCTCTTTCCCTGAGGGGGTGGCTTGTTGCCCCAATTTCTTCTCCTCCTCCTCCTCCTGTGGTAATGGGATCTGGGGATTCTTCTATTCCTTCCAAGTTCGAGGATTTGGAGGAGGGGGAGCCCTTGTTTGGGGAGCAGGATGATCCTTCTGCGGTGAGGATTTTTCATCGTGAGGAGCTTATTTCTGAAGCTTTAGCTGCAGTTAATATTTCAGATCCTGAGGAACTTGCAGTTGCTTCTGTGAACCCTAAAATGGCTACTACTAGGAAGCCGTCGAGGGCTTTACCTATGCATGAGTCCATTCAGGAGCTAATTTCTGCTCAGTAGACAGACCCTGAAGGTTCTTTAAAAGTGGCTAGAGCCATGACTCGGTTCTATCCGGTGTCCCCGGCTACTGGAGGGTACTGGAGGGTAGCCAATGTTACTCCGATTTTTAAGAAAGGTTCCAGAGGAGATCCGGGAAATTATAGACCGGTGAGTCTGACGTCGGTGCCGGGCAAGATGGTGGAGGCTATTAAGAATAAAATTGCAGAGCATATACAAAAACATGGACTGATGAGACAAAGTCAGCACGGATTTAGTGAAGGGAAGTCTTGCCTCACCAATCTAATGCATTTTTTTGAGGGGGTAAGCAAACATGTGGACAATGGGGAGCCGGTTGATATTGTATATCTGGATTTTCAGAAGGCGTTTGACAAAGTGCCGCACGAAAGACTCCTGAAGAAATTGCAGAGTCATGGAATCGGAGGTAGGGTATTATTATGGATTAAGAACTGGTTGAAAGATAGGAAGCAGAGAGTAGGATTGCGTGGCCAGTATTCTCAGTGGAGGAGGGTAGTTAGTGGGGTCCCGCAGGGGTCTGTGCTGGGTCCGTTGCTTTTTAATGTATTTATAAATGACCTAGAGATGGGAATAACTAGTGAGGTAATTAAATTCGCCGATGACACAAAATTATTCAGGGTCGTCAAGTCGCAGGAGGAATGTGAACGATTACAGGAGGACCTTGCGAGACTGGGAGAATGGGCGTGCAAGTGGCAGATGAAGTTCAATGTTGACAGTGCAAAGTGATGCATGTGGGTAAGAGGAACCCGAATTATAGCTACGTCTTGCAAGGTTCCGCGTTAGGAGTTACGGATCAAGAAAGGGATCTGGGTGTCGTCGTCGATGATACGCTGAAACCTTCTGCTCAGTGTGCTGCTGCGGCTAGGAAAGCGAATAGAATGTTGGGTGTTATTAGGAAGGGTATGGAGTCCAGGTGTGCGGATGTTATAATGCCGTTGTATCGCTCCATGGTGCGACCGCACCTGGAGTATTGTGTTCAGTACTGGTCTCCGTATCTCAAAAAAGATATAGTAGAATTGGAAAAGGTACAGCGAAGGGCGACGAAAATGATAGTGGGATGGGACGACTTTCCTATGAAGAGAGGCTGAGAAGGCTAGGGCTTTTCAGCTTGGAGAAGAGACGGCTGAGGGGAGATATGATAGAAGTGTATAAAATAATGAGTGGAATGGATCGGGTGGATGTGAAGCGACTGTTCACGCTATCCAAAAATACTAGGACTAGAGGGCATGAGTTGAAGCTACAGTGTGGTAAATTTAAAACGAATCGGAGAAAATTTTTCTTCACCCAACGTGTAATTAGACTCTGGAATTCATTGCCGGAGAACGTGGTACGGGCGGTTAGCTTGACGGAGTTTAAAAAGGGGTTAGATAGATTCCTAAAGGACAAGTCCATAGACCGCTATTAAATGGACTGGAAAAATTCCTCATTTTTAGGTATAACTTGTCTGGAATGTTTTTACGTTTGGGGAGCGTGCCAGGTGCCCTTGACCTGGATTGGCCACTGTCGGTGACAGGATGCTGGGCTAGATGGACCTTTGGTCTTTCCCAGTATGGCACTACTTATGTACTTATGTACTTTTCTTTGCCTAAGGTAGATGCCTTGGTGACGGTGGTCACTAAGAAGACTACGCTCCCTGTAGAAGGTGGTGTTGCTTTTAAGGATATGCAAGACAGGTGTCTTGAAGCCTTGCTTAAGTGTTCCTTTGAAGTGGCCGTGTTGGCTTTACAGGCTTCTATTTGCAGTTCTTATGCTGCCAGAGCTTCCCTTTCCTGGTTTCAGCAGTCCTTGGAGCATGAACAGGATTCAGCCTCGGGAGTCTTGGTTGGTACTCCGTTGGAGTCGGCTCTTGCCTATTTGGCGGATGCCCTCTATGACTTAGAGCTTCAGCCAGGCAGATGGCTTTGGCTGTTTCGCTCGTCGTTTACTTTGGTTACGTCACTGGGCCGCTGATATGGCTTCTAAACAGCGTCTCACTAGGCTTCCCTTTCAGGAGAAATTGCATTTTGGTGAGGATCTGGAAAAGATAGTTAAGCATTTGGGGAATTCTAAGTCCCAGCGTCTTCCTGAGGACAGGTCTTGAGCTGGTCCTAAATCTGGTTCAGCTAGGCCTCATTTTAGGAAGGCTCAGCGTTACCGTCCTGGGTGTAATGCTTCCTTTCAGCGTTCCAGATTCCAGCAGAAGTCTTCCTTTCGGAATGACAAAAGAGCCACAGGTGCCTCAAATAGGTCTCAAGTTCCTATCGCTCTACCCAGTGATGGGGCGCGGGTTCATACCTCGGGCCTTTCCATAGGAGGGCGATTATCTCTCTTTCTCGGGGTGTGGACCACCATAACTTCAGACCAGTGGGTCTTGGATATTATAAGAGATGGTTACAGGTTAGAGTTTGCCGTTCCCATCAGAGACAGATTTTTGGAATCTCATTGTGCCATGGTGTCCAAAAAGCAGGCCGTTCTGGCTACGTTGCAAACGTTGTTGGATCTCGGGGCGGTGGTTCCTGTTCCTCGAGCCGAATGGCACTCAGGCCGTTATTCAATCTACTTCGTTGTTCCTTGAAAAGGAGGTTCTTTCAGGCCCATTCTCAATCTCAGGAAGGTGAACGAGTGTCTGTGAGTTCGTCACTTCCGTATGGAGATGGAGAGGTCGGTGATCACCTCTGTTCAGCCAGGGGAGTTTCTCACGGCTTTGGACTTGAAGCGTACTTGCATATTCCCATTTGGCCTCCTCATCAAAAGTATCTCCGTTTTGCCGTCTTGGGGGAGTCATTTTCAGTTCTGTGAGCTTCCTTTTGACCTTGCCACGGCGCCTCGTACCTTTTCCAAGGTTATGGTAGTGGTGGCAGCCTCCCTCAGAAAAGAGGGAATCAGTTCATCCGTATCTCGACGATTGGTTGGTTCGGGCGGATTCTGCTCAGGAAAGCGTTTCGGCCACCTCTCGGGTCCTGGAGTTTCTGCAGTCCCTCGGCTGGGTGATCAACTTTTCCAAAAGCTCTTTACTCCCCTCCCAGACCTTGGAATATCTGGAAGTTCTGTTCGATACAGCTTGGGGACGTGTTTTCTTACCAGAAAGCAGAAGGCTCAAACTTTGCTCGCAGATTCACAGCCAGTTGCATTCCCCTCGTCCCTGGGACTGGGATTACGTTCAGGTCCTGGGTTCGATGACAGCCACTAGAAGTTGTTCCTTGGGCGAGAGTTCACATGCGCCCCCTTTAACGAGCCTTGCTGAGTCACTGGTCTCCAGTGTCCCAGGATTATTGTTGCTGTCTGGCGTGGCTTCCATTGGCGAGAGACAGCATGCACTGGTGGCTGTGTGCCGACAACCTTCGCAAGGGGATGGCTTTGGCATCCCCTCTCTGGATAATTGTAGTGACAGATGCCAGTCTCTCGGGATGGGGAGCCCATTGTCATCGGGTGGCTCATGGCCAGTGGTCTCTAATGGAGACGAAGTGGTCCATCAACCGTTTGGAGTTGAGGGCAGTCAGTCTGGCTCTCAGGAAGTTTCAGGATCTGCTAGAGGGGCAAGCAGTTCGAGTTCTTTCAGACAACACCACAACGGTAGCGTGTATCAATTGCCAGGGCGGCACTCAGAGTGCAGCCTTGGCTTTGGAAGTGACCGATCTGCATGGGTGGAGGCTCATCTGCTTTGTCTCTCAGTGGCTCACATTACAGGACAGAACAATGTGCAAGCAGACTTTCATTACTTGGATTCGGCAGAGTGGGAATTGGCGACGGAGGCCTTCAGTCAAATTTGTCTACGGTGGGGCACTCCAGTTATGGATCTGATGGTGACCAGACAAAATGCGAAAGTACGAAAGTTCTTCAGCAGAAGGCGGGAGGCAGAATCTGCAGGTCTAGACGCCCTGTTACAGCCTTGGCCAATGGTCGGTCTTCTTTATGTCTTCCCGCCTTGGCCTCTCATTGGACGTCTGCTGTGTCGGATCAGGTTTTATCCAGGTCTCGTGGTAATGGTAGCTCCAGACTGGCCACGTCGACCATGGTATGCGGATCTAGTACAACTTCTCGAGGAGCCCCCTCTTCAACTTCAGGTCTTTCCCGGACTGCTTCATCTGGGCCCGGTTCAGATGGGAGGACGTCGCCCGCTTTGGTCTTACGGCCTGGCTTTTGAGAGGGCAAGGTTGAGGAAGAAGGGTTATGAAGATTCTGTGATTGCCACCTTGCTTAGGGCTCGTAAGCATTTCCCAACCTCGGCTTATGCCAGGGTTTGGCTTACGTTTGAGGCATGATGCGCTGAGTGTGCCTGGGCTCCCTTTAAGGCTTCTGTTTCGCAGATTTTGGCCTTTCTGCAGGAGGGTCTTCAAAGAGGGTTGTCTTTTAACTCTCTTCGGGTGCAGGTCGCAGCTCTTGCCTGTTTTCGGGGGCGTCTGGCTGGTACTTCCCTTGCTGCCCATTCGGATGTGGTGCTTTTTTTGAGAGGCTCCCTGCATCTTCGTCATCCCCTTCGGCGTCTTTGGCCTTCTTGGAAGTTGAATTTGGTCCTTAGTGCATTGCAAATCCCTCCTGTTGAACCGTTGCATTCCGCTTCGGTTTAAGATCTCACGTTGAAGACGGTGTTCCTGGTGGCTATTTCCTCTGCTCGAAGAGTTTCGGAATTGCAGGCTGTCGTGTCGAGAGCCTTTTCTTCAGTTCTCTGAATCTGGTGTCTCTTTGAGAACAGTTCCTTCTTTTTTGCCCAAGATGGTGTCTGCTTTTCATTTGAATCAGCCTCTTTTTCTTCCCTCCTTTTGGAGAGCAGATTTTCCTGAAAACTTTGCTGGTTTGCATCTTTTAGATGTTCGGCGTTCTTCTCCAGTATCTTCACGTGACTAATGAGTTCCGCGCATCTGATAATCTGTTCTGTTTGCTGGACCTAGAAGGGGTTGCGCAGCATCCAAAGCGACCATTTCTCGTTGGATTAAGGAAACCATTTCCTCTGCCTACTTGGTGAAGGGTTTGGTTCCTCCGGAGGGTTTGCAAGCTCATTCGACTCAGGCTCAGGCTGCTTCTTGGGCGGAGACAGGAGTGGTTTCCTTGGATGACATTTGTCGAGCGGCTACCTGGGCCTCTCGCCATTCGTTTGTTAAACACTACAGGTTTGATGTGGAGGCGAGACAGGATGCGTGTTTTGGGGTTACGGTTCTCTCTCAGGGAGTGGCGGCTTTCCACCCTTAGTCTTTTGATAGCCGAATTTCTCGCCTTATTTTCTGATCTTTGCAGGGGATCCTTTAAGAAACCAAGAGGAATTTCTTTTTATACAAGTTGATGGATTCCGATTTTTGACTCTTGTTTTGTAGAGTCATTATTGTTTGAGTTTCGAGTTATTTCCTTGGCTGTTCACTTGTTGTGAGGAGAGTATTTTCTTCTCTTTATGACTCCTTTCATCTGCTTTGGAATACGATCTATACTGAGGAGACAAGGAGCTGGGCGTCCAGTGTCACTGCTTTTGGTTCAGTGTTGTCTATCTCCACCTGCTGGTAGGCGGATACAACCCACCAGTTCCTGGATTCATCTGCTGCTACTAAAGGAAAGAAAATTATCAGGTAGGACATAATTTTACCATATGCAATTCCATAAGAAGTTAAAACCCTTTTTATTTTATAAATTTTAGATTGTTTTTATGTTTTTCTTTAATATTTTATTTCTCCCTTTGGTGAATTTTGAATTGTAGACTGCCTAGAACCTTTTGTTGGGATCAGCACGGTCTATAATTCATGAACTAGATCAGATCTGATCTTGTTTTTACAGGGTTTTTTTTCCTCTGGTAGCCACCAGTACTCTTGGACTGTGGCTTGGTGTATTGTAATATCTTGGTTGTTTTTACAGTTGATAGCTTTTAATGTGGCCCTCATCTGCAGCCAGTGGTTTTCTTGTCATCCTGAAGCAACAGAAAGTTTGTATGTATATACGTGTTGTGTATATGTTTTTAATGATAAGTCTGTTTTATGGGTGTAACAAGGCACTTCCGCACGCCTGCTCATGAAAGGAATCCTGTTTCCTGGGTGCTACTTTTCATGCATCTGGAGTATCCTGGGTTTATGTGCTGCTGACATATACTGGGGCGATGTGTATGACATATCAGTTTGGTATCCTCTGGACAAGGGTGGCTTTATCCAACAGGCAGGTTGATGAAGGATATTGTATGAGCAAAAGATGACTAAAAAAGTATCTCACATGGTGAGTAGATATTGCAGAGGTGGTAGGAGCTGTTTGTGCCCTGCATGCTGTGTGCTTATCTGGCAGTGCTCTCTAATCCCTCCCTATTTGTGCTTCTTTCATTTCTGGTAAGAATAATTGTATGGCTTGGAAATTAGCTATGTGATGTAGACTGCCAGTGTGGTTACTAGGGGCTATATTGTTTAAAGGCTTGTGTATTCTGTACGAGTATATGTAGTTTTTGTTAAAAGCTTTTCTCCATTCTTTGAGAAGTGCTGCTCTTTGTGGCTAAGCATTAAAGTTGGAATTGAGGCAGTGCAGGTGAATTTGGCACGTTGTTAAGTTTAATATTTATTTCTTATAGTCTATCCCTGTAAACAACAGTTCTGATATTTATCCTGCAGCTCCTTACAGTGCTTGGCTGCCTTTGCACACAACAGGGAATAACTTTTCCTGGCTATTCAAACCCAGGAGTCCCATCAGTCTGAGATACATTCCTAGTCTGCCTAACAGAGATAGGAGTGGCAGGAGAAGGAACTTGGGGTTTCTATCCACATGGCATTGTAAGCTTATGTGGCCACTAATGTAGTTGTGCAAGTGTGACTGCCTTCTGGAAAGGCTGAGCAATCCTTTCACCAAAGAAACTTAATGTGTAGCTTGAAAAGTGTTGGAAAGCCTTATAGGGAACATCTTGGTGTTGGCAGTAGCACCCTGGGTACTTGCACTGTATGTAAGGCTCTGGGAGCCATTAATGACGGGCTTTGAGCACCCTCCTCCTTTCATTGAGAAATGGTGAGGCTGGATCACATAGCTTGGCAAAACCAGTCAGGCTGGTTCCTGCTGACTACCTGTTTTCATGCTGGCCCATCCTGTAGGAGGGAAATTCAGGCCCATGAGGTCATATTTACAGTGACGCTGTGGGCTGAGCACCTTTCACTGCTCTCAAAGTTACTAGGAGATGGAGAGACCTGTGCTTTTCAACCTGGACACATTTTCCCAAAAGCAAAAGTACTCTGAAGACTTCTATCAGCAAAGGTTTGAATCTTTTATACTGTTTGTGTTCAGTAGTATAATGTAGTTTGCATTTTGTTTTTCTTAATATACCTCTTTGATGTGTAAATTGTACAAGTTGATTCTAAGGAAATCTTTCAGGTTCTCTTTGGGGCAGTATCTCTAAATAAGTTGGTTTTACACATACTGTGACAATAATGGACCACATTCCTAAACTAGGGTATGTGGAATTTGATCTCAGTCTCTGGGATTTGCTGCCAGTACTCTGTCTTGCATCATGCCAAAGAGCTTCCAGTGGAGTTCATAGTGCAATATGTATAGGCAACTTATCAAGGTATGCATAAAAGTTGCTTTTAATTAGACCTGTGGCACCCAATGTGATGGGAAATATTTGTGTATCTTTCTGCCACATTTTCTCATCTTAGTCTGTTTTTCCTTGTCTCCCGTTTATCTTGTACAGTGCTGTGTACATTGATTTTGCTAAAATGGCAACATGATTTTATCAAAGTATATGTGAGCTTGAGAGGACTGTGTGTGTGTATGAAGGAAGGGGGTGGTCGGTTAAGACATGCTCTCCAGTTGTCCATCAGTCTGAGCTTATGTAAAATGGCTGAGAGGTTTTGAGTCTGTCCTCATTCAGGCCTTTAATGGATAGAGGGGTCCCAAACTTTCCGTAGAACAAGAATTTCTGCCAGTGTGGCCTGATATGTTTTTTTTATTTTTTATTTTGGATTTAGCTCATTCATTTTTTCAGTAGTAGCTCAAGGTGAGTTGTTCAAGAACACAAAGTGTGTTTCCACCTGGGGAAAGGAAGGGTTAAGTGAGTGTCCAAGATCAGAAGGAGCAGCAACATGATGTGAACTGGGCTTCTCCGGTTGGTGCTCTAACCTCTAGGCTACTCCTAGTGTCTTAGGAATAGCTTTTTTTCTGTTCTCTGATGGTTTCTCACAATCTACAGTAAAGTAGCTCAACTCAGTTATCTCTGTAGATTACTAAGATTTAAAAAAGTCTTTGTGTAAACAAAGCAGCTGGCTCAGTCCTTGGTTACCTGCTCTTCAGACCTGGGTCTTACCTGGCCACTCCTTTTCCAGTGTAAGTAATAAACTGATCCTGGAACAGCTGAACTACTATGCTAGGGCAGAGCAAAGGTTAGTGTAGCTTAAGAGACAGAAATCAAGGAGTGGATAAGAGGTGGTTCCACAGAACAGGAGAGGGTGTATTGGTGGAGCTATGTGTGCTGGAGGTGGAGGGGGATAGGGTACATCTTGATACTGGAATAGCAGGAAATGCTGCAGTTTGCAGTGAGGTGTATTAGCAAATCTGAGTTTGTTGAAGTCTTAGTGTAGTAATAATGGGCTTCTGCACAGCTGATGTGAGGTCAGTGCCAGGTTTTGGGTTCTGCAGCTGCATAGGATGCCAGTGCACAAGGGTATACCACCCAACACCTTTCAACAATATGTGAGCAAGGACAACAAGATGGGATGTGAGAGAGGAAGAGTAAGCAAAAAAGAGATGCTGGGTAAGGGAAGCAAGAGAAAAGGGCATGCTATATTAGGTATGTTGCAGCTACCAAAGAGAAAAAGATAATGCGCTGGAGAATTCACAGGTTGAAGGCTTGGGTGCTAAGTTCAGTTTTCATCCATGGCATCAGTTAGTATAGAGCAGTCTCTGAGGGGTCAATGCAGAAAGCTGCATCATGACTACCAATGGGGTTGTACGTGCATGTTAGTGGCTGAGCAATGCGCAGAAGAAATGCCACAGAGTGTATTAAAGTGTATGGACTTGATATACCGCCTTTCTGTGGTAAATCAAAGTGGTTTTCATATTCTGTGCAGGTACTTTCTCTGTTCATACTGTGCTCACAATCTATTTTTGTATCTGGGACAATGGAGAGTTAAGTGACTTGCCCAGGGTTATAAGGAGCTGCAGTGGAAATTGAACCCAATTCCCCAGGTTCTCAGCACTCAGTAGAAGAGGAAGCAGTGGCTTTTGCCACATGGATAACACAAGAAATTTCTTGCCATGTCTGGGGCAGGTTAGAAGGGTTAGTGGAGAGAATTTAATGCCAGGTTTTAAGATTTAACTGCCTGTTCCTTATCAGGAGCAGATGACTTGTGGGTTATGACCATCTACTAGCAGATGGAGATAGTTCAGAGCTCCCTCTGTGCTATAGGATGATATGCTCCTTGGCCAACGCAGCACCAAAAAAACAGGAAAAGGGGGACCCCTATGACGTGTCCAAAACGCAAATGAAGAAGTAGGGAATGACACAATGACTTTGGTGGGCAGTTCGATGTAACCACAACAGGACCCAACACGGTAACTGATACAGTTAAACTGGGTGCTAACGCTAACTGCGTTTGTCTCTGCAAGGAGTGGAGTCTGTAGTTTGCCATTCCATAGTGTAAGCAGCAGATGAATCCAGAAACTGGTTGGTCGTATCCGTATACCAGCAGGTGTAGATATAGAACACTGAAAGAAGCCAGTGATCCTGGACGTCCAGCCCCCTCTTCCTTCAGTATATCTCTATCTCCAGCAGGTGGTGGTCAGATTTCCTCCAGCTCCTGAATTCTATCTTGAGAAGGCTCCTGGAATGTATGGCTGGTGGTACCAACTTTGAAGGCATACTTATTGCTCAGATCCCCCTGCCTTACCCTATAGTTTCCTATACGCCAGGCTACTCCCTTCAGGTTTCTGGCTTTGCTGCTGAGGCCGTCCTCACCCCCCCCCCCCCCCGCCACTCATAAGTACATAAGTACATAAGTAGTGCCATACTGAGAAAGACCAAAGGTCCATCTAGCCCAGCATCCTGTCACCGACAGTGGCCAATCCAGGTCAAGGGCACCTGGCACGCTCCCCAAACTCAGCAAGCAGTTGTCAGCTGATTCTCATTTGGCAAAAAAAAAAAACAGGTGAGAGAGAGGAAACCTTTGCCTGTTTGGCTCTGGGGAGCCAGGAGTGCTTTTGGGCTCCTGCTCGGTCTCCCGCTGAGAGCACAGCGCCGTTCTGCCTGGGGTAAGTGGTTTTTTCCTTATTTTTCCCTGGGCTCTGAATCGCACCGGCGCTGGGGCAGTAAAAGGACAGCGTGAAGGCTCATGGCGCTGTGGATTGCCTGCTGAACGGAGTTTCCGACGTGTTTCTGGCGTGAGCGCCATATTGCCTGCAGATGTGGGGACAACTGCATCTCAGCGAGCGGCCTGTGATTCCTTGCGACTGGGGAGTTCTCGGGCGGCAGCTTCTTTGAAGTTCCTTTGACCTCGGGTGGATCTCTCGGTTTGGAGGCGGGAGATGTTTTTCTTCCGAGAATCTTTTTTCTCCCCGGCTTATTTTTGATAACGGATTTTCCCTGCACTTTGTGACAGCTTTGGTGCCAGCATCCCACAGGTTTTCCTGGGGTACCTTTTCTGAGGTTTCACGCTATCTTAGAGATTTCCGCGCAGAAGGCGCAGGTGCGTGTTCTCCATATTGGAAGTGGGGTTGTTCAGACCCCATTCCCCTCCTCCGCCTTTTTGGCAGACTCGGGGGAATCTTCCCGGCCTTCTATTTGGACGTGATAAGGATCAGATCTCCTCCTTAGGACCTGGAGGTCCTTTTGGCCTTACGCTTGGGTTTTCTATGAGCTGATGTCTTTTTCCAAGCGCTTTGTGGCATGGGGGCATAGTGTACTCTCAGGCACGGATGGCAGCTGCCGTCAGCCCTTCTTGTGCTAGAGCATGAAGGTCTTGCAGGCATTTCCCTCTTCCCTGTGGTTTTGGTCTCTTTTTCCGGACAGGTTTCTGACTGCTATGTGGTCGCTCAGGTGACTGAGGTCACCAAGAAGGCCATTCTGCTGTTGGGCAGCAGGTGGACCTCAAGGTTTTGCTGGTCCGGCAACTGAAGTCCTCCTCCCTGTGTTTTTGAGGTTAGACTCTTGCGCTGCAGGTGTCCTTTTGTAGCTGTTCCGCAGACACAGGTCTTCGCTGGCTGCAGCTGGAATAGGGCTACAAGTGGTCAAAGCGTTAGAGCCTGCGTCTTCCTGCATGGAGTCTGGTTTGGACTTTTTGGCTGATTCTCTTTTAACTTGGGGCGAGTTTCAGTCTTGCAGTTGGTCCTGGCGAGGAGCGAGAAGCTCTGCCTGGAGGCCTTCCTTTCAGCCGCTAAGACTGGGGCATTTAGACCTCGGTTTCTTGCAGTCTGGCCTTCCCTCCGGTCCCCCTGCTGGGTCCCTTTTCACCATGCCGCCTTTTTAGACCGGTCATCTTTTCATTCTGAATAGGTCGGTATGAGTAGCAACCCAGCAAGATGCTCCTTAATGTTCCTTGGCGCTCCTGGGAATGGGGAGGCACAGATTCCTCCTTCCGTGTTTTGGGGACCCTTGTCCACACTGTGTGGGCCTAGTTCTGTTTGGCCTTTGGGAGTTCCCCCACCGGTCAGACGAGCAGAGGTCGAGGGAATAGTAACGGCCGTTTTCAAGTTGGGGTGGTGGAGCCCAGGCCAGCCCCACCATCCACGGTGAGCACAGATCGACTCTCTTTTTAGTTGGTCATGCTTCATAGGAGGGTTCCTGCTGACCTGTGCCTTGGTCCTTTCAGGTATACGAGTTCCGGAGAGTGCGAGGTGCCCACAAGGAGATCTTCCTTTTCCTGGTAGCGACTTCTGCCTGTCTGTGCTGCTTTTGGCCCCCGCTTCTGCATTTCATGCACTTTGTGGTTCAGGGGTTTCTTTTCCAGTTTCTTGCCTTTCCCCTTGGGTTGGTTCAGCTCCCTACAACCTTTCCAGGTGTTGGTGGTGGTAGCGGCACATCTTTGGACGGCTTGGGTCAAGCTGTTCTGTTTCCTTCATGTTTGGTTCGAGCAGAATCTGTTCAGGGGTGTTGCTCGGCCGCCAGTCGAATTCTAGCGAGCTCGCAGGCTTTGGCATGGGTGATCAACTTTTCTGGAGTTTCCTCATTCGTTTTCGCTCCCTTGTCTTTTTGTGCCTGCACCGACATAGTGCAGGGACGGATCTTTTCGCCAGAGAGCAGGGGGATCAGACTCTGTTCTTCTTTACTTTGTTTTTGTGATCCTTCTTTACTTTGTCCCATTAGTCCATGCTTTTGAATGTGCTCTGTATTTTTGTTCTTGATTATAGTCTCTACCATTTTGCCCGGCACCAACGTCAGACTCACCAGTCTATAATTTCCCGGCTCTCCTCTGGAATCTTTTAAAAATATCGGCGTTACATTGGCCACCCTCCAATCTTCCGGTACCATGCTCGATTTTAATTTATCCTTAAAATCAAGCGTGGTACCGGAAGATTGGAGTGTGTCCAATATAACGCCAATATTTAAAAAAGGTTCCAGAGGAGACCCGGGAAATTATAGACTGGTGAGTCTGACGTTGGTGCCGGGCAAAATGGTAGAGACTATAATCAAGAACAAAAATACAGAGCACATTCAAAAGCATGGACTAATGGGACAAAGTCAGCATGGATTTAGTGAAGGGAAGTCTTGCTTCACCAATCTTCTGCATTTCTTTGAAGGGGTAAACAAACATGTGGACAAAGGTGAGCCGGTTGATATGGTGTATCTAGGTTTTCAGAAGGCGTTTGATAAGGTCCCTCATGAAAGACTACAGAGGAAATTAGAGGGACATAGGATCGGAGGTAGTGTCTTACTGTGGATTAAAAACTGGTTGAAAGATAGGAAACAGAGAGTAGGATTAAAAGGTCAATATTTGCAATGGAGAAGGGTAGTTAGCGGGGTTCTGCTTTTTAACATATTCATAAATGACCTAGAGATGGGGGTAACTAGTGAGGTAATCAAATTTGCCGATGACATAAAGTTGTTCAAAGTCATCAAATCGCGGGAAGATTGTGAAAAACTACAAGAGGACCTTATGAGACTGGGAGACTGGGCATCTAAATGGCAGATGACGTTTAATGTGAACAAGTGCAAAGTGATGCATGTGGGACAGAGGAACCCAAACTATAACTACGTCATGCAAGGTTCAGCGTTGAGAGTCACGGACCGAGAAAGGGATCTAGGTGTCGTCGTTGATGATACGTTGAAAACTTCTGCTCAATCTGCTGCTGCGGCTAGGAAAGCAATAGAATGTTGGGTATCATTAGGAAAGGGATTGAAGCAGATGATACCCATCATTAGTAAAGGGATTGAAAACAAAAATAAGGATATTATTCTGCCGTTGTATCGCTGTATCGTGCGACTGCATCTCGAGTATTGTGTTTAATTCTGGTCGCCGCACCTCAAAAAAGACATAGTGGAATTGGAAAAGGTGCAGAGAAGGGCGACAAAGATGGTACAGGGACGACTTCCCTATCAGGATAGGCTGAAGAGGCTGGGGCTCTTCAGCTTGGAGAAAAGGCAGCTGAGGGGAGATATGATAGAGGTCTATAAGATAATGAGTGCAATGGAACGGGTCGATGTGGAGTGTCTTTTTACGCTTTCCAAAAATACTAGGACAAGGGGGCATGCGATGAAGCTGCAGTGTGGTAAATTTAAAATGAATCGGAGGAAATGTTTCTTCACTCAACACATAGTTAAACTCTGAAATTTGCTGCCGGAAAAGGTGGTTAAGGCGGTTAACTTAGCGGACTTCAAAAAAGGTTTGGACGGCTTCCTGGAGGAAAAAGCCATAGAATGTTATTGAATGGACGAGGGAATAATACAGTATTTCTAGGATGGGCGGGACAAATTGCTTGTTCTTTTGGCTGCTGTCGGTGACAGGGCGCTGGACTCGATGGACTCTTGTTCTGTCCCAGCATGGCGATGCTTATGTACCCTTCCTTTTTGAGTCGCCTCGTCCTCGGGCCTGGAATTTTGTTTTCATGTTCGGGGGCCTTCATGGTCTCTGTTGTGCCTGTGCCCGAAGTGAGGCTGTGCTGGTATCTGCTATTGCTCTCCCTGCTTTGCCCTAGTCTTTGGTGCCCCAGGGCTGTCCTCGCTGTCTTTCTAGGCTGTCCCAGGTGTGGTGCAGCATGAGCTGGCAGCCTTGCTTTGCTGACCTCCAGCAGGGGCTGCAGATGATGGCTCTTCTGTTGGTTGTAGTGGTCACAGCGGCCAGCATCTCAGCATGCTGAGACCCTTTGTAGTTTGGAAGATGACCGCAGTTTGGGTTTCTGCCTGGTTCTGGTGACCTGGCTTGGCCACTGTATGGAAACAGGATTCTGAGCTAGATTGCCCTTTGGTTTGTCTCAGTAGGGCTGCTCTTATGTTCTTCGTTCCCTCTGGTTTTCTCTGGAGTTGTGGTCTCTGACAGAGGCTTGTGCCCACCTATTGCCTGGAGCTTCGAGCAGAAGCTTTTGCTCTGAGGTTTTTCTGATTCTGGGCAGTCGGCCTGTTCACGTTTTTGGTTTTTCTGCAGATAGGGTTGCAGAAGCTATTAGCCTGCAATTTTCTTCGGTGCAGGTTGCGCCTTTGGCATGTTTGAGGGGTTGAGTCTTTGGCCCTTCCTTGGTGGAGCGTTCGGATATGCTGTGGTACGGCATTGCACCCATTTTCTTGGTTTTCCTATGAGTTGTTCTTTCTTGCCCTGTAACTTCTGTTGCTGCCAGAGGTGAGGCAGGATTCGCTGCTTTGAGTGGCTGTGGTTCGCCTCCAACGAGGATCTTCCCTTTACGGCGGTGGTTTTGCTGCAGTGGCTTTGGATCAGCGGGGTTCGCAGTTCCAGGCATGGGCGTTGGAGTTCCTTCTTGCTGATTTTGGAGTCCGGTGTGATGGTGCACATAGTGTAATCCTTCTTTCCGCAGCTGTTTTCTGCGGGTTGGTACATTGGCTTTCTTTTCTTCCTATCTTCGGCATGAGGATTTCCTGTGGGAGTTTACACAGCTTCGGCTCTTGGATATGCAGAGAGACATCCTGCAGTAATTGTTGAGGTTTTAGGTCCATTGTTCGGATCCCCTTTTCGGGCTTACTTCTTTCCTCTGGCAAGGTTTTGCAGTCCCTCAGCCTCTTTAGTTCGTTGGTTGATGGCTGTGGTGTTTTTTCGTGTCCTTCTTGGCGGGGCAGTTTCTGCCGGTGGGGTTGTGAACCTTGCAACTTAAGAGCACGCTGCTTCCTGGATAGAGACCGGGCTTCTTTCCTTGAAGGGGATTTGGAGAGCAGCTTCATGGCCTACCTGGCCTTCTATTTCGAAGCTTTCTGGAGTCATTGTGGCCGCGCAGGGTGATGCGCAGATTGGAGGCATGGTTCGGTCCTAGGGAGTGACGGCGGCTTTCCCACCCTCGATAGAGGATTGCTTTGGTACATCCCACCAGTTTCTGGATTCATGCTGCTTATGCTATGGAAGGAAAAATTATGTATTAGATAATTTTCTTTCCTTTAGTAGCAGCAGATGAATCCAGGATCCCTCCCTTCCATTCTGCCGCGCTCTGTATTTACCTCTTGAGGTTTTGTTTTTTCAGTTTCAGAATTAAAAAAAAAAGAAAGAAAAAGATGACTGAACCCTTATTGGGGAAAGAAAGAATTCAATGGAGACAGTGACATGTTCTAGTCACAGTTCGAGATTCATGTCTCTTTTGTGAGGAAGGTTTACTCTTTGATTGTCTGTTTTCTGCTTTGTGATGAGACATATGCTGAAGGAAGAGGGGGCTGGATGTCCAGGATCACTGGCTTCTTTCAGTGTTTTCTATCTCCACCTGCTGGTAGACGGATACAGCCCACCAGTTTCTGGATTCAGCTGCTTCTGCTAAAGGAAAGAAAATTATCAGTTAAGACATAATTTTTCCTTGTCCCCTCTCTGAACATAGATTGTCGTATTAATTCCTACAATGCTGTTGACCCCGACTCTTTAGGAGACCCAAGCAAAGAGCTTGTGAGAGAGACCATCCATCCGCCTGCTGGAGATAGAGAATGCCGACTGGCCAAGGAGCATGTAGGGAATAACGCAATGACTTCCAGTGGGCAGTTCAATTTAACCACAATCTCTACTAAACAAGCATCAATACAGGACCCGACACGGGATCGTGATTTGATGGATGAGACCACCTGCCTCGGGGTCAAAAGCACTGTAGGAATTATTGTGAGAATCTATGTTCAGAGAGGGGACAAGGAAAAATGATGTCTTACCTGATAATTTTCTTTCCTTTAGTAGCAGCAGATGAATCCAGAAACTGGTGGGTTGTATCAGTTGAGCTTGGGGTTATAGGCTAACTCGGTGTTTATTTCTGAGTTACACCAGGTGGTGCCAGGTCCTTACCCCTCTCCCTGTTCTGCCTCTGACCCCCTTATCTCCTTCCTCACAGGGAAAAAAAACGGGAATTTGTGTGTCAAAACTAGGGCAATTTCACTGCTGCTGCGGCTCAAATTGGAGGCCTCTCTGCTCTGCTCACAGCCCAGTCCCTGCAAGGAAGCGGCAGGCTTCACTTCTCACCAGGTTGTGGTGAGTACCGCTTTAAATTTCTGCCTTTTTTTTTTTGTGTTGGAGCTGCACTTATGGTTTGCAGAATAATAGTGACAGAGTTAGTGAAGCATTTCTCCTGCTGTGGGAAGCATCGAGCAGTATCAGAAGTGTTCAAGCAGCATGGTGGGCTCTGAAACAGCTGCAGGTGAGGGAGAATCAATGGGGCCTTTTTCCTGCACAGAGGATGTGCTGCCACGTTCTTCTCCTCTTCCCCTCCTGTTTGGTGACTCCAGCAGCCATATTGGACAACCGGGTTTTTTCCCCAAATGAAGAGGGCAGACAGAGTATGACATCTGCTACCTAGGCTTCTCTCCTGGTGGGTTAGGGCAACTTTTCCTCCAAAATGAGGAGATTTGGAGATGTCTGAGGGAGATAATGTCTCTCTTCCTTCTCCTGGGCCATCGGAGGGAGGTGGATCTGCTGCCTCCATGTTTTCACCCGTCATGGACATGCTTACTGGAAGAAGGGGGAGGGGACCATGGCAGACAAGGCAGACATCCCTACGTCAGTCAGGGTTTTTTGTAAGGAGGAATATCCCTCTTCCATTATCAGGGCTCTAGAAGTACTTAACATTGTCCTCAGAGGTCCCAACTCCAGCAGTGACTATTCCTAATTTGGCTATCAATAAGCGGCCACCCAGGTTCTTTCCAATTCATGAGGCCATTCAGGAATTAATTACAGCTCAGTGGTCCACTCCGGATTATAGCTTGAAAGTGGCGAGGACAATGTCCCTTCTTTATTCAATTTCTTCTGATGAGTTGGAGAAATTAAAGTTGTCTCCATTTCAACACTTGGGGAGTATGGAGCCAGGTCAGAGTCGTTATGGCTGATCAATCGGTTGAAGCTCCAGGTTGTTCACAAGGCTCTTGGCCTTTTGGTCCCACCTCAAGGACAGGCCGGTCCGGATTTTGTTGGACAGTGTTGTGTCAGTAGCCTTATAATAGACAGGGTGACACAGCGTGTAGATGGCGGAGGAGTCTCACCTTCTGCTTTGGTGGGCAGAGTGGAATTTGCTGCTCATCTTGGTGGCTCACATCTCGTGGAAGTTGAATGTGTGAGTGGATTTTCTCAGCCACAGCTCTCTGGATCCAGTGGAGTGGGAGCTCTTAGAGAGACCGCCTTTTGGTTGGTGACTTGACGATGGGGCACACTGGTTATGAATCTCATGGCATCACGTCGCAATGCGAAAGTTCCCAGATTCTTCAGCAGAATAAGGGAATTTGGTTCAGAAGGGCTTGGGCACCTTGCTTCAGCTGCGGCTGTCATTCAGTCTACTCTCCGTCTTCTTTCAGTGACCACTGATAGGCAGGGTGCTGCACAGAGTCATGCTTCAGGCAGGTCTATTTTGATTACTCCAGATTGGCCAAGGAGGCCGTGGTACATGGATCTTGTCTGTCTGATGGTGGGAAAGTCCCCGTGCTGCCTCCTGCTCTGGACCTTCTTTGTCAAAGCCCAAATAAAATGGGCGATCCATCCCACTTTGGTTTTATGGCTTGGCTCTTGAGTGGTCAAGATCAAGGAGGAAAAGATATTCCGATTCAGCTATCAATCACTACATAAACTGTTGCAAATGTGGAAGTGTTCTACCTTGTCACTTGGTTAGAATTTGGAGGACCTTTGAATCCTGATGCTCACAGCAGGCAATTTCACCCCTTCACTCTTCCTTGCCTCAGTTTTTGGCCGCCTTACAGGAGGGGCTGTTCAAAAGATCTGGTGTACAATTCATTAAAGATTCAAGTAGCGGCCTTGGCATATTTTAGTGGTCAACTGCTCTTTGGCTACACATCCAGATGTTGTGCAGTTTTTGAAGGGGATTAGTCGATTTAAGCCTCCTATTCGGTATCCCTGTCTGGAATGGAACCTAAATACAGTTCTTTGAGCCCTGCATAGGTCCCCCTTTGAGCCTCTTCAGAATACTACATTGAAAGATGAAAACACTGAAGTCTGTGTTTCTGATGGTGATTTCATTGGCGCTCTGCATTTCCAAGCTCCAGGTGCTGTCCTGCAGGGATCCCTTTCTCCACTTTTCAAAGGCTGGGGTCACTATTCACACGGTGCCTGCTTTCCTTCCTTCCGTATGAATCAGCCCTTGTTTCCCATTTCATTTTAGGAGGTGGATTATCCCAAAGAGTTTTGTCTTCTGCATTGTCCTGACGTTCACTGATCGCTTCTTCAGTACCTTCAGGCCACAAATGAGTTTCGTTGCTTGGATCACCTTTTTGTTCTCTTGGGGGGGGGGGGAGGGGACCTTATTGGGGTGCAGAGGCATCTAAGGCTACCATTCTTCATTTTATCAGGGAGGCTGTTGCCCTAGCATACATGCTGGTGGAGAAGACTCCTCAGGCTCTTCGGGCGCACTCAACTAGGGCTCAATCTACGTCTTGGACGGAGTCATGCACTTTTTCTCTATAAGAAATCTGTAGATCAGCTACTTAGTCTTCATTGCATACGTTTTCTAAACATTACCAAGTGGATGTTTCAGTGTGAGCGGATGCTTCCTTTGGGGTGTCATTTCTTTCTGTAGTAGTTTCTGCTTCCAGCCCTATTGGAGGATTGCTTTGCTACATCCTACACGTCTGAATTCGTCTGCTGCGGTTAAATTATTTGATTCTTTCCTTTAGTCTTTTTCCTTTGGTTCTGTGTTTAAAAGTTTGTTGTTTGTCATGAGTTAATGTTCATATGATTCATATCTGAGGAGGAGTTTTTGTGAGGAAGGAGTCATGTTGATTTAATTGTTTTTCTGCTTTGTTATGTGAAATACTGACTGGCCAAAGAGCATAGAGTCCTATATCACAGGGTTCAGTTCAGTGCTCTCTGTTAGAGAATGACATGGGGACAAAGTTTGTCCCCGTGGGTTTTGTCTCCATCCCCGCCCCGTCCCCATGGGTTCTGTCTCCATCCCTGCCCCATCCCCTCGGGACCTGTCTCCGCCCTGTCCCCGCTCCATCCCCATGGGCTCTGTTCTTATCTGCAGAAGCCTCGAACAATTATGATTTTTATATTTAAATCTTTTTATTAAAGTATAAAAAGGAACAGTATGCTGGTCAACTATTGTGTATAAATTACAAATAGAAAACAATAATAACAGCGAGCAGCTATAATAACCCTCTTCACACCACCCTCTACCCTTCCAACCCCAACAATAGCTGATTTCTACTACTCCAAGGAATCCTAATCCACCCTGTTAAAATGTCTAGGGGTACAAAATACAACCCATTTTGTATGCCCTAGAGGGGAGAAATATGCCCTATGAAACACTGTTATGACTTGTTAATCTGTGGATGAATAAGAAGTCATGAACAATCTCAGGATTCAGTCTAGCTCTCCTGTCTTCCACAGTCCTTCCTGCAATAGAAGATGTCCTGGTAGCAGGAATGTATAAGATCCCCCATGCAAATTTTACTAGTTGTGGCCAGCATGTTTGCTTGTTTTTCCAAAAAAATCAATATATTATTGTTTGCATCACTGAAACATAAATAACAGTCCAGTTCATTAACAGGCTTCAAAGTAGAAAATAACACAGGGACAAAGTTTGTCCCCATCCTCATGGAATCTGTCCCCATCCCCACCCTATCCCTGCAAGCTCTGTCCCCATCCCCGCCGTTACTGCAGGTCCCCATCCCTGTGTCATTCTCTATGCTCTATCTCTACCTGCTTGTAGATGGTCATTATATTACATTACAATTAGTACTTATAGGCTGCACGTACCCAAAATTTAGTTCAGTGCGGCTTACAGAGTAAGGCAAATTCTAGAGCATACATAATATATGATACAAACTTCTAAAATATGTTATTAACAGCTTTTAAAAGGTCAGACTCATAACTTATGTTCTCTAGCTTACAAACAATGGGGCAGACCCTAAAACTTACATAATATTGAAGCCATAAAATTATCACAATTCAGCATAGTGCAGACTTGTTTAATTAAAACTTTTTATACAGCCTAATCTAACAAAATATAGGTCTAGGCAGTTTACATTTAAAATCAATATAGAAATAAGGTGAAAAGAGTGCTGTTTTCAAATAGGACAGAAACAACCAGAGATCAATGTATTCCCCCCCCCCCCCCCAAACAGAAAATTGTAATTTAAACCTCTGAATCTCCCCAGCCAAATGCCTTTGCATAAAAAATACATTTTAAAAAGAATTTTTAATTTTTTTATACGATGGTTTATATCGAATATTCCATAACTTAGGAGTCAGACAATAAAAAGCAGAATGTCTTGTGGATTCTAAGGCCCTGTTTACTAAGGTGCATTAGTATTTTTAGCATACCTACACTTAGTGTGTTCTGACAATGTAGGCGCCTATAGGGATATTGTAAGTACGTACATGGTTAACGCGCGTTAAAATTTTTTTTTTAAAGCAGTAAAGTTGTGTCTGTGCTTGAACAGGAGAAAAGTCTCAAGTACTGCTGCCTCCTGTTTGATTCTCGGGATGGCATACAGAAAAAGTCACCATCGACTGGAAAAACCCCTGACTAGGTACTGTTGATGTCCTTCTATAATGATTTTTTATTTTTCTTTTTTTATTTATATATCATAAATTCAAAAGTTTCTGGGTTGAACATTTCATTAGAACCCTTCACTTATCTTATCTGTTTATGATGAACTCTAGCTACTTACTAAACAGGGTCCTAAGTGAGCTAATTTTGGGGGAAGTAGAACCAAATGGTGGGAATCAACTGACCAAAGAGCTCTAGACAGCATGTATGGGACAGTGTGAACAAACAAAAATGATGGTTGGCCTATATGATAGGCCAAGAATGCAAGACACAGAATCTTGAACTGAATTCGGTATGATAGTAGAAGGCAATGTTTGAACAGCGTATGTTCTTTGGCAGCTTATTCCATTAATTTGCTGCTTGATGTTGAACAGTGAAGGAGAATTCCGCCTTATAAATTATACGTTGAGGTGAAGAAAACTGAAATGTCAAATAATGTGGTACTTTTACTAAGGTGCTGTAATGGATTTAGCATGCACTATAGGCGTCTTTATCACTTAGCACGCTCAATCTGTTAGCGCACCGTAGTAAAAGGACCCTGGTGTGTAAAAGGTCCCCAATATAGCCATTACTGTTTCCATACTAAACCCACTTCTAAAGCCCGATTGAGAGTAATGAAGAATATTGTATTCCACCAATTGTGTAGCAGCTGCATTCTTCATTACTTTTCTCAACAGGTATGGAAGCCACTGGTCTATAATTTGTGATTTCACTTTGAGAAACATTTTAATTTTTTGGTATAGGTGTTAAAATTATTTTGCCATCCTCCTCAGAAAAATTACCAGTAGTAAAAATCTGCAGTTCATAATATCTGTTATGTAGTGGACAAATTTTAAGGATGTTTATTTCATCAAAATAGAACAATTATCAATGATACAATATGATAAAGAAAATTTCTTTAAAAAAGTAGACACTGTTTGAGTAGAACGTTGAGTAAATGAGGACCAAATCATATCCACTGCCATAGCTTCTCTTTTACTACTCATGTTGTCGTCAACTAACTCATCCAAAGAATGTAATGCTCTTAAAGTGGTACTCTGATCTCATCCCATGGTTTTCAGTATCATCTTTATGCTGATGACTCCCAGATCTACCTCTCTACACCAGAAGTCTCAGCAGGAATCCTGGCCAAAGTGCCTGCCTGTCTGACATTGCTGCCTGGATGTTTCACCGCCATCTGAAACTAACCATGACCAAGACTGAGCTTCTTATCTTTCCCCCTAAACCAACTTCTCCTCTTCCCCCATTCTCTGTTTCTGTGGATAACACTCATCCTCCCTGTCTCATCAGCTCGTAACCTTGGGGTCATCTTCGACTCCTCTCTCTCCTTCTGTGCACATATTCAGCAGACTGCTAAAACCTGTCATTTCTTTCTCTGTAATATCACCAAAATTCGCCCTTTCCTTTCTGAGCACACTACCAGAACCCTCATCCACACTCTTATCACCTCTCGCTTAGACTGTTGCAACTTGCTTCTCACAGATCTCCCACTTAGCCATCTCTCTCCTCTTCAATCTGCTCAAAATTCTGCTGCATGACTTATATTCTGCCAGTGTTGCTTTGCTCATATTAGCCCTCTCCTCAAGTCACTTCACTGGCTCCCTATCTGTTTCCGCATACAGTTCAAACTCCTCTTACTGACCTATAAGTGCATTCACTCTGCAGCTCCTCAGTACCTCTCCACTCTCATCTCTCCCTACACTCCTCCCTGGGAACTCCGTTCACTGGTTAAATCTCTTCTGTGCACCCTTCTCCTCCACCGCTAACTCCAGTCTCCGTTCCTTTTATCTTGCTGCACCATATGCCTGGAATAGACTTCCTGAGCCGGTACATCAAGCTCCATCTCTGGCCGTCTTCAAATCTAAGCTAAAAGCCCACCTTTTTGATGCTGCTTTTAACTCCTAACCCTTATTCACTTGTT
The DNA here is from genome assembly GCF_901765095.1 of Microcaecilia unicolor. Taxonomy (NCBI): domain Eukaryota; kingdom Metazoa; phylum Chordata; class Amphibia; order Gymnophiona; family Siphonopidae; genus Microcaecilia; species Microcaecilia unicolor. The sequence continues at coordinate 116,153,069 of NC_044041.1, read as the reverse complement.
CAGTACCCTTATTTTATCATCCTCACTTTAATATTCCCTTGTGTCTTATTTGTCCTGTTCGTCCTAATTAGATTGTAAGCTCTGTTGAGCAGGGACTGTCTCTTCATGTTCGATTGTACAGCGCTGCGTACGTCTAGTAGCGCTATAGAAATGATCTTCTCAATTTTAATCCTAAAATATGTTGCAACACTTCAGCTGAATTCGTGACTAAAGGAAAGAAAATGATCAGGTAAGACATAGTTTTTCCTTTTGCCTTCTGCAGCCAGAGGTGCCTGCAAGTTTAAAGGACTGATGGGAGGTAACAGCTTGTGCACGTGTCGAAATAAAAACAGAAGTATCGGCACCTATCTTTCTTCGCATAAATATCAGCCTCGCAAAATTTTTATCTACTAGAAATTTTTAGCGAAATTAGAAAAGGTTTAAAGACGAGCGACCAAAATGATAAAGGAGATGGAACTACTCTCATATGAGGGAAGGCTGAAGAGGTTAGGGCTTTTCATCTTGGAAGAGCGATTCTGGGGGGGGGGGGGGGGGATATGATTGAGGTTTACAAAATCCTGAGTGGTGTAGAACGGGTAAAAGTGAATCAATTTTTCACTCTTTTAAAAAGTGCAAAAACTAGGAGACACTCAATTAAATTACATGGAAACACTTCTAAAACAAGTAGGAGGAAATATTTTTTTGCTCAAAGAATAGTTAAGCTCTGGAACTTGTTACCGGAGAATGTGGTAACAGTGGTTAGAATTTGGGTTTAAAAAAGGTTTAGACAGATTCCTGGAGGAAAAGTCCGTAGTCTGCTATTGAGGCAGACATGGGAAGTAACTGCTTGCCCTGGGATTTGTAGTATGGAGTGTTAACCAGTGCTCCGACTGTTGGAGCTTGAACAGACGGAGCACTTGTTAAGCACCACTGCTGAGCCTGAACTGGTATCGACGAATTGGGTATCCTATGTCCCCTGAAGAAGCCCTCTGGTGAAACGGGTCCGTCGGGTCTTGGTTGCCATTCGCGATAACTACATGCAGTCAGTTAAGTTAAGCTGAACCTTTATTTTTATACGGCTGGCAGTGGGATGTGGTGGTTACACAGTTATTATCTTTTTTTTCTTTTCAAGTTGATGCATGATGCAATTAAAAAATTCCAGAAAAAATATATAAAAAGAGACACTAATAATTTTGCACAACCCTTGCGGTTGGCTGGGGATTTTTTGACCGATGATTATACAGAAAAGACATGTGACCAGGATGGTCTAATTGCTACAGGCTTGGAGTAGCAGGTCACCATTTTCTGTGGTCTTTCCCCCCATTTTTTGCCTTTTTTTGATTGGGTGGTGTTAGTCACATTCAAAGTTTTTGCTCGCTTTCTGCAGTACTACTGAGGTCCTCTTTAATACCCCCACTTGGAATTGCCTATTTGTCTCCCTGCTTGTTATATTTGACTGTACTCATAGTTGAATGATGGCTTTAAAACATTTGATTAGGGTGAAAGGGGCTAGACTTGGGAGTAATCTAAGGAAATATTTCTTTGTAGAAAGGGTGGTTGATGCATGGAACTGCTTCCCAGTGAACTGGTGAAGATCACGACAGCATCTTGAATTCAAGGAAGTATGGAACAAGCACAAAGAATCTGAGGGAAAATAAAAGGTTGTAGAGCCTTAGGCTTGTAATTTTGCTGTTTCTAATTTAGCAGAAAGTGAGCAGGCAGAGTACCTTTCCCTTCTCTTTGAAGATGATTTGATGAGTTATCTCTCTAAAATCCTAGAATTTTGAGAGGTGTGTTTAAAATTTTTTTTTATTTTTAAGGGCCCGCAGTGAGTGTGTGACAATACTGGGAACGCTAGCAGTCTTACTTTCTTCTCTGGTAATGTTGATTTATTAATATGACTAATGAAACTTTACATTGCTTGGTGTAATCTCGGTATCAAGTAGGGCTGTGAATTATTCGCATTAACATGATTAGTGCAAGATTTTTTTACCATCATTAAAACAAAAAATTTAATTGCATTAACTGTGCTGAGCAGCTGTCTGCCTTCCCTTCTTTTCTCCAGCTTCTGCGGGTCTGACATCACAGCCCATACTGTTACCTGCCTTTCTCCGCTTGGCACCCCACCCAACCTTTTTGCTTCCACATCCTGCCTCCTCTGATGCAACTTCCTGTTTCTGTGAGGGGTGAGATGCAGCTGCAGGAAGGCTGTGGGGGCTAGAGGAGGAAGGCAGGTAACTTTTTTTTTTTTTTTTGTGTGTGTGTGTGTGTGTGTGTGTGTGTGCGCTTACTGCAGTGGCAAGCTCACACTCCACTGCATGTACTGCCACTTCCAACAGGGGGATAAGATGGTAGCTGCAGCAGCAATTGCAGGAGGGGCACTGCCGCATAACTTGCAGGGGATACGGGCAACTGTAGTTCTATCCTTGCTCCAGCCCTGCCCTCATGCTCTGTAATTGCTGATGCTGTTCAGTGAAATATTGGTCCGATGCCAGGCCAGCCAACTCAAGATTAAAAATTTTAATCGTTAGATTGGTCGCGATTAAAATTTTTAAGCAGCCAGCAGCCCTATTATTAAATGGGTTTTGAGAAATTTAATTTTATTAGTTTAACACACGTCCCTTGTTACACCACTAGGATGAATGGCCGCCTCTGCCACATTCCCCTCTCCCCACAAGCTTTATAAATTGGAAAATCTCTACTCAAGCAAGAAAAAAAGAAAATTAGGAACCTGCAGGAGCCTCTTCTGTGCTTTCCTCTCTAGCTTGTTCATAGGTGCTGTTAAGGATGTGAGGATGGGGAGGGTTATAGTCAGGGATGGTGATTCCATTCTTAGGGAAGCAGTTCTAGGCCCTGGAGGTTGGGATCAGTGTTAGGAGAGGAGGGTGTAATGACTTTGTGAGTGAGTGGATTGTTCTGTACAGCAATATTATTCAGGCACCACGCTAAGGCCCCAGTGCTGCCCTCCAGCCACTTGTCAAGTTCAGCTACTGGCCTTGCACCCTGCCACTTGTGTTCTCTCTACTTACTTAGGGCATTGAGGCCTGGTTTCTTTGGAGCCTTGGTGAGAAAAATGTCCTTTATTTTTTAAACAGTAAAACTCATAAGACCCTTTTCTATTGTTAGAACTAGAGATCTGATTTGTTTTGTGTCTTCTGCCTTTTTTATGTGTCTGCAGATTAGAAGTGGTCAGGTGAGGATTGGATTGTCAATCACAAAAAAGGTGGCTGCTTATTAGAAGAGGTCTTCGTACTTGGGTCTAGAAAGCAGCAGATCTCATATTCTGCTTTTTTTGTGAAAGATGCAGAATGTGTTTGCTACAATTCTTGTGGTGTGCTTTTCATTCCATATGGTGTGTGTCCGTTTCAAGATCTCATGATGACACTGAGAGGACAAATCCACACCTAGCCTGGCTTTGAAATGTTATATGGGAGCAGCAGGGGCCTGGTTGTTTGCGGGCCCCCTCTGTAGTTTTAGAAGTTTCAGGGTTTTACATTTAGGGACTGCTGCTTTCTGGAGGCAGGATATTGTTGGAGCTTGTCAGAAGTAAGCAGTTATGTTTCCTCAACCTGTTTAATTTTGGGATTTTGAAGAAAGGGTTAATTTTAGCTTGCTAAATAATTAGGTATTTCAGTGGTATTGCTTATTGTAAACGTTCTGTGCCTTTCATTTACTTTTATTTTTTCACATTTATTCTGAGCATATTTAAATGTTACTGAAAGCCGTACCTGATCTCATTTCCTTGCAGAAGAGGTATAAATAAATTGAGGCATCACCAACGCCTGTTCTGCCTGAGAGCTCCAAGACAGTTTGAGTCACAAGGCTGGCAGATGTTCACGACTAGTTTAGGGTTTTCATCGTGTTTGTGTGCTCATCCTGAGGAAAGAACCTATTAATGTACAGGTCTGGCTGGAAAGGCTGCTGTACATTTTTAGACACACCCCTTGATGCAAATATATTCCTGGGGAGTACAGAACTGCAAAAACTTGAAGATGCTGTCATTTCCTCTTGTGCACTTTCCAGAACCCCAACTGAACCTCTTTGAATTACTGCCTGCTGTTCTGACAGCTGACTTGCATCCAGCTGCTGAAAGAATCAGATTCCCACCTTGCTATTTTATTTTGTGATTCTCTGAATATATGTGTATTTTAAAATGTGAGCATGTGCAGCTTGGATGGTGGCTTTGAAAATAAATCCTCAGCAGCACATTCAGCACCATAGTTGATAAATATTGTGCTAAAGCCAGTGAGTAGTTCAAAACTGAAATTGATTATTTGAATGGGAGTGTGCTGACAGAGGGACTAGTACAAATGGTCCCTCATTATACACAAACTCACTTAATGATGTTTTGCTTAATTAAAATTGTTTTGTGGTTGGAATTTGATACAGGGAAAAGTATGGAATCACTTTAATGGAATTTTGACCCAGCCTTTTTTCCATACTGCTCAGCTGTTTTCCATGGAGGTAAGGTCTCAGTCCAGAGCCACCCTCCCCTAAGAGGAAAGGAAAACACTTTTGGATGCTTTGGAGATATGAAGCTGCAGATCCATTTTAGGAGAGGAAATCCTGAAACATGAACTCTTGCTACAACCCACAGCCTCTCTCCATTTTCTGCCTTGTCCTGTGGAGAGCAAATCATTTGGTAATGTCTAGAGCAGTGAATCCCAAACCTGGTCCTGGAGGCACCCCAGCCACTCAGGTTTTCAGGATATCCACAATGAATATTCATCAACTACCAAGTAACTACCTCACACTGTATTGGAAAATTCCAGCAACTTCTTTATTGAAAACTTTCAATTATAAAATTATATAAAATTTCAAGCACCTAAATACTAGTATCCCAACACGCTTGTCTCATTCTCACCATTCATTGCACATTCCCACTGAAAATACTACCAATCTTGTGGGTTCAATCAACCATAGGACTATTTAAATATATAATATTTCTGTTCTTCCCTCCATGTAAAATATATCACAATTCAAATACAAAATGTTCACTTTTCACAGAAATATGCCTTATATAATTCATTAATAAGTGTCCATCATTTCTCAGATACTTTAACCTTAATGTCCACTTATCTCTGTTGTTTCTATTCCATTGATTGTGTTTCCCACATGTATATCAAACAATGCCTTTATTTTTCCAATACACTTTTCATCTTCCTGATACTTTTCTTCGTATGGCAAATAACCACACCGCTATCCCTGTTCCCTCAGTTCTGTCCATCTCATGTGTTCACAGATTATATCCACTCTGCTTTTAATACCGTCAAACCCTACACAGTCTGTGTTTCACTGATTGCGTCTTCAGGAGTTTTAATTTATAATTTTAAAGTACCTTCTTAGCCACACTCCCAAGACGAACCTCCAGTTGGTATCTAGAACAATGGCGCCACTGCACTCTAAAATGCCAAAGCATTGTTTGAGATATGTGTAGGAACTGCAATCATTGGAATAGAAACAGCAGAGATAAGTGGACATTAAGGTTAAAGTATCTGAGAAATGATGGACACTTAAAGAAATTATATATGGGAATATTTCTGTGAAAAAAGTGAATATTTTATATTTGAATGGTGATATATTTTACATGGAGAGAAGAACAGAAATATTAGATATTTAAATAGTCCTGTGGTTGATTGAACCCACATGATTGGTAGGGTGGAATGAATGGTGAGAATGAGACAGTGTTGGGTTAATATTATTTAGGTGCTTGAAATTTTATATCATTTTATAATTGAAAGTTTTCAATAAAGAAGTTGCTGGAATTTTCCAATAAAGTATGAGGTAGTTACGTGGTAGTTGATATTTTGTATTGTAACTAGAGTGGAAGAGGGATACTCAGAGATTTGTATTTAACAATGAATATTCATGAAAGATTTGCACGCACTGTCTCCATTACATGCAGCTCTCTCTCATGAATATTCATTGTGGATATCTTGAAAACTTGCCTGGCTGGGGTGATTCCAGGACCAGGTTTGGGAACCACTGGTCTAGAGGCTGACCAAGTTTTGGTGTTGGTGCCGAAACTAGGCCGAAATCAGTATTCTGCCTTGTTTTGATTTTGGCTGAAAATGTCTGTGCATTTTCAGCTGAAACTGAAACATTGTGCTGTTTCCCTATAGTGCTCACTCCACCCCCCCCCCCCCCCCCTCCAAACAGGAGCAAGCTCCACTCCCTTCCCAAGCGTAACTTTATAATTGCTGGCTATTATAACCACTAGACCACCAGCAATTGTAAGATAGACCTTTGGGGGGGGGGGGGGGGGGCAACAGGTGGGCGGAGGAGGGGTCCATGGGGGGGGGGGGATCTATTTGTTCGAGGGCAAGTCGAGCCATAGTGCTGATTCAAGACAGTAGTGGCCAGTTTCAGTTTCTGCTTATATTTTGGCCAAAACTGAGTAGTGAATTTCAGCTGCAGATTCAATTTCTGCTGAAGTGAGAAAAAAAACGGTTTGTCAGACTCTTGTGAAGTTTGCAAAAGATCTATTGTCTGGTGGTCACAGCAGCACTAAAAGATTACAAAAATGAACTTAAAGGTAAAATTAGAAGGATTAAGGTGCATTATCTTGTGAAAAATACAGGGAATGTATGCTGGGGTTTGCAGCATCCACAGAAGAAATAATCTGTGACAAAGACAAAATCAGAGCAAATTATCAAGCAGCTACACCTTTAAATGCTTTTAGGCTGTTTTATCATAGGCATGATGTCATGGAAAACATGAGAAGACTGAGAGAGAACATGTGGATCGAAGATCAGACTTCTTTTGAATATTGACCCTTCCCTTTTGTTTTTCTTTCAGTTTCCAAGTTTAATAATTTATTATTAAATAATCTGTTTATTGAATGTCAGATGACAAATGCGACATATTCCAAATAACTAGATAATACATCTTACCAGAAGTCCCTCCCAGACTCCCCCCCCCCACCAAAGGTATACACCCTCCCCCAAAATCCTCTCCCCCGTCCCAAAAGAAAAGGTAGATGAGTAAAAGAGAGATCAGAGCCTTGGCGCTGACTCTGAACACACATCACCAATGAACCCCTGCACCCCATTGTTCCCTCACCCCCCCCCCATTAACTAGAAGGCATCCAAGGACTAGTTTGCATAACATTCAAAACATGACTTCCAGCTCTGGCAGAAATTCAGAGTAAGTAGGGTTCCCAGATGGATAAGAACTGCTTTTGTCTCTTGGGGTGTGTCTTAGCTCCTAGGATTCCCCCAATATCAGGGTGTGAAATTTATTTTGCCAATACCAGAATGTGGGAGGCAACATCAGCCCGTGACTCAAGATACATTTCTTTCCCACTACATAGGCCTTTCCCAAAAAGCTACATTCGCCTTTACTCCTGACTCCTAAGAATGTAGACTCCTCTTTTTATAACGAAGTTTTTAGGCTGTCAAGACAATAGGTGCATAAGTTGCCTTTATGGGAACCTGTTGCCCGATGCTGGTGTATAAACTTGAGTCCTGAACATGATGGCTAGTCTCTGCTCCCTTTTTTCTTTGTGTGTACATCTGTTTGGATGGTTGCTTCTTTCCTATCGTTAAAGTTTTTAGTTTGTAAACTCCATTGATTTGCATGCCAGGAATGGTGATATTGAAAGTACCAAGAATAAATGTAAATGACATAAGGTCCTTGTAAGCACAGCAGTAATCCAGGAAAAGGTATGGAGTTTGTGAAGGTGGGGGGAGGGGAGGTGGTTTGAAAGCAAATGGCAATAAGTGCAGATATATATTTTTAAATTCTGCACTCGGTGATTTGACCAGGGGGTGACAATGCACAGGATTCTGGGGGCATATCTGAGACGAGTGCAGCAGAGCAGGATCTTGCCAGCAGAGATGAATGCAGCACAAAATTCCCCACCTGTCCTGCCCTGAGAACATGAGTTAATGCTGGAAATTTGTGGTGATGTGTGGTGTTCAAAAGGTGTTGTTCGTCTCAGCGGAGACAGATATCTCAAGTGGGTGGGTAAGAAAATTGTAGAGAATTTGAGATGGAAGCTTGTTCATTAGTGATGTGTCTGTTGCAGTGGTGCCTCATCAGATGATGGTCACAAGACTTGCAAGTGTTTCTCCTTTGGACTCCTGGAATGGAGAAAGAGTCTGGAGAAAGGGTTTGCGGGCGGAGGACTTCAGGTCACTACCAGAAACCTGGTTGAGCCAGGGATTGGCTGTATTGGGTTGGAGACTAGCTTTAACCCTTTGCTTCAGCTGAAAATGGACTAGGAAAGAGGGAATGGTAAAGACCCCAGGCTTAGGGTGGGGGGTCTTTATACTGACTCAGGTTTGTGTATAGTTACAAATCTATGGCCAGGTTTAATTCCAGTTACTGACTCTTTATTATTTCAGAGATGTGGAGAATAGAGGTAATGACCGGGAGGAGGATGGGGAAGTGGAGGGAATAACCGGACGGAGGGTAAACTTCTGAGTGCCTATTTTAGTCTGTATGAAGATTTACAGGATGAATGTGGAGATGGTTCTGAAAGTGAAACTTTTACTGCTACAAAAGGGTGCTCCAAGAGATTTTGCACAGCATCAAGGAAGAAATAGCAAGTGCTAATGTAGATGCTACTCGTGAGTCTCTGCTGCTGAAGAAATTAGTCCAAGGAGAATACAAACAATAACAAGTTTTTTTCTTGATATGATAAGCCTTTCTGGAAGCAGATGTCTGACAGAAATGTAATTCCAAGGAAGAAAAGTTTGTACCATGTTTTGTCAGTAGCATCTCCTGGTTGGTAATGCTGCAGTAATTTTAAACCGAAACCCTTTCTGGTGTACGATTTCAAACATGCAAACGCCATAAAATGCTATGCAGAATTAAATTTACCAGTTATTTATACGTCCAACAAGGAAACCTGAGTGATGATGAAGCTCTCCTGAGAGAAAGTGCTTAATTTGATTCCATGTGGGGAAAGAATGTAATGGTGTTTCTTATGTTTAGTAAACTGCCTTGGACAAAGCTACTAAGGACATGGTAGATAACAGAAGATTGGGTACAACAGTGAATGAGGGGTTTTAAAGGATGAGCGTGAAAGGAAAGAATCAGAAGGTATTGCTTTTGGGAGAAGGGATGACTGACCCTCACTCGCCTGATCCCAGATACCCCATTTTAATATGCAGAATGCATTAAAAATGTGCCATACAATTGCTGCAGAAATTTGAAAACTCACCACAGGAAATAGGGTGGGGTGGTGCTCTGCTGGTCATAGTATCTCTCACACTCTATTTAAAGTGCTTCAAGATCCTCATGTTTATTCAGTACATACTATACTGCTGTTCAACAATATATCAGTGCCTTAGACTCCTGAGGGGAGTCAGTGATGATGTAGTTTCACCACAACTCTAATATTTGGCTTAGTCCCTGCTCATTTTCTGAGTTGCCAAAACGTTTGCCTTAGATAATGTGGCTATTGCCCCATGGGTTGCATCAATGTCGTTTTTTGTTCGTGGGGAGTTATTCAACTCTCCCGTTTCTCAGATGGATCCTCTAGGTTCACGGGATGACATGAGACACTGTCTATATCTTTTTCCTGGCACAGTAGTGTTCCACTGCAGCCAAAAGAAGTTTATTAATTTAAAACATTTTTCCTTGCCCCTCATGTCACATTTTGTTCTTACCTTGCCCTACCCCCCCCCCCCCCCCCATTCCTCTCATTTTCTCTCATGCCTCGCTCCATTCCATCACTCTGCTCTCTGTTTTCACTTCCATCTCAGCTTGGCTTGGCTACAAAGGAGGTCATCGGCATCTCCCTCCTGTTGCAGCCTGGGGTTGGTGTTGTGCTTTGTACTGTGCAGTTCAGAGTGACATTCTGGACCTGGAAGCAAAGGGAGAGAATGTGGCTTGAGGCAAAGTGCTCCCGCTGTGCTTACAAGAAGTCATGAATCAGCAGATTAGGGCTGCTGCTGCTGTTTCTAGTGCTCCAGCCCTGTCTCCTGTGATAATTCCATGAGCAGTGAGGAATTCCACTGGAAGAGCCAGGCTATAGAAATGATTTATAGTAGTAGTAGTAGTTTTACATCTCTTCCCATAGGATACTGGGAGCTCTGATGGCCAGAGCATATGTGCGCTCTTCAGAATTTTATCAGAAATGGAAATCCTTTCACAGTGACGAGTGATTTCTTACTAATGATTTGAAGGTATCATAGAACTGTAGCTGCAGTGAGGTTAGAACCCACAATGATTCTGATGGTGCCATAGAAGAAAGTTAGTGACATGTGAGCCTTTGTATACACAGTGGCTGATTTGCATAAAGGGCCAAAGACTAATATGGCATTGATGGAAGGTAGTATTTGAATTCTTGAAATTGATAATCTGTTAATAGACCACCTTTTCTGTGCGTTGAGAGAGAAATGGTAGGTTTGCCATGGGGTGAAAGTTTGCAGGAGCAAACTTGTCTAAGACTTTTTAAAGAAGGAGGTGAACCAATGAGTGCTTCCATAGTACAGAGGGAGAAAAAAACAAACAAACCTTGTGCCAGCCTGTTATAAGATCAGTAAGGATGGGTGATGGGGAAGATCAGGTGCCAAGGCGGGATTCCATCGAGAAATGAACCCAAGGGCCTTACAGAAGAAGTCAACTTTTGAAGGCTAATATAGAGGAATACACTTTGAGAAAGTGGTACTACTTACAACCTTGGTGACAGAGCAGTCTGTGTTCCAAGGAGGAAACAGTGGGAGGGGTGAAAAATAGCAAAGTTTCCCATAAGAAGGACCCTGGAATGATTCAAGTTTCTTTATCTGATACTGCAGGTATTAATCTAGGAAGGAAAGAGGCAGGTTGGAAGATCAATTAGATCTAGTGCAAAGGTTCTCCACTATTATAAATAGTTTATGAAGATAGTTCTCAGCAGAATGAATACGCTTACAAATACAAGAGGATTTAGCCTTTGAGAAAAGATTTATGTTTGTGAAGTAAAGACAAGTATTCCTGGTGAGAAACTGGGGATTTAGCCTTTTTCCATAAGTGTTCTTCTCTACACAATAGTAGTTTTGTAAGCTCTTAAGTACTGGGGAATATCAGGGTGGCTTTTCTTTGGATGAGCGGGTACTTCTGTGGATGTTCAAAGTGAATTGAGCATAGAAGAAAGGTGAGACAAAAATACAGGCAGGGAGAGAAGGGTTGGTTGAATTGCAAGTCACTATATTGTAAATTGGTTTCTGTCTAATGTCTTGAGGTGTTGACTAAAGTGGATGCATAGCTGGGAGGGTCTGACCTAACTTGTAGGTAGATAAAGACGTCTAAATACTTGACAAATAATTTAAAATGTGTAAGATGTGCTCAGAAAAAAAAAATATATATGTGCCCAATACATATAATGCAAATAATTCACACACATACTGATGGACTAGCGCATTTTTTGATCGTTACACATCAAGGAGGCATACTTATATCAATCAGATGTCAAAAAGATCAAAAATAGATGAATTTAATAAGTTAGTACTTAACTTATATAGTGCCACAGATGTATCCCAAAAAATATTCAGTATGAATGCACTTTCCAGCTATGAATAGAGGTTCACAGTCCTCAATCCTCAATATTCAGTTCTGACATAGATCTGTGTTTCACTTGATGTTTCTTCAGGGGATTAAAATTAAAAACTAAAAATATAAAGAAAACCTATATTTTGGGCATCATCAAAAAATATATATGTATACCATATCCATTTTATAAACATAACTACTAAAACAACATTCAGCAGCGCCGAAAGGTTCACTCCCAAGTGAACTGATGGCAGACATCAAAATGTTCAAATAAAAAGTTCACACCCCAGAAATGACATTAACAAGGATCCATTGTCCAATCAAAATCTTAAACAACATTTCAAAAATCAGACCAATCAATCTCTTGATTCAACCCCCAGGGGGAAACTGTATTCCAATAAAAAATAAACCAATGTTCCTTTTGCACCAAAGCTCACATTATATCACCCCCTTGGGGGAGCCGTCTCTCCACTAGTACTGTAAAAGTAAAATCCTCAAGTGTGTGTTCTGCTTGGATCCATTGAGACACCAGAGAGGCTTCTTCACAACAATTAGATAAGCAGCTTTAAATGTTCAGCCATCTGAAGTTTAACCTTATGGCTAGTCTACTCAATATATAATAATTAACAATTGCACTTAATACAATAAACAGCCAGTCCAGTATCACAATCAGAATAATGGTTAAAAATATATAATTTTCCCATTTTGGGTGAAACCACTCTGCTTCCCATGTGTAGCAGCAATAGGCACGATGACCACAGTTTTATGACCCAAGGAATATGTAGAAGCTATGGTCTTATAAAGGGATGAGTTATAAGACTATTGCTGAGGTTCCTACCACAGTGATATGCAAACCTGGGCTTTTCATTAAAACACTGATGATACTGTAAAATAGGCCAATGTTTTAAAATTATTTTATGCACAGAAAATGCTTAAGGGGGAATAAGATAATACACAAATCATAGAATTAAAATGAAATGGACATTGCACAAAATAAGCTTGCTTAAATGCTTGAACTATTGCACGTGGGTGGCCTTGTTCTAAAAATCATTATGCCATCCTAGTGGCTTGATCCTTAGCTAAAAGAACCATAAATTTATTTATTTTTGTTACATTTGTACCCTGCGCTTTCCCACTCATGGCAGGCTCAATGCGGCTTACATGGGGCAATGGAGGGTTAAGTGACTTGCCCAGAGTCACAAGGAGCTGCCTGTGCCGGGAATCGAACTCAGTTCCCCAGGACCAAAGTCCACCACCCTAACCACTAGGCCACTCCTCCACTCCAAAAGATGATTTATGTCCTGAAGAATTGCTACATCTAGGCAATAACGCTGGTTAGCTTTGTGTGTAGGGTAGTAAAGGTAAAGAGTGAAGCCAAGGTCAGAAAGAATATGCACATTTCAATGTCTAATTGTGAAATTGGATGAGCAACATGAATATTAAAATCACCAAGCAACAGGAAGGGGCTGGTAGTTGGAGGAGGAGGATTTGCTGTAGAAATGATAGAACTATAAAATTGCTCAAGGAGGAATAAATTAAGATTCTTGAGGGATGAGGGTCTCAAAAGCATGGACAAATGAACTGACTTGTCAAATAGTCAGGGGTGTCTGCCAGGTGGCTCTGAATGAAGAAGGAAGCCTGGAGGAGCTCACATTGCCTGAACTGGAGGGGGCACATTTCTATTTGGTATCTGGAAAAGGAGTGGGTGCTCCTAAAGAGCAGGGTGGTGGCCTGGAAAGACTGTAAAGTAGAGGTAAGTCACCTAACTCCATTTTGCCTCAGGTACAAAATTAGATTGTAAACCCTCTAGGAATAGGTAAATACCTAGTGTATCTGAGCGCAACTCATGTCGAGCTACAATTGAAAAAAGGTGTGAGCTAAATCCAAATAAATAATAAAGATATTCAGGTTGATACACAATAGAATTAATCTAAATTTCAGGGTCAACATTATACTTTAGTTAATGTGTACACTTCAATAACAATTGGTTGACTTTTTTGATCACCTTGGCACTCTGCTTTTGAAATAAGTGGAGGGCCAAGTGATTGAGGGTGGAGATTTTAATACAGTTCTGGATCCAAAAATAACACTTCAGGAGGGAGGAGGGCTAATGACAAAGGGGACGAGAGGAAGTTGAGACAGGTGCTGGAAGATGTATAGAAAGCATGTCACCTATTAGACAGGGAATATTCTTGAGAGAAAAAAAAAAGTTCATGTACTCCTAGTTGGATATATATCTAGTTGAAGCGGAAATGATGATGGTAGTGGTGGGAGGGATACGGGGTTGGCCTTATTACATGGTCAGACTGTGCCCCAGTATGGATGACCTTAGCCTTGGGGGAATTGGATATGGGGAGGAAGTTTTGATACGTTAAAACTTTTTAAACAATAGTGTCACCCAAGACCAAATTAGACAGGACGTTACAGCTAAATTTGATATGGTTGATACAGGGAACAATCACTTGGAGGATTCTTCAGGACTGTTTTGAAATCTATAATGAGCAGTAAACTGATTTCCTTCTTGGAAGCATTCCACAAAAAGGGTGTGGACTCTCGGAGGGTATATGAATGCCTATAAGAGAACTGAAAAGTAGTAAATGATTTGGAAATGAGAGCACTAAAGTCGTCGTTAGAGCCATTCCCTACTGAATTACATAGCGAATCGGTAGGGAACGGCAATGCATCAAAGAAAGGAAATGCAAATGAGCTGCTCGTTGCTGGCAAAAAACCCCCCCAAAACTTAAAACCTAAAGCAGTCACAGCAATGTTCCACACAACTTACTGATAAAATGAAACCAAGCTTTGATGCAGCAAGGCTAGTTACTGTGCTGGGGTCAAAGGTTACAAATCACAAACAATATTAAAAACTGCATTTAAAAGTAATTATTAAGGGCCTCTTTTACAAAGTCGTGCTAGCAATTCTTGGTGCAGCAAATGAGAGGAAGCCCATTCCATTCCTATGGGTGTCCTCTCATTCCATATCATCATGCTGATCAATCCATAGACTGGTGGGTTGTGTCCATCTACCAGCAGGTGGAGATAGAGAGCAATCCTTTTGCCTCCCTATATGTGGTCATGTGCTGCCAGAAACTCCTCAGTATGTTCTCTATCTCAGCAGGTGGTGGTCACACACAGCAGCAGCTCTGGCTAGGTCTCCAAGCCTAATTTTTAGGTTTTGTTGAGTACCTGGGGTTGAGGGCTCTTCTTGAGCAAGTGCAAACCTGGTGGCGCCAGGTCCCTCCTTTTCTCCCCCCTCCCGCTGGCTCCGTTAAAAAAAAAAAATAATAATTTTGGACGTCCTTAAAGGCGTTTATTTCGACCTTTATTTAAACGTTTATTGCAGCTACTCACTGGGACACCAGGTCGTTACAGCTCGGAGCGAGAAGCAGGTAATTTTTACCTTTTTATAGCGGGCAGGGGGTTCCCCGATCTATCTCCACGTGGCCTATGGCGTCGGAGGGCGAGGGCGCGAAGAATCGTTCCCCGGACCGCGTGTGCGCTTCTAGCGGGGATGCGGGGGTCTTAAAGTCTGATTCGCCCTTGTTGGGTGTCAGTTCGGAGGCCGGTCAGTGTCCCGGGTCTTCCTCCGGTGCGGCGGTTTTTCCCGCCATAAACGGCCATCCCCCGCTGCTCGCCTCCGCCATCTTGGCCGGCCACTCTACTCGGACGGCTTCTTCTTGGGCTGCCCTTGAGCTGGGAGACGTTAATGCCATGGCTGCCCTTGATTTGGGCGACGGCAAAAAAGCGGCTAAAGTTAAGCGCCGTTCTTCCCGCGCGGCTCCTTCGCGGAGTGTCGCGCTGGACGCCATCTTGGATGCGCAGCATGTTTCTCCCCCGCTCTTGCGAGCGCCGGTTGAGGGTGCGTCTAGGGCTGTGGCCCAGGCTGCTGAAGTGCACAGTCTGGGGGGTTTCTCCCCCGAGTTTATTTTGCTGCTGCATCAGGCCTTCCTTATGCAAAACGCTATCCCTTCTCCCTTGTCCGATAAAGGGGTTGAGGCCCCCGGAAGTAAACGCCCTCGGGTGGATTCCCAGGCCTTAGAGGACTCTGTTTCCTCTGATGTAGATGAGGGCAACGTATCTGAGTTCTCCCAACGGTCCTTTGGGGATTCCTTGGAGGAGACGGATTCCCGCTCGGATGGAGCGGATGACCCCTCTGCCAGCGCGGATCTTTCGCTCAGAGGATTTGCCCAACCTGTTAGTGCAGGCCATGAGCATTTTGAAGATTTCCTCTCCAGAGGACGTCTCTCCCTCAGCCCCTGTTGGCTCCGCCATTATGCTGGGGACGAAGCGCCCGCCTAGAACCTTCCACGTGCATGATGCCATGCACACCTTAATTTCGGCTCAATGGGATGTCCCGGAAGCGAGCCTCAAAGTGGCTAGGGCTATGTCCCGCCTCTATCCTTTGCCTGAAAGTGAACGGGAGGGCTTTCTTTGGCCTACCGTGGATTCTTTAATCACTGCGGTGACTAAGAAAACGGTGTTGCCGGTGGAAGGTGGCACGGCCCTAAAGGACGCCCAAGACAGAAGATTGGAGGCGGCCTTAAGGTCGTCCTTCGAGGCGGCTGCCTTAAGTTTGCAGGCCTCAGTTTGTGGCTCCTATGTGGCCAGGGCGTGCCTGACGATTGTGCAGCGGGCTTCCCCCTCGGATCCTTCCTTGAGGGCTGATTGGCCGGCCCTGGAATCGGGCTTGGCTTATTTGGCAGACTTACTGTATGATGTCTTGAGAGCCTCGGCTAAAGGCATGGCTCAGACAGTCTCTGCGCGGCGGTGGCTTTGGCTGAAACATTGGTCTGCTGACCACACCTCTAAGTCCCGCCTGGCTAAGTTGCCTTTTAAAGGCAAGCTGCTCTTTGGGGTCGAGCTGGACAAAATTGTGACTGATCTCGGCACGTCTAAAGGCAAGAGGTTACCAGAGGTCAGGGCTCGGGCCAGTGCTCGCTCCGGTATCTCCAGAGGATGGTTTCAGGAAGCCCGTCGGTACCGCCCAGGCAAGTCGGGCTCCTCTGCCCCCTCTTCCTTCAAGAGGAATTTCTCCCCCAAGCAGCATTCCTTTCGCAGAGACCGCCGTCCCGGAGTTGCGCCCTCCGGTCCTCCCCCAGGGTCTCGTACCCAATGACGGGGTCCTGGTCCATGGCCCAGTGCAGATTGGAGGACGCCTGTCCTCGTTTCTGGGCGAGTGGACTAGGGTAACTTCAGACGCTTGGGTGCTGGAAGTCATCAGAGACGGCTACAAGCTAGAGTTCTGCCGACCCTTAAGAGACGGGTTTGTACTCTCTCCCTGCAAGTCTCCGGTCAAAGCTGTGGCAGTGCAGCAGACCTTGGACAATCTGATCCGCCTGGATGCGGTCGTTCCGGTGCCAGAAAATCAGCTTGGCAAGGGAAGTTACTCCATTTACTTTGTGGTACCAAAGAAAGGAGGTTCTGTACGCCTATCCTCGACCTCAAAGGGGTCAATCGGGCCTTGACAGTTCGGCACTTTCGCATGGAGACTCTCCGCTCTGTTATAGCGGCAGTGAAGGCAGGGGAGTTCCTGGCATCCTTGGACATCAAGGAAGCGTACTTGCATATTCCCATCTGGCCTCCTCATCAACGCTTTCTGCGTTTTGCAGTCCTGGGCCGACACTTCCAGTTCAGGGCCCTCCCGTTCGGGTTGGTTACTGCTCCGCGGACCTTCTCCAAAGTAATGGTGGTCATTGCGGCCTTCCTGCGAAAGGAAGGAGTACAAGTCCATCCTTATCTGGACGACTGGTTGATCCGAGCCCCCTCTTATGCAGAGTGCGGCAAAGCTGTGGACCGGGTGATTGCTCTTTTGAGCTCCCTGGGGTGGATCATCAACTGGGAGAAAAGCCAGCTGCGCCCGACTCAGTCCCTGGAGTATCTGGGAGTTCGATTCGACACCCAAGTGGGCAGAGTGTTCCTGCCGGACAATTGGATTGTCAAACTTCAGGCTCAGGTGGACCAGTTCCTAGTAGCCTCTCCGCTTCGGGCTTGGGACTATGTGCAGCTGTTGGCCACTATGACGGCCACGATGGAAGTAGTGCCCTGGGCCAGGGCTCATATGAGACCACTACAACACTCTCTGCTGCAGCGCTGGA
The DNA here is from genome assembly GCF_901765095.1 of Microcaecilia unicolor. Classification (NCBI taxonomy): domain Eukaryota; kingdom Metazoa; phylum Chordata; class Amphibia; order Gymnophiona; family Siphonopidae; genus Microcaecilia; species Microcaecilia unicolor. The sequence goes on along the minus strand of NC_044041.1, from coordinate 116,135,514 downwards.
CTCCGGTGTCGGAGGATTATGCTGTGCGCCTTCCCTTGGACCCAGCAGTGCGCAAGGCGCTGAGCTGGTGGCTGAAGACAGACAAGTTGTCTGCAGGGATGCCTCTTGTGACCCCGGAGTGGATTGTCGTCACGACGGACGCCTCTTTGACGGGCTGGGGAGCCCACTGCTTGGGAAGGACAGCGCAGGGGCTCTGGTCTCCTGCAGAGGCAAAGTGGTCTATCAACCTCCTGGAACTCAGAGCCATTCGGTTGGCGCTTTTGGAGTTCCTCCCGGTACTGGCGTTGAAGCCAGTACGGGTCCTGTCGGACAATGCCACGGCTGTGGCCTATGTCAACCGCCAGGGAGGTACCAAGAGCGCCCCTCTAGCCAAGGAAGCCATGAATCTATGCCAGTGGGCGGAAGCGAACCTGGAACAGCTGTCAGCTGCCCACATTGCCGGAGTCATGAATGTCAGGGCGGACTTTCTCAGTCGCCATACCTTGGATCCCGGAGAGTGGCAGTTATCGGCTCAGGCGTTCTTGGACATCACGAAGCGCTGGGGCCAGCCGAGCCTAGATCTGATGGCGTCATCGGTCAATTGCCAACTGCCGCGCTTTTTCAGCAGAGGACGGGACCCTCGATCTCTGGGAGTAGATGCTCTTCTCCAACAGTGGCCGACACAAGAGCTTCTCTATGTGTTCCCGCCCTGGCCCATGTTGGGCAGGGTACTAGACCGGGTGGCAAAGCATCCGGGCCGGATAATCCTGGTGGGTCTGGACTGGCCCAGACGTCCCTGGTATGCGGACTTGATCAGGCTCTCAGTGGACGACCCTCTGCGGCTGCCAGTGGAGCAGGGCCTGTTGCATCAGGGTCCCGTGGTGATGGAGGATCCCTCCCCCTTTGGTCTTACGGCCTGGCTATTGAGCGGCAGAGTCTGAGGAAGAAGGGCTTCTCAGACAAGGTCATAGCCACTATGCTGAGAGCGAGGAAGCGCTCTACTTCTACTGCTTACGCCAGGGTTTGGCGTACCTTTGCAGCGTGGTGTGAAGCAGGCTCACTTTCTCCCTTCACTGCTCCAATTTCTTCAGTGCTGGCGTTCCTGCAAGAAGGTCTGGAGAAAGGCCTGTCGCTCAGTTCCCTTAAAGTCCAGGTAGCGGCTCTGGCTTGCTTCAGGGGCCGCCTGAAGGATGCTTCCCTGGCTTCGCAGCCAGATGTGGTACGTTTTCTCAAGGGAGTTAATCACCTGTGCCCTCCTCTGCACTCAGTGGTGCCTGCGTGGAATCTCAACCTGGTGCTAAGAGCCTTGCAGAAGCCGCCTTTTGAACCCTTGTCGAGGGCATCTCTGAAAGACCTGACGTTGAAAGCAGTCTTTTTGGTGGCTATCACTTCAGCCAGAAGAGTTTCCGAGCTCCAGGCACTCTCATGTCGAGAGCCTTTTCTGCAGTTCACTGAGGCAGGAGTGACTATTCGCACAGTGCCTTCCTTCCTGCCCAAGATTGTTTCTCGCTTCCATGTGAATCAGCAGCTCTGTCTCCCTTCCTTTCGTAGGGAGGACTACCCAGAGGAATACTCTGCTCTCAAATATCTGGATGTGAGACGAGTTATCATCAGATACTTGGAAGTGACCAATGATTTCCGGAAATCGGATCATCTGTTTGTCCTGTTTGCAGGTCCTCGTAAGGGTCTGCAGGCTGCTAAGCCTACAGTGGCAAGATGGGTCAAGGAAGCCATTGCAGCGGCTTATGTGGCTGCGGGGAAGGTGCCGCCTATCCAGCTGAAGGCTCACTCCACTAGCGCTCAGGCGGCCTCGATGGCAGAGGCCGGGTCCGTCTCCTTGGAAGAGATTTGCAAGGCGGCAACTTGGGCATCGGCCCATACCTTCTCCAGGCATTACCGCTTGGCTGTGGCTGCTCGGGTGGAGGCCCGGTTTGGAGCTTCAGTGTTGCGGTCAGGGATTTCAATGTCCCGCCCTGGGTGAGTACTGCTTCGATACATCCCACCAGTCTATGGATTGATCAGCATGATGATATGGAAGGTAAAATTATGTATCATACCTGATAATTTTCTTTCCATTAATCATAGCTGATCAATCCATAGCCCCTCCCAGATATCTGTACTGTTTATATTCTGGTTGCATTTCAGATTCAAGTTTAGTCTTCAGTTCCTGTTCAGGAGGACTTCGTGTTCAAGATTTTTCAATTGGATTCTTCAAGAGTTGAGACGAGTTTGTGTTACAGTGAGCTGCTGCATTCCTCTCCCCTCTGTTTTACGGGGCTGGATTGAGACATAAATTCTGCCGGCGCTCCCTCCCGCTTCGTGCGGCTGTAGGGCAGCTTTGTACCCCTCCCGCTTCGGCGGTGTTAGGGTCGGTCAGCTCCTCCCGCGGTTGCAGGATAAGCCAGATCCCCCCGCATCGGCGGGGTGGTGTCCCTCCCCCGCTCCGCGGGGATGAGCTGGACGGATTCCCCTCCCCCACTTGTGTGGGGATGAGCTGGGTTAATTCCCCTCCCCCCATTTCGGCGGTGGTGAGCTGGGCAGAGTGTCCCTTTGTGGGTGTAATTCTCTAAGTGCTGAGTCCTGCGGATGGAGCTTGGATATCGACATACTGAGGAGTTTCCGGCAGCACATGACCACATATAGGGAGGCAAAAGGATTGCTCTCTATCTCCACCTGCTGGTAGATGGACACAACCCACCAGTCTATGGATTAATCAGCTATGATTAATGGAAAGAAAATTATCAGGTATGATACATAATTTTACCTTTGCTGCGTGGGAATCGCTAGTGCGGCTTTGTAAAAGAAGCCCTTAATGAAACACCCACCACACTCTTAAATAGGCAAAAAAAAAAAAAAAACCCAAAACTAAGCAAGCCTAAGAATACTTAAATCAAAAATGCATTTAAAAGCTGCACTATGTCTTTAAAAATGGCAGTTTTTTAACCCCTTAAAAAAAAAAAAAAGCAAAGCACAATCTGAAAGGATGACATGCCCTTCTAGAATATCTTTAAAAAAAGAAAAATAAAAACTGCACAAAATCACCACTTTATTCACTGAAAAATCGATAAAAACACTGAAAAGTTCTGTCCATACCAGTGATGCGATGATATCGACATTGGGGCACATCGAGAACTGGGAACATGTTTATATAGATCAAACACTTATTAAAGATGTAAACAATAAATAAGGTCATAAATTAATTTAAAAATGATGGCGAAAGCCATACTGTTTACTATCTGCAACTGTAATTGAAATTGTGAAACAGCAATGTAACTGCTTCAACTATCAATTGTAAGTCACATTGAACCGAAACTTGTTTTGGATAATTGTGGGATATAAGAATGAATAAATAAATAAAATAAAAATAATAAAATAACACATACTTAAAACCAGTTGAACATAAAAGCAATTGCTTGTCATAAGAGTGGAAGTGCTGATCATAAAGCAATAAATAATGTTCTAAAACAGCCAATAGCTGGTCAGAAACAAATACTAAAATTATCAAATTACATAGAGGTCATCATGCATATAAATAACACGTATAAAATGTTATTGGTTATAGATATCACATTCTTAAAACTAAATTATACAAAAAACAAGGCTTCAAACCAAATTCATTCTCTGGATTACTGTTTTTATATAAAAATCATATGTTCCCCATAAGTTAGTCTTCATGTGTGGCTTATATAGAAAGACACTCGGATCTGACTAAACCATTTTGGTGTTAGTTATCTAAAAATACATCTCTGTTTTTCCTGTAAAAGGATCCCATTTACATTGCTACCTTCCTATGAATTTTGAACTTTTTTGAAGCTCCAAGTTGTAAGCAGAGGGAAAGAAGGCGCGAGGCCATAGCCTTGTGTGCGCCATTGGTGGCTCTTGTGGGTCCTGCCCCCTATTTCCTGTTCTGGAGGGGCAGGACCCACATGAGCCAGTAGCGGTGCACACTAAAAACTATGGACTCGTGCCTTGTTTCGGTGTGCTTGTGACATGGAGTCGGGGAGACAGCGGGTCAGGGAACGTGTAGGCAGCAGGTATGGAAGGACGTAGTTTCTATTTATTGGTGCTGCTGCAGTTATGGGAAGGCAGCAGCCTTGCAAGTGAGCAAGTAGTAGCAGGGAGGGGAAGACAGCAGTTGGGCACCAACTGGGTTCCACATATCCCCTGCTAATGTCTCGCATGCATGCCGTATGTTGGGAACCTATGATATAGCCTAGAGCAGTGCTTCTCATCCCAGTCCTTGGGGTGCACCCAGTTGGCAGGCTTTCAGGACACCTATAATGAATATGGATGAGAGATTTGCATGCACTGCCTTATAGATATGCAAATCTTTCTCATGTATAGACATTGTGGATATCCAGAAAATCCGACCGTGGGTGCCTCAAGGATTGGTTGAGAAGCATTGGCCTAGAGGGAACCATAGGTAGGTAAATCCCTAAATATTAAAAGGATGTTTCTCATTTCAGAGGAAAATGTCCCTCCCATCCTTGTTTCAGTGCCTTATCTGATGCAAGAGTGTCTGATCTATTAACATTGTTTGAAACCCAAAAACCACTGTATGCTTGAAAGCTACTTGTTAATATTGGGAGTGATCTATGTAGATCAGTGATATGGACTACTACAAAGGTGGCTTTGTTAAAAGTAGACTGATGCAATTTTACTCCCTTGATCTTCAGATTTCTCTAGAATCTTTTGAATTGGAGAGTCTATCATCAATACAAAAAGCAGGGGAGAGAGAGGGTGACCTTGGCACATTCCCATTTGTATAGCAGAGATTAGGTGCAATTCCATTAACCCAGACAGCTGCCTTTGGCATTTGGTATAAAGTTTGAACAGCATCCAGAAAGAGACCACCTATGCCGTTTTTATCCATCTCCTCGTGCATAAACTCCCATGACACCCAGTCAGTATCGGAACTAATCAGGGAATGTTCCTTCCAATGTTTAACTGCTTCCAAGGTGGCCAAGATCGCTCACACATTCTTTGCTGTGCAACATGCACACACAAAACCAACTTGTTGCTCCATGATAATACTAGGAAGGTCAATGTAACGCCGATTTTTAAAAAGGTTCCAGAGGAGGTATGGGAAATTATAGACCAGTGAGCCTGTCAGTTCCAGGAAAAATGGTAGAGACTATTATAAAGAACAGAATTACAGAGCATATTCAAAAGCATGGATTAATGAGACAGCATGGATTTAGGGTAGGGAAATCTTTCCTCACCAATCTATTACATTTCTTTGAAGGGGTGAACAAACATGTGGATAAAGGTGAGTCGGTTGATATTGTGTATCTGGATTTTCAAAAGGCGTTTGACAAAGTACCCCATGAAAGACTCCAGAGGAAGTTGGAGAGTCATGAGATAGGAGGTAGTGTCCTATTGTGGATTAAAAAGTGGTTAAAAGATAGAAAACAGAGAGTAAGGTTAAATGGTCAGTATTCTTAATGGAGAAGGGTAGATAGTGAGGTTCCCCAGGGGAACTGAGACCGCTGCTTTTTAACATATTTGTAAATGATCTAGAGATGGGAGTAACTAGTGAGGTAATTAAACTTGCTGACAACACAAAGCTATTCAAAGTTGTTAAATCGCAAGAGGATTGTGAAAAATTACAAGAGGACCTTACGAGACTGGGAAACTGGGCATCTAAATGGCAGATGACATTTAATGTGTACAAGTGCAAAGTAATGCATGTGGGAAAGAGGAACCCGAATTATAGTTATGTAATGCAAGGTTCCACATTAGGAGGCACTGACCGGGAAAGGGATCTAGGCTTGAAACCCTCTTCTCAGTGTGTGGCGGCCTCTAAGAAAGCAAATAGAATGTTAGGTATTATTAGGAAAGGAATGGAAACCAAAAATGAGGATGTTATAATGCCTTTGTATCGCTCCATGGTGCGACTGCACCTCGAATATTGTGTTCAATTCTGGTCACCGCATCTCAAAAAAGATGTGGTGGAATTAGAAAAGGTACAGAGAAGGGCAACAAAAATGATAAAGGGGATGGGACAACTTCTCTATGAGGAAAGGCTAAAGCATCTAGGGCTCTTCAGTTTGCAGAAAAGGCGGCTGAGGGGAGATATAATAGAGGTCTATCAAATAATGAGTGGAGTGGAACGGGTAGACATGAATCACTTGTTTACTCTTTCCAAAAATACTAGGACTAGGGTGCACACAATGAAGCTACAAAGTAGTACATTTAAAATGAATCGTAGAAAATGTTTCTTCATTCAACGTGTAAATAATCTCTGAAATTTGTTGTCAGAGAATGTAGTAAAAGCGGTTAGCTTAGTGGTGTTTAAAAATAGTTTAGATAGCTTCCTAAAGGAAAAGTCCATAGACCATTATTAAAATGAACTTGGGGAAAATCCACTGCTTATTTCTAGAATAAGCAGCATAAAATGGATTGTACTGTTTTGGGATCTTGCCAGGTACTTGTGACCTGAATTGGCCACTATTGGAAACAGGATGCTGGGCTTGATGGACCTTCGATCTGTCCCAGTATGGCAATACTTATGTACTAATGTAACTGTTTATAAATCACAAATAGAAAACAATAATAATGAGCAACTATAATAACCCCCCCCCCCCCACACCCTGTATCATTCCAACCCCAACAATAGCTGACTTCTACTAACCCAAGGAATCGTAATCCATCCTGTTAAAATGTCCAAGGGTACAAAATACAACCCGCTCTGTTTGCCTTAGCTGGGGAGAAATATGCCTTTTGAAGCACTATTATGATTTTTTTAAATCTGTGGATGAGTAAGTCATCAACTATCTCAGGATTCAGTCTAGCTCTCCTGTCTTCCTGCAGTAGAAGATGTGTTCTTAGAAGATGTGCTGGTAGCAGGAATGTACAGCTTCCCTTGCAAATTTTGCTAGTTGCGGACAGTGTTTGCTTGTTTTTCCAAAAAAATCATCTGCATCACTCAAACATAAATAACAGTCCAGTTCATTAACAGGTTTCAAAGTAGAAAATGACATAGGGACAAAGTTTGTCTCCGTCCCCACCGTTCCCCGTCCCTGCGGGTTCTGTCCCTGCGGTTACTGTAGGTCCCCGTCCCTGTGCCATTCTCTACTTCAAAGCTTATCTCTTGCCCCCCCCTTTTTTTTTTTTTTTTATACATGCTGGCTAGATAAGAGGACCAATTGGAACAGATGTGGCCTCTTCCTCAACTAATCCCACCTGGTTTAGTGCCTTTCTATAATTTTATTATAGGAGCAGTAAAAGAAATCTTTATTTTTTTTTTTTTTTTAAGAGACTTGGATCTGGGCTAGGTGTCATTTTATTCATGTTAATTAGGAAAAGTCATTTGAAATGTTATGTTCATTTTTAAGTTGATTGGGGAACACATCTCTTACTGCACTAAGGGGGTCCTTTTACTAAGCTGTGGGAAAAAGGGCCCAGAGTTGGTGGTGGCGGCAATTTTTCCTGTGCGCCAGGGCCCTTTCGGGGCAAGACTACCGTTGGTAGCCGTGTTGGGCCAGTGGTAGTCCTGAAAGAGTGAGTGGTAAGCCCGCATTGGGCTTACCGCCGCTCTGTAAAAGGGCTCCTAAATCACATCAGTAATAATATCCATAACATAAGTTATCCTCAGGATTTGTACAGTACATACAAGATCTATGTGGTGATTTATAGAGACATAACAGTTCCTGGTGCTTACAAACTAGTTAAAGATTCAGTGAATGATTTTGATTGAAATGTGATGTAGGCACTGTTAAATATTTAAGAATTCTTGTTTTTATAGTTCAGGGAAAAAAGAAACTTTATTTCTTGGTATGCAGTTCCTGTGTCTAGACAGAGGGGCATGGTGAAAGAGGCAGGTTACAGTGATTTTCTGAAAGCTGCTGGGAGAGTCCGCTCCATCTTTTCCTGGAGACTGTGATGTATATGTAACTTTTTTTTTTTTTTAGTTGAAATGTAATTTCACATCATTTAGGTTTGCCTGGGCACACAGCTTCTTGGGCGCCCCATGCTGCCGGCTGCAGGGAGTGAATTTGGGCAAGATCCCAAGCTTGCTCGTAATGAGGAGGTGCTTAAGCTACTGAGCTTCCACCCTAGGGACAGGGAAGTAACTCCTGTGAGAGCCTGTACTGTGCATAGCTCAGACCGGACCTGCTAACGTCTAGTTCCGCCGCTCCCCATGACGGCAGCACTATGGAAACGAGTTAAGTTACTCGTGAGTACTTGCAAAGGTCCTGGAGGTTTTTTTTGTGACAAATTGGTGTCTTGCTTACTCTGCCCTTGACCTGCTTTTCTCGGTCACACCTGTTTTACTCCATGGGAGACAATAGCAAGCACTGGGTGTGTATGTGTGTGAGTGAAAGAGGTATTTTTTCATTTTTAGGTCTGGCTTTTTTTATTCCATCTTGTTTGGAGTTAGATAGATCTTAGGGTGGATAATGGAACACTGATGTTCCCAGGAAACCTGGCTGTGGTGGTATTCTTAGATATGTAAATATAAAGAATAGCTGACTTTTCAAAATGTATTTTCTTCTGTGGAACTTTGTTCAAGATCCTTTACATCACGTTATATTCTCCTTGTTTTCCTCTTTTTCTTCCCCCTCTCTCTGCTTGGAAGGATAGTTAATTAGTGGGTGTCTTAAAATACTGAGGCTGTCTTGCAGGCATGTCATCCCAGTAATGTTATAGGAAAGCTGAGCTTTTTTTCACCAGGTTTCTGCCTTCCTGTACTCGGCTCCCCGGATGCCCATCAGGACTGGGCGGGTTTCTCTGTACTAAGCTGTATATGAAACATTAGAAGGTTGTAACAGACAGACATGTTTGGGGAATGCAGGGACATGTAGAGGCACTGCAAAAGCTTTTCCCCTTGAGTAACAGTGCAGTCAGTAACTAGCTGAGTGCTTCACAGCTGGCCAAGTGTGAGAGCCTTTCAGAAAGAGAATATACATTAGATATATTTTTTGGGAAGTGAGGGGGAGAAGGGGGCAAGTCCAGGCTATGTCTATTGGTTCTATGTTTGGAACAGGCAATAAGAAAGTTCAGTTACTGAAAAGAGCCAGATGTTGGCAAATTGTTACCTTAATGGTTAGAGAGTCAATGTCTCACTGCTAGTCTTTTGTATCTTCATGGTGTGCATACGTTTCTAAATAACATAGTGGATGACGGCAGATAAAGACCTGTACGGTCCATCCAGTCTGCCCAACAAGATAAACTCATTGTATGTGCTACTTTATAAGTGATGTGGAAAAATGAAATGAAATCTCTGCTAGTCATGGCCTTTCTAACAGTATGAGCTCATCATCCTGGTTAGTGTCCTTATCCATATGTGCTTAATATTGATGACATCGATGATAGACCTGTATACCTTAATACATATTGGATGTTGTCAAATATAATTTGATTCTTTCTTTTAGTCTTTGTATTTGCTTTTTGCTTCCACTACTCTAACTGAGATCATTTCCAGTCTGCCAGCTATAAAAGCTTAACCACCTCACCTGCCCCTTCTTTTTCTACATAGCTGGAAGGTCATACAAAGAAATTTGCCTCTGGTGCTTTATCAACAGCAAATTCTTTGAGATCTGTTAGCAACATGAAGATTTGCAAAACTGGAGGAAACAAGAATAGGTAAAATCCCAGGAATTGATGAATATGTGGATGCATATTAAAGTATAAAAAGGAGCAATAAGCTGTGCAACTGTTGTGTATAAATTAGAAATAGAAAACAATAATAACAATGAGCAGCTATAATAACCCTCCTTCCCACCCCCACCCTCTACCCTTCCAACCCCAACAATAGCTGATTTCTACTACACCAAGGAATCCTAATTCACACTGTTAAAATGGAGTATAAAATACAAACCCGTACTGTATGCCCTAGAGAGGAAAAATATGCCCTATGAAGCACTGTTACATTTTTTAAATCTGTGGATGAATAAGAAGTCGTCATCAATCTCAGGATTCATTCTAGCTCTCCTGTCTTCTACAGTCCTTCCTGCAATAGATGATGTCTTAGAAGATATGCTGGTAGCAGGATGTACAGGATCCCCCATGCAAATTTTGATAGCTGTGGCCAGCATGTTTGCTTGTTTTTCCAAAAAATCAAAATATCGTCTGCATCACTCAAACATAAATAACAGTCCAGTTCATTAACAGGCTTCAAAGTAGAAAATGACATGGATCTGTCCCCATCCCCACCACATCCCCGTGGGATCTGTCCTCTTCCCATCCCCATGAGCTCTGTCCATGTCCCCATGTCATTCTCTAATATGATGTATAATGAGTTTATCTTGTTGGACAGACTGGATGGACCGTACAGGTCTTTGTCTGCCATCATTTACTGTGTTACTATGTTACTAATTCATGTTTATTATGGTATATTGTATTATAGTCTGAACTAGAGAGTTGCATGGGGACAGAAATCTTACCCAACCCTGCCCGTCCCTGCTGGAATCTTACCCGTCCCCACTGGAATCTTACCCACCCCCACCCATCCCCGCAAAAATTTAACCCATCCCAACCCGTCCCCGCAAGAATTTAACCCATCCCCACCCATCCCCGTAAAATTTAATGGTACATAAAAGAAAATTCCAGTCAGCTCCCTCAGTCTGTCTCTGGATTTGAGCCACAGCACTGTAGGCAAGGAAGGACCGGAAGTTGGAATTTGGAACACTCTGGTGTGCACATGTAAGATTTGTCTCTGATTCACTGGCATTGTGTGCTGAGAGGTCGCCACACGCACGCGCCAGTAGGTCAGGTGACATCTGATTCTCGTGCCTGTGTCAGAGCTGAGGTCTGTGCACCAGCCTGGGAGCAAAGAGGATTAATAGTAACATAGTAAGTGACAGCAAATAGACCTGAACGGTCCATTCACTCTGCCCAATAGTCACACTCATTATCAATTCATGATTAAATCAACGAGTGTGATATTATATACTTGATTATGGTCTTTCTTTCGTGTTTCTGGAACAAAGACCACAGAAGTCTATCTGGCTCTATCCTTAAGTTACAACTACTGGAATTGCCATTGATTGAAGCCCACTCCAGTCTATTCGTCTTCTCATTTGTGAGACATAGACCGTAAAAGTCTGTCCAGCACTGTCCTCATGTTCCAGCCACTGAAGTTGCTGTCTAAGCCCTTTCCAGCCCATCCTAAACCAGATTGCCATATATGAGACACAGACCATACAAGTCTGCCAGGTATCAGCCCTAGTTCATCAGAGCCAGAGTCGCCATCTAAGCGTCACTTGACACATCCACACACATGCATCCATTTAAGGTTAGGTTTTATATAACTTCCATTTTCTAATTAGAGATCCTTTGTGTTCATCCCATGCCTTTTTGAATTCCATCATCATTTGTGACTCTGCCACCTCCTTAATAGAAGACTTTCCACATTTGTGCTGTTAAAGCAATGAAGAAGAGGAAGAGGAGGAGACAGCACTCAAAGAACTTGGTATTCGGTAGATGAGAGGCTGGTGCAGGTGCAGCTTATATTTAAACGGGAATCCCGCTGATCTGCTTCCATCTCCGCGGGAACCCCGCAGGAACTGCCTCCGTCCCTGCGGGTTCCGCGGGATTCCCGCAAACCCCATTCCCGTGCAGCTTTCTAGTCTGAACATTGTGTTCACTTCTTATTTTGTAACCCACAGTGAACTGTATTGGTATTAGCGGGCTATAAGTTCTGTATAAAATAAATAAATGTTATTTCAATAAAAATTCAAAATTTAAAAAAAAAATGTCCAGGGCTACAACAGTGGGGGATAAATATGCCCTATAAAGCACTGCTATGATTTTTTAAATCTGTGGATGAATAATAAATCATCAATAATCTCAAAAAATAAATAAATAAAATATCTCGTTACTGGGATTGGTTTTGATTTGATGCAGTGTCTGTTTCCTTAATCAAGTTGTAATGCATATAAAATAGCTTAATCACTGGGAAAATATATCTGTATGACTGTTTGCAGAAAGCAACTATGTTGGTGGGGGGTGGGAGAACACTACAAGAAATTACTCTGACCAAGCCCTTTTGTCAGTGGTAGTGAAGGGTGTTTTAAATGAGAGGTGTGTGCTTTGAGATTGCCCTTATTTGCCTTGCCAACATTTAGAAGATTTCTAGGTATTTGAATTGTGGTGAATCGAGTTTTCACTTTATTTGCTGGAGGTGGACTGTGAATGATAGGTTCAGAGTTAGGTGAATTGAGTTTTCACTTTGTTTGCTGGAGATGGACTGTGAATGATGGGGTCAGATTTAGACACAGGCAATGTCTAGGGCAGTCCTTGACTACTTTCCTGTGAATGTAGAAGCCAGTGGATGAGAGTGCTCTGAACCTTCAGGTCATCCCCAGAGAGGTTGAAAGAGTGGGTGGAAGGGAGTCGATGACAAAGGGTAGGCAGTTCTCCAGCAGTTTTTAGAGGTTCTCCCAGTTCTGTTGCTTCTGCTTCAGAGCCTGACTTACTAAGACTATTTTCCTATTCTGTATCTATAGGAGGGGAAAACTTACTAAATCAAGCCTTTAATGTGTGGTTGCTCCCCCTTTCTCTCTCATCCTCTTAACCTGTACCTGGTAGCCTCCCCATCTCCACTATCCTAGTTTCCTCTGGTCTTCTTCTCCAGACTTCCACCTTCAACCCTATCAGTCTCAACCCATCTCTTCCCTGTGTTAATCATTCCTTCATGCAGTCACCTACCAATCACCCCCACTGTAGCCCTCACCAGGATCTTCCTTTCTCTTCAAACCCTCCTCCAGCCATTCCTTTTCTCATGCTTAACCAGAACCAATCGCCCATCTGTAATCCCCCTGGAAGTTATTCCTTCAGTTCCCCACCCTCCACCCAACCAGTCGGTCACCCCTAGCTGATCTGAGTCAGTTATTACTCCTAGAGGGAATTCTAATTTTGTGCAAACATTTTTTGAACTCTTCACAAAATTTTGCAAAAATTTTTAGTATTGTTTTACATAGTTCCCCCATCATAAAGCCTGAAATCCCTTCCTGCTTTTTCTTTCTGAGGCTTTAGCCTCCTTAGTTCCCCTTCTCACTCCAGCTGCAGTTCTCGCGCCCTCTTAATCCCAATAAGACCCATAATTGTCTGTCCCTGAAGTCTTCTGCATGTAATACTCCAGCCTTTCATTCTTTCACTTCCCAACTGTCATTGTATCTCCTCCTCCATGGTACACACTGAGATTGGATCGCTCACACAGCAGTGGTACACCTTCAGCTTGCTGGCACAAACTCTCAGCTTTGTCCCCCACCCCCACCCCTGCTTAATGCTCATGGCACACTCTCGCACCTTTACTCTGCATCCTAATCCCTGTGGCACACTCACCTTTGCTCTGGCCCCTTCTGATTTTCAGCCATGACAGCAGCTGTGCTTTCTCTCTTCCCTTCCCCTGCTGAGCTCCCGCGGCAAGAAGAGGAGGAAGTGAACAGTTGCATATCTGTTCACTTCCTCCTCCTGTGCCAGCTTAGACCCAACTGTTTATGTGCACTGCAGGCCTGACGTATCTGGTGGTCTTGTGAGACTAATATGAGAATTCAGGCCCTGTGCAGCTCAAACTAAATAGAGCTGTGTAGGTGCAGAAAGAACAGTTTGGTGGCAGTAGAGGTAGGACATTGGGCAGCCAAAATCTGGCCACAGATTACCAACCTTGTATATTTTTCTCTTTCTCCTGTCTACAGAGGTAAAATTCATAATGTTTTAAAGTAGGAGTTTGATTTCCAGTTCTACACAACATACTCTACACTTTCAGTATGAAAGGACAATTATAGAAACATTCCAAAAGTAAGAATAAGAAACCAAAAAGTCTTGATTGTGTAAGTCCTTCTTATCCCTTGACTCAGTATTTGGTGGAAACTTCTTTTGGTCTTTTAAGATAAGTGTCTACAGTAGGATGGTGCAGTTTTTGTCCATTTTCCTTAACAGAATATTGAAAATTATGGTTGCATGGTCTTTATATGCCCATTCATTCTGCCTATCCATACCAATTAAGAAGCTCTACAATCTTTTCCTCTCCCTTTAGAGATCCTCTGTGCTTCTCCCATATTTTCTAGAATTCAGATACAGTCCTTGCCTCCACCATCACCTTTGGAAGGCCATTCCATGCATCTACCATCCTTTCCATAAACAAGTATTTCTATAAATTATTCTTAAGATTATCTCCTTTATCATATGCCCCCTTATTCTAGAGCTTTTTTGTAATTGAAAGAAGTCTATCTCATGTGCATTTATGCCATAGAGGTGTTTAAATATCTATCAGATTTCCCCTTTCCACCCTCTCTTCCAAAGTCTGTCTCCACATGCCTTGTCAAAGTTCTCAAGTTGATAAGGGATCATCTATTGACTTCAGTCTTATATCTTGCCACACATTTTCTATTGGATTTGGGTCCAAATTTTGTATGGTCCAATTTTTTTTTTTAATTATTTTTATTGAAAAGAACTGCACAAACAATGAACAGTTACTGTTTTGTACTATCTACTATAATAAAACGCAGCCTCAACGTTCTGAGGACACTGACGTCACTGAAGTCACTCACACACCGGTTCGTGGTTTCATGGTGGTGAAGCCACCACAACATCTTCATGCCTCGCCCTCGCGTCACACGTGATGACGTCGAGGGCGGAACACGAAAACAAATTAACGCACGTTTCCCTACTCCTCCCCTTCCAACAAATCCCAGCCGCCACCGCCGTGCACATGAATCCGGCCCCTTTCGCCACATAGCCCCGCCCACGGTAGCACACGCTTAACCTCACCAACCTCCCTCCCTCCCTGTCACCTCCCCTCCCCTTACGCGTGTCTCCCTGGTGGTCTAGAGGTACCTGTTCCGTCGGCCCAGGAAAGAAAGAGCCCCCTCTTTCCTTCCGTAGCGGTGACTTCCTTGCTGTATGGTGTGGGAGTCTGGCTCTCAGCATTTGAAAATGGCCGCAGAGAGTTCAAGCTGCCTCGCGAGACTTCAACTCTCGGCGGCTATTTTGAAACGCCGAGAGCCGGACTCCCACACCATGCAGCAAGGAAGCCACCGCTACGGGAGGAAAGAGGGGGCTCTTTCTTTCCTGGGCCGACGGAACAGGTACCGTAAGGGGAGGGGAAGGGAGTCCCGTGCCTGCTAGCGCCCGTTTCATCGGCGCCAGAAACGGGCCATTTTTACTAGTAAACAATAAACACAAATAGTTGATACAAAATAAGATGTGATTTCAGTTTTACTTTTATAGATCGAACTCACCTTTCCCCGACCCACTCCCCTCTATACAGTGCTTTACTACAGCAAAAATAAAACCAAAAATGTATTTAGTCTGGTTCAGTGGGATTCCGTACACTAGAACACACAAAATACAGTAAAAGTAAGTCTCAGAATTTAGCACCATGTGATAACAGAATATCATGGCCTTACATTAAGTATCCAACTACGGACCCTATGTGGCATGGCAATCCAGACTGACTCCCAGATTACTTGATATTGTTTTTAATCATGCAAGGTTATTACGCCCCACCTTAAATCGCTCCATAACCATTGTAGTGTATAGTAGATTGTCTTAAATAGACCAGTTTGACTGCTCTATTTAAAACAATTCACTTCTTGCTCTAATTCAGTGCTGTTGCTTTTGCTTTGTGCCACCTTCAGTGGGCCTTACTATTCTGCTGAATACATCTGTTCCAGGACCTTGAGAAGTGTTTTCCCTTACTAAAGCCGCTACAAGCCCAAAGGGGCATCTTCTCAAGGGGATTCCACTGGATCTGCCCAGTTGGCTAGCAGTGACCATTGATGACGAGTCTCCAGGGATGTGGAGCTCACTGCCTAGGGAGGGTTGCATAAGGCTGGTGCTCAGACAGAGCAAAATGGCTCATCAATCGTTTGGAGGCAAGAGCTATCCTTTTGGTGTGTCAGGAGTTTCTCACCCTAGTTCAGGGGCAGGTGATCTCTTTATTGTCAGACCTATGGCTGTGGTATATAACAAGCAGGGAGGGTCCCAAAGTGCGGCAGTGGCCCTGGAAGCTGCCTAGCTTTACAGCTGGGCTGAGATTCATCTAACTGCCCTTTTGGTGGTCCACATAGCAGGATTGGAAAATGTCCAGGTAGTCTTTTTGAACAGACAGGCACTGGATCCAGGGGAGTGGAAGCTGGCTCCCTCAGTCTTACAGTTGTTGGCAGATGGCTGGGTTCCCCCATGGTTCAACCTGATAGCAATGCATCAGAACTCCAAATGTTCACAATTCTTCGGCCACAGGAAGGCGTATAGATCAGAGGGAATTGATGTGCTGGTGCAATATGTCTGCAGCCAGGTGTGTGTCTTAACTGTAAAATAGCGATCTAGGTGATCTCCAAGAGTATTCTTTAAGGGTGCTATCACATGGCTGGCTAAGCTGCCAGTTGTCAAATGCCATTTAAACTGATATTGTGTTGGGACTACTAGATGTAGTGAAGGCTTAGTATTCTCCAACAGTTATTTTATAGCCCTGTTAAATGGTTTCAACATCATAACTTCCTTCTGTAAGGAGTCATCAATTGTACACAATTTGGTTAGGAACTGCTTATTTTGCATTTGGTTCAGTGGGAATTGCATGCAGCTCCTCCATATTCTCTGCCACAGATTTCAGTGTCAATAGAACACTGTTCCACCAAGTTGACACACTTGAACAGTTGATTTTTTGTTTGCATAGTGAGTGTAACCACCTCCTTGCACAGTGTTATAAACTTGCTTACCTCACTGGGAAGGTCATTCGGATTAATGGTCTGGAGTCCATGAGAGATTGAGATTATGAGCTGCACAACCTACCTAGGCCTCATCTCAAAATGCATTCATATTAGCATACACAATAACACCTTCCCAACAGTCAGGTATAATAAATCTGTGCAGGAAAACATTTTTAATATATTTATTTTTGTGACCATCAACTTCAGGGTTATATTGCCAATTCAACATCGACTTTCTTCTTGCCATCCTTCTATACAGGATATGTTTGTGGAGCAAGCTTGAAAAAGTTGAACAGTTGAAGAGGACGGGTACAAATCAAAGTAGGGTATACACAAAAAGTAGCACATATGAGTTTGTCTTGTTGGGCAGACTGGATGGACCGTGCAGGTCTTTTTCTGCTGTCATCTACTATGCTACTATGTTCTCCAGTTTTAGAAAGAGAGCTGTGTAGGCCTCATAGTGATTTTCCTTAGCAGGTTCCTTAATTCACAGCATCAGAAGGAAATTCAACAACCTCACTAAAAGTTAAGTGGGTAAATCAATATCCGTCAAAAACAAAAGAAAAAGTCTCAGAATATTATGGAGTACTCACATGTACTTCCCCCACTTCAGTCACAGGCATAACAAACCTTTGTTATGACTTAAACAAAGTGCAGTTCAAATCCAAAGAGATTGTGAATAAACTTAAATAATCCAGCGTACATAAGGCTAAAAAAAACCAACATTTTTAGAAATTCACAGAAGAATGGTGATGCTTCTTGGGCAGGGATTTCCAATGAGTACCAAAGAGTTTGTTCATTGTTCAGATTGCCAGCATGGTCCAAACGGCCCACAAGGACCTTGTTTTACAGGAAAACCCCACTGCTTCAGGGCAAAAAAAGGACCTTTCATATAGCTGTGCTTATAGCATCAAATATCCTGAGTCTTTTTCCTTCGTTTAATGGATAGTGATTTACCTGCTTAAATTTTAGTGAGGAAGTTGAATTTTATTTGTAACTAGTAAAAAAAGGCCCGTTTCTGAGACCAATGAAACGGGCGCTAGTAAAGTATTTGTTTTCTGCAATTAATGTTTTGAAAGGGATATTTAGGATAATTGTGTGTGTGTGTGTGTGTGTGTGTGAGAGGGTGGGGCGGACTGGGAGGTTGGTTGCTAGTGTCTGTGTTTTTGTGTTGTTGTGTGTTTCTCTCCAAGGGTGGGGAGGTGATCTGAGAGGGTGTGGCAGGGGGCTTGGAGGGTGGGTCAGGGGTTTTTTTTTTTGGGAGGGGGGGGTTTGGCCATGTTGCTTGCTTGTATTACTGTGGTGTGGGTTTTTTTTGTTGGGGTTGTGGGATGTCTCGTGCTGGCAAAGTGGGATGAGGGTGGTTATTGTTTCTGGGATGATATATATATATATATAATAGAGAGAGAGAGAGGAGGGGTTGTGTGTGTTAGTGAAAGGTCATGTGTGTCACAGAGCTATATTGTGTGTGGAGAGAGTGTGTCTGTGTGTGTGTAAGTGAGAGAGGGTGGGGTGTTCAGGTTCCCCCTCCCTCCCTCTCTCTTTCTCCTAGTTTTGGGGTCTCTTTCCCTCCCAGTTTCAGGGTCCCCCTCCCCTCCCTCCCTCCCTCTGTCCTAGTTCTAGGGTCGTCGTCCCTCCCTTCCTCCCTCCCTTCCATTTCCCAGCCGCACTCCCTCCAAATGTGTAAAATCATTTTCACACTTACCACGTCGAAAACAGCGTTAAAGGCGTGCAGCCTCGGCCCTTCTCCCTGTGTTAGCTCTGGTCCCGCCCTCATTGCGGAAACAGGAAATGAGGGCGGGACCAAAGCTAACAGAAAGAGAAGGGCCGAGCCTGCATGCCTGGGGGCGGCGACCTGGGGCTGCGTGGCAGGGGCGGGGCTTCATGCTGTCGTTCGACCTGGGGGGCGGTGCGTTGCGGCGAGGGTGGCAGGGGCGTGACCTCGTGCTGCTGTCGTTCGACCTGGGGGGCATGGCGTTGCGGCGAGGGCGGCAAGGGCGTGGCCTCGTGCTGTTGATGTACCCGGAACTACGTGGCGTTGGTCTAGTAGTTGGAGCCAGAGAGCAGGAATGCCTCGGCCATGCAGTCAGCTTCAGAACATTGGAGGTAGGTTTTATTTTATAGGATATTGTCCCTCGCTCCTCATTTTTTCTGACAGTTACTGTAGGAGTGGCCTGATTGAGACAGTGTCCTGGTGAAGCCAAACTGTTTCCACTTTATGGGTCTGAGAATGCCCTAAAAGGATATTCATACACACTGAAATTTTCTTACTGCCTTCCACCTAATCTGTACTTTTTGAATAATTTTACCCTAGAGTTTAGATTTAGACAAGTGAAAATATCTTGATTTCTTATCATTAACTTTTCAAATATGTCTATACTTTTTCTTTCATGTTGGAAATGTAGACTATGATGTATAGATGAGTGAAACAAACTCCTATTTTGATGTATTTTGGTTTGTATTTTTTTAGACTTCAGAGTGTGAAAAATATACACGGTTGTGAAGATTTTTATAAGGCACTGTAGCCAAGTTGAGGAGAATCCGGCTTCCACCTGCTTTAAGCGCTATATGCATTTAGCAGTTCAAAGGGTCTTCATTGTGGCACTCTGGCTACTCTTACAAATATCCAGGCCTGCCTTTAGGCACCAAAACTTTGAATCAAGATCTCGGGGCCAGCTTAACCATTGGGCAAACTTGGGCAGTCTCCTAGAGCAGCAGCTTCTAGCTTTCAGGGCCGCAGAGAGGCTGAACCGGGGCAGGGCTGCCTCCCCCCCCCCCTCCCCACGATCGTTGCTTCTGCTGCCCCACCATACAGTCGTCTGCTTCGGGCCCCCCACCCACAATCATTGCCACTGTCGCAATTCAAATACCTTGGCTAGTGGAGATCCCGATGCCCTGCCAGCAGAAGAGCAGCACTGGAGGAAGACCTGCAGTGTCTGCTCCTCTGGGTCCTCCCTAGCCTCCAAGGGGGGCTCGGCACCGGATTTTTCTCTCTGCTGCTCCTGTGGGGAAGCGGGTCAGGAGCAGGAGAGAGAGAGAGAACCCTGCACTGCCCCCCCCCCCCTTGATGGCCCTACTAGCTGGCAGCAAAGAACAGCTGTAATCAAATCTTTCGGGAAGTATAAACTCTCTAAAATCACAGGTCAGGAATCTTGGGCTACTGTTAGTCATCACTTACTCTGATCCTGCAAATTAAAGCTACCTTTAAAAATTGTTTCTCCTATGGCAGCTACAAAATCTCTCTCCATATATTGAAAAGACAAACCTGACCATAGTGGTTCAGGCCATAATAAATGTCACGACTTAACTACGGTATAATGCCTTGTACACTGGTCAAACCAACACCAGCTCCAACTAATTCAGAATGATGCAGCATGACTGACAGATCACACCCTTCCTGCAAAAACTACACTGGCTACCAGTACCTTACAGGGCTAAATTTAAAACTATTTGATTTTCAAAGTCCTCAGACAAAATGGGCCAAAGTATGTAAAGGGGGAAATGGGACTTGATATACCGCCTTTCTGAGGTTTTTGCAACTACATTCAAAGCGGTTTACATATATTCAGGTACTTATTTTTTTGTACCGGGGGCAACGGAGGGTTAAGTGGCTTGCCCAGAGTCACAAGGAGCTGCAGTGGGAATCGAACTCAGTTCCCCAGGATCAAAGTCCACTGCACTAACCACTAGGCTACTGCTCCACTGTTTAGCCCTCTAAACACCTTTGAGGAGCATCACTCTCTGTACCCTCATCAAAAGAAATTGATAGCCAGCGAGCGTTCTCAGGAGTAGCCCCCACATTTTGGAACTTACTCCCAGAAGGGCTACATCTAACTTAAGACTACCTCTACTTCAGAAAGCAGGTGAAAGCCTGGCTCTTCTCCCAAGCTTTTAATACATTGTGTTGACTGACTATCCACTTACTCTGCACCTGGACTAGCTTGCTGCACACTCTGTAACTTAGACCATTCCTTATGTCTTTATTAACTGTACATATAACTTGCCTTGAATTTAGTCACTCATCTATATATCCCAGTTGACTTTGTATTACCCATCTTGTCCCCATCTGTGTATCTGCACTTGGCTCCCTCATCTACATAGTAAGATATTTCATTGTATTTTAGCATTACCTATGTTGTTCAAATGTTCTAATGTGTGCTTAGTAGGTGTTTTCATTTGTATTGTACTGATGCTTATGATATTTCTGTTATATGATTGTTCAACAGTGCTGTTAAATGTGTGTATTTGTTATTGTTTTATGTTAGCCCTATAACTAGGTTTCAATTTGCCGTTTCCAAATTTCTTATCGATTTTATTTACGCTTATGTTTAGTCACTTTTTTATACTGTTAACAAAATTGTAAGCTTTTTTAATGATAAACTGTACCTGCTCTACACCGTCTTGGGTGAATCTCTTCATAAAGGTAGTGTACAGCAGACAGTTTAAGGAGTGCAGTGGCCTGAGAACCAGGGGAACTGGGTTCAATTCCACTGCAGTTCCTTGTGATTCTGGGCAAGTTGCTAAACCCTTCATTGCCCCAGGTAAAAAAAAAAGGGTACCTGTACATATGTTTCAATGGTTTTTTTTATTAAATGAAATAAGAAAAACCACTGCAAAATGTTTCAATGGTTTTTTTTATTAAATGAAAGAAGAAAAACACCTGCAGAATGGTGTAGGCCTCCCACTTGTTTGATTGGAACCCTGAAAAATCACCATATTCTGTGATACTTTCCAACAAATTTAGAAGATATTGGCGAGGATGTGTTGAATGCACAAATAAGTCATTGGCAAATGCCGAAATTTTAAACTCCTGGTTCCCAGTTCTTACCCCTTGTATCTCAGAGTTACACAGAATTTCTCTAATCAGGGGATCTAAAACAGAAACAAATGGAGGGGACAGAGGGCAGCCCTGCCTCGTGCTTTGCTACTACTACTGCTACTTAACATTTCTAAAGCTGAGCAGTAACGATTCCATTTACCTGCATGGAAGCTACCGGATCTTTATATATAAAAAATTGATTGCATCTCCGAAGTAGCCTGTAACACCATATCATTTGTAGGCAGGCAGCAGTCATGAGAGTAATCCAGGTATAGGCAAGGTCAGGAGGCAGGCAGGCAGCAGACACGAGAGTAATCCAGGTACAGGCAAGGTCAGGAGGCAGGCAGCAGACACGAGAGTAATCCAGGTACAGGCTAAGTCAGCAACGAAGAACAAAGTAGAGGAGAAGCACACTACTGAGCAAGGGGAAGGAGGAACCGGAAGACCAATAGGAGAGAAGCAAGGGAAGCCACGCAGGGGAAGAGCAGACCCAGGTGGGTGGAAGCAAAGCAATCAAGGAGCCTGGAAGCCAGGCAGAGAGAGAGCAGAACCAGGTGCATGGAAGCAAAGCAATCAAGGAGCCTGCAGCCAGAGAAGAACTACACACACATGGCTCAGGGCTGTGCCAGTCAAGTGTGCGTGTTGACGGGACCCTGCGCGGCCCGAGGACTCCGCTTGCATTGAGGTAGTGGACATGACACTGTGTGATCTTTCATTGTTTCAAAGTGATGTGTCACAGTGACGGTGTCTCAGGTTGAACACTTTATATTTACTAAGAATCTACAAATTTGGTTATTACTTTCAGCAGAATGAGTTGGCTCATATTTATAGGAGGTGGCAACATGTGTTTGGCCAGCTATGGGCAACTCTAGCATCTGGAGTAGTGGCCAATTGAAAAGATAGTTGTTCATGGTCAAAGTGATTGCCAGCATCACTGGCCAGCTCTGTGCCACCTCCTAGCACTATGAGCCAACTCATTCTGCTGAAAGCAATAACCAAATTTGTAGATTCTCAGTAAATATAAAGTGTTCAACCTGAGACACTGTCACTGTGACACATTACGTTGAAACAATGAAGGACTACACAGCTCCAAAACTATGATTGCTGTTTGCTGAGCAGCATAAAACTTAATTGCAAAATGTGCTCCAAATGAGCCTTGATAAAATGCTATTGTGTTCGGAGTAGTCAATGCATTGGTGTCAGCAGTTACTAAGACATCTAGACAAATGAGCAACTGGATACTCCTGCAAGGATGTGTGGTGTTGCCACTGCTATTCAGTGTAATCATTGATTGGGTCTTGAAGCAAAGTTTTGCAGGGCATGTGGGCATAGAATGTGGTACAGACAGCATGACATTTACCAATGCAAGATACGCAGATGATAGTGAAGAATCAGCATCTAAGGCTCAAGGGCTACTAGATAGAACCCCTCAAAAGAGGAGGAAAACTGGAGGGGGGGGGGGGGGGGGGTACAGATCGGTGCAAAGAAAATCCAGCTCAGGGCATCAACTTTGAAAGTGGGCCCACTTGTCCTGTGATGAGCTAGTAGACCATGTAAAGGAATGTAAGTGTTTAGGATCAGTGATCTCAGTGTTGAGTTACTGCAACTGCTGATATTGCAGCCAGAATTGGTGGCATCCAAGCAGCCTTCATTAATCTAAAATGGTGCATGTGAAAGAAGCACACTGAAGACCAAGATGCCGCAGTCACTCTAGTCCTTCTCTTTATATCAGAAACATGGACATTGCTAGCTGAGGACTTGTGTAGGCTGGAAGTGTTCTAGATAAAATGCTTGTGCATGATTCTCAGCAGCGCACTGCTCATAACATAAGAACATAAGTGTTGCCACACTGGAACAGACCAAAAGTCCAAGCCCAGTATCCTGTTTCCAACAGTGGCCGTACCAGGCATGATCCCAAAAAAGTAAAACAGATTTTATTTATTGTGCTTATCCTAGAAATAAGCAGTAGATTTTCCTATGTCCATCTTAATAATGTCTAATGGACTTTTCTTTTAGGAAATTATCCAGACCTTTTGTTTTTTTAAATCCTTGCTAAGCTAACTGCTGTTACCACATTCTCTGGTAATTAATTCTAGAGTTAATTACGATGAGAAGAAATTTTTTCTCCGGTTTGTTTTAAATTTACTACTTAGCTTCATTACATGCCCCTTAGTCATAGTATTTTTGAAAAGAATAAACAAGTGACTTACGTTTACTCATTCCACTCCACTCAGTATTCTATAGAACCCTCATATCCTCCCCTAAGATGTCTCTCTTCTCCAAGCTGAAGAGCCCTAGTCGCTTTAGCCTTTCCTCTTAGGGAAGTCATCCCATTCTCTATCATTTTTGTCACCATTCTCTGTACCATTTCTAATTCTGTTATATATTTTTTGAGATGTGGTGACCAGCATCGCACACAGTATTCGAGGTGCGATCACACCATGGAGTGATACAAAGTGATAACATTCTCATTTTTGTTTTCCATTCCTTTCCTAATAATACCTAACATTCTGTTTTCTTTCTTAGCCACCATCGCACACTGAGCAGAGGGTTTCAGGTATCATCAACGAGGACACCTAGATCTTTTTCCTTGGCAGTGACTCCTAATATGGAACCTTGCATCACATAGTTATAGTTTTGAGTTCCTCTTTCCCGTATGCATCACGTTGCACTTGCTCACATTAAACGTCATCTGCCATTTGGATGCCCAGTCTCGTAAGGTCCTCTTGCAAATTTTCACGGTCCTGTTGTGATTTAACAACTTTGAATAACTACCAGTCATTGCTTGACTGGTGTAATGAAACAACTACAGTTAAAGAAAAGACAATCACACCTGCTGGGTTGGCCATGTCTGCAGAATGGAGGCATCTTGACTAAAGTTACTCCAACAGTGTTGACTACCTGGCGGGAAGGTTGTTAAAATAGTAACATAGTAAGTGACGGCAGATAAAGACCTGAATGGTCCATCTAGTCTGCCCAAGCATAAAAGACACAATTTACTTCCCCGCCCCCCTTTCAGCAGTTCTCTCTCCCAACGCCTCAAAACGCTCTTCCCTTGAAGAGGTTGACAGGCTACCAATCCATAGCAGTGCAGAGCCGTGCAGGGAGACCACAGGAGGAGTAGAGGGAGGGACCTGGCCACCTGAGTTTGACACCCCCCGCCCCCAAGGCTTAGGGAGACCCCCGCAGGCCTCAGCCTCCAGACACTGCAAGAGACACAGAATAAAGTTACTCCCTACCCCGAACAAAATAACGTTTATATGTTTAATTTAAAAAGACAGCAGAAAAACAAAAAAGAGAAGACAGACTGAAAGGCTCACCACCTTCCACCTGCTGGAGACTGAGAATACAGAGTCTAGTTCCAGTTAGTCAGGGCTCTTATTGGCTCCCTCTAGTCAGAGTTTTCAGTCTCCACCTGCTGGAAGGCGTGTAAATGCTCCAAAAAAACCTAGCATAGACATATTGAGGCTGAAGCAAAATGACTCCACCTCTACATGGATTATTTTACTGCAGCTGCTCAGGACAGACTGAATTGGAAGAGACTCGCTACGGATTTCCTTGCCATGTCTTCCACAGCACTTGTGGGACTTCCCTACTGAGGCAAGAGCATTGACTAGACTTGAGAATAAATGCAGGAATGGAGGCTGCTATTTGGCTAGCCAACTTGCCATATTGTTCCTGACATCTCTGCTAAAACAACACCAGTAGGTTACCAGTCCAACACCGCATTCTCTATAAAGTAGCAACATTCAAGGCCTTCAGCGTAGGCTCTCCTGATTATCTCTCCTATCTTACGATTCCCTATTTACCAGCTAGAGTTCTTCATTCCGTAAATGATTATCATCTAGTTCTCCCGAGCCCTAAGTTTGCACATCTAGAATCAACTTGACATAGTGCATCTTTCTTTCTTTTGCCTCACGTTTGGAACAATCTCCCTCTTCGTAGTAATCTCTTTTAAGAACTTTAAATCTGACTTTAAGTTGTAGTGCTATAGAAATTAGTAGTAGTAGATTGGGCAGGCTGGTCAGCGTTGAGTTGGTATGGGCAGACTGGATGGATCTTATGGTCCTTAACTGTAGTCATCTTCTGTATCTAAGATACTGCCTGTTTCTACTGCTGTGATGTAGTCTGCCTCCCTTTATTGTTCTCTCCAGGGTGGACACTATTCTTTTGTAATTAATGGCTGATTAACCTTAATTTGTGCTGTATAGGGAGGGAGGCTGTTCCTCCTGGTTGACTCCTTGGTAGGTGATAATACAGAATATGAAGATAGATGAGGACTGATATCTGCTTTCACATATCACTAAGGATCTTCTGTGCTTTTTCCAGACCCACTTCAGTTATAATTTCCCTGCATCCACCTCTCTTTAATGCTGGGTTTGCTGCTTTATAATATCTGTGAATTTATATCTCATACTCTGCCCCAACCTTTAGTTTACAGCCTCTTTTCTAGTGAACACTGCTTGCCCTTTGTACGCTCAGGTTGGGCTTTGAAATATCTGAGCCTGCATGGTTAGACCCCGAAGTATAGAAGCCCAGCCTGTATGATGTGGACCTCCTAGTACAGGAGACAGTGGCATATCTCTCCCCCCTCCACCCCTTAAGCACAGTGCAGCACTGCTACTGATGTAAAACAAGTAGCTTATACAGCTGGGCTCATGCCCATAGGCACTTGCCCACTTTGCCTCTTACTAAGTTCTCCCAACTGGACTCAATACCTTGGATCAAGGCTCAAGGTTTCCCTGCCTTCATTGGGTGTTGTCATGCCAGTTTGGTGATTCGCATTTCTGGAACAAGCTGGATAAATGCTGAGATGGCAACAGTGGCAGGTTCATGAGTGTCAGGTTGTTTGTTTCGGTCTCCTTCTGAGCTCCTTTGTCTTTTTCACGGTTCCCATGAAAACGAGGTATTTTTATCTCCTGCAAAAATCTTGAAAGCCTTGTATCAGAGTCTCTTAATTCTGCAGGGGAATGCACGCACAGTGTGGATGCTCGCTGGGGTGCCCCTGGCTTGCCTGTTTAGCCCTGCTGGTCGAAACAGGACTCGACTCCCGATTCCTGGCCTGCGTGGGTTGCTAATTAATTTCTGCCTACTACTTTGCATTCATTACAGTTATAATCGAGAGTCCGGAGACCTCTGGCAGATTACAGCAGTAAATGAAGAACAGCAGTGTGGTTTCTGTGTTGTAGACATTGAGGACTGGATGTTTTCATCTTTGAAGTATCTATTCTTTAACTGAAGTCATCCTAAACAGGTGGTTGCCTGACAGAAAAACACATCTTGACCTTCATGGTCATATTTACCTTTGTAGTAAGCAAATGTCTTGAAAGGAAATTGAGGGGTGTGTGTGTATGTATATTGAGCCTGCCCATGGGTGGGAATAATGTGGGATATAAATGCTATATATATATATTTTTTTTTTGACCACTATGCTAGAAGCTATTGGCCAGGTGACCTGGATTGGCCACTGTTGAAAACAGGATACTGGACTGAGTGTACCTTAGATCTGTCCCAGTATTGCAATGCTTATGTTCTTATAGCCTTCAGAACCTGGTCAAGTGTAGCTAGGGAGGTGAGAGC
Source organism: Microcaecilia unicolor (assembly GCF_901765095.1). Lineage (NCBI taxonomy): Eukaryota > Metazoa > Chordata > Amphibia > Gymnophiona > Siphonopidae > Microcaecilia > Microcaecilia unicolor. The sequence goes on along the minus strand of NC_044041.1, from coordinate 116,108,478 downwards.
TTATGGCTCTGAAATGGCTATCCAGTTACAGGTGAATTCAGTGTATTAGGAGCAAAAAGAGATATTAAAAAGAAATGTACTCTACCTTTGAGGTTTGATTGTGGCAAACAGTGACAGTATTGGAGCCTTATAGTGGGACAGTATTAGATTTGGGTGATAGGTAAGGGTGACTGTTGTAGCTGTAGCTAATCTCCATCTCTAGGAGCAAGAGCCACAAAAAACCCACACACCCTTTTGCATAACACTCAGCACTGGCAGCTGTTTAAAGACTTCCTAAATACATCCTGAATACTTGATAGAAACTGCAAGAGATTCACCATCTATGTGCTGGGATTCCTGTGTCTGAATTATTTCCCCTCTTCGCAGACTCAGCATTGCAGAGACTCAAAGTGCCTGCCCTGACAGCCTCTCCCCCAAACAAGACACCTGTGTCATGCAGGGCAACTGGCTTATGGAGAGCCTGCAGGGGGCAGAACTAACGGGGATCAGGGTGTCCTTTTGTTGTAGTCAAGTCCCAGAGAAAATAGAGATTTTGTTTTGTCATTGTTAGAATCTTGTGTTTTTACCAGATTTCCTTGTGCAGAGCTCACATGCACACACCTACGCTGCCTCTCAAGCAGTCTCTGACTCTGGCATATGGGCTCACACATTCTTCCTTTCTCGCATTCAGATGCTGTGAATTTCCCATGTTAAGGAGGCTGGTGGAAGTCCACCTTAGGCTTGATTTCTGGAGAGGAGAGGGTAGGCTCATTGCTGTGGTTTAGAATCCAGTTAATCAGAGTTTAAGGTTAAGGTAGGAACTATATTTAGGGTTTCTGATTTCAAGTTTTAGCTGATAAACACCTAATGCGCAAACTAAATAGATGCTTATTGGATAAACATCATAAAAATTCCACTTCCCTTAATACTCTCTCACACCCTCCTCTCCTTATTTGCCTTGGATTCTCCATTCTTGTGTTTCTGTGCTGACAACTCCTCAACTGCTCAAGTAATATTGAGATTGGGGGGGGGGGGGGGGGCGGGGGGTTGGATTGAGATGTAATGTCAGGAAGTACTTTCTCACAGTGGGTGGTGGATGCCTGAAATGTTATGCTATATTGTATTTTTATAACCCGCTTTATCCTCAGAAGGGTTCAGAGTGAGGTAACAGGCTGATCGATAATACTAAATCGGGAATAATACATAAAATATGAAAACCATAAAATCCCAAAAATATTTATCAAACAAATAATCTTCAAACGTTTACAAAATGAAAGATGAGAAGTGCAGGCACAGACTTGCTCTGTTCAATCTGAGTACTGTGAAGGAGTCTGATTGGGAGCGCTCATGAGACTGAGAAGAGGACCCTCATTACTTTTCTGAGGGGGAGTCTTATGGGGTCCCTTCTGATCTCTCCCCACCTCAAGAGATGTAATTGTCCACCTGAGGGTCTCTTTCTCAGGTTTTATCTAGATTGTAAGCTCTTTGAGCAGGGACTGTCTTTCTGTGTATGGTGTACAGCGCTGCGTATGCCTTGTAGCAGTATAGAAATGATAAGTAGTAGTAGTAGTAGTTTTGTGAAGGAGATGGCTTCAGCCATCTCCTTCACAATGCCTGAACCCTGCAACACAACAAATCTAATACTCGAAATGGACATAACATAACTCTTCCTCCTTTCCGATTCCATAATGTGTCTGTCACACATGATCTCCACCATGATATCACTATGTATTTGTCATACCGGAACTGGCGATCACCAGCATGGTGCTATGTAAGCCACATTGAGCCTGCAAATAGGTGGGAAAATGTGGGATACAAATGCAACAAATAAATATTAACTCGTATTTCTTACAGTAAAGAATTCCATATTTCTATTGATTGATTAGAGGGGAAAGAAATGATCAGCATGAGGACGAATAGAACCAGAACTTGACAATCACAAAGATGAAGATAAACCTTCTGAAGAACATCCATTTAAAGTTTTAAATATCAAACAGCGGATCTTAAACAAAACACGAGCCTTTAAAGGCAACCAATGAAGTTGCACCATTAATGGTGATACGTGATCATAATTTTTTTGTCTTCCAGAAGCTGTATTTTGCATTAATTGAATTTTTTGAAATAGCTGAATACAGAGAGTTACAATAATCCAGCTGCAAAACAATCAGCTACTGGTAAACCACAGAAAAATGATGATTGGCAGTACTTTTCTTTATTGAATATTTATTATTTACCGCCTTTTTGATGCCGTTCCTTTCCTTAATTTTGTTGTAATTTTATGTAAACGCTATGTTCTGATAGGTCAGTAATGGCGATACATCAGGTGCTTATTAGATATAAACATTAACAAATCAAACGAAGTTGCTTAAGTTTGAAAAAAGTCTTTTTGATTAAATTATTAATCTAAGAGTCCAATAGTGTCCCCAGGACTCTAGAAACCTTGTCCACTATCAAAGGAACCAAGTACAATCTGGAATCACTTCAGCATTCAAAATCATCCTTCCCCCCTCACCCCCCGGCGGGAGGTGGTGGACACGAGAACAGTAACAAAGTTCAAGAATGCGTGGGATAAAAACAAGAATTCATATATGGAAAAAGAATAGAATCAAAACAAAACTATAGTGGTGCTTCGATGGCAGCTCAGTTGGGAAATCAGGCCAGTGCCAGGCTAGCATTGATGGTCTGTGTCCCAATTATGCCTGGACAGCTCTGGATGGGTTGGAGTGGGCTTCAACAGTAACTCCAGTAGTTAGGAAATAAAGCCAGTGCCAGACAGTCTGTGCCCTGAAAATGGCAAGGACAGATCAAGATCAGGCATGCATATGTTATCATATCGCATGCTATGAGTTTAGCAGTCATCTACTATATTACTATGGTGCTATATATAACATGTATTTGATTCCAACAGAAAAGGTGCCTAGTAATAGTACCTGTGATGTGAAAATGCCAGTAAGCACAGACTTTCAAAAGACCCTTAGCTGGAAATGTGCCTTTTTTTTTTTTTTTATACATTTTATAAACTCCTAAGAATGCAGTCACTGAATGTATTTACCCAGCAGTATCTGGAAGAGTCTCTAGCTGGCACAGTGCCTGCTCACCATGGTAGAATGGGTGGGAATGGCAGTAGAATGGCATACACCCCTTGATAACAGTGAAGCTGCAGCTAAGAGCAGGAACACAAGACTCCTGCAGCTAGCAAGCAGTTACTGTTACTCCCTCACGTGGTGTGGTGTTGCAACATCCTCTGTCTCCCTACCTTTGCTGTCCTCTTTTTTTTTTTTTTTCTCTCTCTTTTCTTTGTTCTTTCTCCTTCCTTTTGCCTGTGTCCCCTACTGTTCTGATTTTTTTTTCTCTCGTCCCCTTTCTCCATTCCTTTCACTGTCTCTCCTTCCCCATCTCTTTTCTTGCCTCTTCCACTTTTTCTTTCACCTGCACTTCCTGCAGAGTCAGGTCTGACCTTCCTCTCTGAAGCTGCCATGTTCTGGCTTGTTCACTCAGAAGGTTCAGAAAATATGCCGGGAGCAGCTGTGTAGGTCCAGCTCAGTCTGTCGCCTGGGGCTTCCCAGCAGGCAAGGCCTCGCCTATGCTCTCACCATGCTCTACAGGTTTTATAACCATTCAGGGCAAGGGACTGGTCCAGGATAAATAAAGCATTCAGCAGAATCCTAACCTCACTAATCGCATGTCCAGAGCACATATTTAACCCCCAGATTCTATATAGTGTGCCTAGAGATCAACGCCAAAATTGGTGCGAATTCTATAACAATGCATGTAATTTAACAAGCTAATACGCTGATAGCAGCATTTAAGCAATAATGAGTACTAACATAGTAAATGACGGCAGATAAAGACCTGTACGGTCCATCCAGGCTGCCCAACAAGATAAACTCATTTTACATGGTATGTGATACTTTATATGTATATCCGAGTTTCATTTGTCCTTGCCTTTCTCAGGGCACAGACCGTAGAAGTCTGCCCAGTACTAAGTTCTTGTACTAAGTTCTGAAGCTAACATCGAAGCCCCTTAAAATTTACACTCCAGCCCATCCCTGTCTATTCAGTCACGATCAGGGCGTAGACCATAGAAGTCTGCCTAGCTCCCGTTTTGTTTCCCAATTACCAGCGTCACCACCCAATCTCCGCTAAGTTTCCACAGAACCATTCCTACTAAACAGGATTCCTTGGTGTTTATCCCACGCATGTTTGAATTCCGTTACCATTTTCATCTTCACCACCTCCCGTGGGAGGGCATTCCACATATCCACCACCCTCTCCATGAAAAAATACTTTCTGACAGTCCTGAGTCTGCCCCCTTCAACCTCAATTCATGTCCTCTAGTTCTACCGCCTTCCCGTCTCCGGAAAAGGTTCATTTTCAGATTAATACCTTTCAAATATTTGAACATCTGTATCATATCACCACTGTTTCTCCTTTCCTCCAAGGTATACATGTTCAGGTCAGCAAGTCTCTCCTCGTATGGTTTGCATGGTTTGCAATACAAATCCCATACCATTTTTGTAGCTTTTCTTTGCACCGCTTCAATTCTTTTAACATTTTTAGCAAGATACGGCCTCCAAAACTGAACACAATACTCCAAGTGGGGCCTCACCAATGACTTGTAGAGGGGCATCAACACCTCCTTTCTTCTGCTGGTTATGCCCTCTCTACGCAGCCTAGCATCCTTCTGGCCACGGCCGTCGCCTTGTCACATTGTTTCTTCACCTTCAAATCCTCCGACACCAACACCTCAAGGTCTCTCTCCTGAGTCAAGCTTACTAATCTCTCCCCTCCTATCCGGTTTCTCTCTTTTGGGTTTCCGCACCCCAAGTGCATCACTCTACACTTCTTGGCATTAAGTTTTAACTGCTAGACCCTTGACCTTTCTTCTAACGTTTGGAGATCCCTTCTCATCGTTTCTACTCCCTCCAAGGTATCCACTCTATTGGCTATTTTCGTGTCATCAGCAAAAAGGCACACCTTTCCTTCCAACCCTTCAGCAATATCTCCCACAAATATATTAAACAGAATAGGTCCCAGCACCGACCCCTGAGGAACTCCACTGCTCACCTTCCTTTCCTCCAAGCGGATTCCATTTACTACCACCTTCTGGCCACATGTCAGTCAACCAATTTCTTATCCAGTTCACCATTTTCGATCCTAAGTTCAACCCTTTCAGCTTATTCATGAGTCTTCTGTGGGGGACCGTATCAAAGGCTTTACTGAAGTCCAGGTAGATTACATCTAGCGCACGTCCCTCATCCAGTTCTTTGGTCACCCAGTCAAAAAAGTCAATAAGATTCGTTTGGCAGGATTTTCCTTTGGTAAAGCCATGTTGCCTTGGGTCCTGTAACCCGTCGGCTTCTAGAAAGTTAACTATCCTTTCTTTCAGCAGCGACTCCATTACTTTTCCTACCACCAACGTGAGACTTACAGGTCTGTAGTTTCCCACTTCTTCCCTGTCTCCACTTTTGTGAAGAGGGACCACATCCACTCGTCTCCAATCTCGCAGAACCTCTCCCGTCTCTAAAGAGCTATTAAATCTTTAAGAGGTCCCGCCAGGACCTCTCTGAGCTCCTTCAGTATCCTGGGATGTATCCCATCTGGCCTCATAGCTTTGTTCACCTTCAGATTCTCCAGCTGTTTATAAACTCTTTCTTCCGTAAATGGCGCGGTATCCACTCCATTCCCAGATGTTCCCTCAGCAGCCAACCGCAGTCCTTCTCCAGGATTTTCCTCCGTGAACACTGAAGAGAAATAATTGTTTAGCACGTTCGCTTTATCTTCATCACTCTCCACATAGCCATTCTCATTATCTTTCAGTCTCGCAAGAATCGGTGTTCACGGAGGAAAATCCTGGAGAAGGGCCGCGGTTGGCTGCTGAGTGAACGTCTGGGAATGGAGTGGATACTGCGCTGTTTATGGAAGAAAGAGTTTATAAACAGCTGGAGAATTGGCACTGATCAGAATTTAGGCGCACAACTCACTAAGCATATTCTGTAACGATGTGCGCTGAACTTCTAATGCACACAGGCAAAAAGGAGCAAGTTTATGGGTGGGGAAATGGGTGTTTTGTGGGTGTTCCAAAATTTAGGCACCTAGTTATAGAATATGGCCCAGTGCATCTAAATCTACACACTGGGATTTATTCCACATGTTCATTGGTGTAAATGGATGCGTGTAGATTTAGGTGCTGAAATATCAACTAAGCATATTCTAAAATCTAGGCACCAATTATAGAATATGCGTAGCACCAGTTTCAGCTCTGATTTTTTTTTTTAGGCGCCATATATAGAATCTCCTCCTATATTCTTGTCTGTACCCCCAGTGATCATGTCCTTAATGCACAGAGGAGCTAATGTATACAGAAACGCACAGTTAGCATAATGTGTGTGCTCAAATTTATGTGTACCTGATGCAGAGAAGGGTTTTGTTCAGAAGCAAAATCTCATTCGACATCCACGTGCATCATATTAAAGTAGAGGCTGTTAACTGTTCTTCCCTAATGTGGAAAACTGCTGCCAAAGAATTTAAGGCACGCATAATACAGGAACCTGAATGCTAGGTCTGAGGAGGCATAGAAGAATTAGCTATTCTGCCCCTGCTGCAGAAAACCAGCTAACAGCCTGCACCCCACACCTCATCAAAAATCCCCTGGTAGTCTAGTGGACTCCCCCCACCCCTTGAAATCAAAAAAATCCCTGTTAGAAAAATGGACCCTGAAACCCCTCCCTCCTTTCCCGCCACCACCACCACCAAGTACCTTGAACAAGAGGCAGGAGCAATGCCTATTCGCTCCAGCCACCACATAACCAGTGGAGGTGCCTGATCCCACACGGTGCATCCAACGCCCCCAAAATAAATCCCTGGCAATTTAATGGTCCCCTATCCCCTCTCTCGATACCCCAAAAATAAATCTCTGGTAGAACGTGTGTGTGTGTTTGGGGGAGGGTTCGGATCCTATTAGATTGTAAGCTCTTTGAGCAGGGACTGTCTTTCTTCTATGTTTGTGCAGCGCTGCGTACACCTTGTAGCGCTATAGAAATGCTAAATAGTAGTAGTAGTAGCAGTGTTCTATAAGAGATTTGTTTTTGAGGTATGGGAGGCTGTTAGGCTATCAGGGATTCATTTGGGGGGTTTTGGAGGGTGGGGGTGTCTACTAGGCTTCCAGGGATTTATTTTTGAGGTGTTGAGGAAGGGATTGAGGGTTGGTGGGGCAGTAGACTACCATGGAATATTTTGTGTGTATGTGTGGTGTTGAAGATGACAAAAAAAAAAAAAAATATCCTCCACCAGCCTAGATGATAACTGCATTCATAAAACTTCTCCCTTTTTGCTCTTCAGCATGAAACCGCTGAATTCTGCTGCCTTGGTGTGTGCTGTTTTTCTTCACAGTGCATACACACTTTGTAACATGGTGGTAATTGCATGTCATTTGTTTACCGCATTAAATAGCAAAAATTGTGCATTCAGCTGAATGCCAACCCACAGTGCAGGCTTTTTGAATTGGCTCCAGAGTTTGCACTAGCCAGATGGTGCACGTTTGTGGGCCTTCCTGGAGTTCTCTGAAGCATCAGTAGGAAGTGCAGGTTGCTGATATCTTTAGACTCTGCTCCTTTAATTGTTGTTAACATGTGACCTAGAAGAATAACAAATAAGTGTCAGATTTCTAGATGCCTTTAGAGAGATGGCATATCAAATTTAATAAAATAAGTCTTAAACTGTAAGATATCTTTCTCAAGAGGGTTATAATCATACAGTAGAGGGTGATGACTGAAGGCCCACTGCTGTGTGCAAGTCCTCCTTTTCAGACACCAGACTTGGATCTAACAATCCACTCTGCCAGTTCTAGTCTTGAATGTTGGTACTTTCGGCTTTCCCAAGCCATTCCTGTGCATCAGGCACCTTTTCCTATCAAGAAATATTTCTTAATGTCATTCCCTAGTCTCCCTCTATTGAGTATGAGCTCTAATATTTTGATGTGAGCTGTATCCACTGCTGGCCTCTGTCCTCTAGATATCGGATATCAGGGAAATGGTTAATAAGAAGCTACTGTTTCCCCCCAGATCTGTCATTTTTGTATTTTACATTTTTGATTGGCTTTTCTCTAACAACTGGTAGTAAGATGTACATTATATTTTAATATACATATGTAAGTAAAACAGAATACATAGGTCATATAACCTCTTAACTTGAACAATTTGCTATCCATACATTTCCCCTTATCGTACATTATCAACTGTGTTGTGTATATACGTGTAATTTCCTTCATATAGGTAATAACATAGAAATAAATGAAACGATAACTTTTATTTATTGGACTAACTTAATACATTTTAGTCTAGTTTTGTCCAATAAAAAGGTATCAGCTTATTTTCTTTCTATGTTTTGTTTTATTTCTATTTATTACATTTAAAAGTGGACTAACACGGCAACCACATCACTTCCTTCATATAGATATCTTTAATCCCCTGTGATTTAATATCCCTTTTCTGTATGCCATGTAACCTGACACGTATGTCTTTCTCTTCCTTCTAGTTTTCTATTCACATAAGTTTAATCTTAAGCGAAAGAAAAATAAAGGGGGAACAAAGAGCGAGAGAGAGCAGTAGAAGGTGGGAAAAGATCAGAGTGAGAGAGTGCACACACATTGTTGGAGCTCCATGTGTCAGGCTTCTTGCAGGTTAAGTGGAGACAAAAGAAACATGTAGAGAAAGCTCATCTTTGCTGCTCACTTCCTCCTCTATAAGTCATGCAAGTCCCTGCTTTCAAAGTACCTGTATATCAAATGTGTAAACTTTAAATGCATGACTCCAGGGGGTTGAGTTTTGTGCTATATGTCTTGGTTTTGCATGGGCAACATACTGAAGGAACACAGTGTGTTATATGCCTAGGTTAATGAACATTTTCACATTTAATGTAATTGTTGATGTTGCTCTGTATGTTTTACAAAATATAAATAAAATTGGGACAATAAATAAATGCATGACCCAAATCCATATCCATATGGATCTTCAAGGGCCAGGCAGAAGATGGTTTTACAGAGTCTGGCAGAAGAGAGAAGCATACCAAACACAGGATGCGGTCTGCCTGGAAAGACTATTCTGTCCCTATGTGCTGTCCACAGCTCCTTATATACCACTATTTCTCGCTTCCTTTTCCTCTGGTCACCCCCATTTCTACCTGGCTCCCTTCTCCCTGCTTCCTTCACGCCAACCATCTTCCCTTCCTTTCTCTTCTCATCCTCCTCCTCTCAGGTTCCTCTGATTCATCCAGCCGGCTTCATTAGCATTCCTAAGTGAATGAGTAGGAAAGCTGTCAGCTCCTGAAGAGTCTGTTGCTTTAGGAGTGGGGATGTACAGAAGGGTGGAGTGCCAACTCTATTTTGGGCTCTGGTTGTTATGATGACCTAATAAAGTTTGCGTTTGGAGAGGACCTTGATATTATAATGCAGACAGGTCTTATAGTGGGGAGGAAGGAGTAATGATTTATACAGATCATTTTAGCAACATAGAGTTCCCTTGTCTGAATGATATGTGTAGGCTTATCTGTGATGGAAAGGCATCCCAGCATTTTGTGCAATTTGCATGACTGCATCTGCATGAATGTAGCGAATCAGTCCGTGGGACAGCTGGGATTAAGGAGATAGTATAGTAACATTATAGATAATAGAAAAAAAGAGTCCATTCACGCTGCTTAGTTTTACATGCTTATCTGCCTAAGTATTAGGATATCATTTCCCATATGCAACTCACTGCCAACTCTGCCCTCACTACCATGCCTTCTACCTAATTTCTCAACCTTTTTACCCACCATTGCCCTCTAAATCTGTCCTAAACATGGCCAAAATGTATTAAAAATGCTGTTCACTACCACCTCTGCTGGTAGACCATTTAGAGCCTTGTCATCTTCAACTTTAATTTCCTTAAAAACAGTACATAATGTAACATCTAGTCCCCCTTCCATGTCTCTTTACCAATTTTGTAATAATACTCCACAGCCACCACCCCCATGCTCAGTGATGTTTGGGTTTTAATCACAATTCCTCCAAGCAGGTTACAGCCATCTTGGTGTAGGGATGCAGCCACTGTTGTTTGCAATTATAACTGCCTCACCATGCAGGTTACTCCTTATACTTTGTGATAAACTGGCCCATCTGCAGGCTTATATACAGATACTTGCTGACAGAGCTGGGCATTAGAATGCATCATAAGGAAGATAGTAACTCAGTCCATGCAGTTAGGGGCAAAGCTGAAATCTCAGTGGCATCTTGCATGATTGTGGCCTAGTGGTTAAAGCAGTGGTTTAGAACCGGGGAAGTTAGCCAGGGTTTATTTGTTACATTTATATCCCACATTTTCCCACCTATTTGTAGGCTCAATTTCTGCTTCTGCCACTGACACTCTTTGTAACATTGAACAAGTCAACTTGCCTGCTACAGGTACCCACTTAAATTGTAAGCTTATTGGGGAAGGGACATATTGTACCTGCTTACTTAATACTTAATACTGTGAATGTCCAGTAATGCTATAAAAATAAGTGTTAGACCTGGAAATCCCACTAAGTGAATTGTGTCCTCCGAGGATGCCTCTTCTGGGACCCTTTGCCCTCTTGAAGGGCATACAGGGAGTGGAGTGCCTTGTTGAACCTTGAGTTGAATATATGGCCAAGAACAGCCTTAATTTAGGCTCTGTCTTCCTTTCTCTGCAGCCAGTGTTGGGGCACATGGAGCCAAAGTCAAGCAAGACCAACATGTTGCGATGTCGAAATTCCATCGCTACCTCTGCCGACGAGCAGCCACACATCGGCAATTACCGACTGCTGAAGACTATTGGCAAGGGCAACTTTGCCAAGGTCAAGCTGGCCCGGCACGTCCTGACTGGGAAAGAGGTAAGGGCAACAAATTTCATTGCTTGGTTTCCTGGGGAGTGTTGGAGCAGGAGCAAATCGCAGTGGTTTTGACAAGTGGCTTTACTTCAGAGCACATGTGAAGTAAAGATCTGTCAAACAGCATCGGATCATAGGTCCATCCAGGTTTACAAGTACCAAGTAGGGCCCCAAAGATATGATGGCTTTCTCAAGCCTACCTGTCTAATAATGGTTTATGGACTTTTCCTCTAGGAACATGTCTAATCCATTTTTGAACCCAGCTGTACATCTTCTGATAACTAATTCTACAGCTTAATTGTACATTGAATGAAGAAATGCCATCTCTAGTTCAGTTGACGCGTGCTATTTATTAGCTTCATGGACTGTCCCTTCCTTTCTACTATTTGAAAGGGTAAGCAACTGTTCTCAATTTACTTGGTTTATTGTTTATTGGAGAACTTGCTGTACTGCCTTTCCAGGAACAGTGTACAGTCTACATAAGGATTGAAAGGAATGACAGTGAAAATAGGACAGATAACCTCATTCATCTAGAGAGTAGAGCTACAAGTGCAACTAGATAGAGAACCATTCTTTGCATACAGCAGTGGTTCCCAAACCTGGTTCTAGAGGCACCCCAGCCAGTCAGGTTTTCAGGATATCCACAATGAATATTAATGAGAGAGATTTACATGCACTGCCTCCTTGGTATGCAAATCTCTCATGAATATTCATTGTGGATATCCTGAAAACCTGACTGGCTGGGGTGCCTCCAGGACCAGGTTTGGGAACCACTGGCATATAGCACTGTGTCACCACAGACTCCAGTCAAGTGACGGTTAACTGAAAGTCTCTACAAAAAAAAGTGTGTTTTTTAAGCACCGTTTTCAGTTTCTTAAATGAGGGTTCACTACAAGTAAATGAGGGGGAGGGTTCAAACTTTGGGGGTCAAAAAGAAAAAAGCTGCGTGCTTGGTAGATTCATAGTATGCTTTTGAGGGTGCAGGGAGCAGCAGGCGATGAGAGCCTGAAGAATGAGGGTTTTGGGAAGAGGTATAGGGTAGGATCAGATTGGATAAGTAAGGCGGCTCACCTGGGTGAAGGGCCTTATGTGGTAGACATAAGATCTTAAACTAGATACAGTGTTAGGCTGGTAGCCAGTGCAAAGTTTTCTGTAAAGGAGAGCAGTGCTCAAATTTATAGGCTTTGCAGGGAAAACAGGTGCCAGTGTTTTGTAATGTTTATAATAGTTTCGGTTCTAATTAGAGAAGACCTGTTTGTGTTGTGTTGCAATAGTCCAAGCGTGAGATCAAGAATGTGTGAATTTATGTGTGTAAGGCTGTGTTGTCAGGTATCTTCCTGAGTGGGTGTAGCCCACAGTGTGTTCATAATCCAGATTGTAAAACATTCGCGATCTGGGTGTGAAATTAAAAACATTTGAGATCTGGGTGTGAAATTAAAAAGAAGTGTCCAGTATGATTTCAGATAGTGAAAAGATTCCACTACAGTAGCAGGGGAGTCAAAGAGAACTGAAGCCACAGATTTTACCCGTCCTATTTCATCTCCACCTGCTTGCCATTTCTGGAAGGTTGTAGTTTCTGGGGATAGATAAGCGTAGCACTGGTAGATGGCTGGTCCAGGAGATATCTGAGCATGCCAAGATACCAGGATCACTGGGACCTTAATGTCTGTTCTCATAGTAGCTAACTGCAAGAACCTTAGACACAAACCACAGTGTATTGTATTTGGTGAATGTAACTAGTAACTGCCTTATCTGACTTCCTTGCTGTTAGGGGTGTTACACAGTGACACAGATGAGGCTGTTCAGAATAAGACATGGGAGAGGATTAGCAGGAAACCTTTTGAGAACCCTTTCCTGAAATTGCAGCCTTTGCATTTCTGCTGCTGAAGGTGTGCAGTAGGGATTGTGGCTAATGCAGTGGCTTAGGGCTGAAAAAGCACTTAGGGCTGAGAGCTTATTCCAGACTCAAGCACCAGCCCCCAAGACAATATGACATTTTATTGTGAGGTTTTGTCTTGATTCCTCCTCCTTCAGTTCTGCAAGTACAGTGGGGGCTTGAGAGCAGGATATTAGTGCACTAGTTCTTGGCTAGCAGAACTCCAGGCTTGTCCTGAGTGCATGGTGGAGGAGGGGGGGGGCAAGGGTTGATTTAAATGAGAGCATAACTTCAGAACAGTACACAGGTTGTATTTTTTGCATATATTCCTTGTTCAACATTAGGACTTACCATGATGTATGTCCCCATGCTGCTAACTTGCCGCCTCTTCCACATCTCTCTTCATTTTAGGTCGCTGTGAAAATAATTGACAAAACTCAGCTGAACTCCTCCAGTCTGCAGAAGGTAAGAACCTGATCCCTGCAACTTCTCACCTGTCTCCATTTTTTGGTTGTTAATGAGTTAGAATGCACCAGGGAGGGACATCTTGTGCCTTTTGCAAACTTCACAATCAGACTAGGACTGATGGAGGGTTCCAAGGACTTTGCGAGATGTAAGATGGTGATGCTGATGGCGTTTGTGCCCTATTGATGACTGCTTTTTGACTCTGTTTAGCCATTTAAAGGACTTTTCTGGAAAGATCTTGAGAGCTGGCATTCCTATGGCCAGAGCCTACTGTGGATCGTGACATCTTGATTATGAAGGGACAGGGTTTGGCTTTGCAATCTGATCTTTATGTCCCTTATAAAATAGGGGGAGGGGGATGGTTGCTGGTCTCACTGTTAACTCTGACTTTCCTTTTGGGGGTGCTAAAGAGACAAATGGGGGCTGGACCTGGACCTAGCTCATCTTTGCAAGCCCTAATGGATCTCTTTCTCATTTCTAAGTAATACCTCTCCTAGCATCTTTCTGTTAGGTTCAGGTAGCATTCAGTCATCCTATATATATATATATATATATGGAATTCGCTCAGAGGAGGGAAAGGTGAGTAGTGGAGTGCCTCAGGGATTGGTGCTGGGGCCAATTCTGTTCAATATATTTGTGAGTGACATTGCCGAAGGGTTAGAAGGTAAAGTTTGCCTTTTTGCGGATGATACTAAGATCTGTAACAGAGTGGACACCCGGGAGGGAGTGGAAAACATGAAAAAGGATCTCAGGAAGCTAGCAGAATGGTCTAAGGTTTGGCAATTAAAATTCAATGCAAAGTGATGCACTTAGGGAGTAGAAATCCACGGGAGACCTATGTGTTAGGCAGTGAGAGTCTGATAGGTACTGACGGGGAGAGGGATCTTGGGGTGATAGTATCTGAGGATCTGAAGGCGACAAAACAGTGTGACGAGGCAGTGGCCGTAGCCAGAAGGTTGCTAGGCTGTATAGAGAGAGGTGTGACCAGCAGAAGAAAGGGGGGTTTGCTGACCTGAACATGTATACCCTGGAGGAAAAGAGAAACAGGGGTGATATGATACAGACGTTCAAATATTTGAAAGGTATTAATCTGCAAACAAACCTTTTCCGGAGATGGGAAGGCGGTAGAACTAGAGGACATGAAATGAGATTGAAGGGGGGGGCAGACTCAAGAAAAATGTCAGGAAGTATTTTTTCACGGAGAGAGTGGTGGATGCTTGGAATGCCCTCCCGCGGGAGGTGGTGGAGATGAAAACGGTAACGAAATTCAAACGTGTGGGATAAACATAAAGGAATCCTGTGCAGAAGGAAGGGATCCTCAGGAGCTTAGCGAAGATTGGATGGCAGAGGCGGGGTTAGTGCTGGGCAGACTTATACGGTCTGTGCCCTGAAAAAGACAGATTCAAATCAAGGGGCTAGTGGTTGGGAGGCGGGGCTATTGTTGGGCAGACTTATACGGTCTGTGCCCTGAAAAAGACAGATACAAATCAAGGTAAGGTATACAGAAAAAGTAGCACATATGAGTTACCTTGTTGGGCAAACTGGATGGACCGTGCAGGTCTTTTTCTGCCGTCATCTACTATGTTACTATGTGTGTGTGTATATACGTGTGTATATATATATATATATATATATATATATATATATATATATATATATATATATATATCTCGAAAAAAACAAAAAATACTCACATATTAGCATATGGAAATTGTGGAAAATAGTTGTACTTGGAGACAAATGTTAACTGTATTATTTTCACAGAATGTTTAATAATAAAATATGATTTAAACATAAAGTATCTCGTGTACCAACCTGCTGAAAATGCTGGAGGCTATCCAAGGTTAACATGGCCTCTGGATGTCTAGGAATGATGGTGTTGATTAGCCATGTGTGTTTATTTATTTATTGCATTTGTATCCCACATTTTCCCACCTCTTTGCAGGCTCAATGTGGCTTACAATACATCGTGAATAGTGGAAGCATATAAGAAGATATACAATTAGTATTATAAAAGGATCTTGGGTAACATGATAATGATAAAACGTAATAGTAGTTTAACACGCGAACATGATAATGATGAGACAAACTAGTAGTTTAACAAGCTAGTATTGTAAGGCATTTCTGGATAGTTTTTTTTTTTTTTGTTACATTTGTACCCCGCGCTTTCCCACTCATGGCAGGCTCAATGTGTCTTACATGGGGCAATGGAGGGTTAAGTGACTTGCCCAGAGTCACAAGGAGCTGCCTGTGCCAGGAATTGAACTCAGTTCCTCAGTTCCCCAGGACCAAAGTCCACCACCCTAACCACTAGGCCACTCCTCCATATTTGTTGGTCTTTGGGGTATGCCTGGTTGAAGAGATGGGTCTTCAGTAGTTTGCGGAAGTTAGTTCATAGAGCGTTTTTAGGTTGCGCAGCATCGCGTTCCAGAATTTTGTGCTCAGGTAGGAAAAGGTTGACGCATGCATTGACTTGTATTTTAGACCTTCGCAGTTGGGGAGGTGAAGATTGAGGAATGTTCGGGATGATTTTTTGGCATTTCTGGGTGGTAGGTCTATCAGGTCTGACATGTAGGCTGGGGCGTCTCCGTGGATGATTTTGTGAACTAGGGTGCATGTTTTGAACGTGATGCATTCTTTAAGTGGGAGCCAATGTAGCTTTTCTCGTAGAGGTCTAGCACTTTCATATTTTGATTTACCAAATATGAGTCTGGCTGTAGTATTCTGAGCTGTCTGACGTTTTTTTGATTATTTGCTCTTTGCAGCCTGCGTGGAGTGCATTGCAGTAATCTAGATGACTGAGTACCATTGATTGTACCAAGTTGTGGAAGACAATTCTTGGGAAGAAAGGTCTTACTTTTAGTTTCCACATTGAGTGGAACATCTTCTTGGTGGTGTTTTTCGCGTGACTCTCAAGTGTTAGGTGTCAATCAATGGTAACTCCAAGGATTTTTAGGGTGTCTGAAATTGGAAGATTCAATTTTGGTGTGTTAATGGTGGTGAATTTGTTCCTGTTATGTTGCGAGGTTAGTATTAGGCATTGGGTTTTTTCTGCATTGTTTCAGTTGAAATGCGTTCGCCCATGTGTGCATGATATGTAGGCTTTGGTTGATGTCATTGGAAATTTCCTTTAAATCTTGTTTAAATGGGATGGAAAGCTGTCAGGGATGCTACCATATAATGCCCAGGGTTGACCTCTAGGTGAATGCTGGCTGCTTATTTGTATGTAGTCTAATTCACATATGCACACCCCAGCCCTTCATGTGAGACAAATGTCAGGAGAAGCCTTCAGTAAAGGAACTTTGTCCCTAGCAGATTACTTTGTGACCATAGAAAATGCTTGAGATGACTCCCTGCAAAACAAACAAAAAAGCAAAACTACAGAGATGATCACCAAGAGCAAGTGAAACTGTTACTGGCAGAATCCTGGTTTCCTCTGGCCTTTTCACCCTCAGCTGCTCTTATATTGACTCTCTGTCTGTATTGCACAAGAGTGCATTTTCTGAGTCCTACAGGTATGGGTTCTCATTTCTCCCCCTCCATCATCCCCTTGATGGTGTGTATGAAAACTAAGTAAAATATGACACTCAGATTCACTCACCAAGTAATGTGGAAAACTACTACTACTTAACATTTCTAGAGCGCTACTAGGGTTACGCAGCGCTGTACAAATTAACAATTAAGGACAGTCCCTGCTCGGAAGAGCTTACAATCTAAAGGAACACAAAAGATACAGTGAATCGTTATAATGGCACGCCCACTTTCTTAAAGGAGGAAAAGACCTCATCCAACTGTGGCAAACAGTATATAGAACTGGCAGGGGTGTAGCTACGTGGAGTGGCGTAGCCTGTAGGGGTAGAAGGCAATTTTTGGGTGGGCCAACTGGTTGGATGGGTGGGCACTAGACAGTGGTGTGCTGGTAAATGTTTAACAACAGGCTCTCTCCCCAGTCCACCTGTGTGCCCCCCCCCCCCCCCCCGTCCACCTCTGCGCCCCACTGTCCATCTCTGCCCCTCCCCTCAAAATTGCAGAGCTGGCTATAGCCGGGGAGAGAGCCTGGGGGGGCAATGCATTACTCTCTCCAGGAAAAAAAAATTAAATGATCTCAGGTTCGAATCTAATTCATGTTTAATGTGGGATAAAATGCCGTAAATAAGTAAATAAATATAAACTTTTAACATTCCAAACACTATAATGAAAATAAAATTATTTTTTATACCTTTGTTGTCTGGTGACTTTGTTTTTCTGATCATGCTGGCCCAGTATCTGATTCTGCTGTTATCTGTCCGCTTAACTCCGTTTCCAGGGCTTCCTTTCCATTTATTTCTTTACTTTCCTCCTTTCTTTTTCATTTCTTGCCCTACATCCGTAAGTAAAAGCTGGGTCCTCCGCAGACTTGACTGTCCAGTGGATCCAGCTTCTGCCTATTTTCTCCATCCATGAGCAGTTTTTCTCCTCTCTTCCTTTTCCCTCATCTCATCTCCTTCCTCTCTCTTCCCTCCCCTCTCTTCTCTCCCCTCCATCCATGTCCAGCATTTCTTCTCTCCCTTCCCTCTCCTCCATCCATGTCCAGCATTTCTTCTCTCCCTTCCCTCTCCTCCATCCATGTCCAGCATTTTTCCCCTTCCCTCCATCCATGTCCAGCATTTCTCCTCTCTCCCCTCCATTCATGTTCATCTCACTTCCTCTCTCGTCCCTCCCCTCCATCCATGCCCAGCATTTCTTCTCTCTCCCTTCCCCTCCATCCATGTGTATGTCCTTCCTTTGTCTTCCCTCCCCTCCATCCATGTCCAGAATTTCTTCTCTCTCCCCTCCATCCATGAGCATCTCCTTCCTGTCATACTCTTCCCTCCCCTCCATCCATGTCCAACAGTCTCCTCTCTCCCTGCCCTCTCCTCCATCCACTCATGTCCAGCAACTCTCCTCTCCCCTGCATCCACCTATGTCCAGCAACTCTCCTCTCCCTTCCATCCACCTATGTCAGCAACTCTCCTCTCCCCTGCCCTCCATCCACCCATGTCCAGCAACTCTCCTCTCCCCTGCCCTCCATCCACCCATGTCCAGCAACTCTCCTCTCCCCTGCCTTCCATCCACCCATGTCCAGCAACTCTCCTCTCCCCTGCCCTCCATCCACCCATGTCCAGCAACTCTCCTCTCCCCTGCCCTCCATCCTTCCATCCATCCATACTCAGCAATTCTCTTCTCTCCCCTGCCCCCCTCCATCCATCCATACCCAGCAATTCTCTTCTCTCCCCTGCCCCCCTCTATCGATCTATACCCAGCAATTCTCTTCCTGGCCTGCCCCCCTCTATCCATCCATACCTAGCAATTCTCTTCTCTTCCCTTCCCCCCTCCGTCAATCCATACCCAGCAATTCTCCTCTCTCCCCTGCACTCCCCTCCCGCTCCCATCCATGTCCAGCAATTCTCCTTCGCCCCCATCCTCTCCTCCCATTCATATCCACCTGCCCGCCCTCTTCTCCCCACAACATCAGATCAGCAATGCGGCCGCGCTGGAGAAGAGGACCGGCTGGCGGGGGAGGGTTGGCGGCGGGGGGAAGAGGGGGGTCGAAAGAGTTGGCGCTGGGGGGGGGGGGGGTCAAAGGTGGTGGTGGTGACGGGGGTTGGGGGGTCGGCGCCGCTGGGGGGGGGGCTAAAATGTGCCCCCTCACCTCGGGCTCTGTTCCCCCCTCCCGCCGAAGTCTGGCTACGCCCCTGAAAACCGGATCACTGATTCAGCTGATTCACATGCACACAGTTAAAAAATTAATCGTTATGATGATTAATTTTTTTACCTGTGTGCATGTGAATCAGCTGAATCAGTGGTCCGGTTCTACATACTGTTGTTTGCCACAGTTGGATGAAGTTTTTTTTTCCTCCTTTAAGAAAGTGAGCGTGCCATTATAACGATTCACTGTATCTTTTGTGTATGAGAAGTAAGCCATCCCACCTTGTTGCTTCTGTAGCAGTGACATCTAGCCACCTGACTTGGATTGATTCAGGGTTTCCATGGAAATTACTTAAATATTTAAACATTTGCAGTATGGCTCCCAAGAGTAGTGGTCTGGCAGTATGTATTGTGTAATGGGAGAGAACTGCTCGTTTTCTCTTTGAAGGCAGTAAAGGGCTACCTTTTCTCATTGATGACATAAAGTGAAGCTCCGCTTACTCTGGAATGAATCCCAGAGATTAAATGGAGCAGTGTACCAGAGAAATGCGAGAGGTTCAGTCCTTGATTTCAATTCCACTATTAACAACAAACTCTCACTGTGTTCTAGTGTGGAGAGAACACAGAAATGGGATAGCAGACTTTGGATCCCATCTCACTACTGCTGTCATCTTTATAAGAAAACTAGTAAAAAAGGCCCGTTTCTGACACAAATGCCCCCCCTGCAGCCACCCATGTCCAGCGACCCTCCTCTGGACATGGATCAGCTGTGAGGCATGTTCCCCCCCCCCCCCCCCCCCCCGGGTTCTGAAGTTGACATCATAATGGCTACGGTGATGTCAGCCTGATCTACGGAGCCTAGCAGACCAACTCGGAATGAGCCACGGTCCCAGGCAGCAAGTCAGAACGTTGGAGGTGAGAATCAAACATATAAACGGCAAGTGACCGACTCACCTGCAAATGCGTAGTAGAGTCACTCAGAACGCTAAGAGTGTAGAAGTCCAAGCCCCGCCTCCACCAGCAGTACAGCCCAATAGGGAGGAAGGCTTGGACATGGGCTTGGAAATCGGAGGAGGAGGGAGCAGGGAGGGAAGGAGGGGGCGGAACTGAGGGAAACACGCCAGGGGGAGGGCAGGGGAGAGAGCAGGGTTGGTGGACCCGGGGGGGGGGGGGGGAGCATAGGAAAACAAAAAACTAGCCTGTTGTTACGGGCTTAACAGCTAGTTATTATATAGGATACAACCTGGGTTAAAGCAGTGGTTCATTGAGCCCAGTATCCTGTCTGACAGTGGCTAGTCTGGGTCACTTGGAAGTACATTCCTAAGAACTGCCCAGTATTAAAGTGGAAAGACACCCATGTCTATCTACCTGATAATTATTTATGGACTTTAGCTGCAGAATCTTGTACCAGCTTTTAAGCCTTGACCTCATTCTCTGACAGCTAATTCCATGGCTTAATTGTGCACTGACTGGAAAAACCCCATTGTTTTAAATTTGCTATTGGGTTTCCCAGAACGTCCTCTAGACCTAGTATTATTTTGAAGGGGTAAGTTAAATTCTCCGAGGACAAGCAGGCTGCTTGTTCTCACTGATGGGTGATGTCCACGGCAGCCCCTCCAATCGGAACACTTTCTAGCAAAGTCCTTTGCTAGTCCTCGCGCGCCGATGCGCACCGCGCATGCGCAGCCGTCTTCCCGCCCGAACCGGCTCGTGCCGGCCAGTCTTCTTTTGTCCGCGCTCGGTACGGTCGTGTTTCGCCGTTCGCGCCCTGAAAGTTGACCTCGCGCGTCGTTTTTCGACTTCGCTTTAAAAAAAAAAAGTGTCAGAAGGAGACCTTTTCGGTCTGTTCCCTTCCTGTACTTCTAGTTTTGCCCCGGTAAGTTTTCTTTCGTCGTCGGGGTAGGCCCTATTTAGGCCTCGGTTCGAAGTTTTTCTTCCCCCTCTTTTGTGGTGCCATTTTCGCCATTTCGAGTTTTGATCTCACCGGCGCGATTTTTCCGCCCATGACATCGAAGTCTTCCAGCGGCTTCAAGAAGTGCACCCAGTGCGCCCGGGTAATCTCGCTCACTGACAGGCACGCGTCGTGTCTTCAGTGTCTGGGGGCTGGGCACCGCCCGCAGGCCTGTAGTCTGTGTTCTCTTTTGCAAAAGCGGACTCAGGTAGCGAGATTAGCCCAGTGGAACGTTTTGTTCTCGGGCTCTTCGTCGGCATCGGCACCGGGAGTATCGACTGCTTCGACGTCGTCGGCGCCCGGACCTTCATCCTCGCCCCCGATTGCATCGAGTGCATCGGCCATCTGCATCGGGGCGACATCGGAGGGCTGCGTCGGCCGTCTGCTGATGTCGTCGGACGGTGGTGCTTCGTCTGGAGTGCAGGTGAGGGCTGTCCATTCCCCTGCTGGTGGCGGTGAGCCTTTGGGTGGGTCTCCCCTTACCCTGAGGGCTCCTGCGGTACAGCCCCCCAAGACCGACCTCCCTCGGCCTCGGCCCCGAGGAAGAGACGGCTGGATTCTACGTCCTCCTCGTCGGTGCCGGGAAGCTCCGGTGACATGCTTCGTCCCAAAAAGTCGAAGAAGCATCGTCACCGGTCCCCTTCCCGTGTCGGCACTGAGAGCTCTAGGTCGCCGAGGGAGTCGGCACCCAGTAGGCATCGGCACCGAGAGGACCGCTCGCCCTCTGTTCAAGAGGTGTCGGTGCGCTCCCCTTTGGACAGCCCGGAACAGCCTCCACGCCCGGAACAGGTTCTGACATCGACTCCTGCATCGGCTTCCATGTCTTTTTCCACAGCCGCTCTGCACGAGAGCCTCCGGGCCGTTCTCCCAGAGATCCTGGGAGAGCTGTTGCGCCCTACCCCTCCGGTACCGGGGGTGCTTGCGCCACCGGTACCGTCGAGCGAGGCGCCGGCTGGCCCATTGCCCGGGGTGAGGTCTCCGACATCGGTGCCGCTTGCGGTACCGACTGCGGTAGCCTCCCAGGAAGGCTCCCCGACTACGTCGGCGGAGGGAGCTTCGCTGGTGCGGGCGAGGGAGTCTACCTCTCGACGCTCTCACCGTGGCCGTGGTTCCACGGAGTCGAGCCGGGCACGGCTTCAGATACAGGTCCGTGAACTTGTGTCTGACACCGATGGTGAGGCCTAATGGGAAGAGGAAGAGGACATCAGATATTTCTCTGACGAGGAGTCTGAGGGTCTTCCTTCTGATCCCACTCCCTCTCCTGAAAGGCAGCTTTCTCCTCCTGAGAGCCTGTCTTTCGTTTCCTTTGTCCGGGAGATGTCTACGGCCATCCCCTTCCCGGTGGTTGTGGAGGACGAGCCCAGGGCTGAAATGTTTGAGCTCCTGGACTATCCTTCTCCACCTAAGGAAGCGTCCACAGTACCCATGCATCATGTCCTCAAAAAGACATTGCTGGCGAACTGGACCAAGCCTCTAACTAATCCCCACATTCCCAAGAAGATCGAGTCCCAGTACCGGATCCATGGGGACCCAGAGCTGATGCGCACTCAGTTGCCTCCCGACTCTGGAGTTGTGGATTTGGCCCTAAAGAAGGCCAAGAGTTCTAGGGAGCATGCTTCGGCGCCCCCGGGCAAAGACTCTAGAACCTTGGACTCCTTTGGGAGGAAGGCCTACCATTCTTCTATGCTCGTGGCCAAAATTCAGTCCTACCAGCTCTACACGAGCATACACATGCGGAACAATGTGCGGCAGTTGGCGGGCTTGGTGGACAAGCTCTCCCCTGAGCAAGCCAAGCCATTTCAGGAGGTGGTCAGGCAGCTGAAGGCGTGCAGAAAATTCCTGGCCAGAGGGGTGTATGACACCTTTGATGTTGCGTCCAGGGCCGCTGCTCAAGGTGTGGTGATGCGCAGACTCTCATGGCTGCGTGCCTCCGACCTGGAGAATAGAATCCAGCAGCGGATTGCGGACTCGCCTTGCCATGCGGATAATATTTTTGGAGAGAAAGTCGAGCAGGTGGTAGAGCAGCTCCACCAGCGGGACACCGCTTTCGACAAGTTCTCACACCGGCAGCCTTCAGCCTCTACCTCTACAGGTAGAAGATTTTTTGGGGGAAGGAAGACTGTTCCCTACTCTTCTGGCAAGCGTAGGTACAATCCTCCTTCTCGACAGCCTGCGGCCCAGGCTAAGCCCCAGCGCGCTCGCTCTCGTCAGCAGCGTGTGACACAGCAAGGCCCCTCGGCTCCCCAGCAAAAGCAAAGGACGAGCTTTTGACTGGCTCCAGCAGAGCGTAGCCGACATCCAAGTGTCAGTGCCGGGCGACCTGCCAGTCGGAGGGAGGTTGAAAGCTTTTCACCAAAGGTGGCCTCTCATAACCTCCAATCAGTGGGTTCTCCAAATAGTCCGGCAAGGATACACCCTCAATTTGGCCTCAAAACCTCCAAATTGTCCACCGGGAGCTCAGTCTTACAGCTTCCAACACAAGCAGGTACTTGCAGAGGAACTCTCCGCCCTTCTCAGCGCCAATGCGGTCGAGCCCGTGCCATCCGGGCAAGAAGGGCTGGGATTCTATTCCAGGTACTTCCTTGTGGAAAAGAAAACAGGGGGGATGCGTCCCATCCTAGACCTAAGGGCCCTGAACAAATATCTGGTCAATGAAAAGTTCAGGATGCTTTCCCTGGGCACCCTTCTCCCCATGATTCAGGAAAACGATTGGCTATGCTCTCTGGACTTGAAGACGCCTAAACGCACATCCCGATCAGGGGCGTATCTGCTATGGGGCCACAGCGGCCTGGCCCCCGCAGATTTGCCCCTGGACCCCCTTACCAATGACACTCTCAACCCCCCTCCTCCTGCCGTCACTCCGCTGTTGCACCTCACCTCCCTTTGCTGGCGGGGGACCCCAACCCCCGCCAGCCAAAGTCTCCATCCTTTCTTCCTTCCTTCCTTTGTTTGAGATTGGTGGTTTCTGATGTCCTGCACGCACGCATGTACAACGTGCAGCGTGCAGGACGTCAGAAACCACCAAACCCAAACGAAGGAAGGACGGAGACTTCAGCTGGCGGGGGTTGGGGTCCCCCGCCAGCAAAGGGAAGTGAGGCATGACGGCAGAGTGACGGAAGGAAGGACGGAGACTTCGGCTGGCGGGCCAGCCCCCACCAGCAAAGGGAGGTGAGGCGCGACGGCGGGAGGAGGGGGGGTTCAAAGTAGTTGGAGCTGTCTTCCGCGAGAGGGGGGGTTTAAAGTAGTCGGGCGGGGGGGAGTGGTGTCGTCTTCGTCTTCGTCTTCATCGGGGGGGGGGGCTAAAATGTGCCCCCTCTCCTCGGCTCTGGCCCCCCCTACCGTTGAAGTTCAGATACGCCCCTGATCCCGATTCTGCCAGCTCACAGACAGTATCTGCGATTTCAGCTGGGCACACATCACTTCCAGTACTGTGTGGCTACCCTTTGGGCTCGCCTCTGCGACCAGAGTGTTCACGAAGTGCTTGGCTGTAGTAGCAGTGGCACTTCGCAGACTGGGGGTACACATGTTCCCATATCTCGACGATTGGCTGGTGAAGAACACATCCGAGGCAGGAGCCCTGCAGTCCATGCAGATGACTATTCGCCTCCTGGAACTACTGGGGTTTGTGATAAATTATCCAAAGTCCCATCTTCTCCCAGTGCAGAAACTCAAATTCATAGGAGCTCTGCTGGATTCTCGGACGGCTCGCGCCTATCTCCCAGAGACGAGAGCCAACAACTTGTTGTCCCTCGTCTCGCGGGTGCGAGCGTCCCAGCAGATCACAGCTCGGCAGATGTTGAGATTGCTGGGCCACATGGCCTCCACAGTTCATGTGACTCCCATGGCCCACCTTCACATGAGATCTGCTCAATGGACCCTAGCTTCTCAGTGGTTTCAAGCTGCTGGGGATCTAGAAGACGTGATCCACCTGTCCACGAGTTTTCTCAAATCCCTGTATTGGTGAACGATTTGGTCCAATTTGACTCTGGGACGTCCTTTCCAAATTCCTCAGCCACAAAAAGTGCTGACCACGGATGCGTCTCTCCTGGGGTGGGGAGCTCATGTCGATGGGCTTCACACCCAAGGAAGCTGGTCCCTCCAGGAACGCGATCTGCAGATCAATCTTCTGGAGTTACGAGCGATCTGGAACGCTCTGAAGGCTTTCAGAGATCGGCTGTCCCACCAAATTATCCAAATTCAGACAGACAACCAGGTTGCTATGTATTATGTCAACAAGCAGGGGGGCACCGGATCACGCCCCCTGTGTCAGGAAGCCGTCAGCATGTGGCTCTGGGCTCGCCGTCACGGCATGGTGCTCCAAGCCACATATCTGGCAGGCGTAAACAACAGTCTGGCCGACAGGTTGAGCAGGATTATGCAACCTCACAAGTGGTCGCTCAATTCCCATGTAGTGCGACAGATCTTCCAGGTGTGGGGCACCCCCTTGGTAGATCTCTTCGCATCTCGAGCCAACCACAAGGTCCCTCAGTTCTGTTCCAGACTTCAGGCCCACGGCCGACTGGCATCGGATGCCTTCCTCCTGGATTAGGGGGAAGGCCTGCTGTATGCTTATCCTCCCATACCTCTGGTGGGGAAGACTTTGTTGAAACTCAAGCAAGACCGAGGCACCATGATTCTGATTGCTCCTTTTTGGCCGCGTCAGATCTGGTTCCCTCTTCTTCTGGAGTTGTCCTCCGAAGAACCGTGGAGATTGGAGTGTTTTCCGACCCTCATCACACAGGACGAAGGGGCGCTTCTGCATCCCAACCTCCGGTCCCTGGCTCTCACGGCCTGGATGTTGAGAGCGTAGAATTTGCCTCTTTGGGTCTGTCAGAGGGTGTCTCCCGCATCTTGCTTGCTTCCAGGAAAGATTCCACTAAGAGGAGTTACTTCTTTCTGTGGAGGAGGTTTGCTGTCTGGTGTGACAGCAAGGCCCTAGATCCTCGCTCTTGTCCTACACAGACCCTGCTTGAATACCTTCTGCACTTGTCTGAGTCTGGTCTCAAGACCAACTCTGTAAGGGTTCACCTTAGTGCAATCAGTGCATACCATTACCGTGTGGAAGGTAAGCCGATCTCAGGACAGCCTTTAGTTGTTCGCTTCATGAGAGGTTTGCTTTTGTCAAAGCCCCCTGTCAAGCCTCCTACAGTGTCATGGGATCTCAATGTCGTTCTCACCCAGCTGATGAAACCTCCATTTGAGCCACTGAATTCCTGCCATCTGAAGTACTTGACCTGGAAGGTCATTTTCTTGGTGGCAGTTACTTCAGCTCGTAGAGTCAGTGAGCTTCAGGCCCTGGTAGCCCAGGCCCCTTACACCAAATTTCATCATAACAGCGTAGTCCTCCGCACTCACCCTAAGTTCTTGCCAAAGGTTGTGTCGGAGTTCCATCTGAACCAGTCAATTGTCTTGCCAACATTCTTTCCCCGTCCTCATTCCTGCCCTGCTGAACGTCAGCTGCACACATTGGACTGCAAGAGAGCATTGGCCTTCTATCTGGAGCGGACACAGCCCAACAGACAGTCCGCCCAATTGTTTGTTTCTTTTGATCCCAACAGGAGGGGAGTGGCTGTGGGAAAACGCACCATATCCAATTGGCTAGCAGATTGCATTTCCTTCACTTACGCCCAGGCTGGGCTGGCTCTTGAGGGTCATGTCACGGCTCATAATGTTAGAGCCATGGCAGCGTCGGTAGCCCACTTGAAGTCAGCCACTATTGAAGAGATTTGCAAAGCTGCGACGTGGTCATCTGTCCACACATTCACATCTCATTACTGCCTGCAGCAGGATACCCGACGCGACAGTCGGTTCGGGCAGTCAGTGCTTCAGAATCTGTTCGGGGTTTAGAATCCAACTCCACCCCCCTAGGCCCATGTTTATTCTGTTCCAGGCTGCACTCTCAGTTAGTTGGTAAATTTTTTAGGTCAATCTCAGTTATGTCCTCGCCGTTGCGAGGCCCAATTGACCATGGTTGTTGTTTTGAGTGAGCCTGGGGGCTAGGGATACCCCATCAGTGAGAACAAGCAGCCTGCTTGTCCTCGGAGAAAGCGAATGCTACATACCTGTAGAAGGTATTCTCCGAGGACAGCAGGCTGATTGTTCTCACAAACCCGCCCGCCTCCCCTTTGGAGTTGTGTCTTCCCTTCTCTTTGTCTTGCTACATATGAGACTGGCCGGCATGAGCCGGTTCGGGCGGGAAGATGGCCGCGCATGCGCGGTGTGCATCGGCGCACGAGGACTAGCAAAGGACTTTGCTAGAAAGTGTTCCGATTGGAGGGGCTGCCGTGGACATCACCCATCAGTGAGAACAATCAGCCTGCTGTCCTCGGAGAATACCTTCTACAGGTATGTAGCATTCGCTTTCCCTATGCACCTGTTCTGTCCCATGCATGGTTTTATAAGGCCTTTATCGTATTCCCTCTGTTATTTCCTCTGCAATCTATTTAGCCTTTCTTCAGAGGAGAGCACCCATCCCCTTTCATTTTGGTGGCCTTTCCTCTGACTTTTAAAATTTTGCTGTGTCCTTTTTGAGGTGGGGTGACCAGAACTGCACACAGTTCTCAAGGTGCATTTGCTTCTTTAGATCATGAGGTGGACATTTTGATAGTCTCCCTCTTATCTGTTTTTTTTCTGAATAATTTCTACCATTCAGTTTGCTTTTTGGACTACTGGCACACTCTGAGCTGAGGATTTCAATGTGGTGTTCACAGTGACTCCAAGAGCCTTATGTGGAACCCTGCAATGTGTACTTATAGTGAGGTTTATTTTCCCTAAGTACATCCCTTAGCACTTCTCCACATTAATACTCATCTGTATGACCTTGAGCTGAGAGTGAAAAACTGTGATAACAACTGACCCTATACCCAATCCCACTTTTCAAACAGTGTGGTCTTTAGTAAGCTATGTATGTATTGGAGGGCCTTTGTTTTAGAATAACATTTCTGAAGAGCAGGCATGAGGTGCATATAATGCACAGGCAGAGCTGTGCATTATGTGACTGCATTTTGTGCATTCCAGGAGTCATCTCAGTATTTTTGTTTATGAAATAAGTAGGCAGAAGGTGGATCTTTATTTAGGAAAGATAATATACCTGAATGTGTGAACTGTGATGATAGCACTCTTCACTCTTACCTAAATTGGGCTTGATGCAGAAAATGAAGGGTTTTATAGTACAAGAATCTGGCCTTGAAGCCACCGCCTCCAACATCAGGGAAACAGTTTTTAAATGAATCAGAAATTGGCTCTTTTTGGAATGATTTCCGTTAACACTTTGATTTCTTTGTTAATGATTAGGTGCTTTCTTCTGTCAGATTGATCAAACCTCCTGCATAATTTTAATGCTAAAGAACTATTAGGAAGGGAAAGAATGAAAATTGCAGATAGGATTTTGGCCTCTCTAATAATAGCTGGAAGGTGTTTTCTCTCTTGTTCAGGATTTAATATGGGGTGGTGCTTTGGTGGGTTCATTCCAGTAGATCAGACAAGCAGGTAAAATATATATTGCATAGCTTTTCCCACCAGAAAAAGACCCCGTTTAAATTATGGGCTAAACCTTTCCAAACGTTTTCACTTTAGGGAGCTGGGAGTTAGCTCTCTGTGTCTTTCCATTGCCAAAGCTGCTGCTTTTAAACATTCAGCTGTTACAAGAGAGTATGTGAGGGTCCTTGGGGGGGGGGGGGCAACAAGAATAGCACACAAACCAGCTCTTCTAGTGAATAATTAAGTGTAAAGATAGCAATACCACAATCGACATTTTAGCTCCTGGTTAGTTTCAACGTTCCTGTAGCAAGCCAGATGGTAAAGAGGCTGTCTGATGGGAAGGGGTAAGGTGCAGAGATTCTTATTGTCCTGGATGGGTGTTAAATGTAGGAATTATGAGGAAAGGCTTTACCTAATGACTAGCTTTGAGAGGCAGCTGAGTAGTAGTCAGGAGCTGTGCCTGATGGCTCTCTGATAAGAGCCAGCAGGAGAGGTTGTTCACAATAGGTATGGTGAGGGGGGAGGCGCTGTATCTGAGGGTTTGCTGTTGAGAGGTAGACGGAAAGGAGTGAAGACGTTAGGTTGTGCTTTATGGTTTTCTATTGAAAGCCAGATGGTGGAAGAGACAGTGCTTGATGGCTTCTTGCAGGATAAGAGTAGATGAGTGTAGAAGAATTGATGTGAATTGGTTTCCTGTTGCTTATGGAGTTTCTTTCTTTTTTCTGTTTTATGATGTATTAACTACCTTGACCTATTGTAGATTTGATGGTGAATGAAGGTTTAATAAACAATAAAGGGAAAGGAAAGGGGATGGGATTTTATATTCCACCTTTCTGTGATTACAATCAAAGCGGTTTACATATTATATACAGATACTTATTTTGTACCTGGGGCAGTGGAGAGTTAGGTGACTTGCCCAGAGTCACAGGAGCTGCAATAGGAATCAGACCCAGTTCCCCAGGTTCCTATGCTGCTACATTGCACTAACCATTAGGCTACTCCTCCACTGGTGGTGGGAGGAGGAGGAGAAGCTGTGTCTGGTGGCTTATTAATGGAAGCTGGATGTGAAGGAGTGAAGCAGTGTCTGGTGGCTTCTTGATGAGAGCCAAATAATGGACATAGGGAGGAGAGGCTATGCTTGATGGCGCTCTTAATGAAAGGGAATAAGGGAGGCCTCTGGTGGAATTGGAGGACCCACAACACCAACCCCCTGTGTCCTTCACTGTAGTGTGTTCTCTGTAATGCAGGAAGAGAGAGAGCAGATTTGAAACAGGAAATGAGGAGCAGGGCACACCCAGGACTGTGGTTGAGGCACTGACTGCTCAGCCCCACCTTACCGTCTCAGGACCTTGCCTCCAGTACAGTTTATCATTTGCTTTACTGCTCATATTGGGCCTTCTGCTCACAGATCGTTCCAGCAAATGATGGCTTTCTGAGTTTGTAAAGTGCTTGGGGAAGTGGTTTATATGAAACAGATCAAGGGTGCTTTGGGCCCAGGTAGTACCCCAGCCATGGGAACACTCACTTTTATGCTTAACCCTTAATTTAACTTTATATGGGCTGCTCTCATAGGCTTGGGCACTGGACAAATACCCCCATCTGCCTCCTGCTATCCCTTTAATCAGTCACTGTCCCCTTCTTTGTCTTGCTTTGTAAAATATGCACTCATATGGGGCTCAGGACTGGCATCATGCATCTCATTCAGCAAAACACTTGGGAGCAGAAACTGTATAAAAGGTGCAATGCATGTATACAGGGAGGATGGTTATTTTTTTTAAATGTTTGAGTAGCTTACTATACCGCCTAACAAGGGGACGCACAGGGCAGTTTACATATTAAAAATAGAAGGAAAGGAATGCCATCAATCACAGGACTCAGAGGGAAGAAAGAAAACTTCAGGAATAACTTCAGACTTCCAGGGGCAGAATGACTGTCAAGTATGCGTGTGACAGACACTAGAGCATAAATGGAATAAAGAGGCACAGATCAAGTGGACCACGGGGTCTTTATGGATTTTTTTTTCTGTCTGTTTGTAAAGTCTTTTATAGGTGAGAGATGCCAGCCATGCCCGGCTCAGCATCCTCAGGGCTTCATGTCTGTCATTTATCAGAACATAAGTGTTAGAGGTTTGTTAGTGAATTCTCTGCTCGTTTGATCATGGCCTACAGAGCACAGTTTGACATGACTGTCTGTGCAGCTCTTTACATGCATCCACTTCTAGATCAAGCTGATGAGGGTTTTTTTTTTTCCAGCTGTTCCGTGAAGTACGAATAATGAAGGTTTTAAATCATCCTAACATAGGTGAGTAAATCACCCACCATAAGGGAATTATAGCAGAAACGCGTACGAAAGGGCTTCAGCTATTCCTGCCTGTCACTACATCCCCATCTGCTGTGTATGAAGCGCTCCTTTCTCCAGCAGCTGAGATAGCTTACCTTTACTGCTGCTGAATACATTTACACATCTGTTATCTAGGTTTATAGTAGCAGAGTTTGAATCAGGACAGACGATGAGAATGTTCGTTTGTCCTCCCTCTATGAACTGACAAGTCATTTTCTTACGTTCTGGTTTAGTTCTAATCCCTGGACTTGTCACTGACTCTTTATATAACTTCTAAGCAAGTCTATCTCCCTTTTACTGTTACTGAAAGTGTGCAGCCTTTAAACTGAACTTTAAGCATTAAGCAGTGTTCAGAGTCCCACCTATGATTTTAATGGTTTTGCTTTTTTTTTTTTTTTTTAATGTCCAATCTGTTTTGCAGTTAAATTATTTGAAGTTATAGAGACAGAAAAAACGTTGTACTTAGTCATGGAATACGCCAGTGGAGGTAAGTCCTGACCGCTCACTAACTTTGTTCTGTGGAAGGAGAGCTGATCAGGGATCTGAGTACTGGAAGTTGCTTCTTTTCCTGATCTAACACTTTCATCTGACAAGCCTGGAGCAGACTTCCTCAGTCCTACTTTTAGTAAACCCAAGGATGTTCCATCAAATGGGACCAATACTAGCTTGCCCAGCTAAGAGCAGCTGCATCTAAGTGCAACAACCCCTATGCATGAAGTTAGAGGGCAGATCTTTCTCCCTGAATACAGGTCTCTGGGTTTACAGAAAGTTGCTTCAAAGATCTTGCTTTAGTTTATGGTTTCAGTTCCATAACAGACTTTACCTATACTCCCTGCGGAACCTTTTGTGCTTCTGTCATCCTTGTCTACCTCGCTTTCTGCTCACTTGTACTTTATTTGTTAGGTGAAGTTTTTGACTACCTGGTAGCACATGGAAGAATGAAAGAGAAGGAAGCCCGAGCAAAGTTTCGACAGGTTAGTTTGGTTTTTAGCTAACATTCAAAGGGTTGGAGGTTTATATGATCACCCATCTCTGTGTCTAACCCCAGCACACTTTTCTGTCAAGCCCTGTTGACACCAGATTTTCAAGACATTTCAAAAGAGCCAAAAAGAATCGGACATTGGAATCTCAGGTCCACTAATTCCACAATTATGTTCACATAATTGTTGTGCCGTTATAACTTTAGTCTTTCCAATCCAACATATGTTGCAAAGAAATTATACATAAGTGATCCAAAATGTCTGAGAAAAAAAATATCTTTGAAAATTTAATGAAATGGTGCCAACTTTGGCATGGGGAAAACCAGGGAAAAACATTGAGTTT
Source organism: Microcaecilia unicolor (assembly GCF_901765095.1). Lineage (NCBI taxonomy): Eukaryota > Metazoa > Chordata > Amphibia > Gymnophiona > Siphonopidae > Microcaecilia > Microcaecilia unicolor. The sequence goes on along the minus strand of NC_044041.1, from coordinate 116,076,514 downwards.
GAAAATGGGTCAGATTAGATTGGAGATTCAAAAAAATAAATAAATAACCTCCCCCCCCCTTTTTTTTTTTTTTTAAATAAAATTAAAACAAAGGTCCAGTGCATTTGTATGGAAGAAAATGTTCAGTTTCTGCAGCATAGAAAATGTCATACATGGCAAGATAACAGTTCAGGAATTGTTCCTTTTAAGCTGCATTGCTCCTCTCAGTAAATAATCCTACTTACTTTTTGCTGTACAGTGGTAATAAATATTCAGATACAACATGTCTCTACCTCAAGAAGCTTACAGTATGAGTACCTGAGGCAATGAGAGAGAGTGATTTTTCCAAGGTCACAAGGGTTGTCAGAAGCAGGATTTTAGTCCTGGCTTCCCTGCTTCTCAGCCCACTGTTCTAGCCACTAGACTACTTACACTAAAACATGCACACACTCATCAAGAGGCATGCTGTTCACATAGCACCCATACACCCCATCCATGCTAGGCTGGTTATTAATTTATTTATTTGTTACATTTGTATCCCACATTTTCCCACCTAATTGCAGGCTCAATGTGGCTTGCATAGTACCGGAAGGCGTTTACCGATTCCAGTGTGAACAAATATGATGTGATGTAGTGGTAAGATAAGTTCATATGGCAGAGCCACAATAAGAATCGTAGAGTGGAAGAGTAGTGTTTAGTTTTCTTGTGTATCCGAGGTCAGGCATTTAATGATTCAGATGTGGGTTTTTTGTTGTTGTAAATTCTACTGTGAAACCAAGTGAATGAACAGTGTAGCTTTCTTTTTCCGAGTCCAAGCAGTATGTGGATATTCTTACAGGTGGATGATGTCATCTGACAGAGCCTGTCATGGTAAGCACTCCCCAGTGTTCCTTTTCAAAGCCTTTGGAAGCGGACCACCATGCATGCTTGCATCTTTCCACATGCTGTTGTAACACAGGACAAGTTCAGTCATGTATTTTCCACGAAGCAATGAGGACGTGTTTCTAGTCTCTTCCCAAAGCCTGGGTCTCGGTGACTTCTACTCCTTGATTTCTTTTAATTAGTTTTTTGGGGCGATTTCTTTTATTTTGCTTTTGCTTTTTTTCCTGTCATGTCCCAGAAAACTCTGTTTTCAAGAACTGCACTTGGTGCAACAGGATCATATTCCTCATGGACATCCATGACAGCCTGGAGCTGTCAAGAAGAGGTATTTAATGGTCAATAAAAGCAGCACGAACGGCTTTTTGGAGCTCAGAAGTCCTTTGACTTCAGTATCAGTCTCAATAGTTCTGGGAGCTATGTCAGACTCTGGGGATGCATAAACATTGAGATGGTCTCCATCTTCCTCAACCTCGAGTGTTGATAGTGGCTGCAGGGATCAGGCATCCTCTGATTCTCTTCCGAGGGCGAGGAAAGATTCATCATCCTCTTCAGCAATGCCATATATTGGACAAAGGCCAAGAAGCATCAATATTGAGAGCTTTGAGGCATCAAGATCATCAATACCTTCCGTGTCCCATGACGAGGGCCACTCGTCCTCCTGGGAACCGGATAGGGCATGATAGCCTCCATCAAACTGAGACCAAGTCTTTGATAGGGCCCCAATGACTTTGCAGGATGTGATCATTCCAGCTGAGCCTCAGACTTTGATGGCAGCCCTTGAGAAGTGACTCAGAGCTATGCTTTAGGAAGAGATGGGGTGCCTTCTGGCCCTGCAAGAGGCTATGGCATCAAGGGCAGCAATGCCAGGACCTCAGGCATTCCAGCCCATCCTGGAGGTCCATGCACTTCATGCAGGCAGCACATGGACGTCGAGGCCTTGGGGCCAGTCTGCACCAAGCCTGTGTCGGTCTCTAGCACCTCAAATGGGTAGCCTCCTTCGAAAACCAGGAATCCCCAGTGCCTTGGTGCCCCCAGCCTGGGCCTGAATGTAGTCTCAGATGTATGAAGCAGGCAGAGATTCCAGCATCTCCATGGGAGTACTTCTGCGAGTCTTGACTTCTGCTGGGTGTTTGATGAGGGGGGTCCCTTTGACTAATGTCAGACCTCCCTTCCCTCCATATAAATGAGTCATCTCCAGAAGACCTCTCCTTTTTTGACTTTATCAGGGAGACCGAGGATGAGCCTAGGACTCAGATGTTGGACGTCCTTCACTTTGACGTCTTGCAGCCCCCGTACAGCAAGTGAACAAGGTGGTCAACTCTATGTATAGGATTCAGAAGGCTCTGGGATTTAAGAAGCTTCAGCTTCCTCACATTCTTTTTTTCCCAACACAATCTTTATTGTAATTTTTCTTAATAATACAGCCAAAATGCATCATAAACATAAACACAGATTGTTCCCCAACTCCCTCCCTCCCTCCCTCCCCCAGAAACCCAGTAAAACCTGTCCTAATTGTCGTACTCACCATTCTAAGATAGTCAGATCTGCTGTCAAAACAGCCAGGTGCTCAAGACTCACTCCTTGATACCCTTGGGGAGGGAGGCCCGGACCTTGGAGTCTTTTGGGAAGAAGTTTTTTATCAGAATGTTATGCTTATCTCCCGCATAGTTTCTTACCAACTCTTAACGAGCATGCATTTGTGGAATGTTGTTCAGTCTGGTGGAGTTTGCAGACAGTCTCCCTCAGGAGAAGGCTGAGGAGCTCCATCAGCCAGTAGCCAAAGAGCAGGAGTGCAGCAAGTACAGGTGCAGGGGCAACATATGATGCTTTCAAGACATTTTGAGCCTCCGCTATGAGTATTGGATTGCACAGACTCGCCTGGCTGTGCATCTTGGACCTAGAACTAGCAGTTAAGGAGAAGCTGTTGGATGTTTCGTTACAGGGAGACAACTTTTTTGGTGACAAAGTGGAAGAGGTAGCCGACCTCATTAAGAAACATTCTGAAACCATGAAGTCGCTATCCTGACCCACTCCTGGCTCAGCTTCCACATCAAGAAGGTACGGTGATGGAGGATAACCAGCACTTCTTCCTCTTCTTCCCTCAACCCCCCACCCCACAATGCTAACATAGCTCCCTCTCCTTCCCTTACCCCCCCCCCCCCCCGTTTCTCACTCGTCAAACCTGCTTTGTTTGCCTGCCCCCGCAAATTTAACAGGCTACTTGGACTAGCCAGATCCTTCCCTCTACCGCATCTCATCCCTCTAACACAACTTCCTGTGTACGCAAGAGTGGGACTCAACAGAGGGAAGGATCCAGCACCAACCAAGGCAGCCTATTAAAGCTGCAGGGGCAGTCAAACAATGCAAGTTTGACAGACCGAAGGAGACAGGGAGAAGAGGAAGCGAGAAGTGGTGCTGGACTTAGGAAAGGGGGGGGGGGGGGTTGAGGGAAGAAGAGGGATCAGTGCTGGTCTCCATGGCAGAAGAGGGGAGAAAAGACATGCTGTACACTTTTAAAATAAACAAAATACCTGATGCTCTGTGCTTGCCCCGCAACACACTGGTTGAGAACCCCTGTATTAGACTGATGTAGTCCTGTGGGATGATGGTGGGCGGAAAATGTACACGTGCAGTGCTTCCAAGGCTTTGAGAAGGAAAGCTGGGGAGTACTTACCTCAGTGGGCTCCATCGAATGAAGTCACCCACTAATAGGAATGTCCTTGGAGAACACGTGCTACAGGTGAGTAACTTTGTTTAATGATTGCTGTGTATTATATCTAGTGAATAAATTGTGCAGTTTGCTACTGGTTGCTGTGTGTCTGGCCTCTGGTAATAATGAAGCATGGTAATATTTGTTGCCTTAGAAAAGTTACACACTACACCTGAAATCCATTCTTTCACATCTCTTGACAGTGACATCTAATATTTTCACACTTCTGTTCAATTTCTTCTTCTTTCCAAATCAATAGAATGTTTGGGTACTGATTCATTCAAATCAACCCCTCTTCCCTTCTGGTCAGTGATATACAAAGAGACAACACAAATGCAGAAGGGTTTGAAAGAATTCCAGAACCTGTGCTATGCAGGCCTTCCCCACTTTTTTGTTTTGCATTCTACTTGGTCAAATCTGTATCACATCACAGGGAGTTTACAAAGATCATGAATTTGGGGGACCTGCCTATTTCATGGATATTACGTTTACTTTTTGTTTTTGCATCCAATGCACACCAAATTTTCTAGAGATGCCATAGGGACAAACAAGATTTGGATACAGTATCTGTTTTTGAAAATCCACACAGTTATTTGTACATACCAGAAAATAAGCTCATAAATGCTGTGTGGAACCTGCATGGTTGTAGGTTAATTGTTTGGGGGGGGGGGGGGGAGGTGGGGGGTTGGGGGGGAAGGGTGTGTGACTGTACCAGGTCCTACATACAAACATAGATTCCATATCATCAAGCTGATCAATCCATAGACTGGTGGGTTGTGTCCATCTACCAGCAGGTGGAGATAGAGAGCAAACTTTTGCCTCCCTATATGTGGTCATGTGCTGCCGGAAACTCCTCAGTATGTTCTCTATCTCAGCAGGTGGTGGTCACACACAGCAGCAGCTCTGGCTAGGCCTCCAAGCCTAATCCTTAGGTTTTGTTGAGGCCTGGGGTTGAGGGCTCTTTTGAGCAAGTGCAAACCTGGTGGTGCCAGGTCCCTCCTTTTCTCCCCCCTCCCGCTGGCTCCGTTTAAAAAAAAAAAAAAAAAAAAATTTTAAACGTCTTTAAAGGCGTTTAATTCGACGTTTCTTTAAACGTTCATTGCAGCTACTCACTGGGACACCAGTTCGTTACAGCTCGGAGCGGCAAGCAGGTAATTTTACCTTTTTATAGCGGGCAGGGGGTTCCCCGATTCTTCTCCTCGTGGCATATGGCGTCGGAGGACGAGGGCGCAAAGGGTCGCTCCCCGGATCGCTGGAGCGCTTCTAGAGGGGATGCGGGGGTTTTACAACCTGATTCGCCCTTGATGGGTGACAGTTTAGTGACCGATGAATGTCCCGGTCGTTCCTCCGGCGTGGCGGTTTTTTTCCCGCCATAAACGCCCATCCCCCGCTCCTCGCCTCCGCCATCTTGGCCGGCCACGCGGCTCGGACGGCTTCTTCGTGGGCCGCCCTTGAGGTTGGAGACATTAATGCCATGAACGCCCTTAATTTGGGCGACGGCACAAGCGGCTAAAGTTAAGCGCCGTTCTTCCCGCACGGCTCCTTCGCGGAGTTTCACGCCGGACGCCATTTTGGATGCGCAGCATGTCTCTCCCCCGCTATTGCGAGCGCCGGTTGAGAGTGCGTCTAGGGCTGTTGCCCAGGCTGCGGAAGTGCACAGTCTGGGGGGTTTCTCCCCCGAGTTTGTTTTGCTGCTGCATCAGGCTTTCCTCATGCAAAACGCTGCCCCTGCTCCCTCTTCTGATAAAGAGGTTGAGGTTCCCAGAGGTAAACGCCCTCGGGTTGATTTCCAGGCCTTGGAGGACTTTGTCTCCTCCGATGTAGATGAGGGCAGCGTGTCTGAGGTCTCCCAACGGTCCTTTGCGGATTCCTTGGAGGAGATAGATCCCCGCTCGGATGGAGCGGATGACCCCTCTGCAGCGCGGCTTTTTAGCCCAGAGGATTTGCCCAACCTGTTTTTACAGGCCATGGACACTTTGAAGATTTCCTCTCCGGAGGACGTCTCTCCCTCAGCCCCTGTTGGCTCTGCCATTATGCTGGGGACGAAGCGCCCGCCTAGATCCTTCCACGTGCATGATGCCATGCACACCTTAATTGCGGCTCAATGGGATGTCCCGGAAACGAGCCTTAAAGTGGCTAGGGCTATGTCCCGCCTCTATCCTTTGGCTGTGAGTGAACGTGAGGCCTATCTGTGGCCTACCGTGGATTCTTTAATCACTGCGGTGACTAAGAAAACGGCGTTGCCGGTGGAAGGTGGCACGGCCCTAAAGGACGCCCAAGACAGAAGATTGGAGGCGGCCTTAAGGTCGTCCTTTGAGGCAGCTGCTTTAAGTTTGCAGGCCTCAGTTTGCGGCTCCTATGTGGCCAGGGCGTGCCTGACTATGGTGCAGCGGGCTTCCCCCTCGGATCTTTCCTTGAGGGCTGATTGGCCGGCCCTGGAATCGGGCTTAGCCTATTTGGCAGACTTGCTGTATGATGTCTTGAGAGCCTCAGCTAAAGGCATGGCTCAGACAGTCTCTGCGCGGCGGTGGCTTTGGCTGAAACATTGGTCTGCTGACCACGCCTCTAAATCCCGCCTGGCTAGATTGCCTTTTAAAGGCAAGCTGCTCTTTGGGGTCGAGCTGGACAAAATCGTGACCGATCTCGGCACGTCTAAGGGCAAGAAATTACCAGAGGTCAGGGCTCGGGCTAGTACTCGTCCCGGTACCTCCAGAGGACGGTTGCAGGAAGGCCCGTCGGTACCCGCCCGGGCAAGTCGGGTTCCTCTGCCCCCTCTTCCTACAAGAGGAATTTCTCCCCCAAGCAGCATTCCTTTCGCAGAGACCGCCGTCCCGGAGGTGCTCCGTCCGGTCCTCCCCCAGGGTCTCGTACCCAGTGACGGGGCCTTGGTCCACGCCCCAGTGCAGATTGGAGGACGGCTGTCCTCGTTTCTGGGCGAGTGGACCACTATAACTTCAGACGCGTGGGTGCTGGAAGTCATCAGAGACGGCTACAAGCTAGAGTTCTGCCAACCCTTAAGAGACGGGTTTGTACTCTCTCCCTGCAAGTCTCCGGTCAAGCTGTGGCAGTGCAGCAGACCTTGGACAACCTGATCCGCCTGGGTGCGGTCGTTCCGGTGCCAAAAAAAAAGAATCAGATTGGCAAGGGACGTTACTCCATTTACTTTGTGGTTCCAAAGAAAGGAGGTTCTGTCCGGCCTATCCTCGACCTCAAAGGGGTCAATCGGGCCTGGAAAGTGAGGCACTTTCGCATGGAGACTCTCCGCTCTGTTATAGCGGCAGTGAAGGCAGGAGAGTTCTTGGCTTCCTTGGACATCAAGGAAGCGTACCTGCATATTCCCATCTGGCCTCCTCTCCAACGCTTTCTGTGTTTTACAGTCCTGAGACGACACTTCCAGTTCAGAGCCCTCCCTTTCGGGTTGGCTACTGCTCCGCGGACCTTTTCCAAAGTAATGGGGGTCATAGCGGCCTTCCTGCTAAAGGAAGGAGTACAAGTCCATCCTTATCTGGACGACTGGTTGATCCGAGCCCCCTCTTATGCAGAGTGCGGCAAAGCTATGGACCGGGTAGTTGCTCTTGTGAGCTCCCTGGGATGGATCATCAACTGGAAGAAGAGCCAGCTGCGCCCGACTCAGTCCCTGGAGTATCTGGGAGTTCGATTCGACACCCAAGTGGGCAGAGTGTTCCTGCCAGACAATCGGATTGTCAAGCTTCAGGCTCAGGTGGACTAGTTCCTAGTAGCCTCTCCTATTCGGGCTTGGGACTACGTGCAGCTGTTGGGCTCTATGACGGCCACGATGGAAGTAGTGCCCTGGGCCAGGGCTCATATGAGACCACTACAGCTATCTCTGCTGCTGCGCTGGACTCCGATGTCGGAGGATTATGCTGTGCGCCTTCCCGTGGACCCAGCAGTGCGCAAGGCGCTGAGCTGGTGGACGCAGACAGACAAGTTGTCTGCAGGATTGCCTCTGGTGACCCCGGAGTGGATTGTCGTCACGACAGACGCCTCTTTGATGGGCTGGGGAGCCCACTGCTTGGGAAGGACAGCGCAGGGGCTCTAGTCTCCTGCAGAGGCAAGTGGTCTATCAACCTCCTGGAACTCAGAGCCATTCGGTTGGTGTTATGGAGTTCATCCCGGTACTGGTGTTGTAGCCTGTACGGGTCCTGTCGGACAATGCCACGGCTGTGGCCTATATCAACCGCCAGGGAGGGTACCAAGAGCGCCCCTCTAGCCAAGGAGGCTATGAGTCTTTGCCAGTGGGCGGAAGCGAACCTGGAGCAGCTTTCAGCGGCCCACATTGCCGGAGTCATGAATGTCAAGGCAGACTTTCTCAGTCGCCATACCTTGGAGCCCGGAGAGTGGCAACTATCTGCTCAGGCGTTCTTGGACATCACGAAGCGCTGGGGCCAGCCGAGCCTAGATCTGATGGCGTCATCGGCCAATTGCCAAGTGCCGCGCTTTTTTCAGCAGAGGACGGGACCCTCGATCCCTGGGAGTAGATGCTCTTCTCCAACAGTGGCCGACACAAGAGCTCCTCTATGTGTTCCCGCCCTGGCCCATGTTGGGCAGGGTGCTAGACCGGGTGGCAAAGCATCCCGGCAGGGTAATCCTGGTGGGTCCGGATTGGCCCAGACGTCCCTGGTATGCGGACTTGATCAGGCTCTCAGTCGACGATCCTCTGCGGCTGTCAGTGGAGCAGGGCCGGTTACATCAGGGTCCCGTGGTGATGGAGGATCCCTCTCCCTTTGGTCTTACGGCCTGGCTATTGAGCGGCAGCGTCTGAGGAAGAAGGGCTTCTCAGACAAGGTCATCGCCACTATGCTGAGAGCGAGGAAACGCTCTACTTCTACTGCTTACGCCAGGGTTTGGCGTATCTTTGCAGCATGGTGTGAAGCAGGCTCACTTTCTCCCTTCACTGCTCCAATTTCTTCAGTGTTGGCGTTCCTGCAAGAAGGTCTGGAGAAAGGCCTGTCGCTCAGTTCCCTTAAAGTCCAGGTAGCGGCTCTGCCTTGCTTCAGGGGCCGCCTGAAGGATGCTTCCCTGGCTTCGCAGCCAGATGTGGTGCGCTTTCTCAAGGGAGTTAATCACCGGCGCCCTCCTCTGCACTCAGTGGTGCCTGCGTGGAATCTCAACCTGGTGCTAAGAGCATTGCAGAAGCCGCCTTTTGAACCCTTGTCGAGGGCATCTCTGAAAGACCTGACGTTGAAAGCAGTCTTTTTGGTGGCTATCACTTCAGCCAGAAGAGTTTCCGAGCTCCAGGCGCTCTCATGTCGAGAGCCTTTTCTGCAGTTCACTGAGGCAGGAGTGACTATTCGCACAGTGCCTTCCTTCCTGCCCAAGATTGTTTCTCGCTTCCATGTGAATCAGCAGCTCTGTCTCCCTTCCTTTCGTAGGGAGGACTACCCAGAGGAGTACTCTGCTCTTAAATATCTGGATGTGAGACGAGTCATCTTCAGATACTTGGAAGTGACCAATGATTCCGGAAATCGGATCATCTGTTTGTCCTGTTTGCAGGTCCTCGTAAGGGTCTGCAGGCTGCTAAGCCTACAGTGGCAAGATGGGTCAAGGAAGCCATTGCAGCGGCTTATGTGGCCGCGGGGAAGGTGCCGCCTATCCAGCTGAAGGCTCACTCCACGAGAGCTCAGGCGGCCTCGATGGCAGAGGCCGGATCCGTCTCCTTGGAAGAGATATGCAAGGCGGCAACTTGGGCTTCGGCTCATACATTCTCCAAGCATTACCGTTTGACTGTGGCTGCACGGGCGGAGGCCCGGTTTGGAGCTTCAGTGTTGAGGTCAGGGATTTCGATGTCCCGCCCTGGGTGAGTACTGCTTCGGTACATCCCACCAGTCTATGGATTGATCAGCTTGATGATATGGAAGGTAAAATTATGTATAATCATACCTGATAATTTCTTTCCATTAATCATAGCTGATCAATCCATAGCCCCTCCCAGATATCGGTTTTTATTCTGGTTGCATTTCAGGTTCAAGTTTAGTCTTCAGTTATTTCAGAAAGACTTCGTGTTCAAGTTCTTTCACTTGGATTCTTCAAGAGTTGAGACGAGTTTGTGTTACAGTGAGCTGCTGCATTCCTCTCCCCTCCGTTTTACGGGGCTGGATTGAGACATAAATTCTGCCGGCACTCCCTCCCGCTTCGTGCGGCTGTAGGGCAGCTTTGTACCCCTCCCGCTTCGGCGGTGTTAGGGTCAGTCAGCTCCTCCCGCGGTTGCGGTTGCAGGATAAGCCAGATCCCCCCGCATCGGCGGGTGTGGTGTCCCTCCCCCGCTCCGCGGGGATGAGCTGGACGGATTCCCCTCCCCCACTTGTGTGGGGATGAGCTGGGTTAATTCCCCTCCCCCGTTTCGGCGGTGGTGAGCTGGGCAGAGTGTCCCTTCGTGGGTGTAATTCTCTAAGTGCTGAGTCCTGCGGATGGAGCTTTGATATCGACATACTGAGGAGTTTCCGGCAGCACATGACCACATATAGGGAGGCAAAAGTTTGCTCTCTATCTCCACCTGCTGGTAGATGGACACAACCCACCAGTCTATGGATTGATCAGCTATGATTAATGGAAAGAAAATTATCAGGTATGATTATACATAATTTTACCATATAACAGATCATGGGGGACATAAGGCCAATCCACTCTGCCCAGTTCGGTTCTCGGTGCAATACCATGGATCCTAGTTGAACTCTGGCCTTCTCTTTGTTTCTCCAGAACTAGGACTCCTCTGTGCTTATTCTAGTCTTTCCTATATCCTCCTAAGGTGTTGGTGGTGGTGAGTGGTCTTGCAGTACTGCCATTTTAGTCAGTCTGGTTTTCTGCAGTGACTGACTGGTTTCTTATGTTTAATCTCTTTATTGACTTTATTCTTATTTATTTCTCACCAGAACTTTTGGATCTGGTAGACTTTTCAATCTTTTAACATTTATTATGTGACCCAGAAACACCATTTAAATCTTCTGCTATTAATTCATTCTGGGACATTCAATTCTGTGGTTTTGTGAGAGCAATAGGGTTGTGTTACTCCATTGTATTCTCTAACGATGTTGTTCTGTCTCACAGATCGTGTCTGCAGTGCAATACTGTCATCAAAAATCAATTGTACATCGAGACTTGAAGGTAAGATGGGCTGAGAGGGGGACAGGAGGTGCTCTAGAACAGCTTCTTGTTGATCCTTTTGTCTGGAACAGTCACAAACCTTTCTACTCAGTGATGAGTTTAGAAATATATCACCAGAAAATAAACTAGGCCATCTTTGCTTCTTGTCCTTGCACCTTCTCCAGGGCTATATAGTGATAGTGTCATTTGGAACGTTTCCACGGCCTATGCTTTAGCATATGCCACTTTTGTTATACCTGCAACAAGGCTATTTAGATAACCACGGTCATCAGCAGATTTTCATGGCCCCCAAGGATGTTTGCTATAGTAGTAAGATGTATTAGGATCTCTTGTAGGAGATTTCACTGTCAATGGACCCTTTTTGGTTTTGCACACTTTTCCATAAGTCCTAGAAGGGTGTTGGTCATGTTTAAGCTTGACTGCTTTGGACTGTCTCCCCACAGGCTGAGAACCTGCTGCTGGATGCTGATATGAACATCAAGATTGCTGATTTTGGCTTTAGCAATGAGTTCATCTTCGGGAACAAGCTGGACACATTCTGTGGAAGCCCACCCTATGCTGCACCTGAGCTCTTCCAGGGCAAGAAGTATGATGGGCCTGAGGTGGATGTCTGGAGCCTGGGAGTTATCCTGTATACTCTGGTTAGCGGGTCCTTGCCCTTCGATGGCCAGAACTTAAAGGTATAGGTATACCCTGCTCTTCCATACAAAGGCACATATCCTCTTTTGCCCTCATACAGGATTGTTCTCAGCCTGCATGCTTCCAGTGATCTGCATCAGCTACTTAGCAACTGATCAGCTGCAGGAGGCTTTCATATGCTTGTGTCTATGCAGTGTTTGCTCACGGCACACTGTGGGCAGAGGAAAGCATGGACCAACAGGCTGCTATTACTGCACACTTTATGGCTAGAGCCTTTCAAAGCAGCAGCACTTTAGGGGTCAGGAATGGTAAAATGAAAGCTGCTGCCTACTGGGTGTGTTCATTCACATAATGTCTTAAGTGTGAAACTTGGGGGTTTTGGCCGAGCCAGGCTTGGAACTCCTGCCTCATCCTAACCTTAGGTGCTCTCTCTCTGTATCAGCAGTCTCTGCCTTTTCCATGTTTCATAGCACAAGAGTATTGTCAGATAAGTATATATTTATCCCCAGCCGTGAATGGCTCCATCTGCATAGGTGGGGGAGTGTGTGATATGCAGCTAGCCTGCCACAGCCTTCCTACCGAATCCTCCTCTTCCCAGCTGGTGACACAGATGCTTCTGAAAACACAGGGAGCTATACAGGAGGGAGATGGAGGAATCCACACATATGCCTTGGGGTTGGGGAGTGGAGACACTTAGTTAGAAAATGTGTGGCTACAATATATAGTTATCATAACATAAAAAGTCTTGTAGACAGCTAATACCTTGTAGTTCTAAGTGGTTAATAGATGAAGAACAGGAGCAAACTCCTGGAATAATCAAAGTTAAATTCAAAATAATGAATAATATAATATAAACATGAAAAAAATTGTAGTTAACCATATGAGAAGTTGAAATTATATAAAGTCAGTAGGTTTTGAGACATGAATGGGGAGGATTTGAAAGTGACTGGGATGTTAGCAAGGCTTCTGTTGTAGTGGCAAGATCTGGGAGTCTACCTTTCATTGCCAGGAATGTCTGCCTTATGTTAAAAGACAAGCAGCCTTAACAGTGAAGAATTTTTCTTCATTGTGGTTGCCCTACCCAAACTGTCTTGTGTGCCAGAACCCTGTTACTGTGCCGCATGAATTACTGTTCAACCATGTAACATTATTCTCAGTCTTTCGCCTGTACTGTTATTTCTAGGAACTGCGGGAACGGGTATTGAGAGGGAAATACCGTATCCCATTCTATATGTCAACAGACTGCGAAAACTTGCTGAAAAAGTTCCTTATTCTGAACCCCAGCAAGAGGGGTACTTTAGAGGTGAGTAGCAGAAGCACATGTGCACAGGCTCCCCAAGTGTGTGCGCTACTGGGTGCTAGGGGTGCTTAGAAATACCACTTTTCTTGTCCTTATCTCAAAGTGCCACTGAATTACACCATGTGCCCTGATTAGAGAGATGAAGTGGAAATGACAGGTAGTTCTCCTAGATGGCTGAAAAATAGCTCTATCAGTCTGATAAGTGTTTGGTTCTGTTAGCTGAAGAAATGTTTTGGGTATGAGTTGATTTTACCAGCTAAGCAGTGGCATTTGAACGTTGTGTTTCAGGCCCATTTCTCTGCCTAGTGAAACTTAAAGCACCGTAGGAAGATGTGGCTAGCATAGGCCAAGCCTAGCATTATAAATACCTTTGCATGGCTGCAACATAGTAAATCTCAAAGAAAATGAGCCCAGAGCTTCTGTAGTGTAGCCAGTGTGAAATCACTGCAGAACCCAACTTACCCTGTCAGGTTTTTTTTTATTTTGGATTTTGCTTATGCTTTTTCAGTGGAAGTTCAAGACAAGTTACATTCAGATACAGTAGGTATTTCCCTGTCCCAGGAAGACTCAGTCTAGGTTTGTACTTGAGATGCTGAAAGGTTGAGTGAATTCCCCAAAGCCACTTGTGACCTGGATTGGCCACTGTTGGAAACGAGATACTGGGCTTGATGGACTTTTGTCTGACCCAGTATGGCGATTATTAGTTACATTCTTATTCCTTCCAAAAACACAAAATCAAAATTAAAAAAAAAATCCCCTGCCTGCTTCACTGGGACTGAGAGCCACTTTATAATTGTCTCTTCTGTTGACAAGATCGGCTTAGCCTGGTTAGCAGAGAACCCATGTGAGGTTTTTTTTTTCCTGACCTTTTCCTGTTTTTACCCCCACCAGCAAATAATGCGAGACCGCTGGATGAATGTAGGTCATGAGGATGATGAGCTAAAGCCCTATGTGGAGCCGGTTCCAGATTACAAAGACCCCAGGAGAACAGGTGAAGTGCCCTGCCAGATTCTTTCTGCCAGCAGCTTCTCTTCTGGTTACATTTCTCTCTTCTCTGGAAGCTTTTCACATTCTCTGAAAACTACCATGTCTTTTCAGAGCTCTTGTCAGGAAACAGCTTTGTGGTAGCATATGGACAATAAATGTTGGTGGTGTGGAGTTCTTTGTGACTGGCACAGTATCCTGTTCTCTACCTGCATAAGGTATGGCGTACTCAAGCCTCTGGTCTCTTTGCCTCCTTCTATAGAATTGATGGTCTCTATGGGTTACACTCGTGAAGAGATTCAGGACTCGTTGGTCAGCCAGAAATACAATGAGGTTATGGCCACATACCTGCTACTAGGGTACAAGAATTCTGAGGTACTGTTTCATTATCACATTTATGACTCGCCTTTCTAAAGATTAACATTACAAAATGTAATTTGATCAGCAATAGAAATATAAAAATTGCATTTTTATGTATGTTTTTACTAGTTTTTAGCTTGTTTTTAATGTGTGTTTAATTGTTATTTCTTTTATGTTTTTATTAATGTTTGCCTGAAGTGATGGAGCAAATTTTAGAAATTTTAGATCTCTTAGATCACTAACTGGCATCAGATTAGTACTCCCTAATAAACAAGACTGTCAGCTCAAAAGGATTTTTAACTGCATGCTGCTAGCTAAGGAGGAAGAACTGTGGAACTCACTACTCCAAAAGCTCAGACAAACGTCAGACTACATGAGATTGATAACTTTTGAAAACATAGCTTCTTCAAAGACGCTGTGGGATGACAATGAATCCCAGCCAGATGACTCAATAATACTTAATTGACAATAAGTAACACCCAAAACGAGGACTCTATAGAGCAGTTAGAATGACAGAAAACTCTTTATTAATCTTCTGGAGCTCACTTTAATGACAATATAATCTCTAATCCACAATCTCAGGTATTACAAAATGATGACATAATTTCCAATCCTTAATCTCAGACGACACTTAAATGTTTTTATGCTTCTATTTACTCATAAGTGTCTATAGTTTTGCTCTGCTGATTGCATTTATTATATTTATTATGCATTTATCCTGTTATACTGTGCATAGGGCGCTGTTTACTAAGGTGTGCTAGCATTTGTAGCGCCCACTAAACGCTATACACCCATATAGTCCTATGGGTGTCTCTAACATTAGCATGTGCTAATTTTTAGCATGCGCTAAAAATGCTAGCATGCCTGTAGCACAGCTTAGTAAGCAGGGCCCCTAATGTATATGTTTACTTTTATTTGATATACTGCCTTTATAGGTCAAAGTGGTTAGCAAAGTTTATAAAAAAAAAAAGTTAAGGAAAAGAAATCGAGCAAGATCAAATAAAAGTGTTAAAGAAGACATTCACTTCTGCACTCCTGCATGGCTAATGGGACAAGCTGTCTGCGGGCAAGATAAACGCCAGTTTAAAAAAATGGCTCTTAAGTAGAGTTTTAAATTTAGGAAAGGAGAGTTTTGATCTGAGGGCTGGGGTAGGTTGTTCTGAAGTTTAGGGGCTGTTGATAAGCCAGTCATGGAGAGGGAAGAACCAGATGATCTGCTTCAAGGGAATGAAGTGAATGGAAGGAGTGTAGGGAATTATAACAGAGGAAAGATAGGAGGGGGAACCAGAATAGAGTACCTTGTGAGCAAGAATCAAGATTTTTAAACCAGACGTGATAAGGAAAAGGCAACCAGTGAAACTGAAGAAAGAGAGAAATGACATGGTCAGATATTTTTGATTACAGAAGAAGATGAGCTGCTGATTTTTGAAGGGTTTGAAGATGTTTGAACGGAAGTAATACCTGCATAAACTGAGTTACAGTAATCAAGTCATGATATAATGAATGCGTGAATGAGTATGCATTGCTGTGAAGTTGAAACACTAATAGATCAAAGACAGCTAAGCCAAAAAAAAAATCTGAGTTGAACAACCTTAGAAATCTGAAACTCAGAAGTTAGCCGTGAATCAATGGTAACCCACCCCTAGGTAACAAAATGATGAGACTGGAACTAAAGATGTGTTGAAAAAAGTGAGAGGTAGTGAGAGAACAGGGTAGGAATCAGACACCTAGCAAGCTGTGGTGTTGGATGGGTTCGGTACAAGTCTATGTGCAGAAAGCCAGTTATACAGAGCTTGAGTTGCTTTATAAAGAGGACCAAGATCTGGAGAAACAAAAGAGTTGGGATAAATAAAGAGAATATCACCAGCATAGAGAAAACCCCCAAATGTGATCCTGAAGCAGGGTTGCAAGGGGGCTTAAGAAAATATTGACGAGTAGAGGGGGAAAGAGCAGAGCCCTGGGGGGACCCCACACCGAACACGTTAAAATGTTTTACTGTACAATATCATTTTGAACTAGTCTTTCCTCCACCTAGAACTTAAGTGGAGGAGTGGCCTAGTAGTTAGGGTTGTGGACTTTGGTCCTGGGGAACTGAGGAACTGAGTTCGATTCCCACTTCAGGCACAGGCAGCTCCTTGTGACTCTGGGCAAGTCACTTAACCCTCCATTGCCCCATGTAAGCCGCATTGAGCCTGCCATGAGTGGGAAAGCGCAGGGTACAAATGTAACAAAAAAATAAATTAATTAAGGGTTCAGTGGATTATAAATGCCAACCTTAAATTAAATACAAATAAAATAACTTACCTTAAAAGAAAACATACTTCTCCAAGGACAGGCACTATTGGCACGGCACAGGCCACACCTACCAGCATCTGGGACTCACGTCCCTCTGCATAGCTGGCACCACTCTGATATAGTGCCACCTTGCTGATTATTGCAGCACTGAGGTTTGGGGAAGGCCTCTCACAGCTGGCTCTGGTCCCATGATACACACTGTATGAAAGATTGAGGAGGGGGGGGGAGAGGGGGGCTCAAGCTTTTCACTACAGACTCATTCTATTCACAGAAAACACTCCTCCAGCTACCCCAGGAGTCACAACTTGTCTGGACCATCTAGACACTGCCCCCTCCCCCAAGTCAAACAACATTGCAAAGACACTTGGATCAAGACCTTCACAGCTTCTCTCACTCTGCCCAGGCCAGAGCTCTGCCTAGGCCAGAGCTCTGCCTTCTCATCTGCAACTCCTGGACCTCTGCAACTGATTTGTGGCACAGCACCTCTCAGCACAGGGTCCTGCTTCGTTTACCCTACAGCTGAAACACAGAGCACCAGAAGGAAGTGCTCTAGCAACCTGTCGGCAGAAGTGGTTGTTATCCCCACTCGCCTCCCCCCAACTCCTCCTCTGAGCCTCTCCCTGGATTCAGACCCATCAGATGAAGGTGAGATTTGTGAGTCTGTCAGCTCTGATATCTCCTTCACTTCATCGTTGTCTAACTCCCCAGGCATACCTTCTGATGCCCCATCTCCTCCACCTCTCCCTGTCTCTCTACCAAAGTTTCTGCAGAAATTTGCCAACAATTTTCACTATCACCCAGTGATACAACTGACCCGTGATAATAAGATCTTCAGCATCCACAAACATCTGGTCACCACTAAACCCATGGTGAATCTATTGTTGACAAGATCCTCCTCAACCACAGGGATGGTAATTTATTTTTATTTATTTGTTACATTTGTACCCCACATTTTCCCACCTATTTGCAGGCTCAGTGTGGCTTACATAGTACCGTGAAGCGTTAGCCACCACCGGTGATGAAACAAATACAAAATGATGTTATGATTGAATGAGATTCGTGTGTTGCAGACACATTAGGGAATCGTAGAGGAGAAGAGTTATATAGTGTTAATTACGAGCTTTGATTTCGTTGTGTCGCAGGGTTCAGGCACTTAAGTTGGGTCAGTAGGGTATGCCTTTTCGAACAGGTTGGTCTTTAGTGATTTCCGGATGTTAAGGTGGTCGTACGTTGTTTTCATGGTTTTCGGTAGTGCATTCCATAGTTGCGTGCTTATATAGGAGAAACTGGATCCATAAATTGATTTGTACTTGAGTCCTTTACAGCTAGGGTAGTGAAGATTTAAGTATGTTCATGATGATCTGATTGTGTTTCTGGTTGGCAGGTCTATGAGGTCAGTCATATATCCCAGGGCTTCGCCATAGATGATTTTGTGGACCAGGGTGCAGATTTTGAAAGTAATACGTTCTTTGATTGGGAACCAGTGCAGTTTTTCTTGAAGGGGTTTGGCGCTTTCGAATCGCAATTTTCCAATATAAGCCTGGCTGCTGTGTTTTGAGCGGTCTGTAGTTTCTTTATGAGTGGCTCTTTGCATCCCGCATAAATTCCATTGCAGTAGTCAGCATGGCTTAGTACCATTGATTGTATCAGGTTGCGGAATGTTGCCCTCGGGAAGAATGGTTTCACGCGTTTGAGTTTCCACATTGAGTGGAACATTTTCTTGATTGTAGAGTTAACTTGGCTTTCGAGTGTAAGGTTCCAGTCGATTGTGACATCGAGGATTTTCAGGCTGTCTGAAATAGGGAGGGTGTTATCTGGGGTGTCTAAGTTTGTGGGTATGTTCGAATTGTATTGGGATGAGAGGATGAGACTTACCACCAAAAGGTCATGCAGTAGATTTGAGAAAACCCAACTGCTGCATCAATCTATCATTATCACATTGGCCATGAAGAACCTTGAGCTCTTCCCACTTCAGTACACCCCCTAGAAAAGAACAGGAGATCTTAGATGTGGTCAACAAAGTGATCTTCCAGGGTACCATGCTAATCTCCCGCATTGTTGCCCATCAATTGCAGCTTATCCTCTACCACAGTTGTTTTCTGGAAATTCAAGATATATTCTGATGTCCTTTTCCCAGAAAGTGAAGAACTCTCCTTTTCCACAACAAGAATGCAGAAAACACCTTTTTCACTCTGCATTTGACATGTTCAAGACCGCCTTGCACACTGCTGGCTTGTCTGTTGCAGCCAGGCGCATGGCATGACTGAGAGCCTTGGGTCTCCAAAGACATCTATGAGCATCAGATTGTCGTCTCCTGCTCTTGCCTTGTCGGCATCACACCTGCTCTGGAGAAAATATTTTGTGACAGTCACTACTGTCATCATCAAAGACCATTGTACCATCCTCCAATCCCTCTTCACCAATGGTGTGGTCTGCACACCAACATTCAGGAGACTATATGGATTTTGTCAGGAAATCCTACTCCAACCTACAGTGCTACTATGAATACCCAAGATGGCAAGCTTGACACCAAAGATCTCAATGTTGCCATAGTCCCACCAGCAAAGACCACAGCCAAGGTTGAGGTATCAGAGCAACCCGCTCATCTACAAAACCTACACCCAGTTTTTGACAACCTGTTGGTGGAATCCATACTGGTGGGGGACCAATTCCCACATTTTGTGGGTGCCTGGGCATGGATAACAGCAAAATAATGAGTTCATGGCATCATCCGACAGGGTTATCTTATCAGATTCCAAAACCATCTACTTCACAAGCCAGTACCCACTATTGAGGCTCTGGAAGAGCTTCACCCCTTACCCTTTCTGCTAGGGGAGATCCACATCCTCCTCCAGGTTGGAGTCATAGAACAGGTTCCCCCTTTGTAGATCAAAGATTCTAGTCCGGCCAGTTCTGGACCTCTGTCACTTCGACAGATGCATTCACAAGGAAAACAAAATTCTGAATTCACTCCGTAGCAAACTTTTCCTGTTTATCTAAACAGACTGACTGGCCTCTCCTGATTTCCAGGTTGCTTGTACCCATGCTTCTAAGCCATGGACCACCATTTTTTGGCTTCTCCGAACTGAGGGTGTTCATGAAATATGTGGCAATCGCTGCGATGCATCTTTGTAAGCAAGGAATTTATGTATGGATATGTTTGTTT
The DNA here is from genome assembly GCF_901765095.1 of Microcaecilia unicolor. Taxonomy (NCBI): domain Eukaryota; kingdom Metazoa; phylum Chordata; class Amphibia; order Gymnophiona; family Siphonopidae; genus Microcaecilia; species Microcaecilia unicolor. The sequence goes on along the minus strand of NC_044041.1, from coordinate 116,057,077 downwards.
ATTAAAATGTGTATTTCCTTGGAACAATTCCATTCAGGATGGTGTGCAAGCAAATGTTTCAATAAAAGTATTAAAACCTTCAAAGATAAAATAAAACTAAATTTGCATATTCCCATATCTTGACGACTGGATTTGATTGTGTGGGATCCTTAGCCCAAGAGGCCCAAACCTTGACCCACACCACTGTGACCCCCCTCCAGATGCTCAGCTTTATCAATACTAAGTCACAATTTTCTCCAGCCGATCTTGGGAATCTACTGGGGATGGATATCTGCACAAACACAACCAAGGCATTCCTACCATCTCTGAGGGGCAGGTGCCATCATCTCCCTTGCACAACACATTGCATCCATGAAGACAACACCAACCAGAACTCTACTAAACTTTTGGGATATCTAGTGGCAGTAGTCCACGTAGTTCTGTTCACCATGTTTCATATGCTTCTTCTACAGTGGCCCTTACACAAGCAATGGAACCATCACACTCTTGTCACTTTCACAAGGTCACGATTGGATCCTGGATGTGCTCAACTAATGGATAAAGTGGGACAGTCTCTTCATTGACAAATCATTTCAGCAACCCCAGCATCAACTGACACAACAGATGCGTCCAAATGTGTCTGGGGAGCCGTACAAACCCACCTTTCTGGATGAACCTGCCAAGCATTTGGACTCACTGAGAGAGGAGGTGGGCTGGCTGGTTCTGATATGGGCTCCTGGTACATGCTCAAAAGGACCTTTTTAAAGGGTCTTTCTTAGCTCTGGTAGAGCAGTTTCATCCCTGGTGCCATTGGATGACATTACTGACTTACCCTGTTATCTATCAAGAATTTCCTTTACAGCTAAGTAACCTTGTCAACTGTATCTGACTGGTTAGTGGACTGCATTTAATTTTGCTTACCAGCAAGCTAGTCTTTCTAAATAAGACAAAGTAAAAGTGCCTCGAATTAGGGCTATGTCAGTATTTATAGCCCATTTCACAAGTATCTATATAAGGTATCTGTAGAGCTGCCACATGGTCCTTCCTTCATGCCATTTATATGACACACAAAATTACATGGACAGTACAGTAGAGCAAGCAGTTTTGAATTTTATTTTATTTTTCTATAGGTAGTATCTTAAATCTAAAGAAATCTTGGTTGCTTAAAATCTGCCAATCCTAATATGTGTCACATCTAAACATTCGTAAGTTATATACAGCTGCTTTTTTTCAAAACATAGTAACGTAGTAGATGACGGCAGAGAAAGACCTGTACAGTCCATCCAGTCTGCCCAACAAGATAAACTTGTATGTGATATTTTATATGTATACCTGACCTTGATTTGTATCTGCCATTTTCAGGGCACAGACTGTAGAAGTCTGCCCAGCACTAGCCCCGCCTCCCAACCACTGGTGCTGCCACCCAATCTCTGCTAAGCTTCTGAGGATCCATTCCTTCTGAACAGGATTCCTTTATGTTTATCCCACGCATTTTTTAATTCTGTTACCGTTTTCATCTCCACCACCTCCCGCGGGAGGGCATTCCACGTATCCACCACTCTCTCCATGAAAAAATACATTCTGACATTTTTCTTTAGTCTGCCCCTCTTCAACCTCATTTCATGTCCTCTAGTTCTACCGTCTTCCCGTCTCCAGAAAAGGTTTGTTTGCGGATTAATACCTTTCAAATATTTGAACATCTGTATCATATCACCCCTGTTTCTCCTTTCCTCCAGAGTATACATGTTCAGGTCAGCAAGTCTCTCCTCATGCTTCTTGTAACGCAAATCCCATACCACTTTTGTAGCTTTTCTTTGCACTGCTTCAATTCTTTTTACATCCTTAGCCAAGATATGGTCTCCAAAACTGAGCACAGTACTCCAAGTTGGGCCTCACCAATGGCTTGTATAGGGGCATCAACACCTCCTTCTTCTGCTGGTCACACCTCTCTCTATACAGCCTAGCAACCTTCTGGCTATGGCCACCGCCTTGTCACACTGTTTTGTCACCTTCAGATCCTCAGATACTATCACCCCAAGATCCCTCTCCCTCCCTGTCTGTACATATCGGATTCTAACCGCCTAACCTATGTCTCCTGTGGATTTCTACTGCCTAAGTGCATCACTTTGCATTTCTTTGCATTGAATTTTAATTGCCAAACATTAGAACATTCCTCTAGCTTCTGCAGATCCTTTTTCATGTTTTCCTCTCCCTCCAGGGTGTCCACTCTCTTACAAATGTTGGTATCATCCGCAAAAAGGCAAACTTTACCTTCTAACCCTTCAGCAGTGTCACTCACAAATATATTGAACAGAATGGGACCCAGCACCGATCCCTGAGGTACTCCACTACTCACCTTTTCCTCATCAAGAGTGAATTCCATTAACCACCACCCTCTGGCATCTATCCGTCAACCAGTTCCTAATCTAGTTCACCATGGTGGGTCCTATTTTTAGCCTGTCAAGTTTATTCAAGAGTCTCCTGTGGGGAACCGTGTCAAAAGCTCTGCTGAAATCTAAGTAGATTACATCTATAACACATCCTTGATTCAGTTCTGTGGTCACCCAGTCAAAGAATTCAATGAGATTCGTTTGGCACGATTTACCTTTGGTAAAACCATGTTGTCTTGGATCTTGCAACTTATTGGCGTCCAGGAAATTCACTATCCTTTCCTTCAGCATCGCTTCCATTACTTTTTCCAATAACAGAAGTGAGGCTTACCGGCCTGTAGTTTCCAGCTTCTTTCCTATCACCACTTTTGTGAAGAGGGACCACATCCGCTCTTCTTCCCCTTGCACATTCGCCAGCTGTATCTCTCTCTTGGCTTCTTTCAGTTTCATCCGATATTCCTCTCTCTGTTCCTCTTCTTCAGTTTGTCTGTATTTCATGAACACCAACTCTTTAGCCTTTATTTTCTCAGGCACTTGCTTGGAGAACCATATCGATTTCCTTTTTCTCATGTATGTCTGATTCAGCTGTTTAGGGAGAACTTTGAGGTTTTTTTCTTCTTAGGCCCTAGTGTGGTTCATTTTATGTATTTTACAGTTACTTTAATTTTGGTGGCTGTGATCTTTGTAGATTTGAGGCATCATTTGGTACATTTTTTAATGTAATAGTTTTCAGTTTTGCTGCAATTGTTTTTCACTTCATGTCTCAGAAACCAGTCATGCCAAATGACTTCAAGATGTACGGGTGATGCAGGAGAACAATAACGACCAATACTCATAAATTGTGCATCATACCCAACTAAAATATTCTAGTTGGCAAAAGATGACATGTAGAGGACTTCATCATCAAGAGTAGAATAAAATACTTTGTTTGATCAGGTCTGGCCCATCAGCATTGGAAGTATCAAGAACTCCAAGATACTCTTTCAAAATCAACTGGTAGTACCATCGTTCCTTGAGATTTTTCACGAACACACTAGGAGTGCGATCTTTTCAGTACAAGGTCCACTACATTGGAACAAAGACCACAACTGCTCCATCATTGGATATCACTGGAAAATTTTTAAACCGAATTGAAATCTTTTTTTTCTCAGATGCTTTGGCATTGCTACTTGAAGCATTATTGGTCCCTGGGATGAACTTGAGCAACTTTTACCCTTCTTCATGTACTTACCCACTCTACTATCCTACTGAAATTGTAGTTCTTCCCTTTTCACCCTGTATTTACTGTCTGCTTACCTCACATTTGTGTCTTTTATTTTTATTAGATTGTAAGCTGCCTAGATAACACTGTTTGATGGACAGAATAGTGAATTTCTAATAAACTTGGTATCAACCCTTAAGGGACCCATGAGCTGCATCAGAGGTTGGTGATGCATTGGCATGAAGTGAGCACCAGTAGAGGCCATTGATGCTGACTGTCGAAGTCCCATCACAAAAAAGCTCATACCTTAAAAGACAGGGGAGATACATAATATAGATATTTGAATACTTGAAAGGACTTCTTAATTCACAAGAAAAGAACCCTTTCCAAAGGAAAGATAGCTGTAGAACTAGGGTTATGATATGAAGCTGCAAGGAGGGAGAATGAAAAGCAACATTCTTGCTGATATTGCTGAAGTCTGCTGATTTTTTAGCAGCTTTGGGGCCATTAGAATATATGATGGACCAGACTGCATCTTGAGCAGGAGTTGACCTGGACTCAGATCCTGTATTTTAGTGGCTAGAGGGTGGCATACCTCAAACTGTCCGGGGGGGGGGAAGAGGATACTGATGTGCCTTTTTTTTCCTGACCTGATGTGTGTTCTATTTTTTTGTGAATTTTGTGACCTGCCTCCTACTGTAAGGTCTGTATTGCAGGTTGAGAATGTGTGCTAATTTGTCCCCATGGGTCCTTGACTGAGCCCACTGGGAGGGAGTTTCAGAGTCTTCTCATCATAGATGCCTCAGATTGCCTGTTAGGGAAGGAAATAGCAAGGCGATGAGGTTGACAAATGTAACTTTATTAAATCATTGCGTGGTTCCTTTAGTTTCTCTCCCCCTCTCCCTATGTGGTGTGGGGAGTTACCATTAAGACTGAGAGGGAAGAGTGATCGTAGGAGCACAGGAAGTCTCATTCGTACTTGGAAGCCACTAAAGACTTTCAGATCAGGAGAGCAACTGTCTGACCACAGCTCCATCTGTGTCTTCACCCAGGGAAATGCATATGCATCTCAATGGAGAATGCCCATATTTTCCTCTTCTCCTTATTTTATCATGCAACTTCATTACTCGTCTTTCCTCGATACATAAAGGCAAATCAAGTCTCAAATTCATCAAGCAGAAATCATACAAACGATAGTGTTGATTCACCCACAACCCTTCATAGTACCACATCTTCTAGTGCCACAATTCCACATCTCTAGCAACTGGAAAAGCTGGAGTGAGTAGCCATGCTTATATTAATTATTTGAGATGCAGGAAATTAACTTCAGTTCTCAGATCACCAGGTATAGGCTGCCAAAGCATCAATGCAAAATAACTACATGCTGCAAGCCAGGTTTATTCCCTTGATAATGTTACCAGAACAGTGAAACGAACATATCTGTATTTGGAGAAGCAAGCAACTCTTTATAACAAGTTGCTTAAATCAGCAGTATAATTGTTGAAAATCTTTTATAGTGTTCAGGAGTACATCTAATAAATTGTGACTCAAAAAGAGGCAAATATCTTTGGCTTACCACGTTGGTCATCACTTTCTACAATAGGAAGTTCAGTAATGACTTTCTACATCATCTCTTTCATGATGATAATGAGAGGGCAGGACTGCTGGTACTAACCCATTGCTTTGGAGGCCCTTAGTGTCAGGAGGCTCCCAGTAAGCAAAACACACCACCATCTCTGCTTCCTTACATTTGCCCTTAAAGGTTGCTGAAAACACATGTAGTCATAGCACAGGGCTTGAAGAATGGGTTTAGGACCTGAGAAACCACTTTAAGCAGCATTCTTTAAAAGGAGAAAATGGTTCATGTATTTCATATTATAGGTGTCCCCTAGCACCACTAACACAGTTCTCTTGCCTTTCAGCTGGACAATGACAGTATCACCATAAACAGAGACCAGCACAAGACCTGACAAATAGTTCAGCCCCCTCCCCCTCGCACAAGGTACAGCGCAGCGTGTCGGCAAACCCCAAGCAGCGGAGGTTCAGCGATCAGGGTGAGTAAAACAGCTAGGGGAAGATCAAACGTTAGGAAGAAACAAGTCTGAAGTGATGATGAGTGGAGGTTAATATGGCTTAGTTAGGAAATCTGCTAAGCCTCAGCCACTCTCCCCTGCATCATGAGCAATATTAAGATTACCTGGGGCATCATGTTAAACTATAAGCATTAAATCCACATGTGATCACTCACTAACATAGTCTGGGCTTGGAAATTATGTTGCTTAAATGACTTTCTCGGTTGGTACAAGTACTACTTTGTGAGATCCATTAGGGGTGGCATCCAGCAGGGATTTCTGCAAGAAGTCTGCTCTGTGCCCATAGTTGCCAGGTTCCTGAGCAGAGCTCTTGATACGCTTCATGTCTTTTAGTCGGGATAAATGTGGGTGCAGTAGCCTGAGGACTAAGTTTGTATGTGTGTTTCTTGTTACAGCTGGCCCAAACCTTCCAACCTCCAATTCCTACTCCAAGAAAACACAAACTAACAATGCAGAGAATAAGCGTCCCGATGAGGAGCGGGAGTCCAGCCGCAAGTCCAGCAGCACCGCCAAAGTTCCAGCAAGCCCACTTTCTGGGCTAGACCGGAAGAGGGGCACCCCTACGCCCTCCACAGTGAGTCCAGGGTTTTTTACCTTGAAGGGGGAATCTCCGTGGGAAGTCCTGGCCATGTACCCTAAGAGTAACCCTGCTTCCTTCATGATCATTTTCTGTGCACATGCCTTCCCAGCTAGGGAAGGCCTTGCAAGCATTTTAAAATCATTTTATGCACCTTTCTGATGTTGACAGTAGGGAAATGCAAGGGAGATAAGGAAGCTATATATTTTTTCATTGAGGGAGAGAGGATTTCTGTAGATATACCTCATCTTTGTGAGGGCCCATGCATTCTTAGGCTGTTATCCTCCTATTGGCTTTGTTTTCCCTGCACATTAATTTCCCTGTTACACTTCTCATCATAGGACCCCTCCCCCCCTTTTTTTTTTTTTTTTTTTGCTAAAAGGTTTGGACTGAAGGGTTGTGATGGGCCTTTGTATATGTAGCCATGGTCCATGAGTTCCCTCTCCTCTCAACATTTTGTTCTCTCCCCCTTACAGAACAGTGTTCTCGTCCACTGGCACAAACCGCAGCCGCAATTCACCTCATGGTGGAACGGGCAAGCCTTGGGCCAGGCTCTGTGCAGAATGGCAAAGACAGGTAGGATGTCAATGCAGAGTGCGCTAGCAGAGACCAGCGGGGTTTTCAAGGCCCAGACATGTCCAGTGGCTGCTTTGTAAATTCCTGTTTAGGGAGTTTTTAATACTGGGAGCAGGAGTATGCAAAAATCAACAGCCAGCATAGATAAAGGGAGGAAAGGTTTTTTGTTTTTCCTCAAACCAGTTGAAATGATCTTACGTTCCTAGTGTTAGGGTGCCTTTGCTGGATCTGGGATGTCATCACATTAGAAACACTGCCACCTCTTCAGACAATGTTTAGTGCCTGATGTACTTTTTATTTGTATTTTTGAATTCATGGTTTCTTCTTACTTCTTACTTTTGATCCCCCAAGCAGAGGTGTAGCCAGCCCTCTGATTTTTTTGGGGGGGGGACGACAGTCCAGAGGTGAATTGAGGGGGCAATGTATCTCCTCTTCCCCCCCCCCCCCCCCCCCCCCCCCCCAAGTGCATTAAAAATGATACCTTTGCTGGTGGGGATGCCAAAGCCCGCCACCCAAAGAAATTCCTTGTCAAGCTGCTCCCCTCCTCCTCAAGCTTTTGCAGTAACCTGAAGTTGGCGGGGTGCCTCAAGCTGCCGACTTTGGGACTTCCTTAGCATGCTTAGTTCTTGCCTGAGCTGAGCATGGATGAGGAATCCTGGTGTCGGTGACTGGAGGTACCCCACCGACTTCCGGGTTACTGCAGAAACGTGAGGAGGAGGGGAGAGACTCGGCAGGGAATATCTTTGGCTGGTGGGACTTCGGCATCCCCGCCAGCCTTTTAATGTGTGCAGTGCAGGTTTGGAGGGGGCATGATCCCAAAGTGTGTGTGGGGGGGGGAGGGGGAGGGCTGACCCTCAAATCCTCCCCCCATGGCTAAGCTGTTCCCAAAGTAAAAGGTTTTCCCCAATTTATATCTATGGAAAATAAATGCATCCTGGGACTTAGTTTTCACATTGCTTCCATGGGCTTACTGCTCCTGCTCTTAGCCTGCTGTTTGCTGCTCTTTTCTGCTAGCAGTGTATTGGTCATGCAGGCTGGATACCTGGTAGTCTGTGCAGGTAAGTTTTGGACAGCAAGGAAACAGTCCCCACTGGTCACTATTCCCTCTATATAGGGTTCTTTCCTTCATCCAGCTACTGATTGACCAATAGAGTTTGAAATCTCCTGATGTGAAAGTGCAGACATGGGCAAAATACAGAAATTCATCCCTCCTTTTCATGCTCTCTTCAGCCCTATGTGCTGCCTCCCTGGAGGAGAACTGCTGATTTCCACTCTCCTTTCCTTCCATCTGCCCCATGTGTTATCTCCTTACAGCCTTTGCATTAACATGTTTTCTTTCAATACAGTTAGTTTTGTTTGGATTAATACATTGTGACTTCATTTCATATACATATATACATGTATGTATATTGTATATCACCCCTGCTTTCCACACCTGGCTCCTCCAGAGAGGGGAGGCTGTATTCATAGGTTGTCTAGCACAGACTCAACTGAGTTCTCTAGGCTGGCCACCTCCCTCATCACACCCCAAGCAAGTCTCAGGGCAGGGAAGTTCATACCCATTTTAAATGTCATTTGTGACAGCCTATTATATATCAGTAGGGTCAATTCACCACACATTGTTATAACCCTGTTACAGGTGAGTACTGAGACACATGACAGAACCAGGATTTGAACCCAAAAGTTTCTTGCCTATCAGGCTAAGCTATAATATAGTTGTAATATTGTTTTGATTATGATTTTGCTCATAGACTCCATAATTTTTTCCTGCTGTTGAAAAGTAGCAGCCACTACTGTAGAAGATAGGTTGTGGGGAGTAGCTTCCTCTTATTCAGGCCATGAGATACTTGTGGGGACAAGGGTGGAAGATTAGTGATGTGGTATATTGCTCTTCATATACCCCATGAATACAGCCTGCCTCCCTTCCCCGCCCCCCACCCCCTTAAAACTCTGCTTCCATGCTTTTGTTTCCTAGTTTAACCACGCCTGGGTCCCGTGCCTCCACTGCTTCTACCACCTCCTCAGTGACGTCAGCGCGGCCCCGCCAGCACCAGAAATCTATGTCCACTTCCGTACACCCCAGCAAAACCTCTCTTCCCTCTGCCGAGACTAACTGCGAAGTGCAGCGGCCCAGGCAAGTTGGGACGGGTAATGGGATTGGTTCTAAGATGCTGTGAAAACAAACAGCTGAAGTCTGCATCACCTCTGCGTTTTTTGCCAGGCAAAAATTCTTTGTTTGCCTTACATTACTGTGGAGCAAAAAGAGTGCACAGTTCAATTCATTCCTTCTCTTGTTTTCACAGAGCTGGCATTAAGACAGCAGGTCATTCCCTGTTTAGCATTACCCTGGGAAAAAGCAAATTCCAAGTTTGGTGTTCACATCCTTGTCAGATTTTCAGACCTCTTAAAATGAAAGTGGGAAGCCTCTGTTTTTCACAGTGACTGCCATGGGGGAACTTTAATGTTAGGTTGGCATTATAACACTGTCATGAAGCTGGGCCTCCCAAAAAAGGGAGATGCTGCTAAGGGTTGCTGGCTGAGGGTTCCTGGTGGCTGCTTCATCCTCTCCCTTCTCATTAGCCATCCTCAGCACTCTCCTCCCTCCCCCTCTTCCTTTATTTTGTTGGACAACTCTTGTGTGATACTCTGGGATTGATGGGAGGCAGCAGAGCATAATATGAATTGTGGGCTAAGCATAGCTTGCTTCCAAAAGATAAGTGGTGAGATTGAGGGGGGGGGGGGGGGGTCAGTGATCTACCTTCTCTGTAACACTTGATGTTTGCTAAAATATACTTACCAGCCCTGTTTTGTTTTTTCTTTTTGGCAGCACTGCTCCTCAAAGGGTCCCCGTGGCCTCTCCCTCAGCACATAACATCAGCAGTGCCCTTCCCGAGCGCACCAACTTCCCACGTGGTGTGTCTAGCCGGAGCACGTTCCATGCTGGTCAGTTGCGGCAGGTTCGTGACCAGAACCTGCAATATAACGCCTCACCAGCCTCACCCTCCGGCAACAGCCAAGGCCGGCGTGGTGGTGCCTCTGGCAGTATCTTCAGCAAGTTCACTTCCAAATTTGTGCGAAGGTAAGAACACAAAAAAAAGTGTAGGGCCTTTATTTTGTGCAGCACAGTTTGCTTCTTTGAAAAACATCTTCCAGGGATGAAACAATAGATTATCTAAATGTTACCAACACCCTGACAACTCGATTCATATGTCATAGCCTAGTAAAAAAAATGAGGGATGTTTGATTCCGAGGAGAAACAATTATTGCAGGTGCTGGTGAGTCAATGAATTCCCAAGACAGTAGTTAGCCAGGTTTCATGGTCATTTTTGCCAATGTATTGTTTCTCTTAATTATTAGAGCGCTTGCCTTAAGCCATGCCCATTGCTGCAAGGAAAATGACTTTAAAGTTATTTCCTTCCATGTACGTACTGGCTTACTGGTGCTGTTGTGCCAGCTACCCTTTCTCTCTTTCTCTACACCTTACCAAGCTATGCTCTATTAGAAGAACTCTTGAAGTGCAGGTTCCTCGCCACCCCCCCACCACCACCACCACTACCACCAATGTGTTCAAAGCATTGAGGAATACCAGAGCTAGACAAGAGCCAGGGTTAGGATCTATTTGTAGGTAAGTAGAGGAAATTGTTGAATAGAGTGATTAAGTTAATAGTTTTCATTGATGAGCAGGGTATGGAGTGGAAGCTCAGTGTAATGGGGTTAAAGCTTTGGCTCATGAGTGAGGAGTAGTATCTCAGTGGTATGAGGGATAAGGCTTTGAAGGGAGACAAGACTATTGTTTTAATTAGAGTAGTATTTGGGCTTAGATTCTCCTGCCATGTGACACTGTCCTCTAGTGCATAACTACATAATGTAGGCATGAAGGCCACAACCCTGCAACAGATCGTTCCCCTTCTGGGCAGAGATGAGTAGAAAGGGTAGATATATCTAGTTTGCTTTTTATAATGAACCCTGGCAATGAGGGAGAGGGCCATTGCGTGAGAGGGGTGGGGTAGTTGGTTGCAGCTCCCAGAATGAAGGTGGAGTTGTAGGGGAACAGTGCCTGTCTCTTGCTCTCATCCTAAGAGAGGGTTGAACAGGTAATTTTCCCCATGCTTCCTGCTCCCCATGCTGCTACTCTCCCTGCCTCATTCCATCAAGCCTTATATCAAATCTTCAAGATGGGTGGGGGTGGGTCTATTAAACATTTATCCCTACACATTTTTCCCTTTTTTATTTTTATAGAAATCTGTCTTTCAGGTTTCCGAGAAGGTAGGCATTGATCCCGTTATTATGTGATTTTGTGTCTGTCTGCTGACAACTAACCCTGCTACCCTCAGATTACCTCCCCCTCCCCTTATCCCATGCATCTTCTGCAACTGTGTACCTTTCTTTGCTTTCCCTCTCTTGTCTGGTGTCTGTCTGTGATGAGAGAACAGAAGATAGAGGCAGTGGCTGTGTTGGATACCCTTTTGGAGGGAGGTCATGACATTTTCTCCAAACACACACAACCTTCAGTTCCCTTCCAAAACCTATTTCCTTTGGGTGAATGGAAGGTCCCCTTCTGTCAGTGAGAGTTGCTTTTATTGCCCCAAGTGTGGAAAGAGTGAAGGGATAAGAGGTTAAATGAGACAGCCAAATAGAAAGGAGAGAGGCCATGTGAGGCCCTTCCCAGATGAGTCAGATGGGAAAGTAGTAAGGAAAGCCAGCTAGTGTGTAGGCAGAGGTGTACTATATTTGATGCCCTCCTGCTGACAGCTAGCTGGCTGTAGGCTGAGGCATGGTGCACACATGCTCTGTTTGGCTTTGGCTTCAGGCATTGGTAGGAAGGCCACAGTTATCTGTCATGCTTTTGATGGACTGAAAGTATGTGCCCCTAAACCCCAGAGGGGTCTTCCAAGCACCACTGTCTCTGTAAGCATCCAGGAGCTCCCTGTGCTCTCCATCCTGGTTACAAAGGCTGAGGGTCTCTTCTAACCATGAAGCCTTCACGTGATCTACTTTCTCCCTACCCCTTTGCTCTCTTCCCTCAGAAGTTGGAGAGAGACTTCCCGACTAATCCTTTCTTCATGTGTCATGGGTGTTCTGGAGATTCGCTGCTTTCAAAATTGCTTTTGTTAAAAATTCTCTTATTTTAAGCACAAACCCAATCAAGTCTTTAACCCTCAAGTTTTCTGGGGTGTTGCTGTATTTTTGGTGGGGGTCAGTGAATGTGGCATTTTTAAAATCCTTTTTGTGATGTTTCAAATTGTATTTGCATTTGAAAGCAAAAGATGAGCTCTGAAATGGCAAGGTGTACCCTGCTGGCACTCAGTCGCAAGGTCTTCATATGAAAACAAGGCCTTACAGATCAGTTCACTGTTTAAAGAGATGCTCTGAGTGAACATGACGCACAAAGCTAAGTCGCTTGTGTTGTCTTTGGACAGCTGGCAAATTTAAATATCTTCCGTCATGTGTGAAGCATTGTTCTCCTAGATAATCACAGCCTCCAGCTCCCATGCCTTCTACCGATCCTCATTTGTTCTTCACTCCCCTCACTGATCCTCCATTAATGATTCTTCAGAGGACCTTACAGAAAAGAAGATGCCAATGGGGACCTTTAGAATAAGGATGAAGTCTACTCTTTACCAAGATGTGACTAAGGGAAGAGAGGGACTATATTCCCTGTGCATCTCTCTGACAGAAGGCTCTCATCACATAACACTTTGCTGCTATATTTGTGGCCTTTCATGTTTGCAACAACAACAAAAAACCAAAATGGAAACTGTCCACAAGCCCACCCCCCTCTTCGGGGTCACTGAGGGGAAGAGGCTGTTGGAAGTTTGCATTCTGCAGAAATGTGGACTCCTGATGTGGACGTCCTGTGTATTGTCTGACTCCCACCTCCCTTGTGTTCTGTCATCCTAGCTATCCCATGTGTTTGTGTGATGTCCTTATCTGAGGGTCAGATCAGCAAACCCCTGCCCTCCTCCTTATAGTCTTCCCAGTTCTAGTTCTCATAGGGGTGAAAACTGACAGCCTTTCACTGTTAGCTTGCTAAAGGATGAGTATTGAGCCACTCTAGTTTCAACACTTGCTTTCCTTCCATGGGTGGGAAAATGTGGGATACAATGTAATAAATAAATAAATGTCACAGCTGTAAGCTTTGTTGCTGCAGCTTGATAACTGTACTGTGCCACCCTGTTTCCAGCTGCTATGGCTTCTGTTAAATCCAAGACAGGTCTGAGACGGATACACATGAAGAAAGTAAGCCAAAAACAAATGGCCCTCCCACTCCTTTTCTGATTCTCTTGTGGCTTCTCTGTGGCAGAAGAAATACAGCTTGATGTTTCCCACTTTTTATTTCCTCCCCCCTCTTTCCCCCTTCCTAGATTCAAAGAAGGGGTGGGTTAATCCTAATAAAATAACTCTGAACATCTCCTGTCCTCTGCTGTGCGAATCACTTACCAGTGCTCTGTAGGGTTCAAACAGCTGATAATGAATGGAATGGAAGCAGAGTTGGGCGGAAGCCTTACTTCTGCAAACTGCCTAGCACTATCCTGCCAGGATGTCCACCAGTCCTGTCTTGCCTTAAAACCTGGGATAGCTCTTACAGGGAAGCAGCACCATAAAGTGTGGGGGGGAAGGGTGCTGTTATATTAAGCCATACATGCAGAATCATTCTCTTTCACAGTTCCCTTTCTCAGATGCATACATACTATCCTTCCCTCTTGCTCTTCCATAAACAGAAGTACATTCGATCATCCTAATATACACCGACACAACTTCTTAACAAAACAAAATATATATATATATATACAAATGTAACAAATATATATATATATATAGATATATATAATGGTCACACAACCGCCTTCACCTTCACTCAGTTACCAAGCATGCAGTCTCTCAATGCTCCCACAGACATGCACAGAAGGGACTCACTTTTAACAGTCTCTCTCTTCCTCGCACACCTTCTCCCTGAATCTGTGTTGCAAACACATTGATTCACAGTAACACAGTAAATGATGGCAGATAAAGACCTGCACAGTCCATCCAGTCTGCCCAACAAGGTGAAGCTTGCACCCACCACCCTGTGCGGGTATTCCATTTGTGTCTTTTTGTTTTTACATTCATTCTCAGTAACTGCAGTTTATGATTCAAATACAATTTCCAGTGACTATACATAAGGGTTAGTAGGGAGAGAGTTGAGCTTAATAAGGAAGAGGATGGGGGGAAGGGTGTATCTGATGGGCAGGGGGTTAGGGAGAAGGGCCTGAGGGGCAACAATCAATCAGGTTCTTAGGGTGGTGAGCTAGTGGGAGGGGGAAGGCATACAGAAAGCTGACTAAATTTCAATTACAGTGCCAAAACCGACCCAAAATCTGTTTTCTGCCCAGTTTCAGCTGAAATGTTATTTTAATATTTGAAAATCAAGAAAAAGGAAGAGACGCTCCTACACTCAAGTCCGAAAACACCAAAGAAGGGATCTCAAACAGTCTTCCAAAAGTAAACACAAAAGTCAACCTTTATTTGATCAAGTTAAACCAGGACTTGACACGGAGCCGTGTTTTTGCATGAAATGCCTGCCTCAAGAGTTAAAGCTTGTCACTCCTCTGTAAAATTATTGCGGTAAATCACTGAAAATACTGGCAGGTATTACAGCAAGAAGGAGCCACGTATGTGTACATATAAGGGATTGAACAAAAGCAGACCCTGCTTCCATTGGTTCTCTCCAAAGACCCTGTGTAGAGCTCAGCTGTGGGGGAAACAGGGTCTGCTTTTGTTCAATCCCTGATGTACACATGCATTGCTGCTCCTTGCTGTAATACCTGCTAGCATTTTCAGTGCATTACCAGCAATAATTTTACAAAGGAGTGACCAAGAAGCTTTGACTTCTTGGGGCAGGCACTTCATGCCAAAACACGGCTACGTGTCCTGGTTTAACTTGATGATCAAATGTTGACTTTTGTATTTATTTTGAATTTTTGTCCAAGTTTTTGCTTTTGGCTGAAATGTTTTTTGGTGGAAGCCGAAAATTTGTCCATTTGTCTCCCCCCCCCCCCCCCCCCCCCAAAAAAAAAAAAAAAAAAAAAAAAACAGGAGTTCTCCCTCTTCTGGACCCCCTCAAGTGCTTCCCCCTACAATCTGTAGGCCACCCTTGACCTAGCTTATAATCCCTGGTGGTCTAGGGGTTGTAGTTGGGGCAGGAATGATTCCGACTTAATCCTGCCCATTCTGGCTCATATTTCAAATGTGACTACTGTGACTTGGCCATTACTCCTGCCCTGCCTACACCACTAGATCACTAGGAAATGTAAGGTAGTCGCAGGGGAGCTACTCTTTGTATTCTTTTTTTTATACTGCAATTCCAAGTAATGCAGTTACGATCTTGCACAATAGTTTACATGGTATATAGAATGCTGCAAATAAATGCTTTTGATTACAACATTTTAGCAGGAATTTGTCTGTAAATTTGGGTTGATGAGCTCCTTAGGAATTAGCTTCTCTAGGGAGTTCAGATGTCAGCTGTCACTCAGTGTAGCGCAGAGTTGGCCATTGTAAAAGCACTGTGGTTTTTAGTTTCAGTTTTCATTAGCTTTGGTCCATGTAAAGGGTCATGGGTTTGATATACTGATTGTCTATGGTATAACCAGAGTGGTTTACACTTACGATATACAGGTTATTTTGCTTGGAGGTAAAATACGGCCTTTCATTATTAAATTATTCTGGCTTGGATACTGTGGGTTTAGCAGAGGAATGCAGACTGCAAGTTCTGACAATCCCCAGCAGCCCTCACCAGTTCACATTCATACAACCAAACTTGAGTTTTTGGTTTCAGCTTCTGCTGATAACAGGCGATGAGTTTAACTGTGCCAAAGATACCCTGCAGCTGCAGTAATGCTTCTTCTAAAACAGACTTCAGCAAAGACCCTTCCTGAACTTGTACGCTGAGAGAGACTGTGATGCCTTGCTCCTCCTATCAATTTTGATGGTGATGGGAAGCATGTGCCTAGAGGAGGGAGTGGAAACTACAGGGCTGGTCATGTTCAGGAAGGGCCTATGCTGAAGTTTGCTTCAGAAGAATCATTGCTACAGCTGTGGGTTAATCAGCTTCAGGGGCAGCAAAGAGCAGCTGCAGTCAAAGGGAAATGGGACTTGATATACCGCCTTTCTGAGGTGTTTTTGCAACTACATTCAAAGCGGTTTACATATATTCAGGTACTTATTTGTACAAGGGGCAATGGAGGGATAAGTGACTTGCCCAGAGTCACAAGGAGCTGCAGTGGGAATCGAACTCAGTTCCCCAGGATCAAAGTCCATTGCACTAACCACTAGGCTACTCCTCCAAAGGGAAGCAGTAGGTCCTTCGCCTACAAAACAATGCTTCCTTTACCTTGAAATAAGCCCATAACACACTCAATTTATTCCGCTGAGACACAGAAGTAACTAACAAAGTATCTCTTGTGGAAATAACTTTTGAGATGTCGAGAAATATGGTTCGGCCTATTCTTTTTCCAGCATTGGACCCAATTGCACCTCCTGCTAAGGTTGAGTCGGAAGAGATCCTGGATACATGGAAACATTTAATAGTCTGGATCAGAAAGACACAAAACATCCTTAAAAGTATTTTTTAAATAAAATCTCAGGAGATAACAAATGCATTTTCCTTAGCATCCACACCATCCTTGTTCAGAACTTGTGTATTATGCCAGTCAACTAACAGATGGAGACAGAACATGAGCTGCAAGCTCTGCCCTATAAGGGCATCTTGGAGACTTAGCTCCTCAGTATTTTTCTGTCTCCAGCAGATGGTGAAGGTTTGGTGTACAGCTTCAGGACTGATTGGATTGCTCCTGAGCCAGACGGATAACTGGTTATCTGAACAGGGAGTATTTCTATTGAGAATTTAAGCTCTGTATATCTGTATCTAATATATGTAATATTTTTATTCCTTGATTCAGCAGCTGTTTATAAGTACATAAATATTGCCATACTGGGACAGACAGAAGGTCCATCAAGTCCAGAATCCTGTTTCCAATAGTGGCCAATCCAGGTCACAAGTACCCGGCAAGATCCCAAAAAAGTGCAATACATTTTATGCTGCTTATCCTAGAAATAAGCAATGGATTTTCTCCAAGTCCATTTTAATAATGGTCTATGGACTTTTCCTTTAGGAAGCTATCCAAACCTTTTTGAAACCCTGCTAAGCTAACTGCTTTTACTACATTCTCTGGCAACGAATTCCAGAATTTAATTATACGTTGAGTGAAGAAACATTTTCTCTGATTCGTTTTAAATTTACAATTTTGTAGTTTCATTGTATGCCCCCTAGTCCTAGTATTTTTGGAAAGAGTGAACAATCATTTCAGCGTTGCCCTGTAGGCGGCATTGTTTAGTACGTATGTCTCTAGAGCAGGGGTTTTCAGCCCAGTCCATGGGACACACCAAGCCAATCTGGTTATCAGGATGCCCACAATGAATATGCATAAGATAGATTTACATATAGTGGAGGCAGTGAATGCAAATTGTGGATATCATGAAAACCAGACTGGCTTCTTTGTTAGTTAGAAAGTCTGTGGGTCCCAAGATCCATATGCCTTCTTACAGCCTTGGTCTTAGGATCAACTGCAGTTTGTATTTTCTCCAATCCCAATACTCAGTCACATAAATAGCATCACTCCCAGGTCAAGTAATTCTAGTACCTCAAATGTTTGCCCAAAAGACCCTAGCTTCTGGATTGGGTTCATATCAAGAAGCCATTTCACCATCCCCATGAGAAGGATCGTTTTCATCATGGTCCAATAATTCTGGAAATTTCAGCACCCTTTTGTCTTATGACTTGGTGTTCCTCAGATAAACAAGGAAATGTTGGCATTGTCTATTGTGGTGTCAGTCTGACATTGCCTATGTGCTGGAGCTCTCCCTCAACATAAAGAAATGTTTTTAATTTCTCTGCGCTTGTGTAGGGTTCCTACGTTGCTTCATGGACCATTACCCTGCCAATCTCTTCCATCTGCAAGTCAGTTGCAAATGTTCTTCCTTCGTTCACCACACTGAAGAAGAAAGCAAAACAAACAAACAAACAAACCCAAACATAGAGCAACTCAACAAAGCTCTGTTTTTTCTTCATAGCAAGATTTATTTTGTATAAAAACATGAGCACTGCTCCTTCTGCTACTACCCGCCAGACCTGGCTTTAACTAGGCCAGAGGATGCCACTAGAACCTCTTCATTAAGCACAGCAGCTACCACAAAGGCAGAAGCAGTTTCTTTCAAGACAGAGAAAAGGCTTCCATAGTCCCACGAAGGGAGTTCAACTTCCATCTCTCCTGCTTCTGTTTAGTAACCTTCAGCTACCTCAATGCCAGTTCCTGTTTCATAGGATTGTGAAAAATCAAAAGTGAAGAAAAAAATCCTCTCTCAAGGTTGCCCACTCCAGCAGACCATGAAGTGTCCCAAAAAGGTTTTAATAAATCCTTCAGGTAAGAGCTTGGGTGGGGGGGGGGGGGGGGGGGGGGGAGATGCAGCAAAGCCCTGCATACCTGAGGAGCCTTCTGTGAAACATCACAGAAAATTCCCTTATACCTCAAGTGAACTAATTTTGTCTCCAGGTATGAGGGCCAAGTACCCCACTGCTGTTCATCTGATCCTAACGTGTGTCTCATTTAACTGATAAAAGTGCTTTTTGAGGGACAATGCAGTAATCTTGCAGGAAACTGACCTCCTTTCTGGCTTTTCCCCTCTAGCTAACATCTTAGAGGTTCAGCTCCCAGGATGATGCCCTGTCAATGAGTAGTCTGCCTTGTGACTATCAGTAGGATTGGGCCCAGTTAAAAAAACCACGTGCATTTAGATCCTCTGTAGATTGTACTGATTTGGAAATAGTGAGCGATGCTCAAAGGAAATAGCATGTAAATGAGCTGCACACAATTTCAGCAAGCAGCTTGGTAGGGAAAGCACCTAGCGCATACGCAGAACAGTCTCTCAGTAAGTGTTCCTGTTCTGCGCATGTGCTAGGGCTGCTGTACTCTTTCCTTTCCCCAGCAGTACTTGCTGCTCCACTGTCCTCCTGTCTCCTTGCCCTTGCAGTGCTCTGGTTCTGGCTCCACCTTCCTCATGCAGCTTACTTGCCTTCCCTCTGAGCCAGTGATTTCGCTTGGGAATCTTCTTGCTGAAAGCCCTCCCAGCTGACAACATAAGGGCTTTCCTCAGCCGACTGGCTGTCTGTTTGTTTCTCCACCCCTAAGCTCTTCTCTGCTCTCCAACACTGTTTGCCATTGAAAAACAATCTCCTTCCTGACCCCCCCCCCCCCCAGCTGTTTCTTTGCCCCTCTAAAGCTGTTCTCTGCTCTGGCTTGGTGGCCTGGTCTCAAGGATTAGAAACTCACAAGGATTCAAGGTAAAACTTGGCCTGCCAGAATTAAGCTTTCTGCTGCTTACACATCTGTGGCGAAGGTATATGTTGAAATGGTGCTCTTGTCTTCTCTAGGCTTCCCCTGGCCCCACTGAACCCGGAGCTTTTTTCTGGCTTCCTCAACCACACCCTTTTGCTCTGTATTGCAGAATTTAATGTGGCTCTCTGAGAGTGGTGTTAAGGGAAGTTGATAACTTCCTGTACACTCCCTCACATTCTTGTGGTAATCCCTTTCTCCAATTTGAGGTGGCTGGGGTCTCTATTGGTACAGTTCCATCTTTTCATCCTAAAGTAGCTCCTGCTTCTCACGCAAATCAGATACTACATCCTTCATTCCTGTGGAAAAGAATTTAAATATTTAGAAGTAGCGCATGAATTTCGTAAGTCAGATAGGTTGTTTATTCTTTTTGAAGATTCTAAAAAGCTGAAGCAGCTTCTAAGGCTGTTACGTGTTGGTTGAAAGAAATGATTTCATCCATCTATAGCTTGCTAGTGAAATAGCCTCCTTTCTGAAAACTTGTGAGTAACCTCTACCAGAGTCATAGCAACTTCACTAGCAGAATTTCAAGAGGTTTCTCCTCTGGACTTCTGCAGGGCAGTGATGCGATCTTTTCTTCGTACTTTTGCAAACCATTATAAACTCGATCTGAGAATCCAAGCAGAAATTACTTTGGAGCTGAAGCAATTAGGGCAGGGATTTCAAGGTCCCACCCAGCTGTGAAGACTGCTTTGCTACATCCCACAAATTCTGGACTTGTCTGGGAGCTAAGAAAGGAGAAATTAAATCTTAGCTGCTAATTTTCTTTCCTTTAATCCAACCAGACTAGTCCAGAGACCCTTCCTTATTCACAAAACTCAAATTTCCTCTCGTGTTCAATATGTGCTTTTATTGTATTTTTAATAATTTAATTTAAAAAAATTTGAAGGATAACTAGTAGTGTTGCTATCTCAAGCGAAAGAAATAACTTTTGGTCTATTGCTTTGTCATTCAAAATACTGAAGAGCTAAGGCTGCATGATATTCTTATTGGACAGAGCTCACAACTCATTTTCTCTGTCACCATCTGCTAATGGACGGGCAAAACCCACAGATTCTAGACTGGCCTGGTTTGACTAAAGGAAAGAAAATGAATAGGTTAGATTTATTTATTTATCACATTTGATATACCGCTAGGGTCTGCACATAGGCATAAAGCAATTTACAATTCAACTTAACAGAGAGGAAGGAAGAGGAAGAAGGTGAAAAGAAAAGGGAAGGAATCAAGTGGTATTGGGGTAAGTAACAAAGAAGAGGTGGATTTTCAGGGGTTGTTTGAAGGTAGGGAGAGAGGTTTGGTTTCTGATACATAAAGGAGAGGTCATTCCGAAGTCTGGGACTCAAGTAACTGAAAGCAGATATAATTTCTCCCTGGGGAAACTGATCAAAGCAAATTATCCATGGACTCCAGCTTGTGGTGCAGACTGATGCTATCTTTAATTGCCTGCAAGGATTGCACCCTTGGCTCCACCATCTGTAATTGTCCTTCACTAAGTACAGTCCTAGAGTCCAAGTCTTTAAACTTAGTAACAAGTCTCAGTAAAGGAGCATAACTGGTTGACAGTTCCCCTAAGCAACTCTTCAGTTCTGGACACCACATACCATATATCTAACAGGGAAACCTCTCTGGCAACTCTCCCCCCCTCTTAATCTAATTCTGGCAGACTGGAAAAGAAATAGATTTTGGGAATGTTGAGGCGTTCAGTTCTAAAGGGTACTCCTGGCTGCCATCCAAGTCGCACATTCAATCCTTCTGCAATACTAAAGAGACGGTGTTCATGGAGTTAAGCAGTGGTGAGGATGAAGGAGTTCTGCTTGAGCTAAGAAAAATCCCTTCAGATGACTCAGAAGGCATAAGACCACGTGCCTGCAAAACAGGCACCAATTTTTTATCCACAGGGCCAAACTGCACCAGGATAGAAGCAGCTAGAATTTTGCTCTTACTCTTCCTTCCTCCCCCTGTAATGAGAGGGGGAAAAGTCAAGCACTCACCAAAGAGGACTAAAATTGCACCTTCAGTCCATCGGAAAAGCTCTGAAATTGCTCCAAAAGGGCAAGGTATACCCTTTTGGGCAAGTGCCAATGGCAGTGTGCTATAACATGTCTCCCTTGCTCCTCTGGGAGTGGGCGAAGCTCTGACATCACTCTTTGGTTCTGTATACATGGTCAGTGCTGGCAGACTTTCAGGGCTATCACATATTCCCCAGCTCTAAGGGTGGTGGTCTTGGGCTCATCAGCATCCCCTTTCTCTCTGCCAAAATGCAATATTGTAAAAGGTGCCCTACATTTTTCTATGGCAGTGCTGGCACACATCCTTGCAATATATCCAGCTGCAAACTATGCCAAAACATTTCACAAGACCCCACAGTCATTCATAAAGGAAAATATTCAACATAAAGGAATCCTTCACATGCTCATCTTCCAATGTAGTTTATGTCATCCAGTGTAAAAAATGTGACGAAGGGTGCTATATTGGAGAAACAAGCCAGATACTGAAGAAGAGATTTAATTTACATAGACATCATATGAAAAATGCCAGTGCCAGCCAAGATGTTACCTCTGTGGCACAGCACTTCACAAAACCAGAACACTGTACTAATGATTTTATAGTGAGAATACTTAAAGGAAACTTTAAAACAATACAGGAACGCAAGACCTTTGAAGTCAAAATGATTAAATATTTTGACACCCACCAAACAGGACTTAACAAAGTTCTGGGTTTTCTAGCCCATTATAAACCATGAAATTTCACTGCTTTGTCACCCTCTGATCACCATGTTTTGTTTTGTTTTTTATCTCAACAGGATGGGGATCGCCATTGGGGAAACGCATCATTTCAGTTTGGCTGTCAGATTGCATTTCTTTCACTTATGCCAAGGCTGAGCTGGCCCTGGGGGGTCATGTCACAGCTTATGTCAAAGCCATGACTGTGTCAGTAGCCCACTTGAGGTCAGCCTCCATTGAAGAGATTTGCAAGGCTGCAACTTAGTCTTCGGTCCACACATTCACATCACACTACTGCTTTAAGCAGGATGCCTGATGTGACAGTTGGTTCGGGCAGACAGTGTTGCAGAATCTGTTTGGGGTCTAAAATCCAACTCCACCCTCCTAGGCCCATTTTATTCTGTTCCAGGCTGCACTCTCATTCAGATTGTATGTGGTTTCAGGTTAATCTGTGTTATGTCCTTGCCGATGCGAGGCCCAATTATCCACTGTTTGTTGTTTTTGGTGAGCCTGGATGCTAGGGATTCTCCACTTGAGAGAATATAGAGGCCTACTTGTCCTCGGAGAAATCGAAGATATTTATCTGTAGCAGGCATTCTCTGAGGACAGTAGGCTTTATATTCTCATAATCCCGCCCACCTCCCCTTGGAGTTGTCTCCTTTGTTATTTTTACCTCGCACTCCACAAAGCTCTGTTTTTTAGCTTTGGCAAATGCCAGACCGGGCGATGCGGATCGGCGTCACCCACTTGTGAGAATATAAAGCCTGCTGTCCTTGGAGAATACCTGCTACATGTGTAAGTATGTTCGCTTTACAGCAAGTCACATGATTGGGATATGGCCATACTGGGCTATAATCTGCTTTTGAAGGATATAGATGGCTGAAAAGGGAGAAGAGTAGCACTTTGTCAATATTGATACCTAAGCAATTAAAATGAAAGGGCATAGGGAAAGAAGCACTGTGGAAAGTCTTCAGAAGAGAAGATGGCACTTATATTCACACGTGTGTTTACAGACTTCCATCTCAAGACAGAGGAGCCTAGACCAAGAGCTGGTCATAGATATCCAAAAGTTGGGAATGAAGGGGGGGTGCTGTTGCTGGAGACATCACCTACTGAATGTGGTCTAGAGCATCTGCAAAATTGGAAAGTAAAGATGACAAGGACACTTTTCCAGGATGTCTACTCAGGCACATGGTGATGGAACCCATGACGTAAGGGGCAATGCTGGGTCTAGTGTTCACAAATGGGAGACAGCATGGCTAATGTCCAGATAGTGTCCCATCTAGACAGCAGCGATTATTGTACAATATGGTTTGATTTAAAAGCTAAATCAGTGTCTACTCATCAAGGTAAAAGACCTGAACTTCAAATACATTGGCTTTAACAAAATGAGACAATACCTGAAAGAACTATCAGGGTGGGAGGAAATAGGAAATGGAAGGATAGTGAGCCAGAAGGGTGATGGATCTCTGCGTTAAGAAATAAAAGAAAAGGAAATGAAAAACATTATGGTTTTCCAAGGAGGTGGCTAATAGAATAAGGGCCAAAGAATTGGCATTCACAATATACAAAGGAGGAATATAGAAAATATATCAGATAAAGGGAAAATTTTGCTTTTTTGGAGATGAACGAAGATCTGCAACAGAGTAGATACCCCAGAGGGAGTAGGCAAAATGAGAAGAGATCTACAAAAACTCCAGCTGGTAAAATGCTTTTGGCAGTTTACCTTTGCAAAGAAGTACAGAGTGGTATATTTGTAATTCAGAAATCCAAAGAAGCTATATGTAATAGGAAGGGAGAAGCTGATGAACATGGACCAGGAGAAGACTCCTTGCAGTGATAGTGTCTGAGGATCTCAAGGTGACAAAACAATGTGACAAGGCAGTGGCCAAAGCCAGAAGGATGCAATGCTCAATAGCGAGGAGTATAACAAGCAGAAAGGAGGTCATGTATACTGTGTTCAATTTTGGAGGTCGTATCTTGCTAAGGATATAGAAGTTGGCGTTGGTACAGAGGAACACAACTAAAACGGTAAAAAGTCTCCATGAGAAGAGACTGAAGGTGCTAGATATGTATAGCCTGGAGGGACAGAGAGGGATTTATCCATACACACCCTTAAATACTTGAAAAGAATTACTGAATAATTGAGCCTTTTCCAAATAGGGAGAAGCTCTAGAACTAGAGGACATGATATGAAGCTACAAAGAGGTAGAAGCAAAAGTGTGGTTGATGCCTGGAATATCTTTCCAAAAGATGGTGGAAGTAAAAACTGTGTGATAATCCAAAAAGAAATGGAATATACACAGTGAATCCCTAAAACTGTGCTTCTCAACCCTCTTCCTGGAGGCATCCAGCCAGTTGTGTTTTCAGGATTACCACATTGAATATACATGTGAGATATCCATATATATTCAAGATCCCTAGTACGCATATTCATTGTGGGGGGGTGGGGGGGAGATGCCAGATCACACATTGTGGACCGAGGTTGGAAGTGGAAGAGAGCAGAAGAGATGTTTGGAGGAGATAGAAGGTGCTGCAACATGATTTAAATTAATTGCAATTAAAAATATTAACCATGATTAATAATGCATTAATCACAGAGTTAACTGCAATTAACTTGCAACCCTAATATATATCTTTGTCCAGGATCTAAAGTACTAGGAAATATAAGTAGATCCAGAACAAAAAAATTAAAGCCTAATATCAGTAGAAGTCTGAGTTGGACAGTAGAAAACTAGAGGAGTCACAGGTGAAGGTTCAGTGTACTGACTCCCAGAGGTGTAGCTATAGGGGTCGCCAAGGGAACAACCGCTCCCCCAAATGGAGTTCCAACAGCAACGGTGCCTATTTTTCATGTGATACGTCGCATTTAGAATACATGCCGGTCCCATCGGCAGTCCACTTTCCACACCCCCCGCAACCTGAACCTGGCTACACTTCTGCCGACTGTACACCTCTGATGCCTTGGGATGTTTTAATGTAAATCCAGTCCTGCATAGCATCCTTGAAGGCCTGTATGATTCAGCACTTACACAGCATTCTGGAAATGGCACAGAAATTCTACAATTGCTTCTTTCAAAAGGAAAAAGGTGAATTTTATTTGCTAGTGATTTGAGGCAAGGAATACAAGAAGCATCTTGCCAATTTCGCATATAATGCCTCTGTAAGGGCTATAGCCGTGTCATTCTCTCAAGTGTTCTTAGAAAGGAATCCACTGGGTTTTACTGTTTTAGATGGAGGAAGTTTGCTGTCTGATGTGATGGGAAGGTTCTAGATCTCTTCTATATAAATGCTGCTTGACATCTTTGAGTTACTCTTTTGGTGGCAGTTATTTTAGCCTACAGAATTAAGGGCTTCAGACTAAATGTAGGGCTTCCAAAATCTGTCCTGGTGACCTGATTTGTGTAAACTCCTCTCATGCCTATTCATTCTAGATATCTGGAAAACCTGGCTGTAGGGAAAGTTCAGCCATTTTGACTTATCCACCTTGTTCTAAATTCCGTCATAATATGGTGGTGCTTCACACACATCCTAAATTCCTGTGTAAGTTAATGGTGGATTCACACTTTCAACAGTTATTTTACTAACATGTTTCCCAAGACTACATGCCTAAAGGATGCCAGGCTGCAAAGTTCTTGTGTTTGGCTATAAGAAAACTGTCCCTTATCTCTCCTCTCTGCATATAGATAGTTAGGTCCCTTTGCCTCATTACTTAGTACTTTTTAATAAAGATCCCATACCATTTTTATAGTCTCTGTCTCTCTTTTTCTGAATCTTCATTATTTCTATATCTGAATTTATGGCCTTCAGGACTGCATACTAAGGATGTGAATGCCATTTAAAGTCAGCCTCAAGGGATGTGGGACAAGGGGCAAATAACACTCTTTTATCACCGGAACTCCCATGCAGGAAGGAAGCCTGACATTATAGACATGGACCAAAGCTTGGAACACACAAACAGCACTGAAGCCAGAGGCAAGTGTCGTATCCGCCTGCTCCCACAATAGATAGGAATAGATTTGATGAAATGGTTAAATGAAGACCGTTTAATATTCAGCATCCTTACTGGATGCAGTACTGGAGGTGAGATCTCATCAGTGACCTGTAGTAATCGCGTCCCTTTTTCTCCTACTTCTACACCCCCTTTTTGAACTCTAGCAGCTTTCTGGCTCTAGCTCATCACTGCCTTGAGATCATCAAATATAATAAACCCAAGGCTGCCCTTCTGCTTTGTGGACAGCAACATCTCGTTCACATATGCATCACTTTTTTGGATCTCTAAAATCATGGTGCCAAGCAATAGACGACTCTTTGAGCTTTTTTTTTTTAAATTGCTTTTCATTCTGTCTGCTCTCTCAAGTAATACTCACAGTGTTGCAGATCTTAGTGTTGTCTGCAAAAAAGACAAATGTTCCTTCCTGCCTTGGCCTATCTGAAACAGACTAAAGCCCTTAGAAAGTCCACCCAGCTTTTTGTTTTACCCTGACAGGATAAGGGTTGGTTGCCTTTTGCAAATAAATAGTTTCTAAGTTGCTAGCAGGCTGCATTTTCTTCACCTTATGCCCAGCCAGGTCTGACTCTTGAGGGTCATGTCGCAGCTCATAACAACAGATCTGTGGCAGCATCAGTAGCCCACTTGAGGTCTGACTTGATGGAGCAGGACTCCCACATGACAGTGGGTTTGACCAGAATCTCTTTGGGGATTAGAATACAACTCCAGCCTCTTTAGACCGATTTCTTTCAATTCTAGGCTGCCTTCTTAAAGTCAAAATACT
This sequence comes from Microcaecilia unicolor, assembly GCF_901765095.1. Taxonomy (NCBI): domain Eukaryota; kingdom Metazoa; phylum Chordata; class Amphibia; order Gymnophiona; family Siphonopidae; genus Microcaecilia; species Microcaecilia unicolor. The sequence continues at coordinate 116,030,335 of NC_044041.1, read as the reverse complement.
GAAAGGGTTTGTTGATACCAAAAACACTGTTGGTGTTTGCACTAAAACAGGCTATAAAGTATAAGATGCATGCTTTGTTTTATTTTTTTCCCTTTTTGTGGTTGAAGGCACCCTGTAGCTAGAGTGTTCCATGTTGGGAGAGCTTGCTATTTTGTTCTTCCTTGGAGGAAACAGTTACTTGCACGTAGCAGGTGTTCTCCAAGTCCTCATGTGCCTTCTCACTTCCTTGTGGAGCTGCGTTGTGATATAAGCTTTAATATGACTGAAGTGGTTCCCTGCGACAGCAGCAGGTGGGAAGTGGTGCACGTGAGCAGTGAGCCTTGGGAGTCCTGAAATGATTGATTCATTGATTGATTCATCCACCCAAGGCAGTGTACAGCAAGAATAACTTTGACATAGGAAGTAAGTGATTAAAGTAGTAAAACAAACAAAAAACCCCAATTTAAAATAAAGTAGAATTGGAGCCACACATGGTGATAAGTACATAAGTAATGCCACACTGGGAAAAGACCAAGGGTCCTTCGAGTCCAGCATCCTGTCCACGACAGCGGCCAATCCAGGCCAAGGGCACCTGGCAAGCTTCCCAAACGTACAAACATTCTATACATGTTATTCCTGGAATTGTGGATTTTTCCCAAGTCCATTTAGTACTTGTCCTTTAGGAAACCGTCTAACCCCTTTTTAAACTCTGCCAAGCTAACCGCCTTCACCACGTTCTCCGGCAACGAATTCCAGAATTTAATTATGTGTTGGGTGAAGAAGAATTTTCTCCGATTTGTTTTAAATTTACTACACTGTAGTTTAATCGCATGCCCCCTAGTCCTAATATTTTTGGAAAGCGTGAACAGACGCTTCACATCCACCTGTTCCACTCCACTCATTTTATACACCTCCATCATGTCTCCCCTCAGCCGTCTCTTCTCCAAGCTGAAAAGCCCTAGCCTCCTTAGTCTTTCTTCATAGGGAAGTCGTCCCATCCCCGCTATCATTTTAGACACCCTTTGCTGCACCTTTTCCAGTTCCACTATATCTTTCTTGAGATGCGGCGATGTGTGGAGGAGTGGCCTAGTGGTTAGGGTGGTGGACTTTGGTCCTGGGGAACTGAGTTCAATTCCCACTTCAGGCACAGGCAGCTCCTTGTGACTCTGGGCAAGTCACTTAACCCTCCATTGTCCCATGTAAGCCGCATTGAGCCTGCCATGAGTGGGGTACAAATGTAACAAAAAAATAAAAAAAATTGAACACAATACTCAAGGTGCGGTCGCACCATGGAGCGATACAACGGCATTATAATATCCTCACACCTGTTTTCCATACCTTTCCTAATAATACCCAACATTCTATTCGCTTTCCGAGCCACAGAAGGTTTCAGTGTATTATCATACTAACATTGCCTATATGCTGAAATTCTCCCCTATCAGAGAAATATTTTGGATGCCTGCACAGTCACTCAATCCGTCCCTCTTCACTCTATTCCAGAGCAAAAAGGTATTCTTCCATTTGTTGTGTTTTATTTTTTTAAGTGGGAAAGGAGGGAGGGTGAATGTGGCTGTATTCCCCTGCTGTCTAAGGAGAACTTCTGTTACAGGTAAGCAACTCCAGTTTCTCCACAGTGAATCAGGGGGATGCAGGTACAGTCCATGGTGAATACAAAGCTAAGGGCTGCTGTGGTTGGAATAAGTTCATTAACAGCCTGAAGTCAGTGAGTGATGGTATGAAAAGTAACAAAGGTGTGAGGAGATGACCATGTGGCAGGTTTACATATGTCATCAAGAGAAACTGATTTCAAGCTTCAGCGGAAGTCTTTTTGGAATGTAACTGAGGTCCAATTCTTCCTGGAGAGGAAGGCTGTGGTTGAGTTGTAGGAAAATGTTATGCAGTCTAGTACTCATGTTTTGAAAGTATATTTTTAGGCTGGATTGCCTAGATTATTTGGATTGAAAGTGACAGAGTTGGGACATTTTTCTGCAATCTTTGGTAGCTTGAAGATAATATAAGAATACATTTCTACAATCCAAAGTATGAAGAGAAGCTTCTGCTTGTGAAGCATAAGATTTTGGAAAAAATACTGGAAGACCAATAGGCTGGTTCAAAAGAGTCTGAAACTACCTTAGATATGTACATGTACGTAGGATGAGTTCTGAGAACTACCTTGATGTGATTTCAGTTTATGGAAGATAATGAACTAGTGCTTGCATCTCACTGGCTCTCCTTGCTGTTGTAATAGCTATGAGAAAAATTGTTTTCCAGTTAATGAACCTTTTGGATTTGCTGACTAATGGCTCAAAGGCGGTTCCATTAAGTGAGTGATTACTACATTTAAATTCCAAAGAAGTGGTGGAGATTTTAGTGGAGGGTTTTAAATACGTGAGGCCCATCGTGAACTCTGAGATTACAGGATAGGTAGAGATGGGCTTTGTGTCAATATACCTATGGAATGCTGAAATGGCTGGTAAATGAAATTGGAATGGATGACATTTTAAGGCAAGAGTTAGACAGATAGAGGTATGTGAAGATTTGGGAGAGTGGGCAGGAAAATGGATCTTGCTGGTAAGCCAGCAGCATCCTTAAGTAAAAACTCATTGTTATGACTTTGTAGTCGCTGGCCTCCTGGCAGTGAGAACTTATAGAGGAAAAAGTAGATTATTGAGCATTCAGCATCCATTCTGTGGGTGCTAGACTGTGCAGTTGGGATGTAGTAGTTTGCCCCAATGTTGCATTATAAATGTGGGATGATGTCCCAGGGGTTAGTGGTGGGGACACTGATAGATTGAGGAGGTGAACATACCAAATCTGCCTTGGTCAAGATGGAGCAATGAAAATGAGCTTTGCTTTTTCCACAGATGCCTTTTGTAGGACTCTGAATCGGAGGGATTGGAGAAAAGTATAAAGAAGACCTCAAGCCCATGTGATTGCAAAAGCATCAGGGCAAATCTGCCTGTGCTTGGCCAAACAGAACAAGATAGAGTGCATTTTGCATTTTTTGCAGACACAAAATCTGTGTGTAGAAAACCCCAGAGTCGGAACAGTTTTTGTCAACATTGTGCTCAAGAGACTACTCGTGAGGGTCTAATTGGCAATTCAGAGAATCTGCAATTTTGGCCTGATCTGGTCGGTATACTGCTTACAGTGGACACTTCAATGGAGTACACCGGCTTCTTGATAAAAGACAGTGAACTTGAGCCTCCTTGTTTTCTTATATAAAACATTGCTACCAGATTGTCTGCTGTTATTAATACTACTTTGCCTTGGATTAATTTTTGGATGGAAAGGAATGTTGCTTTTAGTTCCAGGGCATTTATATGGAGTCCTTGTTCTCTAGTCCAGACTCCCTGAATGGAAAGATGAAGCAAATGAACTCCTCAGCTCTGTGAAAGCAGCATCTGTGGTGAAAGTAATTTATGATCTGAGTGGAAGGAAAGAACACCCCTTGAGTATTTTGGGTTGCTGCATCTATTATTGCAAGGAAATTGCCACTTGAGTACGTAATGGAATTTTCTTTGAGAAAGGTTGACAGTGTTGATCCCAGTGCAGTTTTAGATACCACTGCAATGTTCACGTGTAGTCTGGTTAAGGGAACTACACAGATGTTTGTGTCCCAGACGTCTGAGGAAATTGTAGGTAGAGATCAATGGTACTGGACAACATATGTCACTAGTGCTTTGTTTGAACCCTTCCCTTGGGATGAATGGGTTTTGCTTCCTTAGTGTTTGATACAAGCCCTGATTAAACTGTATGATTTGTGTTTGGTAGAAGGACAGATTTTTTCCTGTTGATCAGAAATCCTAACGTGTGCAAGGTGATGATAGTGTTGTGTAGTTTGGTGCAGTGTTTCTGGCAAATGACTGGAAATTTGCCAGTTGTCCAGATAAGGAAAGGAAATGGGATTTTGATGTACCGCCTTTCTGTGGTTGCAATCAAAAGGCACTGGAGGGGTTAAACAATTTGCCCTGAGTCACAAGGAACTACAGTGGGAATTGAGTGTGGTTCCCCTGTTCTCAAGCCATTCCACTAACCATTAGTCTACTCCAAATGGTTAGTGTTTAATGCCCTTTCCCTTTCTCACCTTCTGAGATGAGCAGCTTGCCATGCATTTGGTAAATACTTTAGGGGCTAAGGAATATCTGAATGGAAGGACTGTGTTGGAAATGATGTTGAAGGACTATGAATCTTAAGTACTACTGATAGTTTTGGTGAATTGAGATGTGGGCATAAATATTTTTGAGATCTAGGGAGCTGAGCTAATCATCATCCTTCAATAGAGGAAGTATGGTGGCCAAGGGCATTCATATTGAATTTTGCCTTTTTCAGGTAGAGGTTAGGCCTTGCAAGTTAAGGACAGATCGTAGATCACCCATCTTCAAGCTTTGACCTCTTAGATGGGCAGGAACTTCCATTATAGCTCTCAATTTCAAGAATAGCTTGCTTGGTTCTGCTAAAATAGGAATATGATGGCGGAGGATATTTGGAGTGGAGATTTTCTGATGAAAGGTGTAAAGTCTGAAGTACAGTCTGGGGTGATGATACTGAGCACCCAGTAATCTGTTGTAATTGCTTACCATTCTGTCTTGAAAGATTGAAGATGGCTTCCTACAGGAGGATTGTCAAAAAAACAGAAGTAGAAGGTTTGGATATGGTTGTGGTAGAGGTAGATTGCTGCTTATGCTCCCTAGGGGTGAGATCTCTGCAGGATCTCTGCAGGTAGGGCTGAGTTGGCTGTGGTTGAGGTTTAGAATTTGATCGATAATCGCCAAGCATAAAACTTGTGAAAATATTGATAGTGGAAAGATTTCCTAAATTGATACTGTTGACTTCTGAGGTACTGAGAATTTTGATTCACTGGTTGAGAAGATGGCTCCTGGGCTGTGGAGGAGTGATTTTTTTTTTTTTGAGAGGAAGTATCACTAACCTTGTCACTAAAAAGTTTATCACTAGAGCAAGGAGCATCAGCCAACCAATCATGCAAATCCTCCTCTGAGTCCCGATGCTCTGAGTTATACAGTCTGTCTAGCCACAGTAGCCGATGCTGATACTGCTGTAGACACAGTATCGTAAGCATCATAGGTCATTTGGAAGATGTAGCATGTAGACTCTCACAAACTAAGAAGCAACTGTGAAAGATACTGTTGGTTTGATGGAGGGGGAACTATTAGCAGCTCTTCTAATTGCTGGGGGATAGAATGCTGGTAATGTAATATTTGCAGCTGATGCACAACAATTTTTAAGTTAGGATTGTGCTCTGGTAAACTTTTTTTCGTAAAGGAATCCAATGTTCTCTTGTCTTTCCCAGAAGGTCTATAGATATGAATTGTGGAAGTTTTAATATGCTTAAGTGCATTCTTCTGATATGGAATGGAAGTTGTTGATCATGCCCTGCAGCTGGAAGAACTTTGTGTTTTAAGCTCTAAGCTTGTTGATGTAGGGGGAATTGAAAAAAAATGTGTTTTCCAGATAGAAATTTGAAGATCCTGGAGAATTTGATGCCCTGGCATGCCTACCGTTTGAGTGCTGCAAGACTATTGAAATGGAAAGAGGATCTTTTTATTCTTCAGCATTTATATAGAAGTCAAATAGAGCTTTGGATAAGTTTTGCAAGAATTTAGGGTTGGCGCACTCCTTCAATGAATCCTCAGGAACAGATGGATTCTCTGAATATGGCAAGTCTTGATCCATAAACGGGGATATGGAACCAGTTGGTACTACATCCCATTAATATTCACAAGGGAGTCAATGAACTGGTAGAACATCTGCCAACAAGTGGTCCAGAGCCCAAGGTGTTTGAGGAGGAATAGGAGATACCAAGGGTTCCCTTACAGGATATTCTAGCCCTTGAGGTATGGAACAAGCATCTTGAGCTAGTGACTGAGGAGGGGGCTCATTTCCCTGGAGGATAGTAGCACTGTATCTCGAAAGCATTTTAAAAGCTCTATAAGTGAAACATTAGGTTCTGTCAGCTGAACCATGGAGGTTCCCCAAAGAGGAAGAGGAAAATTTTATGTTGCTTAGGGAGTGGCTCCTCCTGAGGGGAAAGATCTGCCTGCTTTCTTACTGACAGTGCTTGAAGACTGAATAACAGCACTGGGTTTCTTACCTTTAAGCACCGTTATTTCTGCTTGTCCTTTGTTTTGATCAGCCTGTGACTGGGCAGCCTTGTGAGTGGACTTTCTTTACTTTCTCTGAGTTTAACAGCTTGAACTACTTTGGGTTGCCGAGCCCTAGTTTTTAGAAAGAAACCTCAGAGATCAAGTAGTATTGTTTACCAACACAGGAGAAGTGGGCCTGGATCTCCTGTCCCAGTTGTGCAAGGGATGAATGAACTCTGCTGGCTGAGTGTGCTGCCTGGAAAGAAATTGTTTCCGGCTCCGTGATAGTGTGAGAAATAGCTGTTACTTGTTTAGAGCTATCCCCTAGCCTTGAAGGAGCTGGGACCAGCAGGGTACAAACATGCTGAGTCACACTCATTTAATGCTAAAAAATGCAGGGTCACACACTTGGGTTGCAAAAATCCAAGGGAACAGTACAGTGCTAGGGGGTGAAGTACTTTTATATATGAAAGAAGAGCAAGACTTGGGGGTGATCATATCTGATGATCTTAAGGTAGCCAGACAGGTAGAAAAGGTGATGTTCAAAGCCAGAAGGATGCTCAGTTGCATAGGGAGAAGAATGGCCAGCAGGAAAAAAAGAGGTGAAAGTGCTGTTATATAAGTCTCTGATGAGGCCCCATTTAGAATACTGTGTGCAATTCTGGAGACCAGACCTTCAAAAAGATATAAACAGGATGGAGTCGGTCCAGAGGGTGACTACAGAATTGGGCAGTGGTCTCTGTCATAAAGTGTATGGGGACAGACTTATAGACCTCAATATGTATACTTTAGAAGAAAGAGAGGGGATATGATGGACACGTTTAAATTAGGGCTGTACATTTAACATGCTAATAATGCGGCTAATGCGCTAAATGCTTAACTAGAGTTACAAATTTTAACACAGTTAACACACTCCTCTGTCTCCCCATCCCCCGAATCCAGCTTTGTCCTGTTTTGTCTCCCTGTCCTGTCCTTCACGGTCCTCTCCCCCTCCCACTGGCGGCACTTGGTTAAGAGATCACTGATTTTCTTTTAATGTCCTATTCAAGACAAATATTTTAAGGTGGAAGAATCGCTAGAATGTGCTGATTAAGAGTACAAAGTTTGGATGTAGTCAGCTCAGCAATATGGACTACACCCATGAGATTGAATGAGTAGGATCAAAGGAAAGATGAACAAATTGAAGAATGGTGGAACAATAATGGATCCCTGGGGCACCCCGAGAGTACAGGGGTGTTTAGTTAGTGCAGCAGGCTTTAATCCTGGCAACCTGGATTCAATTCCCACTGCAGCTCCTTGTGACCTTGGGCAAGTCACTTAACCCTCCATTGCCCCAGGTACAAAAAAACCCCCAAAACAACAACTTAGATTGTGAGCTCTTTAGGAACAACAAAAGTAGCTGCATGTAATATGTACAGCGCTATAGAAATTATTATTAGTAGTGGTGGTTCCGGAGGTTTGCCAGTGAACAGGTATCAGCTTGGCAGATTTTGAAACTGTTAGCCTACTTGATCCTGTCTTCCCAGCAACGTACTCAGAAGTAAATATATAAATTCCCCAAACCCTTGCCTAACCTTAACTATGGATACCTCCAACACAGGATTGGGAGCACCAATCACCTACCAACCCAAGGCTCTTAAAGAGAGAAATCTTCATTTCAATCTTCAACTATATGCAAGTCTCAGATTCAGGACAATCAGGCCACAATATTCTATGTTGACAAACAGGAAGAAACAGGGTTCTGGTGACTAAGAAGCACAATACATATGGGAATTTACATTGAGAATAAAAACGTTCATTATAGTGACTTAACCTCCCAGGTGAAAAGAATCATCTAACTGAGAGATTGTCATCAACTGGATCCACATTGAATAGTCGTTAGACATCAAAATAGCTTGAACACTCCCCAGGAAATGAGGGCATCCAAGGATAAATCTGTTTGCAACAGAAGAGAACTAGAAATGTCCTGCCTTTTGCTCCCACTTTCCAAATTCTAATTGCCTAGACCCAGATGTTTTTACAATCTCTTAAAAGCAGGATCTCCTGTATACTTTTTCTCCAATCCCACTCATAACCAGAAGTTGCAACAGGACACAGTTTTTCTAACTGTAGTAGTCCTAAGATGGCCAAGACAGGTTTGGTTTCCTTGTCTGCAGTGACTAGCAAGTTACTTCATCCCAACTTTATTCCCTGGCCTTGACAGCATGGATATTGAAAGTTGATTCATTTCAAATTTCATTCGTCCATTGGAGTGGAGGATATTTTATTAGCAGCTTGGAAAGACTACCAAAAAATCCTATGGATTGGAATGGATTCACATTTGACTTGGTGCAGAAAATGAAAATTAAACCACTTTAATTGCTCAGCTTCACACATCCTACAATATTTTCTGTGTCTGTCAGAGTCAGATCTTCATACGTCTTCAGTCAGACCTGAGACCATTAGCATTGTACTATGATCAAATTCAAATTAACCTGTTTCCAGGCATCCATTAGCAACCAAATTCATGAAAGGACTACTAAACACCAGACTTCCATTCTCCGTTCAAGAAACCAGCTGCAGTATGGGACCCAAACATAGATCATTTTCAATTTATGGAGAATCTATTTGAGCTATTGATAGCTGCCCATCTAAATGTTTCTGGTGGAAAGTATTGTTTCTACTAGCTATCACAACAGCACACAGAATTTGTGAACTTCCGGCATTGGTAGATTACCAACTCTATACTCAGTTTTTTGATGACCAAATAGTTCTTCAGACTCATCCAAAATTGTTACCAAAAGTGGTGTCCAACTTCCACATCAATCAGCCTATTGCAGAGTGATTCATTTGGGGTGTAGAAATCCAAAGGAGTTGTGAGATTGGGGTGAGAGACTGATAAGCACAATTTAGGAGAGAGTATTTGAGATGATTGTTTTTCTGCCTTGAGATCATTAGACACTATGTGACAAAGTGGTAGCCATAGCCAGAAGGATGCTAGGTCGCATAGAAAGAGGTATAACCAGCAGAAGTAAGGAAATATTAACCCTCCTGTACAAATTGTTGTTGAGGCCCCACTTGAAGTATTGTGTTCAGTTTTGGAGGCCATATCTTTCTAAAGACATAAGACTTGAAAAGGGACAAAAGTGATACAGAGTTTGTGTCAGACATTTGAGAATGGACTTAATGACCTGAGTATGTATACCATTGGGGAATGGAGGGATGGGGAGATGTGATACAGATGTTTAAATACTTGAAAGAAGTTAATATACAAAGTTTTCCAGAGATGGGGAAGCAGTAGAACTAGAGGGCATGAGTTGAGGTTGCAGGGTGGTGGACTTAGGAGTAACATCAGGAAGTACTTTTTCACAGAGAGAGTGGTGGATGGCTAGAATACCCTCTTAGGGGCGGTGGTGGAGATGAAAACAGTGACGGAATTCAAAAGTGCGAGGGATAAGCACAAAGGATACCTATATGGAAAGTGAATGGACTCAAAAGAGAACTTAGTGGTACTTAGGTGACAATTCAGTAGTTGAGAAGTAAGGCCAGTACTGTGCAGACTTCTACAGTCTGTATCCCAAATATGGCAAAATAAGGCAGACTTCTATGATCTGTGTCCCAATTGTGGAAAGACTGATCTGGATGGGCTGGAGTGGGCTTTGCTGGCAACTCCAGTAATTGAAAAGTAAGACCAATGTGTGGCAGGTTTCTATGGTTTGTATCCCAAAAATGCCAAGGACAAAAGAAGAACAAGTATTTGTATTTTATATCTCATCCCTATCATATTTGCTACGAGTGTATTTTAGGTTGATAATGAGTAAAATGTCAGTTTATAATGTTGGCTTGCTGAATTTTATTTTCTCCAAGGACAAGCAGGCATACCATTCTCACAAGTGAGTAGATGATCCGCGTTGCCCAGGAATCAGTACAATAACCAGCAAACAATTTTCGAGAGCCTTCTGTGCGAAGTACCTTCCCACACTTCAGTTCTTTTTTTCTTCATGGTAGAAGCAGCGGTGTTTTTTTTTTCATTGATCCTCTCACGCCCGGGAAAAGCCTTTCTTGTGCCTTTCGGTGCTGTATTTTGTGCTCTGCTTTGACCTTTTTCTTCTTTTATCATTTCAAAAATAAAAAAAAGTATCCATTATTCCTTAGTTACTTTTTCCGCGTTTGTTTCCTTTCTTTTTCATAGCGGGCTGTTCGTAGGCCTGCTTGGACAGGTCTTTTTGTACCTTTCCCTCTTTTTCAGGCACAGTTGCGACTTTTGATTTTGCTGAAGCCATTTTCCCTTCCATGTCATCGAAGACCCCCAGTGGCTTTAAGCGTTGCTTCTGGTGCAACTGTACCATCTTGGGTACTGATACACATTCTTGGTGTATTCAGTTCCTCAGGCCCAACCATAGCCCGGCAAATTGTGTCCTTTGCCTTCATATGAAGAAAAGGACCCAAATTTCCTGAGAGGCTCAATGCAAAAAACATTTTGGAGCGCGGTCTGGTTCTTTGACATTGGCATCGAGGTCGTTGGCATCGGGAGTCGAAGTAGGGATGGCTGCTGCGAGACACTGGGAGCAACGAGGCATCAAGTGGGTCTCCCCCTGCCTCGAGGCCTCCTGTTATGCAGGCCCCCTAGTACTGACCTTTGTCGGACCCGACACCAAGTCAACGGGAGGATTCTACGTCGTCCTGTTCGGCACCAAGAGTTTGAATGAGGTGCATCAGGTGAAGGCCAAGAAGCCCTGACACCGATCTCCTTCGACGCACTGTGCTGAGAGCTCTGAGACTCCGAGGGACTCGGCACCCGAAAAGCGTTGACGCTGGGAGGACCGCTCCCCCTTCAATCAAGCGGTGCTGATGCATCTTTCTCCCAGCAGCCGAGATCCTGCTCCCGCACCCCAGGCGGTTTGACAGCCTGAACCGCAACCATACCCCTCAGCCTTTACCGATGGCAGCTCTCGATAAGCGTGTCCGGGCCTTGCTCCCAGAGCTTTTGGAGGGATTGATGTAGCGATGTGCATCGAGGGTGCCTGCACCTGCCATGCCTTCCACTGCGGCCCCACCTGGCCCACAGCTCACATTGCGGCCTCCAGCACTGGTGTCGATTGCCACCCGGGCTGGAACTCCTTCAGTGGCAGTGGAGGAAGCTTCACCGGAGTCGAAACAGGAGGTGGCTCCTCGACGTCGAAGCGGGCCCAAGCATCCCTGAGGGAAGTGCTATCCAATACCAAGGAGGAACACTCGTGGGAGTCAGAGGAGGATCCCAGGTACTTTTTCTTCGATGAGTCCTATGGGATCCCTTCTGAGCCTTCCCCTCCACCTGAAAGGAGACTGTCTCCACCAGAGAGCCTCTGTACCTCTTTTATAGGAGGAGCCCAGGGCCAAGATGCATGAGGTCCTGGACTACACCTCTCCACCTAAGGAAGCAGTGACAGCTCCACGAGATACTCAAGGCAGTCCTTGTCAGAAATTGGGTGTCCCCTCTGTCTGTCCCTGTAGTCCCCAAGAAAATTGATACCCAGTATCAGGTGCAAGGGCAACCTGGGTTGGTGAGGTCTCAGTTACCCCATGACTCCATAGTAGTGGATGCCGCTCTCAAAAAAAGCCAGGAGTACTAGGGGACTATGCCTCGGCTCTCCCCGGTAGAGAAGCTAGAACCCTGGACTTTTTTGGGAGAAAAAATGTATCGGACATCTATGCTCATTGCCCATATCCAGTCATACCAGCTCTTCACGAGCAGAACTCTTTTGCCAGCTGGTCAAGCAGCAGAAGGCGTGTCGCAAGTTCTTGGCCAGGGGCACTTAAGACACTTGTGATGTGGCATCCAGAATCTCTGCCCAGGGTATAGCAATGCGCAGGCTCTCATGGCTGTGTGTTTCTGACCTGGACCATACAGTCCAGCAGAGGATGGCGAATGCCCCTTGACGGGGGGGGGGGGGGGGGGAGATAATCTTTTCAGAGAGAAGGTTGAAGAGGTCGCTGACCAGATCCAAAAGCACACTGAGGCTGTCTTCTCTCTCCTGACGGACTTCTTCTTCAGCTACCTCCTCATCCAGAAGGTATTTTAATAGATTGCGGAACACCACCTATTCCTATTTTAGGCGTAGGTACACTCCTGCGGCTCGCAAGCCTTGTCAGCCCCAGCACGCTCGTTCTCATCAACAACGTTCACCCAAGGCCCGTGCTGCTCCCCAGCAAAAGCAAGGGATGAGCTTTTGACTGGCTTCAGCAGAGCATAGTCACTGTCAAAGTGTCCGTGCCAGGCGACTTGCCGGTCGGGGGGAGGTTTAAATTTTTTCACCAAAGGTGCCCTCTGATAACCTCCAACCGGTGGGTTCTTCAACTAGTCTGTCTCGGATACACCTTCAATTTGCTTTCCAAACCTCCAAATTGTCCACCGAGAGCTTATTCTTTTAGCTCTCATCACTAGCAGGTACTTGCAGAGGAACTCTTCGCCCTTCTACAGGCTCATGCAGTTGAACCTGTTCCACCAGGGGAGGAAAGGTAGGGATTCTATTCCAGGTACTTCCTTGTGCAGAAAAAGACAGGGGGGATGCATCCCATCCTAGACCTAAGGGACCTGAACAAATTCCTTGTCCAAGAGAAGTTCAGGATGGTTTCCCTAGGCACCCTTCTTCCCATGATCCAGGACTGAAAGATGCATATACACACATCCCAATACTTCCAGCTCACAGGAAGTATCTTCGATTTTGGATGGAAACACATCACTCAGTACCGCGTGTTGCCTTTTGGCCTCACATCAGCTCTCAGGTTTTTTTACAAAATGTCTAGCGGTAGTTGCAGTGTTGCTACACAGACTGGGAGTTCATGTGTTCCCTTATCTCAGCAATTGGCTGGTGAAGAGCACCTCAGAGGAAGGTTATTAGGAGTCAATATGAATGACTATTCAGGTGCTGGAACTACAGGGGTTAAAACTACCTCGTCCCATCTCCATCCTGTTCAACATTTGGAGTTCATAGGAGCCCTGCTCAATACAAAGAGTGTCTGAGCCATCCTCCTGGAGATGCATGCGGTTAACAATCTATCCCTCACATCCAAGGTTTGGGCATTGCAGCAGGTCACGGCTCGGCAGATGCTGAGATTTTTGGGCCACGTTGCTTCCACAGTATATGTTACACCTATGGCACGTCTTCACATGAGATCTGCTCAATGGACCCTAGCTTCTCAGTGGTTTCATTTCAAGCCATGGGGAGTCTAGAAGATATCATCCCAGTGTCCCCGGAGGTTGTATGTTCTCTTCAGTGGTGGACAGTTCGATCCATTTTGACCTTGGGACTACCATTCCAAATTCCTCAGCTGCAAAAAGTGCTGATGACAGATGCATCTCGCCTGGGGTGAGGTGCTCAAGTAGATGGGCCTTACACTCAAGGAGTGTGGTCCCTTCAGGAAACAAATCTTCAAATCAATCTCCTGGAGCTCCGAGCATTCTGGAATGCTCTAAAGGCTTTCAGAGATAGGCTGTCCTATCAAATTATTCTAATTCAAACAGAAAATCAGGTTGCAATATATTACCCCAACAAGCAGGTGGGCACTGGATCTTGCCCTCTGTGTCAGGAAGCTGTCCAGATGTGGCTTTGTGCACACCGTAACGGCATGTTTCTTCGGGCCACTTATCTGGCAGGTGTAAACAATGGCCTGGATGACAGACTGAGCAGGATAATGCAACCTCATGAGTGGTCTTTAAACATGGGCGTAGCCCACAAGATCTTCCAACCGTGGGGCACCCCCTCGGTGGATCATTTTGCCACGCAGCTCAACCACAAGGTCCCTCAGTTCTGTTCCAGGCTTCAGGCTCACGACAGACTAGCGTCAGATACCTTCCTCCTTCATCGGGGGACAGGCCTTCTGTATTCGTATCCTCCAATTCCTCTAGTGGGAAAAACTTTGTTGAAACTCAAGCAACACCACGGAACTTAATTCTGATTGTGCCCTACTGGCCACGTCAGATTTGGTTTCCTCTTCTTCTGGAATTGTCCTCCGAAGAACCATGGAGATTGGAGTGTTTTCCGATCCTCATCACTCAGAATGAGGGGTCGCTTCTACATCCCAATCTCCAGTCTCTGGCTCTCAAGGCCTGGATGTTGAGAGCGTAGAATTTACATAAGTACATAAGTAATGTCATACTGGGAAAAGACCAAGGGTCCATCGAGCCCAGCATCCTGTCCACGACAGCGGCCAATCCAGGCCAAGGGCACCTGGCAAGCTTCCCAAACGTACAAACATTCTATACATGTTATTCCTGGAATTGTGGATTTTTCCAAGTCTGTTTAGTAGCGGTTTATGGACTTGTCCTTTAGGAAACCGTCCAACCCCTTTTTAAACTCTGCCAAGCTAACCGCCTTCACCACTTTCTCCGGCAACGAATTCCAGAGTTTAATTACACGTTGGGTGAAGAAACATTTTCTCCGATTTGTTTTAAATTTACTACACTGTAGTTTCATCGCATGCCCCCTAGTCCTAGTATTTTTGGAAAGTGTGAACAGACGCTTTACATCCACCTGTTCCACTCCACTCATTATTTTATATACCTCCATCATGTCTCCCCTCAGCCGTCTCTTCTCCAAGCTGAATAGCCCTAGCCTCCTTAGTCTTTCTTCATAGGGAAGTCATCCCAACCCCGCTATCATTTTAGTCGCCCTTCGCTGCACCTTTTCCAATTCTACTATATCTTTCTTGAGATGCGGCGACCAGAATTGAACACAATACTCAAGGTGCGGTCGCACCATGGAGCGATACAACGGCATTATAACATCCTCACACCTGTTTTCCATACCTTTCCTAATAATACCCAACATTCTATTCGCTTTCCTAGCCGCAGCAGCACACTGAGCAGAAAGTTTCAGTGTATTATCGACGACGACACCCAGATCCCTTTCTTGGTCCGTAACTCCTAACATGTAACCTTGCATGACGTAGCTATAATTCGGGTTATTTTTTCACACATGCATCACCTTGCACTTGCTCACATTAAACGTCATCTGCCATTTAGCCGCCCAGTCTCCCAGTCTCTGGTGCCCCAAATGGAGAAGGTTTGCCATCTGTTGTGACAGCAAGGCCATAGATCCCATTTTTTGTCCTACACAGACTGCTTTGAATATCTTCTGCACTTATTAGTGTCTGGTCTCAAGACCAACTCAGTAAGGGTTCACCTGAGTGTAATCAGTGCTTATCATCAATGTGTAGAAGGTAAGCCCATCACTGGACAGCCTCTAGGACGCTTCATGAGAGGTTTGCTTTTGTCAAAGCCACCTGTCAAACCTCCGCCAGTGTCATGGGATCTCATCGTTGTTCTCACCTGGCTGATGAAAGCTCCTTTTGAGCCACTGAATTCCTGCCATCTGAAGTACTTCACCTGGAAGGTCATTTTCTTGGTGGCTGTTACTTAAGCCCGAAGGGTCAGTGAGCTTCAGGCCTTTAGTAGTGGATGCACCTTATACTAAGTTTCATCACAACAGAGTAGTCCTCCACACGCACTTCTGCCGAAGGTGGTGTCGGAGTTCCATCTAAACCAGTCGATTGTCTGGCCAACATTCTTTCCCTGACCACATGCCCATCCTGGTGCAAACTGCTTGGACGCCTTGGACTGCAAGAGAGCGTTGGCCTTTTATGTAGAGCGGACCAGGCCCATCAGACAGTGCACCCAGTTGTTTTGTTTCTTTTGATCCCAACAGGAGGGGAGTCATCATCAGTAAACACACCATTTCCAGTTGGCTGGCAGGCTGCATTTCCTTCGCTTATGCCCAAGTTGGGCTGACTTTGGAGGGTCATGTCACAGCTCATAATGTTAGAGCCATGGCTGCGTCAGTGGCCCACTTGAAGTCAGCCTCCATTGAAGAGATTTGCAAGGCTGTGATGTGGTCTTCTTTCCACACATTCACATCTCATTACTGCCTTGAGCAGGATACCTGACGCGACAGTTGGTTTGGGCAGTCAGTGTTGCAGAATGTGTTTGGGGTTTAGAATCCAACTCCACCCTCATAGACCCTTTTTGTTCTGTTGCAGGCTGCACCCTCATCTAGATGTATATAGTTTCAGGTTAATTTGCATTACATCCTTGCCGTTGTGAGGCCTAATTGACCACTGTTTGTTTGTTTTGGATGAGCCTGGATGCTAGGGGTTCCTCACTTGTGAGAATAGTAAGCCTGCTTGTCCTCGGAGAGAGCAAAGATACTTACCTGTAGTAGGTATTCTCCGAGGACAGCAGGCTTCGCATTCTCACAATCCCACCCACCTCCCCTTGGAGTTGTCTTTTTGTTCATTTTTGGTTTCTTAATTATGCTATTGGATTTAACTGAAGAGGTGCGGTCAGGCTGCGGGCGGGAAGGCACTCGAGTATGTGTGGTGGAGTGCTGCATGCACCAAATTTTTTGCTGGTTATTGTACCGATTCCCAGGCGACGCAGATCGTCTACCCACGTGAGAATGTCAAGCCTGCTGTCCTCGGAGATTACCTGCAACAGGTAAGTATCTTCACTTTGTTGTAAAAGCATATAAATAGTAGTGTTAAGTAAGGGTTTCTGGAGGTGTTCAAGAGTTGCTAACTTCTTTAAAAAAAAGTACAAGTATTACTGTTGCCCACTGGAAACCTTACTCTCCCCCCACCCAGCATGTCAGATCCCTTAAAAAGGGCAAATTGGTACCTGTACGTCCTTCCTCATCTCAGTGGTCTGTAAGGGAACTCTACATACTCCCACAGTTTGCTTGCTGATTTGAAATATTCTAGTGTGTTTTATATGGCCCCTCCCCTTAGTTTGGGAACCCGTGCTATACATGAGACAATCTAGGTTGTAGCATATTAGTAGAGCATAGTCTTTCATTGTTGTACCCCCACCCCTTCCTTCCCAACACACGGCTCTGGCAGCACACCTCCATCATGACTTGTAGAGTCCCCTGATATTCCAGTACTGAGATTTTCACCCCAACCACAGGCTTACTAATGCACCTCAGTCCTTCCCTCCCCTGCTATTCCAGTATTGGCTGACCCTCCTCTTATGGAGGGATGAGAGCACAGTTCTACTGTTGTTCTCCTACAGAAAGGTGGGACACTGTTGTATCATAACATAACAATGGTATTTGTATACTGCTATAACCGCATAGTTCTAAGCAGTTCACAATATCCACTAAGGCACTAGGACAACCTCCCAGGAATTACAACACAAAAATTAAATAGCAAGCAATAAGTCATTATTAGATAAAACAAACTTCTGGGAAAGGAAGTTTTAAAATTTCTCCTAAATAAAGCATAAGAGTCAGATTGAGCAAAACGTAATGAGAATTTGAGCCATAATTTAAGGATTTGATAAGCCAACAATAATTCATGAATTTTCAGTCTCCTACAATCTTTGATAGAAGGAAAGCTAAAAGGAAAATTGTTAATAGTTCTTTGAGATCTAAGCAAAGATGTGAACTAGAAATTATCCAACATATAAGCTGGAATAGCTCCATCTAAAACTTTAAATAAAAAAACATGCAAACTTAAACAAAACCCTGACCCCTATCGGCAACCAATGTAATTTTACAAAATACCCCAAAATCTTGTCTCACTTTTTTTTTTAAATAAATAATTAAATGCAACCCTGTATTCTGTATTATCTGAAGCTTTCTTAATTTGTACTTGGCACTTCCCAAAAAAATCAAATTGCAGTAATCTAACTTCGATAATATCAGTGATTGAACTAGGAGTCTAAATTTGTCAATTTCAAAAAGACATCTCACTCTGTTTTCTTAATAGAAAAAACTACAGCATTGATACATAAATCAAGAGAGAGAAAGAGAGTACTATCTACATGAACCCCTAAAATTTGAATTACAGAGGAAAAAGTGTATTTAGTTTGCTTGACTTGAGTATGATCTAATAGAGGATCAAGGTTATTGGACAATAGCAATAGCTTAGTCTTCTCTGGATCTAACTTAAGTTTGTGGCTGCTTCTCCTGTAGAAGAATGGAGGGATTGGGCCACTGCTGCTTTTGTACCTGCAAAGAGTGATGGGTGCTGCTGCTGTCCCCCCTCCTCCTGCAGAGGAACAGAGGGGTGGGGACACTGCTGTAGCTGCTTCTCCTGCAGAGGGATAGGGACAGAGCTCCTGATTGTCCTGCTCCTGTAGAGGGGTAAGAAGTGCTGCTGCTGTTCCCCTTCCTCCTGCAGAGGAACGGAGGGGTGGGGATGCTGCTGTGGCGGCTGCTCCTGCAGAGAAATGGAGGGATGGGAGCCAAGCTGCTCCTGCACCTCCTGCATATTAATGGGAGAAGATGCAGCTGCTGCTGTTGCAGAGGATAGGGGAGGGGGTTATGGGGATGCACAGCTGTGCCTGTTCCTTCATTAGCCATATGCTGGCAAAGCTTCAGGGCTGTGATACATTAGGCAGTATGTCAGCTTCCTAGGACACTAGATGGTGCTACTGTTTTGTCATCTGGGCTCCCCCACCCCCCAATCCTCCCCCATGCTGGAGTAAAGTCAGCACAGCTTGAGAGAATTTATATAATGCTATCTAGCAGCTCCCAGTAACCTGGCAAAAAGCAAGTCACTCTTCCCACTAAGCAACATGCTAGCTACAGCAGATACCAGCACACGGTGCTCTATAACAGCATAATGGCACACTAGGACAGCACTAACTCAGAGGAAGGGGTGCCCTGAACACTATGCTGGATAGTACTGGTCCATAGAGAAACATGCCCCTGACCCAATACTGGCACGCTGATATGAATTGATACCCGCTGGACAGCTTTTGCTGAGGTCCCAACAGAGCAGCACTTTCCTCAACGCTGTGTCCTGGGAGGGAATTGGTGGGGATATCTACCTGGTGAATGAGGAAGTGTCAAACTGAGAGAAAGCCTCTTTAAAATAACATACATTTGTAAATATAGAAATAACATTCTAAACTTCACAACTCTGTTTTTTGAGGAACCCGAATGAGCCAGAAGGGAAAGATCGCGTGGAGAGTGTCAGGTGAGACTTGGGTCTATGAATGACCTTCCAGCCTTTTTTATGCTTTCATCTGTGGTCTCATCTTTCACCCCAGCTCTGCAGTCTTTCCCTGGCACACTGCTTCCTCAGCCACCTGGAGACGCTGATAGGACACAACCTTACCTTCACTCTGCACTCTTTCCTTGGTATTTCCGCTCAGACACTAAGGGTATGCAGTCTATCCCCTGCACTGCCTCCCTAGTTGCTCAGATGTAACCACTACTTTGTTCTGCTGCCTCAGACATTGAGGAAATAGTCTCCTTTACTCTTGCTCTCTTCAGGCACTCAGATGCTGAGGGGCCATCAACTCGCCTTTCCTCTGGTGGTTTATATCTCTGTCCCTGGCACTGCTGTTTCAGTCACTTATGGTAGAGGTACTGAAGGGATGTGGTCTTGTCTTTCATTCCCTGCAGTCTCTCTGGTGCTGGTGCTTCAGGCACTGAGAGGGACATGGACTTTTCTCTGCTCTCTCTTCCTGACATTGCTGCCTTAGGCACTCTGAAGCAGTCTCTCTTCCTTTAGAAGGTTTGTATTATTTATCTTTGACTTGTGGCAGGGGATCAGAGGTGTTTTGCATCAGGGTTTTTTTTTTTCTTTTGGTTGGGGGGGGGGGGGGAGGATGGGGAATATGGCACAGCAGCTTCTTTGAAGGGCAATGAAGGTGCTAGTCTTTGGGTTCTGAGCTGTAGTTGTTGCTTTCTTGTTACCAGTGTTTGAGACATTATATTGTCTGTATTTTCCTTTCTGAAGTTCAACCTTGTTTTCTCCATGCTAAATCCAGTGGTGCACTTTTCTTGATTTAGGCACCTGAAGTCCTGTAAGCTTGTGCATGTTGAGGCTGAGTCCCTTTTCCATGGGAAGACTCCAGAAGAGACGAGAGAAATTTCCAGCAGAGGGGAACATAATGAATATTAATACTAACTGTGCAATTTTAATATTTCAATCTCTGCTTCCCAGGAAATTCTTAAGCTCCACCTATAAGCCATGAATTAGATAGCAGGCTGTCAGATTTTATATGATAAATGCATCACCCCAAATGGGTTTCCCCCAAGGAGGATTAGTATAAAGTGTTCTTCCAGAGTTCAACAGTTAGCCTCTGTAAAAGTTAATATTACAAGTACCCTCTTAAATCATAAGTCACATCACCTTTGCTGTATTTTGAATATTATCAGAAGACTTCTTGTAGTATAAAAAGCATAACTTGCAGAGCCCATTTTAATTAGCAGACTTAGTGCCTTCCCTGTATGGTTTATAGATTCTTAATGTTGTATGGTTTATAGATTCTTAATGCACTCTCTTCCCCTTCCTCAGACCTCACCTGGGCATGGAGAAGGAGGATCCCCGAGACTCGAAGCCCCGTTCACTGCGTTTCACCTGGAGCATGAAGACTACTAGTTCCATGGAGCCCAATGAGATGATGCGAGAGATCCGTAAGGTGCTGGACGCCAACAACTGTCAGTGTGAGGCGCAGGAGTCCTACACGCTGCTCTGCATGCATGGCCTACCAGGCCATGACAGCTTTGTGCAGTGGGAGATGGAAGTATGCAAGCTGCCTCGCCTCTCACTCAATGGTGTACGCTTCAAGCGCATCTCGGGCACCTCCATAGCTTTCAAGAACATTGCCTCCAAGATTGCTAATGAGCTGAAACTTTAACCCAGAAGAGGAGACTTATGCCCAGATAAAAGGACCCTGCTGCAGGCCAGTTTTCTAGGACCTGCTGTTGGGCGCAAACCGCAGGAGCAGGAATGCGGCCCCGATTGCCAAGAGGGGGGAAAAGGGACTACTTGTGGTTTCCATTTTATGTGAGGGGGTGAGGGGACAAGAATGAATGAAGCAGAAGAGATGAGCATTGTAATATAAAGATGAAAAGTCTATTTTTGATCAACTTACAACAACAACAAAAAAAAAAAAAAGGAAAAAAAATGTCCTAGCCAGGCAGAGTCTGGCCTTGTGTAGAAAGGTGTGGGATGGAGGAGTGATGTGAGTGATGTGGAGAATGCAAATCCCTGAGCCACACCAGGACTTTTTGGTACTACTTCTTGCCTGATTTCTTCTTGTACAGATTTTGTTTCACCAGGGTTTTTCTTTTCTTGTTTTGTTTTGTTTTTGTTTTTAAGAACCATGTTCAGAAATCCATATGCACATGTGAGAAGGAAGATGGAAATAGATCTCTGGTGTGCCCTTTATGTACTGTAGAACCTTCTGCTGCCTGATCTCTGTAAAAGTGAAGGAGATCGGGAGAGGGTGTGTGGAGCTGAGAATGGCCATTACTGCTTTAAGCTTCTGAGAGGGAGGGGGCTGTGTCGCCATCTCACTCTCCACCTCCTCCCCCCCCCCCTTAATTTCTCTCTCTGGGGGCAGACACATGTTGCTTTCCCTCTCTTTTTCCCCTGTTAGGTTTGCCACAGTTGAATGTCATAAAGGATAGGCTCTTCCGGTCCTGGTTTTACCTCCCTTCTTGCATGGATATGTAATTACAGTTTCCTTAAAAGAAAAAAGAAAAAAAAAAGCAAGGACTACATATCCCTGCATGCAGTAGAGTAAAATCATAAGTGACTTAGTCTGTGTATCTTGTGACACAATTGCTGGCAGCCCATTTCTCCTCCCATTGTGGCCTGCTGGGATCTCTCAGGCTGTGTGGGCCCTTGAAGCTCATATGGAATGAGGGGGAAGTAGAGAGAGTAATGTGCCCAGTGGCATTGTGCTCTCTCCTGAGGCATGATGAGAAGGGTAGTGACAGGCTTGTATTCTTCACTGCATGGGTGTTACCTGTCCCTTCCCTGCACATCTGTCTTTCCTATAAATGTAGTGAATGTAGTATTGGGGTGTAGGAACTCTTTCTGGGGGTTTCTGGGCCCTTTTAGGGCCAGCTAATTAATGCCTTTGCTTGAGATTGTTTTAGAAGCAAACATGCAGCTAACTTACACAGATTTCGATGCATAGGAAACTTTTTTTTTTCACTTGTGAAATTCCTAAATCTAAAATGTAATAGCACTCTGGGACCTAGGTGTCCCCTGTTACTGGCACAATGCATACTTTAAGGACTCTATCTCTGCCTTAGCCCTTTTCTTTACTGCACTTCCTGTAGAGTAGCAATGAAATGCTCTGTTTGCAAGGGAGTCTGCCTCCCAAAAACAGTGACTCATCCTTACTGGCTTTCTACCATCAGCAGGGAAGCGGTACGCTGCTTCCTCCATTCTTATGCTGCAGGGATTGAGCTGTGCTCAAGGAGTTGTCATCCATACAGGGTGTCTCATGGTGGTAGCAGATCACATCTATTATGTAGCTGCTTTCTTTAAGGCAAAATGTTTTGGGTGGTGCTAATGGAGGAAGCAGGTTTAAAGCTTAGTGTTAGCATATCTATAGATGGTGGAAGTCATGGACTGTTCTGTACCTTTTTTCTTTATTTCCTGTAAGGAATGATGGAGCCTTTTGCTCAGTGCCAGTCTCAGTGACACCCTCCCCTCTCTCCCTGCACACAGATTGTACCAGTTGCGTGGGGTGTACAACTGAGCCTGTTTGTAAGTAGTTGGCTTCATGGCGTTTCAGGCGATGAGAGCTCTCTGCTGTGCCCCTCACCACACCACAGACTGGATCAAAGATCAATTATAGTGCTGTTAGGTTACTAGCTTACTTCCTTTCCTCCTCCCATGTTTAGAGATGTACATTTACTTTAGGTTTTACTTTTGTGGGAGGGAGGGTAGGTTTTATTATTTCCATGTTTAACTGGTGGTGTCTAGTATAGTCTTGATCTTGTTATTAAAGTGGGGCGCTGCATCTCTAGAAAACTCTCCCATGCTGTTTCCTGGTTCATTTGCAGGCAGGTTTTCTCTTCCTTCAGTGTGTGCTGTGGTTAGGTATTGGAAGGAGCAGAATGGAAAAGGAAACAGAGGTGTGTCCCTGTTTTACTTGGCTACATCCCTTTCCCTCTCTGTCTTATGGCCATACCCTCTTTTACCCCCTTAAACCAATGTATGATGTCATCTCTTGTGCAATCTGAGACACACTTGTTCAATTCCTGCCCTAGCATACATGAGGAATGTAGGTGGTTCACTGTCGTCTTAAGATTTCCATTTTGACCAACAGGGACACGGAGACTGATTTTTAGTATTAAGATGTTCTGATTCTCCAGCCCATTGCATATACCAGTTAGGGTAATGTTTCCAACTGTGTTGATTATGTGCACACAGTGACAGAAATGACCCTCGCTCCAGTCTCTGTCTTCTGCTAATGGGTGAGGTGCAGTAAGCATGCCATGTGTTTGTATTGCTCTATATGAGTAAGTTCAATTTGCCTGAAAGGGAATTATAGGGAAATGCCCCCTTGCTAGTGGTGCAGAGGGTAGGAATATGTTGTGCAAGTTCAAGAATCAGCACAAATGGGTCTCTACTTAGGTTGTGGTGAAAATCTCTTCCTCCTCATACCACCTTCCTTCTTGGCACACTTTTCCCATTTCATCCATGGAGAGTTTAGTGAGCTTGGGGGATCTAGTTTAATTCTGCTTCCTCCAAAACTTGTGATGTGTGGTAATAATCTGTGTGACCCTCAGCCACTGCTTATCAGTATCTGGTGAGCAAGTCTGTTATGAGTACTGGACTGGTGCCAAAGCATGTGCCTGCAGGGTGATCATATTAACATCCCTGAGGAAAGCTTATAGCTAATGGAGAGGACCTGAACTAGGTTTTACTACCTGACAGAACAACGTGTAGTCAGTTAATGAGAAATCATGAGGTGATCAAGTGATTCTGTTCCATAGTTGAGGTATGTGGAGCTATGTATGTAGCCAAGCAGTGACAGCCATACTTTTAACTTTCATTCTAAAGGGTGAAGCTGAAGCCTTCCCTTAGCCATCATGCCCAAGAAGAGACAGCAGTTGGTGTCTCCTCCTAAGGCAAAAATGATTAGAGGCTGGAAGAATGAGTGCAAAGTCCTTTAGATGATAGCAAAATAGGCCTTAGTGCTGTGGCAGTGCACTTGACGTACTACCACACAGAGGAGCCTGGGTTCAGTTCCTGGCTCAGGTTTCTTGCTCCCTGGTTCTGGGACCAGATATAAGTGGGACAGATCAACCACAAAAAGTGGAGGAACACTCAATCCCTATGACCTTGAATTGTGCAGCCAAAAAAAAGTAGGGTAGAAGGGCTCTTCCAAGGAACATAAGGGAGACACAACAATTCTTGTGTGTTAGAGTTTATTGACACTCCGGTCACACTGTGCGATTTCCCCCCCCCCCCCCCCCCAATGGAATTGTATTCTTTTTCAGATTTAGACATCGAGCTATGTTTTGCTGGAGTAGATAGTTACTGAGCTTCATGTTTTCCTGTGTGTAGCGTTGGACGAACAATATACAAGATTGTACATCGCACTAACTCCTGAGGCAGGCGCCGAAACACGGCCGCTGTTGTATCTCCTTTGTGTTCCTTGGAAGAGCCCTTCTACCCAACTTCGTTGTCTGCACTACCAGATATAAGTCCCATGACTGCAGAGTTTTGAAAGAAACATGATTCGCAGTCCCCTGGCTGAGAACTTTTACTGCCAGACTGGATTAAAGGCAGGCAGGAAGAGATGTAAAATAGGGAAGAAATAGCCCTGGGTCTTTATAGAAGAAGGCTTGTGCCCCAGACCTCGGCTCTGGAAATCCAAAGGAGCAGGAGGAAACCACTAGTTCATAAATTTAAAATATAAGTATTTAAAAAGTAATATTGAAAAGAAAATGAAACAGGCTGATGGTGTGTTAAAGTACTTTGCTGCTCTGTCAACTTTCCACCCAGGGAACAATATTTGTGTTCCACACTCAAGAAAGCTTATTGGAGAGTTGAGGTTTTATCATGCCATAGATCTCTGACTCACTGTGCTTTCAGTGTGTCACATGTCCTCTTTCTGGAATAGGCAGAGACTCTGGCACTGCTGTGCATCTCCTAACCGAGAATTTCCCAGGAGCCATTTGGGTGACAGGAGACCGCTTTTCAGAGCTGTGTGGCGGGAGACCCTCACCATGCCTCACTCTTGAAGGTTTCACTCCAGGGCTCTTGATTTTCAAGTTTTTATTTATTTATACATATATATATATAAATATATATATATACATATTGAGAGAGAAGGGTTTTTTATGTTAAGCAAATATATATCTGGGAGTGGCATTATCTTTTTATATGATAAAAAATGTGAAACTCCAGGAGGATATGATTGTGTAAAGCTAATTGTTTGAGATGTGGCATTCCTCTTGTATTTGGAACATCTTTCATTCTTTGAACCTTACAATGTTTGTTTTCAATTCTGCATGGGCTGTCTCACAAGAACATGGTTTCTGGGGACTTTGGGATAGCTTTCTTAGCAGCAAGGTCGTGAGGAACAATCAAGCCAGACATGAATTTCCAGATTCTGCTGTAATTCCCTGCCTGGCCTGTTCCTCAGGGCCTGAAGCCACATGGGGGATCCCTTTTGTTTGTCCTTTTCTGCCACTATGGAATTTAAATGTTAACGACATGGAACATGAGAAGTCCCAATCCCAGTCCCCTTCATCCCTGTACTAGACTCCAGTTTTTACAAAGTGTGAATAAGGTGGTTCAAAATTTCTATTTTATTTTTGAATGGACAGTCCTCCTTTGACCCCATTGCATGTATGGATTTATAGTTGTTTTCTTGTAGAAAAGGAGGCATGCAGTGGGGTTATAAGAGCTGTGCTAGCTAGAGGTGTAGCTACTGAGGGATTCTCTACCGCATCGCTTGCCATACATGCAATGGGTGAGTCGAGGAGCTTTTCTTTAAGGACTTCCTTGTGGACAGACCGCTAATCTGCATCTTGCCTCCCAGTGCATAGGGGGAAACTAGTGTGGTCCTACTGATGGGCAGAAGCAGGGAATCTGCAGGCACATCCAAAAGCACAAAGTGAAGAGACTCATCCTAAGCCCTCCACAAGCAGTGGGCATTCTGTAAAACACAAGCAGAAGGCTCCTTCCCTTGCCCCCTCTGTAACTTTACTAGCACTCGTTAAGGAAACGAATGTATTAAGAGAAAAGCTGTAGGGGGTTGATTTTTCTCTGGAGTTGTTTATAAATATGAGCTGTATATAGTTATATTGATACCTCAGTTTTGTGATTTTGCTTGGATTTTTTTTTTTCTTTTTAAATCATGTCATTTCCTTCCCTCTCCCTGAATAAGATTACTGTGGGATAAGACAACAATGCCATTGACTGTAGATTACAGGCCTAGATTAAACTTTCCAGAAAGTGTGGCGCTGAATTCTGTCTCTGTCTCTATCCACCACTTCATCAGGGAGTTGTAACACTTTTCTGCCTCTGTTGGGGAACTATGCCATTTGCAGGAGTCACTACTCTTGTTCCTGTAGCTTACCACTGTGTTTACGAGGATCATCAGACAGTCATTGTTCAAGGTCCCTTTCTTTCCTTTTGAACTTAGAGATTCATGCTGCAGTCTATAATTTAATGTATATTATCTCATCTGTGACAGCTTTTATGCTGGTGGCATCCTTTCTTCTCTGAGCTGAGAGAAGAACGTAACTCCCAGAACTTCCTTCCTTTGTTGCCTTTTGATGCCCCACTTGAAGTCACAAAAGGCATGAGTACTACACGCCTAGCTTAAGCAACAGATAGCAGTAAAAGTAGGAGTGGACCTTGCTATCCTGGGACTAGGAAGCCTCTATTTACCCCTGCAGCACTTTGTGTTCCGGGGGGGGGGGGGGGGGCTGTACTGGTAAAATTAGGGCAGTGATTCTTAACCCAGTCTTCTGGCACACCTAGCCAGTCAGGTTTTCAGGATACCTGCAATGAATATGCATGTGAGAGATCTGTATGCACTTCCATTGTAGACAAATCTCTTATGCATATTCATTGTGGGTATCCTGAAAACCTGACTGGGTGTGTCTCGAGGACTAGATTGAGAACCTCTGCATTATGGTGTTATGTCGCTATTGAGCTGCATTGGTGACTGGGATTGTGTATGATATTTGGCTGGAAAGCATGCCATGAAATTATAAGCTAACGGCAAGTGGCCATCCATGGCTCCTGAAAATGTTACAAACTTAGTTAAGTGAAACAGGTCCATGGTACTTCTTCCAAAGCAAGTTCTATCTCAACCTAAGTTCCTGCACAGGCTGTTAATGTGTTGTCATTCTTCATCATGTGAAAAATCATATAGTAACATGGTTTGCAGTTTCTCCTTACAGTGGGGGAAATAAGTATTTGATCCCTTGCTGATTTTGTAAGTTTGCCCACTGACAAAGACATGAGCAGCCCATAATTGAAGGGTAGGTTATTGGTAACAGTGAGAGATAGCACATCACAAATTAAATCCGGAAAATCACATTGTGGAAAGTATATGAATTTATTTGCATTCTGCAGAGGGAAATAAGTATTTGATCCCCCACCAACCAGTAAGAGATCTGGCCCCTACAGACCAGGTAGATGCTCCAAATCAACTCGTTACCTGCATGACAGACAGCTGTCGGCAATGGTCACCTGTATGAAAGACACCTGTCCACAGACTCAGTGAATCAGTCAGACTCTAACCTCTACAAAATGGCCAAGAGCAAGGAGCTGTCTAAGGATGTCAGGGACAAGATCATACACCTGCACAAGGCTGGAATGGGCTACAAAACCATCAGTAAGACGCTGGGCGAGAAGGAGACAACTGTTGGTGCCATAGTAAGAAAATGGAAGAAGTACAAAATGACTGTCAATCGACAAAGATCTGGGGCTCCACGCAAAATCTCACCTCGTGGGGTATCCTTGATCATGAGGAAGGTTAGAAATCAGCCTACAACTACAAGGGGGGAACTTGTCAATGATCTCAAGGCAGCTGGGACCACTGTCACCACGAAAACCATTGGTAACACATTACGACATAATGGATTGCAATCCTGCAGTGCCCGCAAGGTCCCCCTGCTCCGGAAGGCACATGTGACGGCCCGTCTGAAGTTTGCCAGTGAACACCTGGATGATGCCGAGAGTGATTGGGAGAAGGTGCTGTGGTCAGATGAGACAAAAATTGAGCTCTTTGGCATGAACTCAACTCGCCGTGTTTGGAGGAAGAGAAATGCTGCCTATGACCCAAAGAACACCATCCCCACTGTCAAGCATGGAGGTGGAAATGTTATGTTTTGGGGGTGTTTCTCTGCTAAGGGCACAGGACTACTTCACCGCATCAATGGGAGAATGGATGGGGCCATGTACCGTACAATTCTGAGTGACAACCTCCTTCCCTCCGCCAGGGCCTTAAAAATGGGTCGTGGCTGGGTCTTCCAGCACGACAATGACCCAAAACATACAGCCAAGGCAACAAAGGAGTGGCTCAGGAAGAAGCACATTAGGGTCATGGAGTGGCCTAGCCAGTCACCAGACCTTAATCCCATTGAAAACTTATGGAGGGAGCTGAAGCTGCGAGTTGCCAAGCGACAGCCCAGAACTCTTAATGATTTAGAGATGATCTGCAAAGAGGAGTGGACCAAAATTCCTCCTGACATGTGTGCAAACCTCATCATCAACTACAGAAGACGTCTGACCGCTGTGCTTGCCAACAAGGGTTTTGCCACCAAGTATTAGGTCTTGTTTGCCAGAGGGATTAAATACTTATTTCCCTCTGCAGAATGCAAATAAATTCATATACTTTCCACAATGTGATTTTCCGGATTTAATTTGTGATGTGCTATCTCTCACTGTTACCAATAACCTACCCTTCAATTATGGGCTGCTCATGTCTTTGTCAGTGGGCAAACTTACAAAATCAGCAAGGGATCAAATACTTATTTCCCCCACTGTATGTACTGGAGTCTTGCAAGTTCAGAAAAATGGTAGAAGAGGCAAATAGAATCAACAGCAATGCCATGGAAGGAAGCAGGAAGCCCTGGCTGTAGATGGCTATCCGGAACTATTTAGTCATATTTTTCAACAATAGAGGGAATGCAGCCACACTGATTGGTAAGGTCATCCAGATGTCTTCTGGTGTGGGTGCTCTTCCGTAGCTCAGGGAAGCTGAGGCGCTCCCATGAATGTTCACAGGTATTTCCATCCTAACCAGTAGTCCTTTCTCTCTGTTTGGTCTGTGTCCCCCAGTCTTGTCTTCCTGTTCCTCCATACAAGCAACTTGCCTTTGTTTAGAAAAAAAAAAAAAGTGAGATGTCAGCATTGCAAGCAAACAAAGGGAAAGGAAAATACCCAAGAGTAAGGCTTCAACCCCTCCCAGGCCCCAGTTCTCCTTTCCAATAGGTCCTCGCTTTAACACATGCAGGAATGAAAGCAGTAGCGTTAATATCAAAACTGCTGTCTAGGGATGGCTGGCATCCACATTTAGCTGTCCCAAGCTGCTCCTCTCTGGCACTGGCCCATGCTGAGGTTGTGACCTATGTTGCTTACCAGAGTCACGGCCAACATGAACCTGATGCCAGCTTCCACACACAAAACACAGCCTTGCATGCCGCTTCTGCTCCTAAGGCTGCCCAGACTTTTCTGGATCTTTGGAGCTCCACAGTGTGCCAATGTTCTCTTAATGAAAAAGTGCACCAAGAAAAGTTTATGGTTTATTTAAATTTGATATACTGCTTATCCACAAATGTGATATACTGCTTTTCTGAGGACAAGCAGGCTTACCATTCTCACAAATGGGTAGACGATCCGCGTTGCCCGGAAATCAGCATATAAACAAGCAAAGAACATTCCAGAGCCATCTGAGGTGTGCGCGGCCTTCCCGCCCGCAGCGTCCTGGCATCTCATCAGTTTCTTTCCGCAGGAGGAAACAGCTGTGCTTTCTGTTGTGCCTCACATGCCCAGAAAGAACCCAAACTGTGTTTCAGCGCCTTTTTTTCATCTTTTTTTCTTTCGTTATTTAAAAACAAAACAAATCCTCTTAGTTCCCTTAGTTTTGTTTCTTTTTTCATCACTGGCCCCCATTTAGGCCTGCTCGGACAGGTCTCTTCTTTTTTGTGCCTCTTCCATTTTTCAGGCACAATCGCGACTTTTGATTTTGCTGGAGCCATTTTCCCTTCCATATCATCGAAGACTCCCAGTGGCTTCAAACATTGCTTCTGGTGCAACTGGACCATCTCAGGTACTGATACACATTCGTGGGGTATTCAGTGCCTTGGGCCCCGACCACAGCCCGGCAAATTGTGTCCTTTGCCTTCGTATGAAGAAAAGGACCCAAATTTCCCAAGAGGCTGAACGAGAAAAACTTTTTGGAGCTTGATCCAGTTGTTCAGTGTTGGCATCAATATCGAAGGAAGCATCAGGAGTTGAGATAGGAATGGCTGCTGTGAGACCATGAGACATGCTGAGAGACTCGGCACCTGAGAAGCGTTGATGCCGGGAGGACCACTCCCCTATTCAAGAGGTGCCAATGCGTGCGTCTCCCAGCAACCGAGATCCTGCTCCCACACCCCAGATGGTTCGACAAACCTCAGGCTTTTCCGATGGCAACTCTCGACAAGCGAGATGGTTCGACAACCTGACCCCACATCAGCCCCTCAGGCTTTTCCGATGGCAGCTCTCGACAAGCGCATCTGGGCCCTGCTTCCAGAGCTCTTGGACGCCTTGATTCAGCGATGTACATTGGCATCGGGGGTGCCTGCGCCTGCCATGCCTTTCACTGTGGCCCCGCCTGGCCCTCAGCCAGCGGTGCAGCTCTGGTGTAGATTGCCACCCAGGCTGGTTCTCTTTCAACGTCTGTAGAGGAAGCTTCGCCAGAGTCGAGGCGGGAGCCGACTCCTCAACATCGTTCCCGAGGACATAGATCCTGCACGTCGAGGCAGGCAAGGTCTCGGACATCCCTGAGGGAAATGCTGTCCGATACTGAAGAAGAGTACTCATGGGAATCAGAAGAGGATCACAGATACTTCGATGAGTCCTATGGGATACTTTCTGAGCCTTCCCCTCCACCTGAGAGGACACTGTCTCCACTTGAGAGTCTCTTTCACTTCTTTTGTACGGGAAATGGCGTAGGCCATTCCATTCTCCATACAAGTGGAGGATGAGCCCAGGGCCAAGATGCTCAAGGTCCTGGATTACACCTCTCCACCTAAGGAGGCAGTGACAGCTCCTCTCCACGAAGTACTCAAGGCAGTCCTTGTCAGGAACTGGGCGTCCCCTCTGTCTCTGTGGTTCCCAAGAAAACTGATGCCCAGTATCGGATCCAGGGGAAACCTGGGTTGGTGAGGTCTCAGTTACCCCACAAGTCCATGGTGGTGGGTGCCGCTCTCAAAAAAGCCAGGAGTGCTAGGGACTATGCCTCGGCTCCCCCAGGCAGAGAAGCTAGGACCCTGGACTCTTTTGGGAGGAAAATGTATCAGGCCGCTATGCTTATCGCCCATATTCAGTCACCAGCTCTTCATGAACATTTACTTGCAGAACTCAGTGAGATAGCTGTCCGACTTGGTCGATGCGCTCCCACCGGAACAGACTAAGCCTTTTCGCCAGCTGGTCAAGCAGCAGAACTTTTGAAATGGCATTCAGAATTTCTGCCCAACGTATAGCAATGTGCAGACACTCATGGCTGTGTGTTTCTGACCTGGACCATTCAGTCCAGCAGAGCATTGCTGATGCCCCTTGCTGGGGGATAATCTTTTCAGAGAGAAGGTCAAAGAGGTCGCTGACCAAATGAAAAAGTACATTGAGGCTATTTCTTCTCTCTCCCACAGGATGTCTTCTGGAACAACCTCCTCATCCAGGAGGTATTTTGGTGGATCGCGGAGTGCTTCCTATTCATACTCCAGGCATAGGTATGCTCCTGCGGCTCGCCAGCCTGCTTGTTCTCATCAAATCATGCACCCAAGGCCCCTGCTGCTCCCCAGCAAAAGCAAGGGGTGAGCTTTTGACTGGCTCCAGGAGAGCATAGCCACAGTCAAATTGTCCATGCCAGACGACTTGCTGGTTGGAGGGAGGTTAAATGTTTTCACCAAAGGTGGCCTCTCAAAACCGACTGGTGGGTTCTTCAGATAGTCTGGTTAGGGTACACTTTCAAATTGTTATCCAAACCTCCAAATTGCTCATTCATTCAGCTCTAATCAGAAGCAGGTACTTGCAGAGGAACTCTCCGCCCTGCTAAAGGCCCATATGGTCGAACCTGTTCCACCAGGGGAAGAAGGGCAGGGATTCCTATTCTAAGTACTTCCTTAAGCAGAAAAAGACAGGGGGAATGGGTCCCATCCTAGACCTAAGGGCCCTGAACACATTCCTAGTCTGAGAAAAATTCAGGATGGTTTCCCTGGGCACCCTTCTTCCCATGGTTCATGAAAACGATTGGCTGTGCTCTCGGGACATAAAGGACGTATATACCCATATCCCGATACTTCCTGCCCAGCAGAAGTATCTTCGATTTTGGCTGGGAACACATCACTTTCAGTACCGCGTGTTGTCTTTTGGCCTCCTGTCAGTTCCCAGGGTTTTTACAAAATGCCTAGCGGTAGTCGCAGCGTTGCTATACAGGCCGGGGGTGCATGTGTTCCCTTATCTCGATGATTGGCTGGTGAAGAGCACCTCAAAGGAAGGTGCTCAGGAGTCAATGCGGATGACTATTCAGGTGCTGGAACTACTAGGGTTTATAATAAACTACCCCAAGTCCCATCTCCATCCAGTTCAACTATTGGAGTTCATTGGAGCCCTTCTCGATACGAAGAATGTCCGAACCTACCTCCCGGAGACACGTGCAGACAACCTCCTGTCCCTTGCGTCCAAGGTTTGGATATTGCAGCAAGTCACAGCTTGGCAGATATTGAGATTGTTGAGCCACATGGCTTCCACAGTAAATGTTACACACATGGCACATCTTCACATGAAGTCTGCTCAATGGACCCTGGCTTCTCAGTGGTATCAAGCCACAGGAAGTCTGGAGGATGACATCCGAGTGTCTCCGGAGCTTGTACGCTCTCTTCAATGGTGAGCAGTTCGGTCCAATATGACCTTGGGACTACCATTCCAAATTCCTCCGCCACAAAAAGTGCTGACGACGGATGTGTCTCCCCTGGGGTGGGGAGCTCATGTAGATGGCCTTCACACTCAGTCCCTCCAGGAAATGAGCCTTCAGATCAATCTCCTGGAGCGCCAAGCGATTTGGAATGCTCTAAAGGCTTTCACAGATCAGCTGTCCAACCAAATTATTCTAATTCAAACGGACAATCAGGTTGCAATGTATTACACCAACAAGCAGGGGTGCACCGGATCACGCCCTCTGTGTCAGGAAGCCGTTCATTTGTGGCTTTGGGCCTCGCTGTCACGGTGTGTTTCACCAAGCCACTTACCTGGCAGGCGTAAACAACGACCTGGCTGACAGACTGAGCAGGATAATGCAACCTCACGAGTGGTCTCTGAATATTGGCGTAGCCCGCAAGATCTTCCGAGCATGGGGCACCCCCTCGGTGGATCTTTTTGCCACTCAATCACAAGGACCCTCAGTTCTGTTCTAGGCTTCAGGTCCACAACAGACTAGCATCAGATGCCTTCCTTCATTGGGGGACAGGCCTTCTGTATGAGTATCCTCCCATACCTCTAGTGGGAAAAACTTTGTTGAAACTCAAGCAAGACCGTGGAACCATGATTTTGATAGCACCCTTTTGGCTGCAGCAGATATGGTACCCTCTTCATCTGGAATTGTCCTCCAAAGAACCGTGGACATTGGAGTGTTTTCGGACCCTCATCACATAGAACAAGGGGTCACTTCTTCATCCCAGCCTCCAGTCTCTGGCTCCCACAGCCTAGATATTGAGAGCTTAGAATTCGCTTCCTTGTGTCTTCGGAGTGTGTCTCCCAGGTCTTGCTGGCTCCCAGTAAAGATTCCACTAAGAGGTATTAGCCTTTTAAATGGAGGAAGTTTGCCGTCTGATGTGACAGCAAAGGCCATGGGTCCCCTTACTTGTCCTACACAGACCCTGCTTAAATACCTCCTACCCTTATCAGAGTCTGATAAGACCAACTTCATAAAGGTTCACCTTAGTGCAATTAGTGCTTATCAGCATGTAGAAGGTAGGCCTATGTCTGGACAGTCTTTAGTTCACTTCATGAGAGGTTTGCTTTTGTCAAAGCCCCCTGTCAAAACTTCACCTGTGTCATGGGATCTCAACGTCGTTCTCGCCCAGCTGATGAAAGCTCCTTTTAAGCCACTGAATTCTTGCCATCTGAAGTACTTCACCTAGAAGGTAGTTTTCTTGGTGGCTGTTGCTTCAGGCCTTAGTAGTGGATGCACCTTATACTAAGTTTCATCACAACAGTCCTCCACACGCACCCTTAGTTCCTGCCAAAGGTGGTGTCGGAGAGCCATCTGAATCAGTTGATTCTCTTACCAACATTTTTTCCCCGACCTCATGCCCATCCTGGCGAAAGCAGCTTGCACACCTTGGACTGCAAGAGTGTGTTGACCTTTTACATGGAGCGGATGAAGCCCTTCAGACAGTCCGCCTAGTTTGTTTCTTTTGATCCCAACAGGAGGGGAGCCACTATCAGTAAATGCACCATTTCCAGTTGGCTAGCAGACTGTATTTCCTTCGCTTATGCCCAAGCTGGACTGGCTTTGGAGGGTCATATCACAGCTCACAATGTCAGAGCCATGGCTGCATCAGTAGCTCACTTAAAGTCAGCCTCCAATGAAGAGATTTGCAAGGCTGCGACGTGGTCTTCAGTTCATACATTCATATCTCACTACTGCCTTGAGCAGGATACCCGACACGACAGTCTGTTTGGACAGTCAGCATTGCAGAATCTGTTTGGGTTCTAGAATCCAACTGCACCCTCTTAGGCCCGTTTTATTCTGTTCCAGGCTGCACCCTTATCTAGTTGTATTTTAGTTCAGGTTAATCTTTGTTATGTCCTCGCCGTTGCGAGGCCCAATTGACCAGTGTTTGTTTTAGGTGAGCCTGGATGCTAGGCATTCCTCACTTGTGAGAATGGTATGCATGCTTGTCTCCAGTTCCATTAATTCTCCATAGTCCCCTACACATCCGATTAGACTACATACTCGGATATCATTGTCCAAGTTTCCCTGTATTTATCCCATCTGTCTGTCTATTTCTTCATCACCCTGATTTGATAAACTCATTTTCTAGTTTTGCAATGTAGGTTCCCTCCTCTTTCAGTAGGCTGCCACAGTGCTCATATTAATCAGTTTGCCTACAGTTAGAGCCCATGTTCTCGTCCTCATTTCCCCCCAAAAATAACCATATTTTCATACTACTACTACTACTACTTGACATTTCTAAAGCGCTACTAGGGTTACGCAGCACTGTACAATTTAACATAGAAGGACAGTCCCTGCTCAAGGAGCTTACAATCTAAAGGACAAATGTACAGTCAGTCAAATTGGGGCAGTCTAGATTCCTGAAAGGTATAAAGGTTAGGTGCCGAAAGCAACGTTGAAGAGGTGGGCTTTGAGCAAAGATGTTCATACGTAAATGTGTATTTAGCAGGTTAATAATATGGTCTTATTATCCCCTGTCCCCTTGGTGCCAAATAAAAGTGCACACTATTCATAGCGTATGTATTTTTAGCTGCAGGCTCAAGTAGCCAAAATCAGGTTAGGAAGGCAAAGAAAGTATAGAGATTGCATTTTGAAATCTGCACCTATGTTCTTGTACATGCTTTTCACTTGTTTTGAGCTTGAGGAGCTACTGCTAGTGATATGCAATTTATCCTTAAAATCGAGCGTGGTACCGGTCGAATCACAGCACAGAGACAGTACTAACTACCCTACTGACCAAATTTAAGCAACGGATCGCAACAGGCTCTAATATACTCCTCCTACAATTTGACATGTCAAGTGCCTTTGACATGGTTGACCACGGAATTCTATTACACATTCTTGAATATTTCGGCATCGGAGGCAATGTCCTAAATTGGTTCAAGGGGTTCTTAACCTCACGCTCATACCAAGTCACATCAAATTCAACCACATCTGCTGCATGGACACCTGAGTGCAGAGTACCGCAAGGATCTCCCCTTTCACCAACAATTTTCAACCTACTGATGACCCCACTAGCAAAACTTCTATCAAACCATAACCTTAACCCTTACATATATGCCGATGATGTAACGATATATATTCCTTTTAAACAAAACATCAACGAAATCTCCAACGAAATCAACCAAAGTCTACACATCATGAACAC
This sequence comes from Microcaecilia unicolor, assembly GCF_901765095.1. Lineage (NCBI taxonomy): Eukaryota > Metazoa > Chordata > Amphibia > Gymnophiona > Siphonopidae > Microcaecilia > Microcaecilia unicolor. The sequence goes on along the minus strand of NC_044041.1, from coordinate 115,994,193 downwards.
CTGGGCAGATGCATTCCGACTGAAATTGAACGCAGAAAAAACTCAATGCCTCATACTAACCTCCCAATACAACACAACAAAATTTACCGCCATCAACACACCTAAACTAAACTTGCCAATTTCTGAAAATTTAAAAATCCTTGGAGTCACAATCGACCGCCACCTTACACTTGAGACTCACGCGAACAACACAACAAAAAAGATGTTCTTCTCCATGTGGAAGCTGAAAAGAATAAAACCATTCTTTCCAAGATCTGTCTTCCGCAACCTGGTACAATCACTCGTATTAAGCCATCTGGATTACTGCAACTCATTATACGCAGGCTGCAAAGAACAAATAATGAGAAAACTTCAGACAGCCCAGAATACAGCAGCCAGACTCATCTTCGGAAAACCAAAATACGAAAGCGCAGCACCATTACGTGAGAAACTACACTGGCTCCCACTCAGGGAACGTGTCACCTTTAAAGTATGCACGTTAGTGCACAAAATCATTCACGGTGAAGCCCCTGCATACATGTCTGACTTGGTAGACTTGCCACCCAGAAATGCCAAAAAATCATCCAGAACTTTCCTCAACCTCCACTTCCCAAAGTGCAAAGGCATAAAGTATAAAGTACTACATGCATCAACCTTCACCTACAAGAGCACGCAACTCTGGAACGCACTGCCACGCAGCCTGAGAGCGGTCTATGAGTTGACAGACTTCCGCAAACGATTAAAGACCTATCTCTTTGAAAAAACATACCGCAAGGATTAAAACATATAAACCCCATATACATCATAATAATGCCTCAAGACATTACCTCACGTACTCCACTTCCCCGTACTCTCTCCCACTCAACAATCTACCCACTGATAAAAACTGTCTACCCATCACTCTCTTGCTATTATTCGATCACCGTAGTAATTCCCCAACGTCATATCCTATAGTTTCTACGCCTAAAGGTGACCGATATAACTCTGTCTTCCTTAACTATTCACAATGTAACCATAATCGTAATGTAACAACTGTATTTCTATTATTTACAATGTATTGTAAGCCACACTGAGCCCGCAAATAGGTGGGAAAATGTGGGATACAAATGCAATTAAATAAAAATAAATAAATAAAGATTGGAGGGTGGCCAATGTAACACCCATTTTTAAAAAAAGGTTCCAGGGGAGATCTGGGAAATTATAGACCGGTGAGTCTGACGTCGGTGCCGGGGAAAATGATAGAGGCTATTATTAAAAACAAAATTACAGAGCACATCCAAGGACATGGATTACTGAGACCAAGTCAGCACGGCTTTTGTGGGGGGAAATTTTGCCTGACCAATTTACTTCAATTCTTTGAAGGAGTAAACAAACATGTGGACAAAGGGGAGCCGGTTGATATTGTGTATCTGGATTTTCAAAAGGCGTTTGACAAGGTACCTCATGAAAGGCTACAGAGGAAATTGGAGGGTCATGGGATAGGAGGAAATGTCCTATTGTGGATTAAAAACTGGTTCAAGGATAGGAAACAGAGTGGGGTTAAATGGGCAGTATTCACAATGGAGAAGAGTAGTTAGTGGGGTTCCTCAGGGGTCTGTGCTAGGACCGCTGCTTTTTAATATATTTATAAATGATTTAGAGATGGGAGTAACTAGCGAGGTAATTAAATTTGCTGATGACACAAAGTTATTCAAAGTCGTTAACTCGCGACAGGATTGTGAAAAATTACAGAAGGACCTTACGAGACTGGGAGACTGGGCGGCTAGATGGCAGATGACGTTTAATGTGAGCAAGTGCAAGGTGATGTGTGTGGGGAAAAAAGAACCCGAATTATAGCTACGTCATGCAAGGTTCCACGTTAGGAGTTACGGACCAAGAAAGGGATCTGGGTGTCATCGTCGATAATACACTGAAACCTTCTGCTCAGTGTGCTGCTTCGGCTCGGAAAGCAAATAGAATGTTGGGTATTATTAGGAAAGGTATGGAAAACAGGTGTGAGGATTTTATAATGCCGTTATATCGCTCCATGGTGTGACCACATCTTGAGTATTGTGTTCAATTCTGGTCGCCGCATCTCAAGAAAGATATAGTGGAACTGGAAAAGGTGCAGCGAAGGGCGACTAAAATGATAGCGGGGATGGGACGACTTCCCTATGAAGAAAGACTAAGGAGGCTAGGGCTTTTCAGCTTGGAGAAGAGATGGCTGACGGGAGACGTGATAGAGTATATAAACTAATGAGTGGAGTGGAACAGGTGGATGTGAAACGTCTGTTCACGCTTTCCAAAAATACTAGGACTAGGGGGCATGCGATGAAACTACAGTGTAGTAAATTTAAAACAAATCGGAGAAACTTTTTCTTCACCCAACGTGTAATCAAACTCTGGAATTCGTTGCTGGAGAACGTGGTGAAGGCGGTTAGCTTGGCAGAGTTTAAAAAGGGGTTAGACGGTTTCCTAAAGGACAAGTTTATAAACCGCTACTAAATGGACTTGGGAAAAATCCACAATTCCGGGAATAACATGTATAGAATGTTTGTACGTTTGGGAAGCTTGCCAGGTGCCCTTGGCCTGGATTGGCCACTGTCGTGGATAGGATGCTGGGCTCGATTGAGCCTTGGTCTTTTCCCAGTGTGGCGTTACTTATGTACTAAAGTAAAGATACTTACCTGTAGCAGGTATTCTTTGAGGACAGCAGGCTTCACATTCTCACAATCCCGCCCACCTCCCATAGGAGTTGTCTTTCTTCGTAATTTGTTTCATTTTTATGCTATTATATTAAACTGATGAGACGCGGGGATGCTGAGGGTAAGATGGCACTCCGCACATGCACGGTGGGGCCCAGCACACGCCCCAGAAAGCTATGCATTTTTTTCTTTGCTGGTTAATATGCCAATTCCCGGGCGATGTGGGTTATCTACCCACTTGTGAGAATGTGAAGCCTGCTGTCCTAGGAGAATACCTGCTACAGGTAAGTATCTTCGCTTTATCCACAAAAGCGATCACAGCAGTTTACAATACAGTGCAATCCGCTTAAGTGCAAGGGTCTGGGACCAAAGAAGTACAGTCAACCGGAGCGTGCACTTAACCATTGTGACCCAAAGAAGCTTGACATCTGATAAACATATGTACAGTACTGTTTATACGTACAGTATACAGTCTCCGTTAACTGAAGTTAGGCTTACTTGAAGTATTCAGTCATAGTCCTCTGTATACTATTGTGTCTATGAGTCCCATAGACTACGTCTGCCAGACGGTAAAAACTGTCATAGCACTGACATCCAGTGGCCTCCAGATAGGCCCGCATGGTGTTGAGTTTTTCCAGCGCACTTGCAAAAGTGGCAGGAGGTTGTTGAATTTCATCAGCATGTGCCTCGCTGCTCATTTCATCTTCTGTTTCATCATCAGTCGTTGCCTGTGTGTAGGCGCATATCTCGACATCAGTGCTGTCATCAGCTGTTTGTAGATCGTAATCAACAGCTACGTAGTGATGAAACTCCTCTTCAGTAACACCAGCTGGGATGTCAATAGCCTGTTCATCTGATGCGTTTGCAACAGCTGCATCTGTTTCGTCCCTCTCCACATCCTTAATAAAGCTTGCCCGCTTGTAGCAGTTCACAATGGTTGCCTGTGTAACATGATTCCAGGCTTTTTTCTGCATATGTATGGAATCCAACAGTGATAGATTACGAGCCAGTTCAACAGCACGTTTATCCTTGCCAGTCTGGTCATCCATAACGCTCATCAGACGACGTAGCACAAGAGCCCGATAATGTTTTTTGAAATTGGCTATTATGCCCTGATCCATAGGTTGGATCAGAGAGGTAGTGTTTGGTGGCAGGAAGACCACCTTGACATTAGACAGCCTGACATCATCACTATGTGCAGCACAATTATCACAAAGTAAAAAAATCTGATGCTTTTGTGCCCGCATTTTAGTGTCTAACTTCTTTAGCCACTGCTTCCAAATTTCCCCAGTCATCCATGAATTTGCATTAGCCTCGTATGACACAGGAAGTCGCTTAACATTCTTGAAGCAACAGGGCTGTTTGCTCTTTCCATTGACGAGTGGTTCCAACTTCTCACTCCCATCCATATTGCAGCAAAGGAGGATTGTCAGTTGGTCCTTCGACGTTTTACTTCCTGTAGTTTCGGCTTGTTTGAATGCACGTGCTCCATCAGGAATCGCTCGCCAGTAGAGACCGTTTTTGTCAGCATTGAAAATGTCACGAGGTGCAAACTCGTTCAAGATGGTAAGAAGAACTGAAACAACCCAATTTTCAGCACCAAAGTCATCAGCGTCTTGTTTTTCACCATGCTGTTTCTTGAATTTTATGTTGTTCCTCTCCTTCCATCTTTCCAACCATCCAACAGTGGCTTTGAATTCAGTTAGTCCAAGACTTTCAGCTAGCTGATTAGCTTTCTCCATAAGCAGTGGACAACTGACAGGAAGCTGTCTGCTCCTGACTTGAGAAATCCACTGAAGAAGAGCATCTTCTACATCCTCAGCCTTTCCCGCCCGTTTACGTTTCCTGTGTGGATTTGTATTGTTTTGCCAGTTTTCCAGAAGCTGATCTTTCTGCTTCAAGATACATGAAATTTGACTGGGATTGACACCTTATTCTTTAGCAATAGATGCTTGAATTTGTTTTCTAATTTTTTAAGAACTTCTATTTGTTCAGCCAGTGTTAAAGTCTTACAGTTGCGTGACGACGACTCCATTGTACACTCTTAACTTTCTTTCACTTATTCTGCCTGTGGCAGCCAATGAGATTTCAAATTTATCGCCCCCTTGTCACATGCCAATCGGCTTCCATATTCCATGCGTGCGCTTATGTGGAGTCTTTCCTGCAGAGGAGCGGTCTTAAACCATGCATATAAGCGAATCTTGCACTTATCAGTGGTGTGCTAAACCAAAGTTTGTCCCCATAGAAATTGATGGCGCCAAAAACGGGACCGAAGTATGGCATGCAGTTAAACAGAGCATGCACTTATCCGACGTGCACTTAAATGGAGTGTACTGTGTTTAAAATTAAGAAAAACAACCTCCATTAATTAAATCGGATAGCACAATCGCACCAGACTATTCAGTCCCACTCTAAGACTCATATTAAAAGGCTGAAATATTTTTTTAAAAAAAATTTTAAACCTAAACTAACTCCTGGGAGAGCAACCTGAAAAGCTTCAGAAAATAATAAGGTTTTAAGAAGAATCTTAAAAAGCTTGTACTCTTAAAGGGGCATTGCAACAGAACAAGAAAAAACACCAGCAGTCACTCAAGAAGACCAGCTTCTCTTCCTGATCCAAAGCAACTGAGCCATAGACGTGTCGCTGGTGGACTTCAGCTTTTTCTGGGCCAAAGATGTACTTCCAGCAGATGTATTATGACTCTTTGCATTCTGAGCCACTATTGTAATTCCCTCCACCTGTGTGGAACCATCTCAGACCATTTCTTTTGTGACAATTCTGCCCTGTTACAGAATGCCTCTGAAACATCACAACCCAGCCTTCTTAAATGTGTGCCTTCAGCCTCAGAGTGACACATAAGTACATAAGTATTGCCATACTGGGACAGACCAAAGGTCCATCAAGCCCAGCATCCTGTTTCCAACAGTGGTCAATCCAGGTCACAAATGCCTGACAAGATCCCAAAAAAGTACAATACATTTTATGCTGCTTATTCCAGAAATAAGCAATAGATTTTCCCCAAGTCCAATTTTATAGTGGTCTATGGACTTTTCCTTTACGAAGCCGTCCAAACCTTTTTAAACACCGCTAAGCTAACCACCTTTACCACATTCTCTGGTAACAAATTTCAGAGGTTAATTACACCTTAAGTGACGAAAACGTTTCTCAGATTCATTTTAAATTTCCTAATTTGTAGCTTCATTTTATGCCCCCTGGTCCTAGTTTTTTTGGAAAGAGTAAGCATTCACGTCTACCTGTTCCACCCCACTCATTATTTTATAAACCTCTATCATATCTCCCCTCAGCCGTCTTTTCTTCAAGCTGAAAAGCCCTAGCCACTTCAGCCTTTCCTCATAGGGAATTCATCCCATCCCCCTTATCATTTTTGTTGCCCACTATATCTTTTTTGACATGCAGCGACCAGAATTTAACACAGTATTCGAGGTGCAGTCGCACCATGTAGCGATAACAAGGGCATTATAGCGTCCTCATTTTTGTTTTCCATTCCTAATAATACCTAACATTCTATTTGCTTTCTTAGTTGCCGCAGCACACTGAGCAGAAGGTTTCAACGTATCATCAGCGACGTTTCTTGGTCGGTGACTCCTAACGTGGAACCTTGCATTATGTAGCTATAATTCAGGTTCCTCTTTCCTCCATGCATCACTGTGCACTTGCTCACATTAAACATAGTCTGCCATTTAGATGCCCAGTCTCGTAAGGTCCTCTTGTAATTTTTCACAATCTCGTGATTTAACAACTTTGAATAACTTTGTGTCAGCAAATTCAATTACCTCACTAGTTACTCCCATCTCTAGATCATTTATAAATATGTTAAAAAGCAGCTGTCCCAGCATAGACCCCTGGGGAACCCCACTATCTACCCTTCTCCATTGAGAATGCTGGCCATTCAACCCTACTCTCTGTTTTCTATCTTTTAACCAGTTTTTAATCCACAATAGGAAACTATCTTCTATCCCATGACTCTCCAATCTCCTCTGGAGAGGTACTTTGACAAACGCCTTTTGAAAATCCAGATACACAATATCAACTGGCTCACCTTTATCCACATGTTTGTTCACCCCTTCAAAGAAATGTAATAGATTAGTGAGCCAACATTTCCCTTCACTAAATCCATGTTGGCTTTGTCTCATTAATCCATTCTTTGTAATAGTCCCTACCATTTTGCCTGGCACCAACATCAGGCTCACTGGTCTAGAATTTCCCGGATCTCCTGTGGAACCCTTTTTAAAAATTGGCATTACATTGGCCATCCTCCAATCTTCCTGTACCATGCTCAATTTTAAAGATAAATATTACTAACAATAGTTCCGCAAGTTCATTTTTCAATTCTGTCAGTACTCTGTGATGAATATCATCCGGTCCAGAAGATTTGCTACTCTTCAGTTTGTAGAGCTGTCCCATTACATTCTCCAGGTTTATAGAGATTTCATTCAGTTTCTCTGACTCGTCAGCTTTGAATACCATGTCTGGCACCAGTATCTCTCCCAGATCTTCCTCGGTGAACACTGAAGCAAAGAATTCATTTAATTTCTCCACTATGGCTTTGTCTTCCCTGATTGCCCCTTTTACCCCTCGGTCATCTAGCGGTCCAACCGATTCTTTTGCTGGCTTCCTGCTTTTAATATACCTAAAAAAACATTTACTATGTGTTTTTACCTCCAGCGTAATCTTTTATTCAGAGTCCCTCTTAGCCTTCCTTATCAGCGCTTTACATTTGACTTGACATTCCTTATGCTGTTTCTTATTATTTTCAGTCGGTTCCTTCTTCCATTTTCTGATGGATTTTCTTTTAGCTCTAATAGCTTCCTTCACCTCACTTTTTAACCATGCTGGCTGTCGTTCGGTCTTCTGTCCTCCTTTTTTAATACACGGAATATATTTGGCCTGGGCTTCCAGGATGGTATTTTTGAACAGCATCCACGTCTGTTGTAAATTTTTGACCCTCGCAGCTGCTCCTCTAAGTTTTATTTTTCACTGTGCTTCTCATTTTATCATGGTTTCCGTTTTGAAAGTTAAATGCTAACATTGGATTTCCTGTGTATACTTACTCCAAAGCTAATATCAAATCTGATCTTATTATGATCACTGTTATCAAGCGGCCCCCATCTCCATTACCTCCTGCACCAGATCAAGCACTCCACTAAGGACTAGGTCTACAATTTTTCCTTCTCTTGTCAACTCCTGTACCAGCTGCTCCATAAAGCAGTCTTTGATTTTGTCAAGGAATTTTACCTCCCTAGCATGCCCTGATGTTACATTTACCCAGTCAATATCGGGATAATAGAAATCACCCATTATTATTGTGTTGCCCAATTTGTTAGCCTCCCTAATTTCCGCTATTTCTACATCTATCTGTTCATCCTGGCCAGGTGGACGGTAGTACACTCCTATCACTATCCTTTTCCCCTTAACACACGGAATTTCAATCCATAGGGATTCCAAGATGTATTTTGTTTCCTGCATAATTTTCAATCTATTTGATTCAAGGCCCTCCTTAACATACAATTCTACCCCTCCACCAATTCGATCCACCCTATCACTACGATATAATTTGTACCCCGGTATGACAGTGTCTCATTGGTTATCCTCCTTCCACCAGGTCTCAGAGATGCCTATTATATCTAATTTTTCATTTAGTGCAATATATTCTAACTCTCCCATCTTATTTCTTAGGGTTCTGGCATTCGCATATAAACATTTCTAACTATGTTTGTTGTTCCTATGTACATCATGCTCAGTACTTGACAGTATTAATTTGCAATCTTTTGTCTGATTTTTATTTAAGGACACCTGATCTACTATGGTCTCATTTGCAACCTCACTATCAGGATACCCTATCTTCCCTGTTTTGGTGATATCTTTGAAAGATACCTTATCCCAAACCATGTGCTTTTGAGCGACTGTCGGCCTTTCCCCCGTTTCTAGTTTAAAAGCTGCTCTGTCTCCTTTTTAAATGCTGATGCCAGTAGCCTGGTCCCACCTTTCGGAATAGGCTCCCCCTTCCCCAGAATGTTGCCCAGTTCCTAACACATCTAAAACCCTCCTGCCTGCACCATCACTCATCCACGCATTGAGATTCTGGAGCTCTGCTTCTCTCTTGGGCCCTTGTGGAACAGGTAGCACTCCCTAGAGGTTCTGGATTAGAGCTTTCTACCTCAGAGCCTAAATTTGCCTTCCAGAACCTCTCTCCCACATTTTCCTATGTCATTGGTACCCACATGTACCAAGACAGCCGTCTCCTCCCCAGCACTATCTAAAATTCTATCTAGGTGATGCATGAGTGAGGTCCGCCACCTTCGCACCAGGCAGGCAAGTGACCAGGTGATCCTCACATCCACCAGCCACTCAGCTATCTACATACCTAATAATCGAATCACCAACTATAACAGCCATCCTAACCCTTCCCATCTGGGCAGTAGCTCCTGGAGACATATCCTCTTTGCGAGAGGATATTGCATTCCCTGGTGTGCTGGTCCTGTCTATAGGATTACTTCCAGCTGCTCCAGGGTGATGCTCCCCTTTTAGAAGGCCTCCCTCTTCCAAGGCAGCACAGGGGCTGCCATATTGGAGGTGGGACTTCTCTACAACATCCCCGTAGAGCTCTATGTACCTCTCTGTCTCCCTCAGCTCCTCCAAGTCTGCTATTCTAGCCTCAAGAGAATGGACTCATTCTGTGAGAGCTAGGAGCTCTTTGCATCAAGCACACACATATGACATCTCACCAAATGGGAGATAATCATACATGTGACAGTGCAAAAGACCGGATAGCACCCCTCTCGCTGCTGGACTGCTGTCTGCATCTTAGTATTATAGAGTTGTTTAATTAAAACTACTTAAGGTACTAGGGATATCAGATGAATATAATGAGCCTTATGTCCGGTGTAATTTATTTAGGGTTTGCTTCTTAGAAACTAATTAAATGTAATTAAAACTCTAATGAAAATTGAAAATTCCCCTCTTGTTGTCTTAATTAGAATAATTGACTATAAATGAAAAGTTGAGCTAGGTCTAGGTGAGAATGAGGACTGAACTGGGCCCTTCTGTGCATTCTAGAGACTACCTGTTAATTCTGTGGCAGAAGTGTCAGGATTTAAAACTATGGGGAATAGGGCATGGAGGCTAGCTAATAAAGTTTGCTTGCTTTTTTTTTTTTAAATTCTAACTGTGTTTATCAATACCCTACAATTCCTCTTTTAAACTGTAATCTAAGTTACCAAGCTCAGACTAAAATATTATCACTTACGCACAGATATGTCCTCTTTTCTCAGAACTTCTCAGAAAGAAAGTTGTGGGACCTTTCCTTTTTATATAGTTTGTATTCTAAGGAGATCATCCAGCTTATAATCGAACGAGAAAAACGCCCAAGTTCCGACCTAAATCGGGAGATGGACGTTTATCTCACAAAAACGAATAAAGCGGTATAATCGAAAGCCGATTTTTGGGCGTTTTCAACTGCACTCCGTCGCGGATGCGGACACAGTTTATGGGGGCGTGTCAGAGGTGTGGCGAAGGCGGAACTGGGGCGTGGTTATCTGCCGAACAAAGATGGGCGCATTTCACCGATAATGGGAAAAAAGTATGCGTTTTTACCTAGAATTTAGGACACTTTTCCTGGACCCTGTTTTTTCACGAATAAGGCCCCAAAAAGTGCCCTAAATGACCAGATGACCACTGGAGGGAATCGGGGATGACCTCCCCTGACTCCCCCAGTGGTCACTAACCCCCTCCCACCACAAACAAATGATGTTTCACACATTTTCATTTTCACCCTCAAATGTCATACCCAGCTCCCTGGCAGCAGTATGCAGGTCACTGGAGGAGTTGTTAGGGGGTGCAGTGGACTTCAGGCAGGTGGACCCAGGCCCATCCCCCCCCTACCTGTTACAATTGTGCTGCTTAATGCTTATTAGTCGTCCAACCCCCCCAAACCCACTGTACCCACATGTAGGTGCCCCCCTTCACCCCTTAGGGCTATAGTAATGGTGTAGACTTGTGGGCAGTGGGTTTTGAGGGGGATTTGGGGGGCTCAACACACAAGGGAAGGGTGCTATGCACCTGGGAGCTCTTTTACCTTTTTTTTTGTTTTTGTAAAAGTGCCCCCTAGGGTGCCCGGTTGGTGTCCTGGCATGTGAGGGGGACCAGTGCACTATGAATCCTGGCCCCTCCCACGAACAAATGCCTTGGATGTATTCGTTTTTGAGCTGGGCGCTTTCATTTTCCATTATCGCTGAAAAACAAAAACGCCCAGCTCACACATCGTTGAATAAAACATGGGCGTCTATTTTTTCCCAAAATACGGTTCGGTCCGCCCCTTCACGGACCCGTTCTTGGAGATTAACGCCCATGGAGATAGGCGTTTTCGTTCAATTATGCCCCTCCATGTCATACAAACCCTTTGAAGCTAGCCCAGTAATCAAATTGCCTGTAGTAACCTTAGCAACTATTCTACTTCCTCACACCTTAATTGACACCTAATTCAGGTCAACTGCAGCGCTACCTCTCCAGCCACAGAGATGTCTTCTCTCAGAACTTCTCAGAATGTCAAAGGGGGTCTAACAGGATATTGCTCACTCTTATCAACAACCTACCTGTCCTCTGCAACAAATTCCACCTCCTTCCAGGACCAAGATGATACCCTGTTGTCCCATAGCATACCAAGTTCTTATGGGGCAGCTGCCATTGCTGAGAAACCACAGTCACCAGATCCCATTGATCTTCTAGACCTGCCTCCTACCCTCTTCCAGATCGTCAAAGGGCTGATTGTGTCTATCCCAGCTTTCTCTCGAAAATCTCTAAAACACTGTCACTGGACACTGCTGAAGTAACAGACATGATTTTGGTGGGAGCCACCAATCTCTCAGAACTTCAAATGACATACTAGCCCTACCAGTCCATAAGTACTCCAGCACCTGCAGCTTAAAATTTGCTGAACCCCCCCCCCCCCCCACACACACACACACACAGACACACACAACATCCAGGCTCCTAGACCTAAAATATAAAATCTACCCCCTCCCCCAATGGTCCATATCAACTCCAAGCTTCTCCACCAATCCATGGTGTCTGAGGTGGCTCTTACAAAGTCTAAAACCTCCAGGACACAGGTCAATGACCTACGGGTTGGGGGGGGGGGGGGAAGAGAGGAGAAAAACAAAGATTCTGGAGGTGATAGGGTAGAAAGTGTACCAGGGCACCGTACTCAGCCTGAAGACTGCAGCCCACCACCACTATCTTGCACAGGAAGTGGCTAACTTGACATGATTTCCTCCTGATGATTTACAAGGGCAGCTGTCCCTGAATTTACAGTAATGTAGTTTTCATCTCATTGATTGCATTTATGCTTATGACGCTGCCTCCCACCCACTGGCCGTCAACATTTGAGCATGTAGGGCTCTGCACCTCTAGTCTCAGAATTCCAAGACCATCTTGCTCCCTGTGTAGGAGAGAATCGTTTTTTTTTTTTGCAAGAAGATTAAAGACTAATGTTCAACATTTTGGGGACTATCAGCCCAACCAATTAAAACTCTGCACAGTTCAGGAGTGGTCAGCAGTAATCTTACAAAAACAGCCCTTCATGCAGCATTCTACCCACCCCCCTTGCAGCAGTGCATGGCCAGACAGCCAATTTTGGGTGGGCCTAAATCCAAAGTGGGTGGGCATGAAATTTTCTCTACACCCCCCTCTGGTCCAGCATCACTTCCTCTGGCTTCCACTCCTCATGCCTCCCACAAGCTGGTATCTCTCCTCTCCAGCATGTCCTACAGTCTCTGAACACCACAACCCCGGGCATACCTTTTAAAACTTCATTTCTGGAGGTCACCAGCAATGATCAGTGATTCGTACATGCTCTTGGGCTGGCCCCAGAGCTTTTCTTCTGATATCACTTTCTGTTCCTGCTTAAGTGGCACCTCTTCTGAAGGACAGCTCTGGGGTCAGTTTAAGCAGCTGACCTGATTTGATGCTCATTGCTCGCAGCTTCCAGAAGTGAAGTTTTCAAAGGTACATGGGAGAAGGGGGAGGTTGAGAGACTTTGAGATGTCGGATTATTGGTGAGGGAAGAGATGCCCATAGTCTTCAGCTGTTGGTGCTTGGGGATCCCTACCAGCCACAGCAAGGGTATGCCACTGCCCTGCAGATGTTTTCAATTGTACCCTTGACTGATTATAATTTTGTAACAATTTTGGCCTTTACAGCCTTATTAAGAGCAGTAAAAATTTTAGTTCTTCATAGAAGCTTGACAATCCATCACAACAGCCAAACAGGTGCTAAAGATCATCACTAGAGGCTACTAGATAAATTTCTTCCAACGAAAAAGCCGAACCCTGCCTCCATGCTTGCCCTTACAACAAGTTCAGGTTCTCAATTTGGAGCTTGAATCGCTCATGAAGGATTAGAATTGGTACCACCAGCCCAATAGGGATGCAGATTCTATGCCTGATTCTAATTCCAATGAAAGCAGAGACTCCAATCTAAGAGACTTGAACAAATTCACATAAATGGAGAAATTAAAAACAAATTATTTTACCACCATTATCCTGCAGCATGAATGATTAAAGAAAGCTCTTGTTATTTTGTATTGTCAAATCTAGGAGAAACCTGAAAGAAGTGTGAAATGTAAGTAACACAAAAAGGAGGCCAAGTGCATTGTGGGTGTGAATAACAAGCTCCTACATACCTTTTCCACCTTGCAGCTGACATTCTCCAAGGACAAGCAGGCTCTCATATTCTCACGTTTGGGTAGACACTGATCCACGTCGTCTGGTCCGGCATTGATGACCAAGTAAAAAACAGCTTTGTGAAGCATGAGCCGCGCTCCACTGCACATATGCGAGTGCTTTCCCACCCGCCGCAAGAACGCGGCCCTCAGTTTCATTTTCACTGCATGAAGAGAGGCTGCGCCTTTTTCAGTGTCTCTTCAAATGTTCATTTTTTTTTAGTGCATTCAGCCATTTTCTTACCTCTTTAACTTTGTTTCTTTCAAAAATAAAACAAAAGAAGTCCCTTTATCTTTATTAGGTTTTTTTTTTTTTGCCTGTGTTTAAGTTTTCTTTATTTTTCAACGTGGGCTGCCTTTAGGCCCTGATTCTGGTAGGGAACTCCTTTTCTTCGTGCCTTTGCCCCTTTTTCAGGCACCATCGAGCTGTTTGATTTAGCTGGCAAGGTCTTCCCATTGGTGTCCGTGAAGACTCCCAGTGGCTTCAAGCGTTGTACCTGGTGCAACCTGACCATCTCGGAGAAAAAAACACCCTTTCTTGGTGTCTGCAGTGTCTTGGGCCCGACCATAGCCCTGCTAACTGTGTTCCCTGTCTTCGTATGAAGGAGAGGATCCAGATTTCCCGGAAGGCTCAACGTGAAGATTTTTGGAGCCACGTCCGGTTCTTTGACATCGGCATTGAGGTCGAGTGTCACACCTGGGAGTATCGGTAAGCTTGGCACTTTGAGACCTCAAGACACTGGAAGCAGTGAAGCATCGAGTGGGTCTCCACCTGTCTCGAGGCCTCCTGTGTCCAGGCCCATCGGGACCTACCCTGAGGTGATGTGAGGATTCCATGTCATCCTCGTCGTCACCGAGGAGCATAGGTGACATGCTTCGGGCGAAGGCCAAGAAGCACATCACCGGTCACCCACGATACACAGTGCCGAGAGCTCCAGGGCGCTGAGGGACATGGCACCTGAGAAGCGTCGGTGCCGGGAGGACTGCTCTCCCTCCATTCAGGAGATGCCGATGTGATTGTTTCCAAGCAGCCGAGATCCTGCTCCTGTACCGGCCCCTGCGGTTCTGCAACCTGTGCCTCAGCCGACACGCCAGTTTTTCCCAATATTGGCCCTCGATGAGCACATCCAGCCTCGCTCCCTGAGCTGCTGAATGGCCTCATGCAGTGATGTACTCAATGTGTAATTAAACTCTGGAATTCGTTGTCAGAGAATGTTGTAAAGGCAGTTAGCTTAGCGGAGTTTTAAAAAGGTTTGGATGGCTTCTTAAAGTCCATAGACCATTATTAAATGGACTTGGGGAAAATCCACTATTTCTGGGATAAGCAGTATAGAATGTTTTGTACTTTTTTGGGATCTTGCCAGGTATTTGTGACCTGGATTGGCCACTGTTGGAAACAGGATGCTAGGCTTGATGGACCTTTGGTCTTTCCCAGTATGGCAATACTTATGTACTTATGATGTGCTACGGTAATGGGAGTGATTGCGCCTGCCATACCTCTCGCTGCGGCCCCACTTGGCCCTCAGCCTTCGGCTTGGCCTCCAATGCCAGCGCCACTTGTGGCCCTGATGTTGACTGCCACCCCCCCCCCCCCTGACATTGGTGGAGGAAGCTTCGCTGGAATTGAGGCGGGAGCCAGTCTCTCAATTCCGCTCTCGAGGGTTCTTCGGCATTAAGGCAGACTCAGTCTCCGTTATCTCGTGGAGAGATTTTATCCGACACTGAGGAGGACTGCTCATGGAAATCAGAAGAGGATAGCAGATATTTTTCCTCCTTTCTGAGCCCTCTCCACTACCTGAGAGGAGAGAGTCTTCACCCGAGAGCCTCTCTTTCCCATCTTTTGTGAGGGAAATGGCTGATGCTATTCCATTCCCTGTAGAAGTGGAGGATGAGCCCAGGGCCAAGATGTGTGAGGTTGTTGACTATACCTTCCCTCCTAAGGAGGCTGTGATGGCTCCTCTCCACGAGGTACTCAGGGCAGTCCTCGTTAGGAACTGGGCATCCCCTCTGTCGGTCCCTGTTGTCCCCAAGAAGATCAACACCCAGTACTGGATCCACAGTGAGCCTGGGCTTGTGTGACCTCAGTTGCTATGGTTGTGGAATCTGCTCTCAAAAGAGCCAGGGATTATGCCTCTGCTCCCCCAGGCAGAGAAGCCTGAACCCTGGATTCTTTTCAGAGAAAGATGTATGAAGCCTCTATGCTCATCTCCTGCATTCAGTCATGCCAGCGGTTCACGAGCGTTTACTTGTGGAACTCGGTGAGACAGCTGTCTGACTTGGTCGATACCCTCCCTCTGGAGCAAGCCGAGCCTTTTCACCAGTTGGTCAAGCAGCAGAAGGCTTGTCGAAAGTTCTTGGCCATGGGTACTTATGACACTTTTGATGTGGCATCCAGGATCTCTGCTCATATAGCAATGCGCAGACTCTTATGACTGAGTGTTTCTGACTTGGAACATTCTGTTCAGCAGAGGTTGGCGGATGCCCCTTGCTGAGGGATAACCTTTTTGGAGAGAAGGTTGAAGAGGTTGCTGACCAGCTCAAGAAACACACTGATACCATCTCTTCTCTCTTCTGCCCGGCGCCTTCTGCATCTACCTCCTCATCTAGGAGGTTTTTTAGCAAGTCAAGGAGTGATTCCTACTACTACTCTAGGCGTAGGTACACTTGAACTTACCAGCCTTCTCAGGCTCAGCCCCAGCATGCTCGTTCTCATCAACAGCGTGCATCTAAGGCCCCTGCTTCTCCCCAGTCAAAGCTCCAGCAGAGCATAGTCACAGTAAAAGTGTCCATGTCGGACGACTTGCCGGTTGGGGAGAGGTTAAAATTATTTCACCAAAGGTGGCCTCTCATAACCTCCGACCAGTGGGTTCTTCAACTAGTCCGTCTCGGATACACTCTCAATTGGCATTCCAAACCTCCAAATTGCCCACCTAGAGCTCATTCATTCAGCTCTCAGCACAGGCAGGTACTTGCAGAAGAACTCTCCTCCCTTCTGAAGGCCCATGCGGTTGAACCTGTTCCACCAGAAGAAGAGGGGCAGGGATTCTATTCCAGGTACTTCCTTGTGCAAAAGAAGACAGGGGATATGCGTCCCATCCTGGACCTAAGGGCCCTGAACAAATTTCTAGTCCGAGAAAAGTTCTGGATGGTTTCCCTGGGCACCCTTTCAATGATTCTGAAAAACAATTGGCTATGCTGTCTGGACTTAAAAGACACATATACCCATATCCCAATACTCCCTGCCCACCGGAAGTATCTGCGATTTCAGCAGAGAACACATCACTTTCAGTAACGTGTGTTGTCTTTTGGCCTCGTGTCAGCTCCCAGGGTTTTTACAAATGCCTAGCAGTAGTCACAGCATTGCTAGCAGACTGGGAGTCCAGTGTTCCCATATCTCGATGATTGGCTGGTGAAGAGCATATCGGAGGACAGTGCTCGGGAGTCCATGTGGATAACTATTTGGCTGCTCGAGCTACTAGGGTTCATTTTAAACTACCCCAAATCCCATCTACACCCTGTCCAGAAATTGGAATTCATAGGAGCCCTGCTCAACACACAAAAGGTTTGAGTCTATCTCCCGCAGGCCAGAGCAGACAATCTAGTCTTGCTGGCGTCCAAGGGTCAAGCCTCTTGGCAGGTCACAGCTCAGGAGATGTTGAGATTGCTGGGCCACATGTCTTCCACAGTGTGTGTTACACCCATGACATGTCTGTCTTAGTGGTATCAAGCCATGGGAAGCTTGGAAGATGTCATCCACATGTCCCCAGAACTTGTTTGCTGTCTTCAGTGGTGGTCAAGTCGTTCCATTTTTTTGACTCTGGGACTTCCATTTCAAATTACTCAGCCACAGAAAGTGCTGATGATGGATGCATCTCTCCTGGGATGGGGATCTCATGTCGATGGACTTCACAACAAGGAACTTG
The DNA here is from genome assembly GCF_901765095.1 of Microcaecilia unicolor. Taxonomy (NCBI): domain Eukaryota; kingdom Metazoa; phylum Chordata; class Amphibia; order Gymnophiona; family Siphonopidae; genus Microcaecilia; species Microcaecilia unicolor. Next base: position 115,976,868 of record NC_044041.1, on the reverse strand, counting down.
GTCCTTCCAGGACCCTCCCTCCTGGAGCTTTGAGAGTTCTGCAATGCTCTAAAGGCTTTGCAGGGGTCGGTTGTCCCATCAAATTATTCTCGTTCAAACACACAATCAGGTTGCAATGTATTACATCAACAAGCAGGGGAGCACTGGATCACGCCCTCTGTGTCAGGAAGCTGCCTGAATGTGGCACTGGGCTCACATGCACAGGATGTTCCTTCGAGACACTTAATGCGTGCAAATAACACCCTGGCCAACAGACTGAGCAGGATAATGCAACCTCACAAGTGGTCTCTGAACATGGGCATAGCCCACAAGATCTTCCGAGCATGGGGCACCCCCTTGGTGTATCTTTTTGCCACTCAAATCAACCACAAGGTCCCTCAGTTCCGTTCCAGGCTTCAGGCCCACGACAGACTAGTGTTGAATGCCTCCTCAATTGGGAGACATCTCCTGTATGCTTATCCTCCGATACATCTAGTGGGAAAAACTTTGTTCAAACTCAAGCAAGACTGCGAAACCATGATTCTGAATGTGCCATACTGGCCGAGACAGATTTGTTTCCCTCTTCCTCTGGAATTATCCTCCAAAGAACCGTGGAGATTGGAGCGTTTTCCGACTTGGAATGAGGAGTCTCCTCTACATCCCAACCTCCAGTTTCTGGCTCTCACAGCTTGGATGTTGAGAACTTAGAATTCGCTTCCTTGGGTCTTTTGGAGGGTGGCTCACAGGTCTTGCTGGTTTCCAGGAAGATTCTTGTAAGAGGTGTTACTTTTAAATGGAGTAGGTTTGCTGTCTGGTGTGAGAGCAGGACCCTAGATCCTCTTACTTGTTCTACACAAACCTGCTTGAGTTCCTTCTACACTTTTGGGTCTCAAGACCAACTCTGTAAGGGTTTGCCTTAGTGCAATTAGTGCTCATCATCAATGTGTAGAGGTAAGTGTATCTCTGGACAGCCTTTAGTTGTCATGAGAGGTTTGCTTTTGTCAAAGCTCCCTGTCAAACCTCCACCAGTGTCATGGGATCTCAACGTCGTTCTCACCCGGCTGATGAAATCTACTTTTGAGCCACTGAATTCCTGCCATCTGAAGTACTTGACCTGGAAGGTCGTTTTCTTGGTGGCTGTTACTTCAGCTTGTAAGGTCAGTGAGCTTCAGGCCTTAGTAGTGGATGTACCTTATACTTAGTTTCATCACAGCAGAGTAGTCCTCCGCATGCACCCCAAGTTCCTGCCGAAAGTGGTGTCTGAGTTCCATCTGAACCAGTCGATTGTCTTGCCAACATTCTTTCCCCAACCTCATGCCCATCCTGGCAAAAGCAGCTTGCACACCTTGGACTGCAAGAGAACATTGGCCTACTACATGGAGGGGACAAGGCCCCACAGACAGTGCACCCAGCTTTTTGTTTCTTTTGATCCCAACATTGATGGGGATTGCCATTGGGAAACGCACCATCTCAATTTGGCTGGCAGATTGCATTTCTTTCACTTATGCCCAGGCGGTCTGGCCTTGGAGGGTCATGTTAGTGCTGATAATGTCAGAGCCATAGCTGTGTCGGTAGCCCACTTGAGGTCAGCCTGCATTGAAGAAATTTGCAAGACTGCAACATGGTCTTCAGTCCACACATTGACAGCTCACTACTGCCTTGAGCAGGATACCTGACGCGACTGTTTGGGCAGTCAGTGTTGCAGAATCTGTTTGGGGTCTAGAATCAAACTTCACCCTCCTAGGCCCATTTTATTCTGTTCCAGGATGCACTCTCATTCAGATTGTATACAGTTTCAGGTTAATCTGTGTAATGTCCTTGAGGTTGCGAGGCCCAATTGACCAATGTTTGTTGTTTTGGTTGAGCCTAGATGCTAGGAATTCCCCACACGTGAGAATATGAGGGCCTGCTTGTCCTCGGAGAAAGCGAAGATACCTGTAGCAGGTATTCTCTGAGGACGGCAGGCTTCATATTCTCACAATCCCTCCCACTTCCCCTTGGAGTTGTCTCCTTCATTATTTCATTTTTATTCTTTTGCTTTGAAATGAAACTGAGAGGACTGTGTTCTTGCGGCAGGCAGGAAGGCACTTGCACATTTGCAGTGGAGAGCGGCTTGTGCTTCATAAAGCTCTGTTTTTTTACTTGGGCATAAATGCCGGACCGGACGACACGGATCGGCGTCTACCCACATGTGAGCATATGAAGTCTGCTGTCCTCGGAGAGTACCTTCTACAGGTATCTTCAGTTTTTCAAAAATGGAAGTAGGTCGTCTTGCTTTTCTCCTGCTATAACTGATTCAGTTATATGACACACCTGTGCTTTCTTTCCTGCCCTTTCTGCGTTTCCCTTCCCTATTTTCTGTCTTCTCTTGTGTCCCCTGGTGCAAATCCAGAAAACTTGATTGTAGATGCAGATACATTTCACTCCTTTGAATTAGGTCCTCTGTTACCAACAAGGCAGGGATCCTATGAGAAAGATAATAAAGAGGCAGGTAAGGAAAAGGAGCTGTAAAGGAAGACAAATAGGAACAAGGGCTATTGGGGGGGGGGGGGGGGTAGACAGAAGAGAGAACAGACTGAAAAACAAAGGTAAGGGAGGGGGTAAAACTGGGAAGAGCACTCAAGAGTAGGTTATTCATATGTCTTGCTTTATTAGGACAATCCTATTTTTTTTAAGAATTTGTGCTATACCCTGCTTAAGCAGCACCAGCACATAAATTTGTCCTTTCTTCAAGGATAAATAACTGGATTTAATTAGGGCTGCAAGTTAATTGCAGCTAATTTTACAATTAATGAATTAATCATGATTTTAAAATTAAGCATGTTGCTCTGTCTCCTCCCTCCTCCAAATATCTCTTCTGCTCTTTTCCACTCCCAACCTTCAGCATGATCCAGCATCTTTTCCCCCTACCTGCGGTTCAACATTGCCCCCTTCCCATGATGTTCTTCTGTTCTCCAGCAGCAGCAGCATTGCATATATCCTGTCTATGGTCTGAAATTTTCCCTCTGACCTGTCCCGCCCTGCAGAAATAGGAAGTGATAGAGGACACAGGATTGACCAAAGAGGAAATCTTTGGAGAAGGCTGCAGGCAGGATATGCGCAAAGCTGTCACTGCCGGGAACCAACAGAAGACTACCTTTAAGGTAGATGATGGGGGGAGGGGGATTGAGAGAAGGGGCAGATTCTGAACCTTGGGTGAGGAGAAGAGTGAGGTGCAGACCTGTGAGCAGAACTGGAGGGGCCACCGGTGAAAGCTATGGCTGTGATGGTGAGCTCCAGTAGCCAAGAGAAGAGCTTGGTGCTACTGTCCCCGACACCTTCAAGCATGCTGTAGTCACGCCACTCCTCAAAAAACCATCACTAGACCCTACCTGTCCCTCCAACTACCGCCCCATCTCCCTCCTACCCTTCCTCTCCAAGACACTTGAGCGCGCAGTCCACAGCCGCTGCCTTGATTTTCTCTCCTCTCATGCCATCCTCGATCCGCTTCAATTCGGTTTTCGCCCTCTTCACTCGACAGAAACAGCACTCTCTAAAGTCTGTAATGACCTGTTCCTTGCCAAATCCAGAGGCCACTACTCCATCCTCATCCTCCTCGATCTATCCGCCGCTTTTGACACTGTCAATCATGACTTACTTCTTGCCACACTGTCCTCATTTGGGTTCCAGGGCTCTGTCCTCTCCTGGTTCTCCTCCTATCTCTCCCACTGCACCTTCAAAGTTCACTCTCATGGATCTTCCTCCACCCCCATCCCCTTATCTGTTGGTGTTCCCCAGGGATCTGTCCTTGGACCCCTTCTCTTCTCAATCTACACCTCTTCCCTGGGCTCCCTGATCTCATCTCATGATTTCCAGTATCATCTCTATGCTGATGACACCCAACTGTATCTCTCCACACCAGACATCACCGCGGAGACCCAGGCAAAGGTATCAGCCTGCTTATCCGACATTGCTACCTGGATGTCCAACCGCCACCTGAAACTGAACATGTCCAAGACCGAGCTTATTGTCTTTCCACCAAAACCCACTTCTCCTCTTCCTCCACTTTCTATCTCAGTTGATAACACCCTCATCCTCCCCGTCTCATCTGCCCGCAACCTCGGTCATCTTTGACTCCTCTCTCTCCTTCTCTGCACATATCCTGAGGATAGCCAAGACCTGTCGCTTCTTCCTCTTTAACATCAGCAAAATTCGCCCTTTCCTCTCTGAACACACCACCCGAACTCTCGTCCATGCCCTCATTACCTCTCGCCTGGACTACTGCAACTTACTCCTCACCGGCCTCCCACTTAGCCATCTATCCCCCCTTCAGTCTGTTCAGAACTCTGCTGCACGTCTCATATTCCGCCAGAACCGATATACTCATATCACCCCTCTCCTCAGGTCACTTCACTGGCTTCCGATCAGATACCGCATTCAATTCAAGCTTCTCCTTCTTACCTACAAATGCACTCAGTCTGCTGCCCCTCACTATCTTTCTACACTCATCTCCCCTTACGTTCCCGCCCGTAACCTCCGTTCACAGGATAAATCCCTCCTCTCAGTACCCTTCTCCACCACCGCCAACTCCAGGCTCCGCTCATTCTGCCTCGCCTCACCCTATGCTTGGAACAACCTTCCTGAACCCTTACGCCAAGCCCCCTCCCTGCCCGTCTTCAAGTCTTTGCTTAAAGCCCACCTCTTCAATGCTGCGTTCGGCACCTAACCCTTACCGTTCAGTGAATCCAGACTGCCCCAATTTGACTGCCCCTATCAGACCAACCGTTCACTTGTCTATTAGATTGTAAGCTTTTTGAGCAGGGACTGTCTCTCTTTGTTAAATTGTACAGCGCTGCGTAACCCTAGTAGCACTCTAGAAATGTTAAGTAGTAGTAGTAGTAGTAGTTTGTGTTGCTACTTATGGGGGTGGAGAGGAGGGAGTGAAAAGTGCTGGATAATGAGAGGAAGGGAAGAGAGAGAGTGCGATAATGGACCTGGAGGCAAGGGAGAGATATTGGATCTGGGGGTGGGAAGGAGGGAAATTATCAGTCCCATAGCGAAGGAGGGGGGGGGGGGGAGCAGGAAATTTGATATACTGCCTTTCTGAGGTTACAATCAAAGCAGTTTTATTATATACATGTACTTATTTTGTACCTGGGGCAATTGATGAGTGACTTGCCCAGAGTCACAAAAGAGATGCAGTGGGAAATAAATATATAACATAACTTTAATTATAAATTTTTAATTGAAATGCAGCCCTAAATTTAATATGTAGTACATACAGGCAGATGGTGTGATGCATCATCATGCTTCTGCTTCTCCGTCCCCTAATCTTTCACTTCTCCTCCAGCTACTGCTTCTAATTTTTCTCTCGTCCTTCCCACTACCAGGTTATGTCTATTTCCACATGCAATCCTAGGTTCCTTCCTCTCTATCTTCACTGTATCTCATAGGCAAATCTTCATCTTCCACTGCCTATTATTCTTCTCCTCAGGATTCTTTGTTTTTAATCTTTCTGGTTCTCCTCTCTCACAATACTATCGGGTGCCTCGTGTTTTATTATTGCAAACTAGGGGCAAGTCAGCAGGATGATAACTCAGGGTGCATATGGTCTCTGTCTCCATTCCTGCGGTGGCTCTTTCTCCTTGCTGCAAGCTTCCTTTGTAGTCTGGGAGCTCAGATGGTGAAGAGAAAAGGCGACAGAGATTGGGTGCTATACTCCCTGTATCCTCAGCCTGCTGACTCCCTTGACTGCTGATCACCAGGTAAGAAGAGATACAAAAGAGGTTACCCTTTTAAAACATAAGGTTTGGTACAGCTTCTACTGGGCTGAAAAAAAGAACACAGGTTCCAAGTTTACCGGGTATCTAAAATTCAGAGTCTGGTTCATACCCTAAGCAGAGAAGATGTTGCCACTGGTGAGAGCCTAGAGCAGAAGTCACTGCTGCCATTGTCAGGTGCCCATCCCAGTTCTAGAAACTGCCATGAGTGTTGGAGGCCCATTCTAGAATGAGCATCTGCTGCTTGTTGGGCTCAAGTTGAGAAGCTGTTCCTTAGAGTTGGCTGGCATGTGACTCTAAGCCCCTGTACAAATATGCCAAGATTGAGAGGAAAAGAAAATAGACTGTAGCAAGCAAGACATAATATAGAACATTGTCAAGACTATCATCTATAAGGTAAACACCAAGATGACAACTAGCTTCTGGTATGAAGAAGGGATGACAAGGGCATCTAACCTGCAGAGATGGGCCAAATAGCTCTGACACCTATCCCAAAGGCAACTGGCTTAGACCCAGCAATACCTGCCACCTACTGCCCCGTGGTGTACATACCAATCTTCACCAAACTAATATGATCTTATATCAGCAAACAATTTTCAAAATATTTAGACCACCACCATTCCTGTCTTCTCCTTTATTCGATTTGGCTTCATAACAGCCCACTGCATGGAAACTGTTCTACTAGTCCTGATATTGTTCATCTGATCTCACATCACTGGGCAAACAAGCCATATTTTTACAATTTGACATCTCTGCAGTCTTTTTTTTTTTTTGTTACATTTGTACCCCGCACTTTCCCACTCATGGCAGGCTCAATGCGGCTTACATGGAGCAATGGAGGGTTAAGTGACTTGCCCTTTGACACAGTTGACCACAATCTGTTATTAGGAAAACTAAAATGACATTGGGTTATCGGGACCAGTGCTCAACTGATTCTGTGATTTCTTGGTCAGTAGGAACTACTGTGTCTGCAAAAACAGAGAAGTCACAATTGTGGGTGCCACTCTGTGGAGTACCGCAAAGCTCCCTATGCTCACCACTCCTGTTTAACGTATTTATGTCATCCCTTAGGAACATCAAGATGCGGGATGACAAATTCCTACTATCATATGTAGATGACATTTTTCTGCTGACACCAGTGGGTGGCAATTTATCAGAAATTACCTCTCAGATATCCAGCAGCATGGAACGCATTCAAAGCTGGACTGTTGAAAACATACTGAAGCTGAACACAAACAAAACCAAACTACTGTGATTTACACTCAGACCTCATTCCAGACACATTAGCTGTATCCACTAGTCTATCTCTACCGGTAGAGAAAAAAAAAATCAAAGATCCTACAAGTGATCCTAAATTCCTCATTATCCTTTGAACCATAAATGAACCATCTATGGTTTTAAAAAAAATGTACAAACGCAAACAACTAAGACTGATCAGAGCCTACTTTGATCAATCCTTCTTCCCCTTACATAGTAAATGAAATGATGGCAGATAAAGACCTGTATGGTCCATCCAGTCTGCCCAACAAGATAAACTCATTTTACATGGTATGTGATACTTGATAAGTATACCCGAGTTTGATTTGTCCTTGCCTTTCTCAGGGCACAGACCATAGAAGTCTGCCCAGTACTGTTCTTGTACTAAGTTCTGAAGCTAACGTCGAAGCCCCTTAAAATTTACACTCCAGCCCATCCCTATCTATTCAGTCATGATCAGGGCGTAGACTGTAGAAGTCTGTCCAGCTCCCGTTTTGTTTCCCAATTACCAGTGTTGCCACTCAATCTCTGCTAAGATTCCATGGAACCATTCCTTCTTACTCATCCAAACGCTTATTCTCTCTTACACAGACTACTGTAACACTTTATATCTAGGCCTATCAACATAATTTATGTTCAAACTCCAACTCATACAGAACACATCAGCCCTTCTGATCTCCAGAGTGTGAAAATTTGACAGTTGCTCCCTACTTGAAACGACTATACTGGCTTCCTATTCAAAATAGAATCCTGTTCAAAACTACCCGCCTCCTCTTCCAAGTTGTATATGAATCAACCTCCGAAATGCTAATTCATATTTTCAAAGACTTTATGCTTGGTCACTCTGCAAGACTATGACACCTCTCGAAGCGGACTTTTTTCATACTTGGGGAACAGAATATTGAGAGGATATCGAAGGAAGGTGCAGACAAAAGTCAGATACTGCACAGATTTGTGGAAGAAGACCATGTTGATTCACCGTCCAAGATAAGTACTGGAGGTTATGTTACATTGCATTGTACAGCAGTGTCTTACCCAGAAGTGTTTGAAAGGAAGTGATGGTATACATATGATGAAAGTGATGCATGTGGAGTTTTTTTTCAAAGACTAATGATTAAGGAGGTCCCCTCTCTACTTAAAAGGCGTGTCCTTTACAAAGAGGAGTGATCGGTATTCACTGAGGTCTTTTTTTCTGCACAATCTTTCACCACAAGGTGTTTACCTTCACCCTTGAACACGTGTGGTTGATTATTGTAGAATAGGTTTGAATATTCAGGAGATTATATTCTACATATTCCAAGTATTTACAGTGATTTTAATTACCCCCCATATAGACTGGGTTATTGTAACATCAGGGCATGCTAGGGAGGTAAACTTCCTTGATGAAATAAAGGACGGCTTTATGGAGCAGCTGATACAGGAGCCGACGAGAGAAGGAAAAATTCTAGACTTAGTCATTAGTGCAGCGCATGATCTGGTACGGGAGGTAACGATCCGGGGGCCGCTTGACAACAGTGATCATAACATGATTACCTTTGAAATTTCCTTTCAAAAAGGTAAACATAGGAAGGCAAATATGTTAGCATTTAACTTTAAAAAAGGAAGCTATGATAAAACGAGAAGAACAGTAAAAAAAAAACTTAGAGGAGCGGCTGAGAGGGTTAGAAACCTACAACAGGTGTGGATGCTGTTCAAAACAGGCCAAACATATTCCACGTATCAGAAAAGGAGGACGGAAAACTAAAAAACAGTCGGCATGGTTAAAAAATGAGGTAAAGGAGGCTATTGGAGCTAAAAAGGAAAGGAATCCTTCAGAAAATGGAAGAAGGAACCGAATGAAGAAAATAAGAAGCAGCATAAGGAATGTCAAGTCAGATGCAAAGCGCTGATAAGAAAGGCAAAGAGGGATTTTGAAAGAAAGATAGCGTCAGAGGCGAAAACTGATAGTAAAATTTTTTTTTAGATACATTAAAAGCAGGAAGCCGGCAAAAGAATTGGTTGGCCCGCTGGATGACCGGGATGTAAAAGGGGCGATCAAAGAAAACAAAGAAATAGCAGAAAAACTAAATGAGTTCTTTGCCTCGGTCTTCACCGAGGAAGATTTGGGAGGGATACCGGTGCCTGACAGGGTATTTGAGGCTGACGAGTTGGAAAAACTTAGTGAAATATCTGTAAACCTGGAAGACATAATGGAGCAGTTCTGCAAACTGAAGAGTAGCAAATCTCCAGGACCAGATGATATTCATCCCAGGGTACTGATAGAACTAAAAAATGAGCTGGCAGAGCTAATGTTAGTGATTTGTAATTTATCCTTAAAATCGAGCGTGGTACCGGAAGATTGGAGGGTGGCAAATGTAATGCTGATATTTTAAAAAGGTTCCAGAGGAGATCCGGGAAATTATAGACCGGTGAGTCTGACGTCGGTACAGGGCAAAATGGTAGAGACTATTATCAAGAATAAAATTACAGAGCACATTCAAAAGCATAGGATAATGGGACAAAGTCAACATGGATTTAGTGAAGGTAAGTCTTGCCTCACCAATCTGCTGCATTTCTTTGAAGGGGTAAACAAACATGTGGACAAAGGTGAGCCGGTTGATATTGTGTATCTAGATTTTCAGAAGGCGTTTGATAAGGTCCCTCATGAAAGACTACAGAGGAAATTAGAGGGACATGGGATTGGAGGTAGTGTCTTACTGTGGATTAAAAACTGGTTGAAAGATAGGAAACAGAGAGTAGGGTTAAAAGGTCAATATTCGCAATGGAGAAGGGTAGTTAGTGGGGTCCCTCAGGGATCTGTACTGGGACTTCTGCATTTTAACATATTCATAAATGACCTAGAGATGGGGGTAACTAGTGAGGTAATCAAATTTGCTGATGACACAAAGTTATTCAAAGTCATCAAATTGCAGGAAGATTGTGAAAATTTACAAGAGGACCTTACGAGACTGGGAGACTGGGCGTCTAAATGGCATATGACGTTTAGTGTGAACAAGTGCAAAGTGATGCATGTGGGAAAGAGGAACCCAAACTATAGCTACACCATGCAGGGTTCATCATTAGGAGTCACGGACCAAGAAAGGGATCTAGGTGTCATCGTTGATTATACGTTAAAACTTCTGCTCAGTGTGCTGCTGCGGCTAGGAAAGCAAATAGAATGTTGGGTATTATTAGGAAAGGGATGGAAAACAAAAATGAAGATATTATTCTGCCATTGTATCGCTCCATGCTGCGACTGCACCTCGAGTATTGTGTTCAATTCTGATCGCCGCACCTCAAAAAAGATATAGTGGAATTAGAAAAGGTGCAGAGAAGGGCAACAAAGATGATACAGGGGATGGGACGACTTCCCTATGAGGAAAGGCTGAAGAGGCTGGGGCTCTTCAACTTGGAGAAAAGGCGGCTGAGGGGAGATATGATAGAGGTCTATAAGATAATGAGTGGAATGGAAAGGGTCGATGTGGAGTGTCTGTTTATGCTTTCCAAAAATACTAGGACAAGAAGGCATGCGATGAAGCTGCAGTGTAGTCATTTAGAACGAATCAGAGGAAATTTTTCTTCACTCAATGCGTAGTTAGACTCTGGAATTCATTGCCAGAAAAAGTGGTTAAGGCGGTTGACTTAGCAGACTTTTAAAAAGGGTTGGACGGCTTCCTGGAGGAAAAGGCCATAGAATGTTATTGAATGGATGTGGGAGAAATCCACTATTTCTGGGATGGGCGGAACAAGTTGTTTGTTCTTTTGGCCGCTGTCGGAGACAGGGTGCTGGGCTCGATGGATGCTTATGTACTTATGTACTTAAGTGAATCTGTAATCCATTCCATATGTTTTGAGGCATTCATCATGAAGACATGTTAATCATTTGTTGAATATCTTATGTAAAAATATGTAATTGCCAAGGATAGTTTACTGTGAACCCGTAGTGAATCCTTCTAGGAGATACGGCAGTATATAAACAATAAATTGATATTGAAGTGATACAGCCTTTTTTTTTCCCCACCCTCCAAGTCTACAGCAATGATCTCCCCCTGCTACTGAGATTAAGAGGGGAAATGACTAAGCGGTGGCATTTTACCACAGTTTAGTTTAGTGCAGGTTAGTGACTCCCATAATAAAGGGATAACAACTTCTAGTGAACTTTGCAAGCTGCATTATCCTGCTCTCTGGCAGCCACTCTGAGGGGCTGGGACATTCAACAAGATGTGAGGTTGGGTGTTCCCCCTCACTCCCTTGAAGAAAGAAAAGAGTCAAGAGCTTAAATCTTGTTCCTACCTTCTTGTACACAACGGTGGTCCAGGGGATTGCAGGACAGGGTGATCCCAAGGTTCTCTGACTCCTGTCTCTGCTGTATGATGTCTTCCAGGAGCTGTCAGGGATAGTCACAAATACTTGGGTTGATAACTCCTGTCCTGCAGCCCCTGGACCACTAATTAGTACAGAAGGTAAGGCTGGGAGGGGGAGGGGAACTTAAGCTGTTGGCCCTTCTCTCTCTTTGGAGGGGGACCTTGTTGAGTGTAACAACCCCTTTAGGATGGCACCTGGTAGCATAGGGCCATATGTTAGTGGCTTGATGCTTCTGGGCTGGAAAAAATGTTGATTTAAATAATAATCAGATGCTTTGCATTAGAGAATGAGATGGGGATAAAGTTTGTCCCCGCCCCCGTGGGTTCTATCTCCATCCCCACCCCATTCCTGCAGGCTCTGTCTCTGTCCCCGCCCCATCCCTGCAGGTTCTGTCACTACTACTACTACTACTTAACATTTCTAGAGCGCTACTAGGGTTACGCAGCGCTGTACAATTTAACAAAGAGAGACAGTCCCTGCTCAAAGAGCTTACAATCTAATAGACAAGTGAACGGTCGGTCCGATCGGGGCAGTCAAATTGGGGCAGTCTGGATTCACTGAACGGTAAGGGTTAGGTGCCGAACGCAGCATTGAAGAGGTGGGCTTTAAGCAAAGACTTGAAGATGGGCAGGGAGGGGGCTTGGCGTAAGGGTTCAGGAAGGTTGTTCCAAGCATAGGGTGAGGCGAGGCAGAATGAGCGGAGCCTGGAGTCACTGTCCCTGCCCCGTCCCTGCAGGCCCTGTCTCCGTCCTGGCAGGTTCTGTCCCCGTCCCCATGGCTCTGTCCTCATCTGCAGAAACCTTGAACAATTATGATTTTATATTTAAATCTTTTTATTAAAGTATAAAAAGGAACAATATGATGTGCAACTATTATGTATAAATTACAAATAGACAACAATAACAGTGAGCAGCTATAATAATCCTCATCACCACTCTCTACCCTTCCAACCCAACAATAGCTAATTTCTACTTCCCCAAGGAATTCTAATCCACCCTATTAAAATGTTCAGGGATACAACCCGTTCTGTATGCCCTAGAGGGGAGAAATATGCCCTATGAAAAACACTGTTATGATTTTTAAATCCGTGATGAATAAGAAGTTATCAACTGAATCCTGTCTTCCACAGTCCTTCCTGCAATAGAAGATGTCTTCTTTGAAGATGTGCTGGTAGCAGGATGCACAGGATGCCCCATACAAATTTGCTAGTTGTAGCCAGCATGTTTTTCTAAAAAATCAAAATATTGTTGTCTGCATCACTCAAACATAAATAACAGTCCAGTTCATTAACAGGCTTCAAAGTAGAAAATGACACAAGGACAAAGTTTGTCCCTGTCCCGTGGGCTCTGTCCCCATCCCCACGCCATCCCTGTGGGATCTGTCCTTGTCCCCATCCCTGCAGTCACTGTGGGTCCCTGTCCCCGTATCATTCTCTACTTTGCATCTCATTATTATACAGCTTGTGGTTCCTATCTTAACCTTTTAACAATTCCAGCACCCGTCTCCCCTTCCTGGCCCTAACCTATTACCCCCCCCCCCCCCCCATAACATTGTAGTAACAAAGCAAGATACATGCACTCTGCAAAACCAAGAAGATGTTTAATTCCCCAGATTCCTTCCCAACCGGAACTCCCCTATCGCCACTCAACCGTTTATAGTATCGTGAAAGCTACAGTGTATATGAGAACTGGCAAAAATGGAAGAACAAACTCTGAATAACAAAATAGTCAAATATTTGGCAAGATGCTACCCAAACCAATGAAACATAGGGAAGGGCTTTGGTTCTTATAGCCCCTCTCCCAAATAGTAGAGCACTTCACCACAAACATCCAATGCCCTATTTTCCATCCCCATAACCATCCCTTCCCCCACCCCCCACCCCCAGTTAATGTGCATTACAGTAAAATAATGTACAGTTTTGCTGTTTAACATGCATTGAGGCAAAAATTGTGTGTGATTCCCTTAATGCAGGTTAATAACTCCCTCCTATTAGTGTCTGCTGGATGCTAGAAACGTACTGCAAATCATGGCTCCTACATCTGAATATGGAAAAGACAAAAAAAAAATCCCCAACACAAACCTTTATACAAATTTTATAAGCAAAAAATACAGCATACTCTCAATTATATGCACACCTTGACCTGACACTGAATGTGCTGGGAATTTAAAATTAATTACAAAGATACTATAAGAAAGACCTCTTGCAGGAATGGATTTTGGATTAACTTGCACCTGTTTTTCAGGTGTAGCTCAAGGTGGGTTGTGAACCAGTATTTTCCCATCTTCTGAGGATTTACAATCTGTTTGTACTGAAGGTAATGGAGAGTTAAGTGACTCGCCCAAAGTGGGATTTGGCACAGGCTTATCTGGTTTTCAGCTGGCTGCTCTATTAAGCTGCTTCTCCACTCCACACTGTATGTAATTTAAAACAAACAGGAGTTGAGCAAAAATAAGGGGCCCTTTTACTAAAGCTTAGTGTGTGCTAATTCTGTTAACATGCATTAAACGTTAGTAAAAGGGCCCCTAAGAAACTTCCCTTTACTATTCACAACACACCACAGCATCTATGGCACACTACACTAACTCTCAGAATTCAGTATCAACCCTACGTAAGAAAAGGCATCAGAATACTGGCCCTAGAATACCAATGCAAATACTAGGAAAATAGCAAGTTGGACTGCTTTTATTTAATGCCAGCACACCAGTGGGTGATGTCATCCAACAATGCCAACATCCATAGAGCTCAGTGCTAAGTATAAATAAAGTCCTGAGCCTGTAGTGAGGAGCTGCTCCTTGCTTTTGTCTTCTGACATTGTTTTTATTATTTTCAATTTTTTTTTTTACTATTTTGTAAGGTTTTAAGAAAATGAAAGCACGTTGCAGATACAGTCAGGGTTTTGGCCCTGCCCTCAGTATGGTAGAAGGATCCAGAATTTCAACACAGGGCTCCCTGCTTTCAAGCATCTGTGTCTCTGTCTCTCTCCCTCTCCTCCCTCACATGGATCTGACATCTCTCTCTCTCTCTGCTCCCTCCCGTCACAGTCCTCCAAACTTGTGCCGGCAGTAGCAGCGATGATAGTAGGTTGGCCTCTGGCTGGCCAAGTCAGGGCTTTTTCTCTGTCTTGTCCTGCCCACAGGAAATTACACCAGAGGAGGCAGGATACAGCAGAAGAATGGCCCTGACAGGGCTGGCTAGAGTAAGGAGGTTCTACTGGCTTCAACCCACATAATGGGCCAGATAGTCTTATGTTGTCTCCTGTTATCAAACCTTCTTGTGCTAGAAGGGGTGTGTCCATTGCTGCCTCTGTCAACCACTTGCTGTGAGTTTGGAGGACTAGGGAGAATGGAGGGGGTGGGGAACAGAGAGATATGCCAGTCCTGTATGGGAGGGGAGGAGATGGAGAGATGTCAGGCCAATGCAGGGTGGGGTGAAATGGCAAGATGTCAGGCCTGTCCAGGGGATGAGATGGAAAGATACCAGGCCTGTGCGGGGGAGGGGGGGAGGGACGGAGATGGAGAGATGTTGGGTCTGTGCATAGGAGGAGATGGACAGATGCTGGCCCTGCGTGAGGGGGTGTGGATAGATTCTGGGCCTATGTGGAGGGGGGAGGAAGAGAGATGCTGGACCTGGGGGATCAGAGGGAAAAAAGAGAGAGAGAAAAACACCTAGATCAAAAAGGCATGGAAGAGAGGGAGAGAGATGCTGGACCTGGTGGGGGGAAGGGGAGTGGAGAAAAGAGAGACTGAATCACAGGGGGTTGTGGTGCAAAAGGGACAGATGGCTCCAGAGTGGGACGTGCAGGAGAAGCAGGGAAACAGAAAAGAGATGTTGGGCATGGAGGGAGCATATGGATAGGGACACAGAGGGGTGATGCTGAGCATAGGAGGAAAATAAGGGCATGGACTGAGGGGAGATGCTGGACAGATAAGGAATGCAGAGGGAAGGTGGATGATGAACAAAGAAGAAATATCAAAAGGACAGGAGTCCCTGGAAAGAGAGTTAAGGAATAAAAAGGAGATAAACAGAAAAAAGGCTCAGGGACCAAAGCAATGCTCAGACAACAAAGGTAGAAAAAAGTTTGTTTTTTCTGAATTAATTGTAATATGTCAGCTTTGAGAAATAGTTATCTCTGATATCATCTTACATTTCAGTTTCTATTAGGTGCTTTTTGCAGGGTTTGTTTACTGGAGCTCTGAAAGGGTTCTTCTCGCCGCCTTGCCCCATCCCCATCTTCACTATCTTGGGAGAGATGTTATTATAGAGGTCCCATCTTAATTTTTCTGGCTGTGGACCATTCAATCCCAGCTATGCCACTGGGCTCCATAATCCATTATGAAGCAGAGGAATGTCTTGTTTGCACAAAGAAGAGAGAAGAAAATTGCAGAAGTCAACTGAGTGTTTACTCTTAAACTGTCTTCTTTAGATGTTGCTTCTATCTCCATGTACAGTGACTATGATTGCAGCCACAAAGCAGCAGCACCAGGTGATTTCCAAAGTGGCATGAGTCTCATCCAAGACTGCCATGCCTAAAGAACAGTTGTTTTCAACACGCTTGCACAGGCTTGAATTCAAGACCATGTCAAAAACCACCCTCTAAACTACTGGAGAAGCCTAATAACCCCAGCACAGATGGCATTCAGGATGCAGCCTCTAAGTGTAAACTCATGCAGGTGTCTCCTACGCAGTCTGTACCATGTAAAAGACTTAGAAAACCATAGCATTTTGCTCTCAGTGTGGACACTTTGGTGATCTTAGTACTGTTTATGTCCGTTCTCTTCCAGCACAGATTTCACAGCAGTCCGACCTGTCCAGCATGTATCTTATACTTTAAGCATAGCACCGATCTGCAAATTGTCATCTTCTGTGCAACAATCTTTAGACCAACCTCTGCGAGAATCCAGTGTGGTTCTGGTCACAGTAACTGATGAGTCTTCTCCATTAACTTTGCTGCTTATACCAGAGCAGCCATTGAAATCACCTGTCTGGGGCTAACTGAGCATATTTAATGGCACTTAACCAGATAGTGCCACTGAAAACTGGCGATTTTGGGGGTGTTCTGGGCCGGTCCGTCAAACTCCATCTCTGGCTGTCTTCAAATCTAAGCTAAAAGCCCACCTTTTTGATGCTGCTTTTAACTCCTAACTCTTGTTCACTTGTTCAGAACCCTTATTTTATCATCCTCACTTTAATATTCCCTTATCTCTTGTTTGTCCTGTTTGTCTGTCCTAATTAGATTGTAAGCTCTGTTGAGCAGGGACTGTCTCTTCATGTTCAAGTGTACAGCGCTGCGTACGTCTAGTAGCGCTATAGAAATGATAAGTAGTAGTAAGTGCCAATATTCAGCACTTAATCAGCCACGGGAACTGCCTAAATAGGACCACATTAAAGTCAGTCGTATCTTTATGTAGTTCACCAAAGCTGGTTAAGCGCTGAATATTGCACTTAACTGCCTATGTTTTTCAACACCCTCCATCTACTTGGAAATTCAATCCTGGAGCCCGGACATGGCCCGGCATTGAATTTCTGGGGATAATACTGGCAGCGGTCAGCAAAACGCTGATCACCACCAGCTGAATATCAAGCCCAACAATTTAATTTGCATGCCAAATATTTTCAATACAATTTCCTCCCTTTGACTTTCCTCAGCCCCCAGAATTTTCACAAAATGCCTCATAGTTTTAGCAGCAAGCAATGGAGAGGGTCTAAAGTGCACAGTACAAATAGTCCAAAATTAAGCACAAAGGGCTCTCAAGAATGGAACGTCAGCTTTACTAATGATCCGACACAGGCTGTGTTTCGGTGTGAAACAAAGCCTGCCTCAGTGGTCAATCACGACATAACTCTTCACAAAGAATTTCTGCTCTGGAAATTACAAATATGTGAATATATCATCCTGCTCCTTTTCATACAGTATATTTGTAATTACTAGAGCAGAAATTCTTTGCAAAGAGTTATGTCGTGATTGACCCCTGCCCTGAGGCAGGTGTTGTTTCACGTCAAAACACAGCCTTTGTCAGATCATTAATAAAGCCGACTTTGTCCATTCTTGAGAGCCCTTTGTGCTTCTTTTTGGACTCATAGTTGTAGCAGATCAACTATACAAGTAGGGAAGTCTAGACTTTCCATATTTTCTTGACAACTGGCTTCTGTTTGCCTCCTTGAGAAATCTGACATCTTCAAGGTCTGTTTTTTTTCATTTCCTTCATTAGAGCTATTTTGGACACAGATCAAGTCAAAGCTTTTTCTTCTACAAGACAGATGTCTGTCATTAATGCATTATGTCCAGAAGGTTCTGTGCTTCACATGAGTTGCAAAGAACTGTCTACTATAGGCTTAAGAAAATCCCACCCCAATTGCAAAACAAAGAGAGAAAATAGTGGTAAAGTATATAGACCCTTTCTCTTATATTTTCTTTATATTTTATTATAAAAATACAAACATAACAAGTTTTATATGCATTTTCAATTTTATTAAACAAAACATTACATGAGCAAACAATCAGAACCACTCAAACATATACATAAGTACATAGGAGCCAACTTTTCAAAATGATTGGGGGTGCTGAAATTTTTTTTTTACAGGCAGTGCACCCCTCCCCCATACCTTAAAATTATATCTACTGCTGTCTTCACCTGGGCAGTGGCAGCGCCACTCATAGGCTGCCTGCAACCTGCACCAGGACTTTTTCCCTGCACAGTCCCACCCCTCAATCCCCCTGTACTGTGCAAATATAAAGAGATGCAAATTTCAAAAACTGACATATTTCAATCACTATACTATAGGTTAACAAATACAAATAAAACAAAAAATGGAAAATATGATATCATTTTAGTGGACTAAATACATTTTTCAATTAGCTTTCAAAGGTCAGGACAGTATACTGCTGTTATGGTATTCTGTACTGATACAAGAAAGGAGGGTTTGGTCTCCAAACATTAGTCAAAAATGTATTAAAATTAGTCCTTTAAACATTACTTCCATTTTCTGTATTTATTAACACAGCTACCATACTACTTTATCCTAAACTAAAAATAAAATTAATTTTTTCCTACCTTTGTGGTCTGGTCGTTTACTGTTTCTAATTGTGTTGGTCCCAGTCTCTTGTTTCTTCTTTCCTCA
Organism: Microcaecilia unicolor; assembly: GCF_901765095.1. Taxonomy (NCBI): domain Eukaryota; kingdom Metazoa; phylum Chordata; class Amphibia; order Gymnophiona; family Siphonopidae; genus Microcaecilia; species Microcaecilia unicolor. Next base: position 115,958,409 of record NC_044041.1, on the reverse strand, counting down.
ATCTTTAACTTTCTCCCCCTTTCCATCCATCGTCTACCCCCTCTCTCCCCCTTTTCCTTCCAGCATCCGCCCCCTCTCTTCCCCCTTTCCATCCAGTATCTGCCCCCTCTCTCTCTCCTTTCCATCCTTCATCTGCCCCCTCTTTTCCCTCTTTCCATCCGGCGTCTATTTTCTCCATTCATGTGTAGTTTTTCTCCTCTTTTCCCTTTCCCTCACCTCTGTCAGTATGCCTCTCCTTCCTCTTTCTTCACTCTCCTCCATCCATATGCAACTCCTTCCTCTCTTCCCTCTCCTCCATCCATATCCACCATTTTTCTTCTCTCCGCCCCTCCATCCATGTTCATCTCACTTCCTCTCTTCCCTCCCCGCCATCCATGTCCAGCATTTTCCCTCTCTCCCCTCCATCCATGTGCATCTCCTCCTATCTTCCCTCCCCTCCATCCATGTCCATCATTTCTCCTGCCCTCCCCTGCATCCATGTACAGCAACTTTCATCTCTCCCCTGCCCTCCCATCCATCCATGTTCAGCAACTCTCCTCTCTCCCCTGCATCCATGTTCAGCAACTCTCCTCTCTCCCCTGCCCTCCCCTGCATCCATTTCCAGCAACTCTCCTCTCTCCCTTGCATCCATTTCCAGCAACTCTGCTCTCTTCCCTGCCCTCTCCTGCATCTATGTCCAGCAACTCTCTTCTCTCCCCTGTATCCATGTTCAGCAAGTCTCCTCTCTCCCCTGCCCTCCCCTGTATCCATGTTCAGCCTGTATCCATGTTCAGCAACTCTCCTCTCTCCCCTGCCCTCCCCTGCATCCATTTCCAGCAACTCTCCTCTCTCCCTTGCATCCATTTCCAGCAACTCTCCTCTCTTCCCTGCCCTCTCCTGCATCTATGTCCAGCAACTCTCTTCTCTCCCCTGTATCCATGTTCAGCAAGTCTCCTCTCTCTCCTGCCCTCCCCTGTATCCATGTTCAGCAACTCTCCTCTCTCCCCTGCCCTCTCCTGTATCCATGTTCAGCAACTCTCCTCTCTCCCCCGCCCTCCCCTGTATCCATGTTCAGCAACTCTCCTCTCTCCCCTGCCCCCTACCCTGCATCCATGTTAGTGATTTCTCTCCTCTTCCCTGCCCTACCTCTTAAAACTAATTTTACCTGACTGAACTACAGTGAAAGAAGCAGAGTACAGCGGGCTCCATCTTCACCTTTCTCCTTCCCTCTCAGCTGTGGTCCTGCCCTCATTTCCTGTTTAAGCTGAGAGGGAAGGAGAAAGGTGAAGACGGAGCCGGCTGTACTCTGCTTCTTTCACTGCCGTTCAGTCAAGTAAAATTAGTTTTAAGCACTGGCTGAGCGGCAGGAAAGCAAGGAGGGCAGGTTTGAAAACACTGGGGGTGCTCGAGCACCCACAGCACCCACGGAGTCGGCGCCTATGCATAAGTACATGCAGAGGGGCATTTTCGATATGACGTCTAAATCCGATTTTGGATGTTTTGCTGAAAACATCCAAAAATCAAGTAGTGAAAATGACCATTTTCAAACCAGAAAAAAATTTCTTTTTTTCTTTGAAAATGACCATTTTCAAACCAGAAAAATGTGTTTTTTCTTTGAAAATGACCATTTCCTAGATGTTGTTGTGCTTAGTACAGCTATCTTTTTGGCCCACCCAATCTCAGCTCAAGCCCACCCAGTTTGTCTCATCCACCAATCAGCGCCAGTCTTCTAGGTGCTGGTTAGTTTGCACAGCCTTTCAGTTCAGCCCAGGGCCACCGAGAGGGGGGGGGGGGGCAGGGGAGGACAAAATTCCCAGGGCCAGGGCCTCCAAGGGAGACCCAGCGTCGGGGTCAGGCCGCCAGTGCTGCAGTTCCCGGTCTCACCTGCCTGCCTCCTCTGCTCCGGGACCCCTGCATTCGAAGCAGCAGTCACAGATCGCCTCCCTTCGGGCCTTCCCTCTCTGTGTCCCGCCCTCGCGTAAACCGGAAGTTACATCAGACGAGGGTGGGACACAGGGAGGGAAGGCCAGAAGAGAGGCGATCTGCGACTGCCGCCTTGAATGCAGGGGGCCCGGAGCCGTGGAGGCAGGCAGGCAGGTGAGACTGTGGACCAGTGGCGTAGCCAGACTGCCAATTTTGGGTGGGCCTGAACCCAAAGTGGGTGGGCACAAAATTTTCTCTCTACCCCCCCCCCCCCAGCAAAATTTAGTCACACTCAGATGCATTTGTCACACAGGGTAAAGTGCTGCTTTTCAGTGCATCAGATTTCAGACAATTTATTTAATAGCCTAATCCTTTTCAGTGAGCTTTCAGAGGCCAAAACCTCCTGCCTCAGGTCAGTATAATGCAGTTACGGTATCCTCTCCTGACCTAAGGAAGGAAGTATTGGTCTCTGAAACTTTATTAACACCATATTACTTTATCCTAAATTAAAAATAAAATTATTTTCTTTACCTTTGTTGTATGGCCATTTACTTTTTCTCATTGTGTTGCTCCCAGTCTCTAGATTCTGCTTTCCTTCGTTTTCGCTTAACTCTTCTGCCAGGGTTTCCTGGCCATTTGTCATTTTTCGTTCCTTTTTCTTTGCTTTCTTCAATATTTTTCTGCCTCTCTCTGTGTCCAGATTTAATTCATTCTTACTATCCATTCTTTAATTTCCTTCATCTACTTATGGCTTTTCATCTTTTTCTCACCCTTGTTCTCCCCATGCCCCTTCCTCTTATTCTCCAATCTTTCACTACTCCCCCTTTCCATGCAGCAGCTCTCCTCTTTCTCTCACCATCCTTCCAGTGTCTCCCCTCTCTCTCCCCATCCTTCCAATAGTCTCCCCTCTTTCTTTCTGCATCCTTCCATTGTGTCACCTCTTTCTCCCTACCCTTCCATCCAGCGTCTTCCCTCTTTCTCTCCCCATCCTTCTACCCATCTACCCTCTCTCCTGATCCTTCCATCTAATGTCTCTCTCCTTCTAACCAGTGTCTATCTCTCTACCCTTTTCTGTTCAGTGTCCCTTCTCTCTCCACATCCTTCCAGTCTCTCCCCTTTTTCTCTGCATCCTTTCATCCATCTCACCTCTTTCTCTCCCTATCCTTCCATCCAGTGTCTCTCTCCCCATCCATCTGTTTTCCCTCTTTCTCTGCCATCCTTCCGTCTGTTTTCCCTCTTTCTCTCCCTATCCTTCCGTTTTCCCTCTTTCTCTGCCATCCTTCCATCTGTTTTCCCTCTTTCTTTCCCCATCCTTCCGTTTTCCCTCTTTCTCTGCCATCCTCCCATCTGTTTTCCCTCTTTCTCTCCCTATCCTTCCGTTTTCCCTCTTTCTCTGCCATCCTTCCATCTGTTTTCCCTCTTTCTTTCCCCATCCTTCCGTTTTCCCTCTTTCTTTCCCCATCCTTCCGTTTTCCCTCTTTCTCTGCCATCCTTCCATCTGTTTTCCCTCTTTCTTTCCCCATCCTTCCGTTTTCCCTCTTTCTCTGCCATCCTCCCATCTGTTTTCCCTCTTTCTCTCCCTATCCTTCCGTTTTCCCTCTTTCTCTGCCATCCTTCCATCTGTTTTCTCTCTTTCTTTCCCCATCCTTCCGTTTTCCCTCTTTCTCTGCCATCCTTCCGTCTGTTTTCCCTCTTTCTCTCCCTATCCTTCCGTTTTCCCTCTTTCTCTGCCATCCTTCCATCTGTTTTCCCTCTTTCTTTCCCCATCCTTCCGTTTTCCCTCTTTCTCTGCCATCCTCCCATCTGTTTTCCCTCTTTCTCTCCCCATCCTTCCATTTTCCCTCTTTCTCCCCATCCTGCCATCTGTTTTCCCTCTCCCGATTCAGGCCCACCAGCCCCAGCTCCCATTGCCGGCCACTGCTGCTTTTCCTGATGAGCAGCAGGGCCGGCGCTACAAAAAGAAGAAGCGCTCAGCTGACTGAGCTGAGCGCCAACGCTAACGCGACGAGAAAAAATGTTTTTTAAAAAATGCGGCACCGCAGGCAGCCTCGAAGCATTGGCTGCTGGCTCTGCAGGCTCCTCCCATCTCTTACGTCACTGCCCCTGGAGCAAAGCAGGGGCAGTGATGTAAGAGACGGGAGGAGCCTGCAGAGCCAGCAGCCAATGCTTCGAGGCTGCCTGCGGTGCTGCGTTTTTTTAAAAACATTTTTTCTCGTCGCGTTAGCGTTGGCGCTCAGCTTAGTCAGCTGAGCGCTTCTTCTTTTTGTAGCGCCGGCTCTGCTGCTCATCAGGAAAAGCAGCAGTGGCCGGCAATGGGAGCTGGGGCTGGATTGGGCCTTGAGGAAGAGTAGGTGGGCGGGCCAGAGCTGAAATTGGGTGGGCCTGGGCCCACCCAGGCCCACCTGTAGCTACTCCCCTGCTGTGGACTGCAGTGGCGCGGGGAGCAACGGGGGGTGGCAGTGGCATGGGGAGCGACGGGGGATGGCAGCGGCGGGGGTGGAGGCAGGGCGGCCTTGCCCCTAGTCTCTTGGCGGCCCTGGTTCAGCCATTCTCAGCCATGTTTATGCAAACTCAAGGGTAGCAATTAAATTACAGCTCACCATCGCTGACGCCACATGGCAGCTGCTAGTTCTGCTGCTGCCCTAGTGTTCTGCAGCTCCTCTCACCAGTGCCTGTTACCCAGCCACCCCGGCCCCCTGCGGTGTGCATGCTGCACGGTAATAGAAAACTCTGCCGCTCTCATGATTCGGCCGAGTATGCTTCTGCTGTTTTCACCGGCCTGCTACCCTGCCGCCCCAGGCCCCCTGCAGTGCCAATAGAAGAATCTAATGCCCTCGTAACTCGGATGAGTGCTCTGCAGCTGCTATCAGCGGCGCCTGCTACTCTGCCACCCCTGGGCCCCCTGCGGTGCACATGCTGCACACCAATAGAAAATTCTAATGCCCTCGCGGCTCAGATGAGTGCTCTGCAGCTGCTTTCACCAGCGCCTGCTATCCTGCCGCCCTGGACCCTCCTGAGGTGTACATGCTGCATACCAACAGAAAAATCTGCCGCCCTCTCGGCTCAGCCGGCTGGCCTCCCTGTTGGAGTGTCAGCTGAAGAAGTTGGGCCCTCTCAGTTCAGTCCCAGGTCGCAGCAGTCCTCCGTGGCCACAAACAGGCACAGGAGCCAGAACAGTCAGTGCTCTGCATCAGGTGCACACTGACTGCATAATGTGCATAACTGCAGTCTTTAGGGAAATGCAACACTCAAACCCAGGTCAAAACAAATGTTTTAATTTTAGTTATATGTAATGCTGGTGGGCTCTTCACTGCATAGGGGAAAAAAAAGGTATATTTAATGTAATGCTAGTGGATTTCTTTCTGGGTGGGGGTGGGCTCAGTGCCCAGCTTAAAATAATTAAAAAAAATTGTATTTACTGTTGGTGGGGTTGATCTTTGCAATACCTAGGTTAAAATTTATTTTAATGTAGGCAAGTTTCTGAGAGGGAGTGGTCTCTGCAGTACCCAGGACATTAAAAAGCAAAAGGTTTTGTATTTAATGCTGGTGTGTGTTGGGGGGGGGGGGGGGGGTAGTGGATAGGACAGGGCTGACACTAGGCTACATGGAGGTGTGGAGAAATAGGGTAGAGCTGATGCCTAGCTACGGGATGAATGGTGGGGAAGGGAAAGGCTGATGCCAGGCTATGGGGATGGATGGAGGGGTGGATAGGGAAGGAAAGGAAAGAGTAAGGCTACAGTATGTGGTTTATTTTGATGCAGGGCAGCTGTTGGGCAGACTACTTAGAAATCTATCATCAAGTGCATTCTAAGGCATTATTTTCTAGTATCTCCAGAAACACTATTCATACCTCTATACATAGTGCCCAAAAAGTCAGGTCTGGCTACGCCACTGTCATCCCATACTCTTTCATTTTCATTGACCTTCTCTGTACCTTTTCTAATTCTGCTACAGTGGTGGAAATAAGTATTTGATCCCTTGCTGATTTTGTAAGTTTGCCCACTGACAAAGACATGAGCAGCCCATAATTGAAGGGTAGGTTATTGGTAACAGTGAGAGATAGCACATCACAAATTAAATCCGGAAAATCACATTGTGGAAAGTATATGAATTTATTTGCATTCTGCAGAGGGAAATAAGTATTTGATCCCCCACCAACCAGTAAGGGATCTGGCCCCTACAGACCAGGTAGATGCTCCAAATCAACTCGTTACCTGCATGACAGACAGCTGTCGGCAATGGTCACCTGTATGAAAGACACCTGTCCACAGACTCAGTGAATCAGTCAGACTCTAACCTCTACAAAATGGCCAAGAGCAAGGAGCTGTCTAAGGATGTCAGGGACAAGATCATACACCAGCACAAGGCTGGAATGGGCTACAAAACCATCAGTAAGACGCTGGGCGAGAAGGAGACAACTGTTGGTGCCATAGTAAGAAAATGGAAGAAGTACAAAATGACTGTCAATCGACAAAGATCTGGGGCTCCACGCAAAATCTCACCTCGTGGGGTATCCTTGATCATGAGGAAGGTTAGAAATCAGCCTACAACTACAAGGGGGGAACTTGTCAATGATCTCAAGGCAGCTGGGACCACTGTCACCACAAAAACCATTGGTAACACATTACGACATAACGGATTGCAATCCTGCAGTGCCCGCAAGGTCCCCCTGCTCCGGAAGGCACATGTGACGGCCCGTCTGAAGTTTGCCAGTGAACACCTGGATGATGCCGAGAGTGATTGGGAGAAGGTGCTGTGGTCAGATGAGACAAAAATTGAGCTCTTTGGCATGAACTCAACTCGCCGTGTTTGGAGGAAGAGAAATGCTGCCTATGACCCAAAGAACACCGTCCCCACTGTCAAGCATGGAGGTGGAAATGTTATGTTTTGGGGGTGTTTCTCTGCTAAGGGCACAGGACTACTTCACCGCATCAATGGGAGAATGGATGGGGCCATGTACCGTACAATTCTGAGTGACAACCTCCTTCCCTCCGCCAGGGCCTTAAAAATGGGTCGTGGCTGGGTCTTCCAGCACGACAATGACCCAAAACATACAGCCAAGGCAACAAAGGAGTGGCTCAGGAAGAAGCACATTAGGGTCATGGAGTGGCCTAGCCAGTCACCAGACCTTAATCCCATTGAAAACTTATGGAGGGAGCTGAAGCTGCGAGTTGCCAAGCGACAGCCCAGAACTCTTAATGATTTAGAGATGATCTGCAAAGAGGAGTGGACCAAAATTCCTCCTGACATGTGTGCAAACCTCATCATCAACTACAGAAGACGTCTGACCGCTGTGCTTGCCAACAAGGGTTTTGCCACCAAGTATTAGGTCTTGTTTGCCAGAGGGATTAAATACTTATTTCCCTCTGCAGAATGCAAATAAATTCATATACTTTCCACAATGTGATTTTCCGGATTTAATTTGTGATGTGCTATCTCTCACTGTTACCAATAACCTACCCTTCAATTATGGGCTGCTCATGTCTTTGTCAGTGGGCAAACTTACAAAATCAGCAAGGGATCAAATACTTATTTCCACCACTGTATATCTTTTAAGAGATGCAGTGACCAGAACTGCACACAATATTTGAGATGGAGTGATACAAAGGCATTATAATATTCTCATTTAATTCCACATTCCTTTCCTAATAGTTCTTAACATACTATTTGCTTTCTTAGCTGCAGCTGCACACTGAGCAGAGAGTTTTAATTAATCATCAAGGATAACACCTAGATCCTTTTCCTGGGCAGTGACTTGACTCCTAATATGGAACCTGCATCACGTATCTATAGTTTGGGTTCCTCTTCCATAGATGCATCACTTTACCATTAAATGCCATCTGCCATTCAGATGCCCAGTCTCCCAGTCTTATACGGTACTCTTACAATTTATCTCAATCCTCTTGTGATTTAACAGCTTTAAATAACTTTGCATTGTCAGTTAGTCCTGTTTCCAGATCATTTATAAATATTTTTAAAAAGCTACAGTCCCAGCCAGGGGCATAACTAGGATTCAATTCTTGGGGGTGCCCAGGGGTGGATTAATGCATTTTATCTGTAATCCCCCTCCACCCCCCCCCCATGTTAGTAAGTTTACCTTTGCTGGCAGGGATGTCCAATCTCCACCAGCTGATGATCCGCTGCCCAGAACTGCCCCAGTGCTGCTTCAGCAGTGAAGAAATTGGCAGCCTCCTTTCCAGCCGCCAACACTGGTATTCCTCGCTCATGCTCAGTTCATGCACGATGGGCACCGGTGTTGGCAGCTGGAAAGGAGGCTGCCAGCTTCTTTGCTGCTGAGGCAGCACTGGGGCAATTCCAGGCAGCAGATCTCATCAGACGGTGAAGATTGGGGGCCTGAGCCCAACCTCGGGGGTCCAGGCCCCCAAAGCTTCCCTGTGGCTATTCCACTGATCCCAGCATAAATCCTTGGGTAACCCCACTATTTTCCCTTCTCCATTGGGAAAATTGACCATTCTACCCTACTCACTGTTTTCTATCTTTTAACCAGTTCTTAATTCACAATAGGACAGTGCCTCCTATCTCAAGACCTTTTAATTTCCTCAGAAGTCATTCATGAGGTACTTTGTCAAATGTCTTCTGAAAATCCAGATATATGATATCAATCTGCTCACTTTTATCCACATGTTTGTTCACCCCTTCACAGAAATGTAGCAGATTGGTGAGGCAAGATTTCCGTTGGCTAAATCTATGTTGGCTTTGCCCCATTAATCCATTCTTAGGTATATGCTCTGTAATTTTGTTCTGTATAATAGTCTCTTCCATTTTGACCAGCACTAACTGCAGACTCGCCAGTCTATGGGGTCCTTTTATGAAGGTGTTCTTAAAAATGGCTTGCGGTAGTGTAGGCGTGAGTTTTGGGCGTGCGCCAATCCATTTTTCAGCGCATCTGTAAAAAAGCCCTCTTTTAAATTTTTGCTGAAAATGGACATGCGGCAAAATCAAAATTACCACATGTCCATTTTGGGCCTGAGACCTTACCGCCAGCCATTGACCTAGCGGTTAAGTCTCATGCGGTAACTAGGCGGTAATGACCTACGCATGCCAAATGCCACTTGGCACGCATGGATGACATGCACCAGAAAATAAAAAATATTTTTTGGGTGTATCTAGCAGACCTGTGCCAAAAATGAAATTACCGCAAGGGCCATGCAATAGTCATGCGGTAACTCCATTTTGGCGCACGTTGGGTGTGCGTAGACGCTTACACAGCTGAGTAAAAGGGCCCCTATAATTTTCCTGGCCACCTCTGAAACCTTTTAAAAATTAGCATTACATTTACCACCTTCCAATCTTCTGCTGCCACACTTGATTTTAAGTATAAATTACTAATCTCTCTAGATAAAACACACCTCCAACGTTCTAAAAGTGAGGCGCCAGAGATCAATTTTCCTCCATGAGTGTCTGCCCCGCCCACTCGTCAAACGTGATGACGTCGAGGGCGGAGCAATGACACTCACCGACCATGTCACGCTGCTGATTGGCTGTGCCTCGGGTGATGCGCACCCACTTCACCTCCCCCTCCCAAACACTCACACGGACTACTAAACCACCTTGCTTTAATCAACGCTGCAGAGGAGCAGGAGGGGGACAGCGAAGATAAAGCAGCGGTGTTCAGAAAAAAAAAAAACACACACAAGTCCTGCCCCTTCCTGAGGAGGGGGTACCTAACAGCACGGGGACCAACTGCGAGGAAAGCGCGGGCGAAGACCGCCACTAACCCACCTATACATCGCGGCCCTTACTCTGCAAGCTCTTGATGCGGTGATTCTCAAAGCCGGCGTTCTCGCGACCCAGGCAGGGGGAGGAGTAGGGAAACACGCGGTACTCCTCCCCCTGCCTAGGAATCAGCTGTCAGTGATTCCTGCACACGCCTGCACTACCAGCTCCAGCCAGCGAATGCGCAACAGTTCAGCTCCCCCTCCCAAACACTCACACTCACTACTAAACCACCTTGCCTTAATCGGCGCCGCAGAGGAGCAGGAGGGGGACAGCGAAGAAAAAGCAGCGGCGTTCGGTTAAAAAAAAACACAATTTCCGCCCCTTCCTCAGGAGGGAGTAGCAGTCTTTCAAAACAAGCTCCACTCCTTTCCGGAGGAGGTGGCGTTCCGTGCCAAAAATCCACCACACACGGGGAGCAAATGAACTCCTTACTCCACCAGTTGAGAGAGAAGAGACGATTAGCAAGCTATGCAGGAGTGACATAAGTCCCCTTCACTGGCAGGCAGGCAGGCAAGGAAGGAGGGAGGGACGACACCCTGGCATACACTCTCATTCACACACAATCTCTCTCTCACAAACACACTTGCACACAATCACTCTCTCTCAGTCACAAACACACACTTGCATCTGGCAGGGAGGGAGGGAAGGAAGGAAGGAAGGAAGGAAGGAAGGAAGGGGGCCACCCTGACATACACTGGCACACACTCTCATTCCCACACACACACTCTCTCTCTGTCACAAACACACACTTGCGCCTGGGAGGGAGGGGGGCCACCCTGGCACACACACTCATTCTCACACACACTGACATTCCCACAGAGACACTCGCACACAGTGTCACTCTCTCAAACTCACAAACACACACTTGCACCTGGCAGGGAGGGAGGAGGGCCCATCCTGCCACACACTCTCACTCCCACAAACACACACTCTCTCGCAAATACATTCGCACACACTCACTCTTCTCTGTCACAAACACACACTCGCACATGGCAGGGAGACAGGGAGGGGGGCCACTGGCAGCGAGGGAGGGAGGGGCCACAGAAACACACACATTCCCCCACAAACACCCTGACAGCCCCACCCTCTACACAAACACTATCTGTGACACACACAGACACACTCTCTGTGTCACACACACAGTGAAGCACAGTTACAGATCGCAAAACATGCCCCCTCCCCAACATTCTTACACGATAATCACCCCGGGCTACTACTTTGCCACAACCTCTTTCACTTCCACACACACACTCACAATCTATCTTTGTGACACATGAGCTCTGTCTATCACACTCACACACACAACCACCGCCCCCCCTCAAACCCCCCTAAACAAAAAAACTGATCCACAACATGGACAGATGGACACTCACTCTCTCTCCCCACCACACCCTCACAGTTCAACAACCCCACCATACCCCAACCCCCCCACCAAGAAAAAACAACATTTACAACAAAAAAAAACAGACTACAACAACACACTAATACAAGCCAACAACAACACGACCAACTCCCCCAGTTAAAAAAACATATTGCACATAATACTAAAATGTCAATTATTCATTACTAGCACAACAAAATTATCCACAAAATCCCTTTCAAAACATTCATTGCAGAAAACAAATACCTTGCTGGCGCCCGTTTCATTGCTCTCAGAAATGGGCCTTTTTTACTAGTTACTAATAATAGATCTGTGATTTAATTTTTAATTTCTGTCAGTACTCTGGGATGTATACCATTCAGTCCAGGTGCCCATAATCCTAGACCTATGCCCTCCAGGATACAAAATCACACACTGGACCAGAAACGAAAAGAGAGGTAGAGGCATAGCACTAATCTATCGATCCCACTCTACCACCGAAACCACTGCCGAGTCCATGACACCTCAACTTGAAATGGCCTCAATCAGAATCCACAACAAAACCCTTCGCGATCATTTGAATTGTGTCCTGTCCAGGTAATTGGAATGAAGGCCAGACCAACTTCATGGACTTCATTTCAAACACATGTGTAACCAATTCCAATGTACTAGTAATAGGAGACATCAACCTTCACTTAGAAGACCCAAACTCAATCAATGCACGAGAATGTAAGGAATTTCTCCAATTATGGGATCTCAAATGGCCACAAATGCAAACAACCCACGTCAAAGGGCACACACTTGATCTCATCTCACACAAACTTTCAACAGACCAGAACTTAATAATAACAGATATTAAATGGGCAGAAACACCCTGGACTGATCACTACAAACTAAACTTATCCCTACATTGGCGGAAAAAGGGAATACACCAAATACAAGAACACAAATCCTACAGAACAAGAGGTCAAGTAGACACAAAAACATTCTGGCAACAGATATATAACAATGAATGGACAGCACAAACAGACTCCATACACTACTTCATGGAATGGGATAAACGATGCAAATGCATACTAGATGAAATAGCACCCTTAAGAACAAGATATTCACGTAAGCATAACTCGATACCATGGTTCAACGATGAAATGAAAAAGCTAAAAACACAATCCAGAAAACTCGAACGAGCATGGGAAAAAACAAAAGATGAACACACACTCAACACATGGAAACAATCACAAAGAAAGTACAAATACGCTATAAGACAGACCAAAAGATCATACTATAAAACTAAAATAGGGACACAATACAAAGACACTAAGAAATTATACCAACTCATGAACAAACTCCTAAACACCAACCTGGTCACTACATCGAATACAGACATCCCATCTGCAGATGAACTTGCTAAGTATTTCAATTAAAAAATTGTAAACCTACGCAACATGCTACCTCAGGACAACACTGACATTGAAAACTTCCTTAACGAGTTGGACCCAACCACTGGAGAATACCCGGCTGACCGAACCTGGTTAAATTTTGCCATCCTCACCATCGATACAGTTGCATGGGTGATCAGCAGGTTCTCCAACACTCACTGTAAACTAGATACCTGCCCCAACTACCTAATGAAATCCGCCCCTGACCGCTTCTTAGTAGACCTCACATCCCACCTAAATTACATGCTATAGCAAGGTCTCTTCCCTAAGGAAAATGGCAATATCCTACTCACCCCGATACCAAAAGACACCAAGAAAAAAAACAAATGAAATCACTAACTACTGTGCAGTAGCATCCATCCCATTGTCAGTCAAACTGATGAAAAGCATGGTAGCCAAACAACTTACAGAATATATAAACAAATTCTCAATATTACACGAATCACAGTCAGGTTTTCGCCCCCTCCACAGCATAGAAACAGTACTACTCACTCTCCTAGCCAAATTCAAGCAGGAAATAGCAATAGGCAAAAATATCCTTCTCCTCCAATTCGACATGTCTAGTGCATTCGACATGGTAAACCACAATATATTAATAAGAATACTAGATAAATTTGGGATTGGTGGAAATATACCTAGCTGGATCAAGGGTTTCCTAACCACAAGAAAATACCAAGTAAAATCAAAATCAAACATATCATCACCATGGAAAGCAGACTGCGGAGTACCACAAGGATCACCGCTATCACCGATCCTCTTCAACCTAATGATGACCCCACTAGCCACTAGTCCTTATCCAGCCAAGGCCTTAACCCCTTCATCTATGCAGACGATGTCACAATATACATTCCTTACAAATCTAAACTGACAGAAATCACTAACGAAATCAAGATCAGCTTGAACATCATGGACTCTTGAGCAAATGCATTTCAACTAAAACTCAACAAAGAAAAAACACACTGTCTTATCCTCTCATCCCAACACAGTGCAGACAACCCCACAATTATCAACACCCCAGATTACACCCTCCCTACCTCAGACAGCCTGAAAATCCTCAGTGTTAAATTGGACCGCAACCTAACACTAGAGAGCCAAGTGACATCCACAACAAAGAAAATGTTCCACTCAATGTGGAAACTCAAACACGTGAAACAATTCTTCCCAAGGGAAACATTTTTATTTTTTTATTTGTACCCTGCACTTTCCCACTCATGGCAGGCTCAATGTGGCTTAGGTACTTATTTGTACCTGGGGCAATGGAGGGTTAAGTGACTTGCCCAGAGTCACAAGGAGCTGCCTGTGCCTGTAGTGGGAATCGAACCAAGTTCCCCAGGACCAAGGTCCACCACTCTAACCAATAGGCCACTCCTCCACTTCTGATACAATCAATGGTACTAAGCCAGTTAGACTACTGCAATGGAATTTATGCGGGATGCAAAGAACAAACATTAAAGAAACTTCAGACCGCTCAAAACACGGCAGTTAGACTGATCTTTGGAAAAACGTGATTTGAAAGCACAAAACCCCTCCGCGAAAAACTACACTGGCTCCCAATCAAAGAACGCATTGCTTTCAAAATCTGCACTCTGGTTCACAAAATTATCTATGGTGAAGCCCCGGGATACATGACAGATCTGATCAACCTACCAACTAGAAACACATCTGAATCAACACGAACGTACCTAAATCTGAACTACCCAAGCTGCAAAGGACTCAAATACAAATCAACTTGCGCATCCAGTTTCTCCTACATAAGCACACAACTGTGGAACACATTACCAAAAGCCTTGAAAACTACGTATGACCACCTAAACATGGAAATAACTAAAAACTAACCTGTTTAAAAAGGCATACCCTACCAATCCAACATAAATGCCTGATCTCTGCAACACAACAAAACTAAAGTATGTAATGGACATAACACAACTCTTCCGTTGTACGATTCCCTAGTGTGGCTGTGCCACATGAACTTTATCTTACCACAATATCACTTTGTATTTCTTTACACCGGAGTCTGCAAACACCTCTCCGGTACTATGTAAGCCAAATTGAGCCTACAAATACAGTGGTGGAAATAAGTATTTGATCCCTTGCTGATTTTGTAAGTTTGCCCACTGACAAAGACATGAGCAGCCCATAATTGAAGGGTAGGTTATTGGTAACAGTGAGAGATAGCACATCACAAATTAAATCCGGAAAATCACATTGTGGAAAGTATATGAATTTATTTGCATTCTGCAGAGGGAAATAAGTATTTGATCCCCCACCAACCAGTAAGAGATCTGGCCCCTACAGACCAGGTAGATGCTCCAAATCAACTCGTTACCTGCATGACAGACAGCTGTCGGCAATGGTCACCTGTATGAAAGACACCTGTCCACAGACTCAGTGAATCAGTCAGACTCTAACCTCTACAAAATGGCCAAGAGCAAGGAGCTGTCTAAGGATGTCAGGGACAAGATCATACACCTGCACAAGGCTGGAATGGGCTACAAAACCATCAGTAAGACGCTGGGCGAGAAGGAGACAACTGTTGGTGCCATAGTAAGAAAATGGAAGAAGTACAAAATGACTGTCAATCGACAAAGATCTGGGGCTCCACGCAAAATCTCACCTCGTGGGGTATCCTTGATCATGAGGAAGGTTAGAAATCAGCCTACAACTACAAGGGGGGAACTTGTCAATGATCTCAAGGCAGCTGGGACCACTGTCACCACGAAAACCATTGGTAACACATTACGACATAACGGATTGCAATCCTGCAGTGCCCGCAAGGTCCCCCTGCTCCGGAAGGCACATGTGACGGCCCGTCTGAAGTTTGCCAGTGAACACCTGGATGATGCCGAGAGTGATTGGGAGAAGGTGCTGTGGTCAGATGAGACAAAAATTGAGCTCTTTGGCATGAACTCAACTCGCCGTGTTTGGAGGAAGAGAAATGCTGCCTATGACCCAAAGAACACCGTCCCCACTGTCAAGCATGGAGGTGGAAATGTTATGTTTTGGGGGTGTTTCTCTGCTAAGGGCACAGGACTACTTCACCGTATCAATGGGAGAATGGATGGGGCCATGTACTGTACAATTCTGAGTGACAACCTCCTTCCCTCCGCCAGGGCCTTAAAAATGGGTCGTGGCTGGGTCTTCCAGCACGACAATGACCCAAAACATACAGCCAAGGCAACAAAGGAGTGGCTCAGGAAGAAGCACATTAGGGTCATGGAGTGGCCTAGCCAGTCACCAGACCTTAATCCCATTGAAAACTTATGGAGGGAGCTGAAGCTGCAAGTTGCCAAGCGACAGCCCAGAACTCTTAATGATTTAGAGATGATCTGCAAAGAGGAGTGGACCAAAATTCCTCCTGACATGTGTGCAAACCTCATCATCAACTACAGAAGACGTCTGACCGCTGTGCTTTCCAACAAGGGTTTTGCCACCAAGTATTAGGTCTTGTTTGCCAGAGGGATTAAATACTTATTTCCCTCTGCAGAATGCAAATAAATTCATATACTTTCCACAATGTGATTTTCCGGATTTAATTTGTGATGTGCTATCTCTCACTGTTACCAATAACCTACCCTTCAATTATGGGCTGCTCATGTCTTTGTCAGTGGGCAAACTTACAAAATCAGCAAGGGATCAAATACTTATTTCCACCACTGTAGGTGGGAAAATGTGGGATACAAATGTAACAAATAAAATAAATAAATTTGCTACTCTTTAGTTTGTCAAATTACCTCATTACATCTTCCAGTTATACAGAACTTTGTTTCAGTTCCTCCAGCTTATCACTATTAAAAACCCAGCTTATCACTATTAAAAACCATTTCTGGCATGGGGTATCCCCCTTATCTTCCTCAGTGAAGACCAAAGCAAAGAATTCATTTCATTTAGTCTTTCCACTATGGCCTTGTCCTCCCTGAAAGCCTCTTTTACCCTCAATCATCCAGCAATACAACTTGCTCAGCAGGTGACAGTGATAATTTGCAATCTTTCAAGTCGGTCTGCTCTTTATTTAAAGACCTTTATTGCAACTTCACTATCTAAACTCTAACTAGAGGCTTCTTTTAACTACTAGCAGTGCTCTACACTGTGCTATGCTATGGTAAACTCTAAAACATGAACTTTCCCGCCCGAACACAGCCCCATCACAAACCCAGCCCACACTCACACCTCCTACGTCTAGGTTTGAAAGCATTCCCGAAGTTCTACTTTGTTATGCTTTTCCTACTTGCATATAATTAACTTAGATTTACTGGCAAATGTTGTTTTTTTGCTTATTCTGTTCTGAACTGTGGAAGGGAAGTTACTCCCGAAAGCCAGTCAAAAATGTATGAAATTAGACCAATGAAGAGGTATTGCCTTATTTTTTCTTTTTATTTGTTAACCTTTATTCTGTATTTTGTAGTTCTTCTGTGTTTGTATTTTGAGGGGTACATTTTTAACAGAGTACTTAGGCTTTGAAAGCACATAGACGCCTGTTTTTTTAAAGGCAACATATATGCTTATATGTCTTTATCAAATTGCCTCCCTAAAAGCTCCTGCACAAAGTTACATCAGCTCTGAATTAGGAGTAGCTTTGTGTACTTATGCGAGGATAAGAATTGATGCTTATATAAGTATTTTCCAGTTAATATTCAGTGCCATTTAATCAGCCAGGAACAGCTCCTGGCTGGTTAAATACCACTTAACTGGCTATCCACGAATATTCAGCAAGGAATAGCTGGCTATCTTCCACTGAATATCTGTGGTCAGCGCATAGCGGCTAACTGCTTATATTGTGTGATATAGCACGCTAACCACGAATATTCAGTGCTTCACTGGCTAAGTTTAGATTGATTTAGACTGTAAGCTCTTTTGAGCAGGGACTGTCTTTTCTTCATGTTCAATTGTGAAGCGCTGCATACGACTGGTAGTGCTATAGAAATGATTTATAGTAGTAGTAAGTTAAGCAGCCATATCAGACCATGTAAATAGGCTTATCTTTGGCTGCTATGAACTTAACCAGCACTGCATATCAACTTAGCAGGTTAAGTTTATAGCAGCCAAAAAAAAACAAAACAACCCCCCCCCCCCCGGATATTCAATGCCGATCCCTGGAAGTGGCCCAGCATTAAATATGTGGGCTCAGCGCCAACCACAGGACTTAGCCAGTCTGCCTCCCATAAGAACCAATGGTCCATCTAGCCCAGTATCCTGTTTCCAACAGTAGCCAATCCAGGTCACAAGTACCTGGCAGAAACCCAAATAGTAGCAACATTCCAGAACCCCAAAGAGTAGCAAGATTCCGGAATTGCAAATCGCAACATTCCATGCTACCTTTCCCAGGGCAAGCAGTGGCTTCCCCACAGGGCCGTGCCAAGGATCTGTGGCGCCCCCTGCAGATGATCAGTTGGCGCCCGCCCCCCCCCCCCCCCGCAGACGAACAGTTGCCCCCCCCCCCCCCCGTGAAGGTGATCGCTGCCCTCCCGCTCCCTGGGCCATGTCCCAACTGCCCGTCCTCTTCTCCCCCCCCCCCACAAGATCCCTTTTAAATTTACCTCCGGCAGCGAACGAAAATGCAGCGCCAGTGAAGGAGGCAGCGCTCCCGACGTCTCTAGTCTTCCCTTCGCTCAATGTCCGGCCTTCTTCTGATGTCATTTCCTTGACGTCAGACCAGGGGCGTATCTGACCTGCGGCGGTAGGGGGGGCCAGGGCCAGAGTGAGGGGGCACATTATAGCCCCCCCCCCCGCCGCCGCCGCCGCCGCCGCCATTGCCGATCCCCCTCCCCCCAGCCGCTGCCATTGCCAACCCTCCCCCTCCGTTGCTCGCCTACCTTCGCTGGCGGGGGACCCCAACCCCCGCCAGCCGAGGTCCGCGTCCTCCTGCCGCTGCCGGCTGCCTTTGGTCCTTTCATTTTTCCATTGAAGCTGGCGCCGCCGACGACGAAAAAGTTTCTTTTGAATCTGACGTCGCTGCACGTTGCACGTTGTACGTGCAGGACGTCAGACTCAGAAACAATTTCTGAGCCTGACGTCCTGCACGTACAACGTGCAGCGACGTCAGATTCAAAAGAAACTTTCGTCGGCGCCAGCTTCAATGGAAAAATGAAAGGACCAAAGGCAGCCGGCAGCGGCAGGAGGACGCGGACCTCGGCTGGCGGGGGTTGGGGTCCCCCGCCAGCGAAGGTAGGCGAGCAACGGAGGGGGAGGGTTGGCAGCGGTAGGGGGGGCAAGGGCGAAATCTGCGGGGGCCCAGGCCCCTGAGGCCCCACGCAGATACGCCCCTGCATCAGACGAAGGCGGAACACTGAGCGAAGGGAAGACTAGTAGAGACGTCGGGAGCGCTGCCTCCTTCATTGACGCTGCGCCTTCGTTTACTGCTGGAGGTAAATTTAAAAGGGATCTTGTTGGGGGGGAGAAGAGGGCGAGGTAAGCATGGCAGGGCACCCCCCAGAGGATGGTGCCCTCCTGCCATGCTTACCTCGCTTACCGTATTGGCACGGTCCTGCTTCCCCATGTCCAGCTCAATAACAGACTATGGACTTTTCCTCCAGGAACTTGTCCAAATCTTTTTTTAAACCCAGATATGCTAACTGCTGTTACCACATCCTCTGGTAGCGCGTTCCAGAGCTTAACTATTCTTTGATTGAAAACATATTTCCTCCTATTTGTTTCAAAAGTATTTCCATGTAACTTCATTGAGTGTCCCCTGGTCTTTGTACTTTTTGAAAAAGTGAAACTCAATTTACTTCTACCCGTTCTACAGCATGAGCTGAATAATGGGCCCTTTATCTTTAAACCATCTTTATTAATACAGCTAGTTTACATGTTTCAAAACATCGGATTTATACATGCATTCTATAAGAGGACAAAAAAAAAGCACTTGCTTTAGTAGACATCATAAATGCAGCAAGATAGCGAAATAAGGCGCCATGGTTCAGGCCACAAAAATTGAAAAGTTCTTGCAGCAAAACGTAGCTATCTGGAGGGCGGTCCTTGCAGTAATTGATAAGGCATTGTTGCTCTGGAAATAGGGAGTGTCCCCTTGGGAGGATAGGGTCTAATTCACAGTTGGAGTGGTGAATTTGATAGAGCTTTGGAAGGAGATGAAGGAGCACCCGGGAGGTTAAGAACACTTCTAGGATCATAAGGAATTCTCTTCTAGAAAACAGTTTGATGGCAGCAACCAGGACAATTTTTTAAGCTAAGTAGCCACTTTTGAATTGCTGTACTGTATTTTTGCTGTAACCTGGACTGATGTTTATGTTAAATTAATATGGGTAGGTTATATTTGAGAGCTGGGAAAATATACTTGGGGGCCCTTTTACTAAGCCTCATAAGCATCTACACATGCCCAATGCATGCCAAAATGGAGTTACCACGTGGCTCTTGTGGTAATTTCATTTTTGGTGCGTGGCAGATAAATATTTTTTATTTTCGGACGCACGTATCGGAAGTGTGCCAAGTGGCCTTTGGCACGCATAGGTCATTACTGCCCAGTTACCGTGTGAGATTTTACCGCTAGGTCAATGGCTGGCGGTAAGGTTGCAGACCCACAATGGACGCGCAGCAATTTTGATTTTGCCGCACATCCATTTTCGGCAAAAACAAAAAAAATACCTTTTTTACAGGCGTGCTGAAAAATGGATTGGTGCGCGCCCAAAACCCGCATCTACACTACCGCAAGCCATTTTTCAGCGCACCTTAGTAAAAGCAACCCTTGGTTATTACTATTAAAGATTTTTTAGAAACAGTCTTTATCTCCCTGATAGAGAGTTTTTTTTACTATTTCTTTTTTCCCTTTTGATGTGGGGAACCAATGATGAGAATGGGTCTCCAGTTAAGATAGCGTGGTATGCAGGTTCTGTAGATGCTATCTGAAGTGTTGAGGTTCAATTTATTTCAAATTATACACTATATAATAACAAGATCATAGTAGTTTCAATGGGCTATCAGCCAATAATTGATATTTACACTATATTTTCCTAGCCAGGGTTGGTGTTAGCAGTGGCGTACCAAGGGGGGGCGGTAAGGGCGGTCTGCCCCAGGTGCACGCCGCTGGGGGGGGGGGGGGGGTGCCGCGCGCCTGTCGGCTCTTCATTTTCATGCTCCCTCTGCCCCGGAACAGGTTACTTCCTGTTCCGGGGCAGAGGGAGCATGAAAACGAAGAGCCGGCAGGCGTGCGGCACCCCCCCCCCCCAGTGGCGTGCACCCGGGGAGGTTCTTTCGCCGGGGGGGGGGTGTTGTGCTGTTCCGGGGGGGCGCTGCACCCGGGGGGCGGGGCGCATCGGCGATCCGCCCCGGGTGTCAGCCCCCCCTAGGAACGCCACTGGGTGTTAGACATGTTGGAGCCCATGGGAGAAATTTGGAAGGAGGTACCAAAGCCTACCAGCAGACTGTGCCGCCTTCAGCCTAGGGCAGGTTTTGGGATTCTGTAGGATGTGATCCTAGGATAATTGCCCTGTTTACAACCTCTCCCCCCCCCCACTTCAACATCTGCGGCCTATTGGTAGATTGTGACCCACTAGGGACAGCAAAAGTACCCTCATACGGGACTGGATTCAGTAAATGGCGCTCAAAACACGGCACCGAAAAAAAAATCCACACAAAGCACTGTGCTAGAAATGATGCTCCAATGGGCCCCTTTACTAATGTGCATAGGTGCCTACGCGCTTACAATGTGTGTCAAATTGGAACTACTGCCTGGCTACTGCATGCCCCGGGTGGTAATTCCATTTTTGACGCGTGCCCAAAACATGCGGTAGAAATGTTCTACCATGTGGTAATCGGCAGTGTACGCGCGCTGATGATTACTGCCCAGTTAATGTGTGAGACCTTACCACCAGGGGCGTAGCCAGATTTTGGCGGGAGGGGGGTCCAGAGCCCGAGGTGAGGGGGCACATTTTAGTCCCCCCTGCCATTGCCGACCCCCCCCCCCACCGCCACCACCACCAACAACAACCTTTGACCCCCCCTGATGATGACCCTCTCGACCCCCCCCTCCCACCACAAACCCACCCCCGCCGCCGCCTAATTTTGCTGGCGGGGGACCCCAACCCCCGCCAGCCGAGGTCCTCTTCTTCCGGCAAGGCTTCGTTCAGTTTCTGAGTCTGACGTCCTGAACGAAGCCTTGCCGGAAGAGGAGGACCTCGTCTGGCGGGGGTTGGGGTCCCCCGCCAGCAAAGGAAGGAGGAAAAGGCCATAGAATGTTATTGAATGGATGTGGGAGAAATCCACTATTTCTCGATGGGCGGGACAAATTGTTTGTTCTTATGGCCGCTGTCAGAGACAGGGTGCTGGGCTTGATGGACCCTTGGTCTGTCCCAGCATGGCGATGCTTATGTACTTATGTACTTCAGCCGTCCAAACCTTTTTTAAACTCCGCTAAGCTAACCGCCTTTACCACATTCTCTGGCAACTGGGGGAGTCAGGGGAGGTCATCCCTGATTCCCTCCAGTGGTCATCTGGTCAGTTCGGGCACCTTTTTGAGGCTTGGTTGTAAGAAAAAATGGACCAGTCAGCCAAGTGCTCGTCAGGGACACCCTTCTTTTTTCCATTATCGCTCAAGAACACCCATCTGTTAGGCACGCCCCAGTCCCGCCTTCGCTACGCTTCCGACATACCCCCGGGAACTTTGGTCATCCCCGCGACGGGAAGCAGTTGGGGACGCCCAAAATCGGCTTTCGATTATGCCGATTTGGGCGACCCTGAGAGAAGGACGCCCATCTCCCGATTTGTGTCAAAAGATGGGTGCCCTTCTCTTTCGAAAATAAGCCTGTTTGTGTTATCAGCCACCTTCCAATCTTCCGGTACCACGCTCGATTTTAAGGATAAATTACGTATTACCAACAATAGCTCTGCAGGTTTACAGAGAATTCATTCAGTTTCTCCGACTCGTCAGCTTCGAATACCATTTCTGGCACCGGTATCCCTCCCAAATCTTCCTCGGTGAAGACCGAAGCAAAGAATTAATTTAATATCTCCGCTACGGCTTTGTCTTCCCTGTTCACCCCTTTTACCCTAGTAGTGCTTTAGAAATGTCAAGTAGTAGTAGTAGTAGTAGTAGTAGTGGTCCAATCAATTCTTTTGCCTGCTTCATGCCTTTAATATGCCTAAAAAGAATTTTACTATATATTTTTGCCTCCAACGCAATCTTTTTTTCGAAGTCCCTCTTAGCCTTCCTTATCAGTGCTTCGCATTTGACTTGACATTCCTTATGCTGTTTCTTATTATTTTCAGTCGGTTCCTTCTTCCATTTTCTGAAGGATTTTCTTTTAGCTCTAATAGCTTCCTTCACCTCACTTTTTAACCACGCTGGCTGTCGTTTGGTCTTCCATCCTCCTTTTTTAATACGCAGAATATATTTGGCCTGGGCTTCCAGGATGGTATTTTTGAACAGCATCCACGTCTGTTGTAAATTTTTGACCCTCGCAGCTGCTCCTCTAAGTTTTATTTTTCACTGTGCTTCTCATTTTATCATGGTTTCCGTTTTGAAAGTTAAATGCTAACATTGGATTTCCTGTGTATACTTACTCCAAAGCTAATATCAAATCTGATCTTATTATGATCACTGTTATCAAGCGGCCCCCATCTCCATTACCTCCCGCACCAGATCATTCTCTCGTTGGCTCCTGTACCAGCTGTTCCATAAAGCTGTCCTTGATTTCATCAAGGAATTTTACCTCCCTAGCGTGCCCCAATGTTACATTTACCTAGTCAATATCGGGGTAATTGAAATCACCCATTATTATTCTGTTGCCCAGTTTGTTTGCGTCCCTAATTTCCTTTAACATTTCTTCATTCGTCTGTTCATCCTGGCCAGGCGAATGGTAGTACACTCCTATCACTATCCTTTTCCCCTTTACACATGGAATTTCAATCCACAGTGATTCCAAGAAGTGTTTTGTTTCCTGCAGAATTTTCAATCTATTTGATTCAAGGCTCTTGTTAATATACAATGCTACCCCTCCACCAATTCAATCTACCCTATTACTACAATATAATTTGTACCCCGGTATGACAGTGTCCCACTGGTTATCCTCCTTCCACCAGGTCTCAGAGATGCCTATTATATCTAATTTTTCATTTAGTGCAATATATTCTAACTCTCCCATCTTATTTCTTAGGCTCTTGGCATTCACATATAAACATTTCAAACTATGTTTGTTGTTCCTATTTACATCATGCTTAGTACTTGACAGTATTAATTTGCAATCTTTTGTCTGATTTTTATTTAAGGACACCTGATCTACTATGGTCTCTTTTGCAACCACACTGTCAGGATACCCTATCTTCCCTGTTTTGGTGATATCTTTGAAAGATACCTTATCCCGAACCACGCGCTTTTGAGCGACTGTCGGCCTTCCCCCCGTTTCTAGTTTAAAAGCTGCTTCTATCTCCTTTTTAAATGCCGATGTCAGCAGCCTGATCCCACTACTCCAACGCTACTGGCCTCTAGCACCCCCACATTTGCTTCTGAGCATTGGGGTCAGAGCAAAATAATGTTCACTTACTCAGAGAAATGTCCTTTTCTCTCAGAACTTTTTCCAGAGACATCAACAATGGGATATTAAATTTTAATAACCCACTGATGATGGGTGTGCTTCTATAAATGTGTTTGCATATTTGCATGTTTAATTATGTTTATTCAAAAGCTTGCTATACCATCTTTCTCAGTAAACAAATCAGAGAGCGCCGGCTTACAGTACCCAAAAAAGAATACAAGAATAGCCAAAAAGGCTCAAAATGTAAAAGAAGGGGGCAGGAAGAGTCCAGTAATAACCTGTACATCAGCAGCCACTGTCCACTCAATCTAGCCCAACACAGGCTAGTCCTTGGGAAACACTAATGAAAAAGTATGTTTCAAATCATCTTTTACATTTATTAAAATTGGTTCTGCCTGAAGAAACAAGAGGAAAGCATTCCAAAGAACTGTAGCCAGAGAGAAGAAAGCCACCTGCCTAGTGGAATCCAATCTAGCAATAGTCAAAGGTGGAAAAACGACAATTTTGATCTGCAGAGCACAAGCAGCTGGTAGGAACATAAGGAATCAAGAAATTGTAAATGTAGCACAGGACATAATCAATAAATTAAACTTGATACGGTAGCAAACCGAGAGCCTTTAAGAAGAGGTGTAACATGATCACATTTTTGTACATGAGTAATTAATTTAATTTCTGTATTCTAGACCATTTGCCGATAATATACAAGAGCAAGAGGAAGATCATTGTAAATGGAATTGCAGTAGCCAAGCCTATTAGACTGTCCAAAAAGTAACATATAGCTTGTATGGACCATAAGACTGTAAAACACAGCTTCACTCCTGTAAGCAACATGTAAACTGAAAGAGAACTTACGATTAAAATAATAATAATAAAGTCTATTATTTGAAGTGAAAATTCTAACATGAGAGTGTGGCATAATAAAACCAGTGCTATGTTTGGGGTAGAGGCTCAACCAGCGATCCACGTGGCTTGGGACTTTAGGAGGTTTAACTTCAGGGAGATGGACCTCTAGCCAGGAGGATACTGCAGAGAGGCAAATCACTGAAAGAAGAAAGGTCAGGGTGGGCTGAGTCAGTGCAAGTAATCGGTTGGATATCACCTGCAAAGAAACAGGCACTAACTCCTAGGGACTGAACTAGAAGAGCTGGGGGGGGGGGGGGGGGGGGGAATCATGAACAAATTAAACAGGAAAGGGGACAAAAGCATCCCTGTGGCAAACTACATGATAACAGGTACTTAAAAAAAAAAAAAAGCACTGAAGGAACTGAACCACTGTAACACTGTTCTTCTAAGGCCACAATCTTCCAGATGTGATAATAAAGTATAGCCGCTAGGTCAAAGGCTGCTGAAAGGTCCAGGAAAACCGCTAGGGCAATCTTGCTCCTGCCTAGAAATCCATGGGTCTCACTTAGCAGAGCTACTAAATGGGATTCAGTGCTATGGAGTTCATTAAAACCAAATTGTCTAGGATGGAGGAGATTTGTTTTAGTCACAAAGGGGGCCTTTCACTAAGGTGTGCTAACAGATTTGGCTTGCACTAAGGATTAGTGTGGGCAAAAAGTTGTGCAGCCCATTTTATACCTAAGGGCTGCATAGCCCTTAAGGCACACTAATTCATTAGCAGGTGCTAAATCCATTAGTGCATCTTAGTAAAAGGGTCCCAGAGTCTCTCAATTTAACTAATTTTAGACATAGGTTGATAATTACCAGGGGAGGACTAGTCCAAATTTCTCTTTTTCAAGATGGGCCTTATGACTGTAGTTTTCCATAGTGAAGGAAATTCACCAGAATTGAGTTTGGCATTAACCATAGTGAGGACAAAAGGATGGGAAGCCTGCAGAATTCTTCAAAAGCTTGGAAGGGACAGGATCTAGATCAGAAAGGATAGGACAAGACTGTGAGTAAAGTTACTCTAAGGAAAAGGCAGAAACATTGACTACAAAAATGTATCTATGATTTATGAACATTTGTGTTATGTGTTTATTTCTGTGAATTTTTGTATGTGTGTTTGTGCTTCTATAGTGCATGATTGGGTGTGATGGAAGCCAGAGGATAGAGAGCCCACATGAATGTGTACTGGTTCTGAATGGTGTTCAAAGTTAGCAACCCTACCCCCTTGCTGTCTCACCAACCAGTCAGCATGAGGAGTCACTCACTGCTTGCACTGATTGGTCAGAAAAACAATGACATCACAAACCCTCCAGCATGACAAAACTCCAGCCATGTTTCCCTCTTATCCTATATAATAACTAGCTGTTAAGCCCGTTAAAACGAGCGAGTATTGGTACGGGGGTTTCCAGGGCCCCCTCCCCCCGCCGCTGCAGGGCCCCCTCCCCCCTACCTCACCACTGCAAGGCCCCCTGCCCTCCCAGTTCCAAGGCCCCATTCCCTCCCTAAGGCCCCCCTCCGTTCCTTCCCCCCATCCCAGCTCCAAGGGCCCCCCTCCGTCCCTCCCCCCTCCCAGCTCCAAGGCCCCCTGCCTGCCCTCCCAGTTCCAAGGCCCCATGCCGTCCCAGCTCCAAGGGGCCTCCTCCGTCCCTCCCTCCCAGCCAGCTCGAATGCCCTCTTCTGTCCCTCCCTCCCAGCTCCAAGGCCCCCCTCCTTCTGATATCTCCCATGTCCAGCATTTCTCCTGCCCTCCCCTCCCCACCAAGGTCGCCGCCCCTCCCCCGAGGTCGCTGCTACCGGTCCGCCCCCCCCCCCCCGGAGTCGCCACCGCCCCCCTCCACCCAGCCTGGGCCCTCTCTTCGCTATTGAACTTACATCGCCGAAAACGCAGCAGGGCAGATCAGCTGAGCTGCCGTCGGCCTTCCTTCTCTGCCTGTGTCCCGCCCTCGTGTGACTTAACGTCAGCGAGGGCAAGACACAGGCAGGGAAGGAAGGCCGACGGGAGCTCAGCTGATCTGCCCTGCTGCGTTTTCAGCAATGTAAGTTCAATAGCGAAGAGAGGGCCCGGGTCGGGTGGAGGGGGGGTGGCGACTCCGGGTGGGGGGAGCGGTAGCGGCGACCTCGGGGGGGGGGGGGGAGAGCGGTTCCCTCCCTCCCCTTCGCGTTTCCCTCTCTGTCCCGCCCTCATCATCACGTATTGACACAGGGGTGGGACAGAGAGGGAAGTCTCTACTGCGCATTTGCGGGTGAGTACGGTCACTCGCATTTTATATGCTTGATTCTCACCTCCAACGTTCTATGCGTTTGGCTGCCTGTGTCAGTGGCTTTCTTCAGAGTTGGTCTGTTAGGCTCCGAAGCCCAGGCTGACGTCACACGCAGTACTGACCAATCGCACGACAGCAGCACGAGGCCCTGCCCCTGCCACCCTCATTGCCACACCCCTCCCCCAAGGTCGCCGCTGCCATCGCTCACCCCCTCCACCCTCCCAAGGTCGCCACCACTCCCCCCCTCCAGAGGTCGCCACAGCCACTGCTCCCCCCTCCCCCCCCCCCCCGAGGTCGCCTCTCTCCCCTGCCCCCCTCCAGCCATCCAGGTTGTCCAGTGAATTCTTTGGGGCAGGCAGGAAAGATTCCCAGTCTTGCCTGCCCGCTGCCGGCGCTGACCCTCCCCCGCTGCTGGATCGCTCTTCAAAACGGCCACCGAGACTTCAGCTGGAAGTCTCAGCGGCCATTTTGAAGAGTGATCCGGCAATCTTTCCTGCCTGCCCCGAGGCATTCGCTGGACAACCTGGGTGGCTGGAGGGGGGGCAGGGGAGAGAGGAGAGTTGCTTGACATAGGTGGCTGGAGGGGAGACAGGAGAGAGAGGAGAGTTGCTTGACATGGGTGCCTGGAGGGTGGGGGCAGGGGGAGAGGAGGGTCACTGGACATGTGTGACTGGAGGGGAGGCAGGGGAGAGAGGAGAGTCACTGGACATGGGTGGCTGGAGGGGGGGCAAGAGAGAGAGGAGGGTCGCTGGAGGGGGGGCAGGGAAGAGAGGAGAGTCACTGGACATGGGTGGCTGGAGGGGGGCAGAGGAGAGAGGAGGGTTGCTGGACATGGGTGGCTGGAGGGGGGACAGGGGAGAGAGGAGAGTTGCTGGACATGGGTGCCTGGAGGGGGAGCAGGGGGAGAGGAGGGTCGCTGGACATATGTGACTGGAGGGGAGGCAGGGGAGAGAGGAGAGTCACTGGACATGGGTGGCTGGAGGGGGGGCAAGAGAGAGAGGAAGGTCGCTGGACATGGGTGGCTGGAGGGGGGCAGGGGAGAGAGGAGAGTCGCTGGACATGGGTGGCTGCTCACAGAGAGTCTGTGTATCGCACACTAACTCTCTCACACTCTCTCTGTCTCACACACTCTCTCTCACACACACTGTATCTGTGTGAAACACACTTTCTCTCTCTCACACTCACTGTGTCTCAGATACGCAGTCGCACACACTCTCATTCTCACACACACACTCTCTCTCTCACAGGCACACTCGCAACCAGTCTCACTCTCTCTCTGTCACACACACACACTCGCACATTCACACTCTCTCTCTGTCACACACACACACTCGCACATTCATACTCTCTCTCTCTCTCTCTCACACAGTCACTCTCACACACACTGTCTCAAACATACACACTCCGAGGAAAACCTTGCTAGCGCCCGTTTCATTTGTGTTAGAAACGGGCTTTTTTAACTAGTTTTTAATATAGAGAAACAGTAACAGTAAAATCAAATTACAATGAAGAATACAACAATAACAAGGACAATTTCAGACATGCACACACAAGCTGTCTGCACATGCATTGCACACCCATGTACTTACATATAAAAATATATAGTGACATATATACATATATCTGGAAACAGAGGCACAAAAGCTACCCATGCAATCTGCTGCATACAGGCACAGTGCTAAACTTAATCCTGAGAAGACAGACAGAAAGAAAACACATGCAAATATGATTTAGGTTATCCATCTCCCCTAATCATCCATCATCTTTGCCTCTCTTCCTCCTCCTCTCTTTTTTGCTGTCTCTCTTTGACCCCTGCCTATTTTTCTCTCCCCTCACAGCCATTTATTTCTCCCTTCTCCTCATCCTTATCCTGTTTGTCTCTTCTCTATTTATCTCTGTGCTTCTCTGTTGTACACTTCTAACACACTTTCTGAGAGACTGGCTGAGGTTCTTTCTGCCTCTCCCTCTGCTTCTGTCTCTTTATCTCTGAGTAACTTCATAATAAGGCAGAGGGCCCCAGTGTATGTGCTGAGGGGGGAGGGTGAGCTGCAATAGACAGGGAGCTCTAGTGGCCAGAAGTGAGCTTTTGTGCCAGGCTGGGCTCCCTGCCGGAAAGGGAAGGTGCTGGGGCCCAGGGTTGCTTGGTGCACAAAACGGGAGCAGCCTGGCCTGTGGTGCCTGTGAAACAGGTTAGGCGGGAGCTCCATTTGCCTGTTGGCAATTCTTTCAAGGTTGCCTGTTGGAAAAAGGGGGGGTGAGTGCTGCAAGGAGCACCGTCAAGTAGAATTATCGAATAAATTCCACGACGAAGCTCTCCCCAACGGGTTATATACCTGCATGGAAGTGGGAGGGACCGGCGCCCTTTTTTGTGCATCTGTTCATGTTGGGACTTGCCCAGCTGGATATGTCTCATGGACTCCCCTCCACACAGACAAGGTGGGCTGGTCGCCTCTCGCAGCAGTTCCCTGGCTGGAGTGGTGGGTATTTCCCTCCAGCCTGTTTACTGTTAGAAGTTTCCTGCCTCTCACGGGTCACAAGGACCTTCTCCCCTCCCTTGGTTGCAGCTCTGGGCAGCAGGGCTGCTTGCGGGGGCATGAAGCCCCTGTGGAAAGCCTTGCTAGATCTGCAGATGCTGTCGCTCATCCGCCTGCACTTGTTGAGTTTCCCAATTCTGGGTCGAGCATGAGTGTAGGCGGACTTCTGGGGGGTTCCCCCCTGTTTCCCTTACATTTGGGCCCTAGGAGGTTTAATTAAACCTCTTGGTTAGGCCTGGCCCCCAACACCCACTACTGGTGTTCTGGAAGGGATTGAAAACTGCAGCCATGAAGCGGTCCAGGGATCTGAGTTGACTCAGGGCAGCCTAGGTACATAATTTTGGGAGGAAGAGTTTGGCCAGCTCTGGTTTTGATTGTCCATCTCATAGCAGTTTGAGTTTGTGGTCCATGATTATGCCGAGGTTGGTGCTGCATCGTGGGGGGATGGGGCTGGCAGGAAGCCAAGAGATGCCACGGATCACCCTCATGGGGCTGGCAAACTCATTCTTCTCACTGTAGTCAGGCGTGACCACCCATGGGGCTGTGGATGTAATGTTTCTGGATTTGCACAAACGTTTGGCAGTTCCACATGAAATACTCATGATGAGACTGAAAAGCCTTGAAATATTATTTAGTATTATTTAAATCTACCTGATATGTTACCAATCACCATATGACCGCTAACTGGTTTATAGCAAAAGCTTTAAAAAATGAGGAGAAAGGCCAACATAAAAAAGGAAAAAAAGAGGTTTAACCGCAATTGGGGAGAATAGGAAGCGCTATCTTATAGTAGATGGGAAACTGGTTAGAAGATAGAAAACAGAATAGGTTTTAATGGCCAATTCCTTAAGTGGAGGCTGATAGACAGTGGGAGTGCATTAGAGATCTGTACCAGTGCTTACAAATGGTTTGGTAACGAGAAGAGCACATGGGGGATTAAATCTGCAGGTGGCATAAAATTAGTCAAAGCTGTTAAATTACAGGAGGAGTTTTGCGGACTAGAAGACTGGCCATTCAAATAGCAGATAAATTAATCTGGACAAGTGCAAAGGGATGCACATACAGATGAATACCTGGTTACAGCAATGCAATGCTACCATGGATTCCATTAGGAGTCATAGTAGAGCTAGGTGTTACCTTGGATCACTGAGATTCATTGAGACCTGCACTGGGACCAGTCCTAAATATTAAATGATGCAACATTTTGCTGCTTTTGACACAGTCGATCACAGCTTACTCCTCGATACGCTATCCTCGTTTGGTTCTCAAAGCTCTATTCTTTCTTGGTTTTCTTCTTATCTCTACTATTTAACATTTCTAAAGCGCTACTAGGGTTACACAGCGCTGTACAATTTAACATAGAAGGACAGTCCCTGCTCAAAGAGTTTACAATCTAATGGACAAATGTACAGTCAGTCAAGTGGGGGCAGTCAAATTGGGGCAGTCTAGATTTCCTGAAAGGTATAAAGGTTAGGTGCCGAAAGCAACATTGAAGAGGTGGGCTTTGAGCAAGGATTTGAAGATGGATAGGGAGGGGGTACTTTTAGCGTATACTCTGGTGGATCCTCCTCCTCTTCTATCCCGCTTTCAGTTGGTGTACCTCAGGGATCTGTCCTGGGACCTCTACTCTTCTCCATCTATACTTCTTCACTTGGTACTCTGATCTCATCCCATGGTTTTCAGTATCATCTTCACACCGACGACTCCCAGATCTACCTCTCTACACCAGAAATCTCAGCAGGCATCCAGGCCAAAGTTTCAGCATGCCTGTCTGACATTGCTGCCTGGATGTTTCACCGCCATCTGAAGCTAAACATGACCAAGACTCAGCTTCTTATCTTTCCACCTAAACCTACCTCTCCTCTCCCCCCTTTCTCTATTTCTGTGGATAATACGCTCATCCTTCCCATCTCATCAGCTCGTAACCTTGGGGTCATCTTTGACTCCTCCCTCTCCTTTGCTTCACATATTCAACAGACTGCTAAAACCTGTCGTTTCTTCCTCTATAACATCATCAAAATTCGCCCTTTCCTTTCTGAGTATGCAACCAGAACCCTCATCCACACTCTTATCACCTCCCGCTTAGACTACTGCAACTTGCTTCTCACAGATCTCCCACTGAGCCATCTCTCTCCTCTTCAATCTGTTCAAAATTCTGCTGCACGACTAATATTCCGCCAGTGTCGTTATGCTCATATTAGCCCTCTCCTCAAGTCACTTCATTGGCTCCCTATCCGTTTCCGCATTCAGTTCAAACTCCTCTTACTGACTTACAAATGCATTCACTCTGCAGCTCCTCAGTACCTCTCCACTCTCATCTCTCCCTACACTCCTCCCCGGGAACTCCGCTCACTGGGCCCTTCTCCTCCACCGCTAACTCCAGACTCCGTTCCTTCTATCTTGCTGCACCGTATGCCTGGAATAAACGTTCTGAGCCGGTACGCCAAGCCTCATCTCTGGCCATCTTCAAATCTAAGCTAAAAACCCACCTCTTCAATGCTGCTTTTAACTCCTAAACCTAACCCTTCAACTGTCCCCTATCCCTGATATGTCCTGTCTGTCCTAACCCTGGCCTTATCCCTTACTTGTCCTGTCTGTCTGTCATAATTAGATTGTAAGCTCTATCGAGCAGGGACTGTCTCTCCACGTTCAAGTGTGAAGTGCTGCGTACGTCTGGTAGCGCTATAGAAATGATAAGTAGTAGTAGTAGTAGTAGTAGGAGGTGCTTAAATCTACAGGTGACACAAACATTATTCAAAGGTGTTAAATCACATGTGCAGATTGTGTGCAATTCCAGGTGACTTTAGGAGACTTGGCATCCAAATGGCAGGTGAGCTCAATGCCTGGTAAAGCAATTTGGTTTTGTGGTCTCTCCTAGGTCCCAATTCACATAGTTATTGCTTTGGGGCGTACATGCTGTCAAGGCATCAGGGTGGTGTTACAGGGATTTTAGGTAGGGTGTATGTTGTGGTGATCCCCTTGTGGCTAACGGCCCACTCCACCTAATCTCTTTTTTCCCTGGGAACTCTGTTGGGATTCTGATCTTCTCATATAGCTGATGCCTTGGTGTTCCCTGTAGTCTTGACTGTAGCCAGTCTGCAGTGTGTTGGCTCTTCAGGCCCCACTTCTGGTACCAAGTTGTGATAAGGCCTCTCCCAACTCGGGGACCCTGGCCCTTAGTTAGGGCCCCAGGACTCAGTCAGAATACTCTCAGAACCATCCAGAATACTTTGCCTCTAAGAAACTGGTCAGAGACAGACACTTAATCAAGGGCACATACTTGCAGTTTCATGGATATGGGCCTTCTTTACTCTTAGGTGACTTTTCCACACACCTCCGTTTGTCCAATCCAAACACCTCTGTGAAGCCTCTGCCTGGATCAAACAACAGTTCTGGTACTTCTCATGCACTCCCTGGTGCCTCTCATAGGAATAAACATACTTGGTTAGCATGCTTCAGATGCTATGCAAATTAGGCAACCAATATGCAGATCAGCTCCAACTAGCATTCACTAACCATTCTGTTGGGGGGAATTTTTCTTCAAACAGTTCATAAAGTAATCTTCCAACTGAGCTCTCCTTCGGAAGAATTGGGGTCTCAGTTAAACAGCCACCTACTCTTGGACAGGACTTTAACTTTCTCCATAACCTTATGGTCCTGTCCTCTACCCCAGACTGTTAGTCCAAGTCATAGTTCAACAAACCTAGTGTTGCCTCACACTGGGATATATAACAGTTGAAATATTCATCCAGCACAACTTTAAAATAAGTACCTTTTTCTTTTCTGGGATGTCGCATCTTGCTTCAAGCATCCCCCAGGCCTCTGGTGAAGATCCTTCCCTCTAGACACCAGTCCAGCTTCATCTTAAGGATCAAGAGTCCAGGCCCCGGGTTCACAGCGCATTTCAATCAGCTTCTCTGGTTAACCGCAGGACTCCATCCTTCTTTAAGGCTCTCTTCCCTTCTGAATTCCTCCTCCTGGGAAGTGCCTTTTTATGGAGCTGCTGATAGCTTCCCCACCCCCTTCTGGGCCCCTCCTCCTGCTTCTAGAAGGGCCTAGAACTTTCTTACCTAGGTCCACCAGTTAAAAGGGAAAAGCCCTCTTCCACTCTGTGATGGGCCCGCCTACCCTTAATCCTACAAAGGGCAGACCATTTTCCTCCAGCCTTCTGGCTTTTGGCTGTCATCTTTAAGTTGGAGCTCCCTCTAGTGGCCTCTTACAGGTCATTACGCAGGCCTTTTACTTGGAGAACTCCACCTGGTGACTTCTTCATGTCAGGGCAGGACCTATACTTATCGTTCATCCAGAATAAACTGGAAAGTAGGTCGAGGAGCTAGGGGATGTCCTATTTTCCTCGGTGGATCAGAACTTCATAGAGGTTGCTGGTTGCTTCCGGACCAGCGCATATTTCATGAATCCACTATTTGATTTCACTTTTCTTTGGGTAGGGTGTCAAACACCGATGGTATGAAAGCACTGGCTTCCTCTGTTAAAGGGGGCAGTTCCAAAGCCAAACTGGGACAGCAGAGACTCATGCTGTTGGGAGGCGTCTATACATGTACATATCAGTATGGCGATATGGCTGGCCTTAGCCACTGAGAGCATCCCTATTGGGATACAGTTCTCCATTGTTCGGGTGAGATGGATCGAACAACATCCCCCTAGGCATGCCTGCCAGGAGAGCCAAAGTGTGAGGGTGTAGTTGATGTAGGTGCATTTCTAAGGGGCATTCACTTTTGTGTGATGACAGTGGGCAAAATTCATCCTACTGGCTGCATGGTTTAATCTTGTTTCTTTGTCTTGTTTCTGCTGATATTTTGATGCTCAGAGGCACAAGCACAAGAAAGTGAAAGTGACAACTCAACAGGGGCAATTCAACAGCCTAGCATTCATGGATTGTTGGGTCCGACATCAACCTTTACCAGTGCTATCAGCACCTCAAGTGGTGAGGAAGGGGGATTAGGATTGTGAACAGATTAATCGATACTCAGATTTTGCAATGTGGGGATTGGCAGATGTCACACCCTTGGGCACAGGTTCTGTTCAAGGAATCTTATCGGACAGAGGGAGCACCTTGATGGGAGATAGATAACAACATGCAATAACTCATTTAACAATGGTCCCTGCCATAACTTGCTTAAGAACGGTTGCAAGAGATATGTGAGAACCTTTTCCTTGGGCCACAACTGACCACAGCTAATGGGGTTGCCCTGTCTGGTGGCGGGAATACCCGAGCCTAAGTGATTGGAGAAGCACTATTTCATCAAGTTGCGGTTTGGTGCAGATGGGTTCACTACACCTGGGTTGGATGCACCTTGCTGCGTGACAGGAGCATCCTGAGTACAGCGAATAGCGCATTGGTCAGTCTTGCTTATGGCGGTGGACTGGGTGCTTTATTTGTAGCTTTTAAGAGCTTGCAGTGTAGCTCAGGTGTCCTCTTTTGGGTTATATACATAAGTGCATAAGTAATGCCACACTGGTAAAAGACCAAGGGTCCATCGAGCCCAGCATCTTGTCCACAACAGCGGCCAATCCAGGCCAAGGGCACCTGGCAAGCTTCCCAAACGTACAAACATTCTATACATGTTATTCCTGGAATTGCGGATTTTTCCCAAGTCCATTTAGTAGTGGTTTATGGACTTGTCCTTTAGGAAACCGTCTAACCCCTTTTAAAACTCTGCAAGCTAACCGCCTTCACCACGTTCTCCGGCAACGAATTCCAGAGTTTAATTATGCGTTGGGTGAAGAAACATTTTCTCTGATTTGTTTTAAATTTACTACACTGTAGTTTCATCGCATGCCCCCCTAGTCCTAGTATTTTTGGAAAGCGTGAACAGACGCTTCACATCCACCTGTTCCACTCCACTCATTATTTTACATACCTCTATCATGTCTCCCCTCAGCCGTCACTTCTCCACGCTGAAAAGCCCTAGCCTCCTTAGTCTTTCTTCATAGGGAAGTCATCCCATCCCCGCTATCATTTTAGTCGCCCTTCGCTGCATCTTTTCCAATTCTGCTACATCTTTCTTGAGATGCGGCGACCAGAATTGAACACAATACTCAAGTTGCGGTCGCACCATGGAGCGATATAACGGCATTATGACATCCTCACACCTGTTTTCCATACCTTTCCTAATAATACCCAACATTCTATTCGCTTTCCTAGCCGCAGCAGCACACTGAGCAGAAGGTTTCAGTGTATTATCAACAATGACACCCAGATCCCTTTCTTGGTCTGTAACTCCTAATGTGGAACCTTGCATGACGTAGCTATAATTCGGGTTCTTTTTTCCCACATGCATCACCTTGCACTTGCTCACATTAAACGTCATCTGCCATTTAGCCACCCAGTCTCGTAAGGTCCTTCTGTAATTTTTCACAATCCTGTCGCGAGTTAACAACTTTGAATAACTTTGTGTCATCAGCAAATTAATTACCTCGCTAGTTACCCCCATCTCTACATCATTTATAAATATATTAAAAAGCAGCAGTCCTAGCACAGACCCCTGAGGAACCCCACTAACTACCCTTCTCCATTGTGAATACTGCCCATTTAACCCCACTCTGTTTCCTATCCTTCAACCAGTTTTTAATCCACAATAGGACATTTCCTCCTATCCCATGACCCTCCAATTTTCTCTGTAGCCTTTCATGAGGTACCTTGTCAATCTCCTTTTGAAAATCCAGATATACAATATCAACCGGTTCCCCTTTGTCCACATGTTTGTTTACTCCTTCAAAGAATTGAAGTAAATTGGTCAGGCAAGATTTCCTCACACTAAAGCCGTGCTGACTTGGTCTCAGTAATCCATGTCCTTGGATGTGCTCTGTAATTTTGTTTTTAATAATAGCCTCTACCATTTTCCCAGGCACCGATGTCAGACTCACCGGTCTATAATTTCCTGGATCTCCCCTGGAACCTTTTTTAAAAATTGGCGTTACATTGGCCACCCTCCAATCTTCCGGTATCATGCTTGATTTTAAGGATAAATTGCATATCATTAGCAGTAGCTCTGCAAGCTCATTTTTCAGTTCTATCAGTACTCTAGGATGAATACCATCCGGTCCAGGACATTTGCTACTCTTCAGTTTGCTGAACTGCCCCATTTAGTCCTCCAGGTTTACCGTGAAGTCAGTAAGTTTCTCCGACTTGTCCGCTTGAAATACCATTTCCGACACTGGTATCCCACCCAAATCTTCCTCAGTGAAGACCGAAGCAAAGAATTCATTCAATCTCTCCGCTACAGAGTATGTTTGTTGTTCCTATTTGCATGATGCTTAGTACTTGACACTATTGATTTGCCATCTTTTGTCTGATCTTTAGTTGAGTTTAAGGACACCTGGCCTACCATGGTCTGTTGTGCAACCTCACTATCCAGAAACCCTATCTTCCCTGTTTGTGAGGTATCCTTGCACGATAACTTATCCCGAACCATGCGCTTTTGAGCGACTGTCGGCCTTTCCCCCATTTCTAGTTTAAATGTATTACAGTCATGTCTTTTAATAAAGCTGCGGCCAAGTTATTATTTAAATCTGTTTATTGGCGTAAGGTTCAAGGTTACGTACAAAATATTGCAACAAGAAAGCATTAACAACATCATCAACAATTACCAGTTCCTCTGCTGTTGCCATTCCATTTCTTTTCATGCCTTTACACCCCACCCTCAGCACCCTCCCTCATTTCTTCTACTCGCGTTTCAAGTTGTAATGTGTATTAATATCAAGTCTTTGAGAGATACATCTGACAGCATGAACACATAGCAGGGCCAAAATAGGCCTGTGCATTAGAACAAAATGTGCCAATCCCTCCTCAAAAAACGGTTAACATTTCCCCTCCCCCCTCCCCTTCCCCTCTCCTCCCCCCAAAGCCTCCCCCAAACTCTTCCCTTTCTCACCTCTGTCGCCGTGCCATTTGCTACATCTAACTGTGCCTTACGAGTTTAATATCCTGCTCCTAGCCACCATCGTTAATGAGTCCCAGAAGGGGGCCCAAGTCTGGCAAAAGATCTCCCCTCTGGGTGAGGCCAAATCACCCACTGCTCTGCGTTCCAGAGAACATTGAAAAATCATCTTCGCTCTCCAGTGGGACAATAATGGGCACTCTGAAGTGATCCACAAGCTCAAGATTGCCCTCTTACCTAGCAGTACCGTCCGTTTAAGAAACGGACGCATCCCTTTAGGGGGCTGTTGAGACAAATGAAACTTATCAAATAATAGTTGCGGTTTCCGCTGCCACGTTATATTCCACATATCTGACACATGTGAGCTGCGGCCAAGTTATTACCACTTAATTTACCCGCAAGTGAGCCTTCTCAGGAGTAGCACCCACACTCTGGAATGCACTCCCTAAAAAGCTCTGCTTAACACAAGACTATCTCTAGTTCAGGAAGCAGGTGAAAGCTTGGCTCTTCAACCAGGCATTTAATGGCAGAAGTAACTAACTTGTTAGTCTCACTCACACACACACACAAGGAGTTACATGGGCTGCACATACTGCAGCAGGACATGTTTATCCACTTCTACCCTAGCTGAGGTAATATTTAATCACCTCTCTGACCTCATGTGCAACTTTCTTTAAATTAGTCCCCTTACTTTCTAACTCCCATTCTCTTACCTATCTATATGTTCCATCTTTGCTTTTACCCTACACAGTGTATTAAACTGTTTTATTACGTATTACATTTTAAGTAGTATACTATCCTGCTTATAATCGAAATAGAAAAACGCCTATATTGTGACCCAAATCGGGAGATAGACGTTTATCTCACAAAAATGAATAAAGCGGTATAATCGAAAGCCGAATTTGGACGTTTTCAACTGCACTCCGTCGCGGATGCGGACAAAGTTGATGTGGGTGTGTCGAAGGCGTGGTGAAGCCGGAACTGGGGCGTGGTTATCGGCCGATCAGAGATGGGCGCCTTTCGCCGATAATGGAAAAAAAATATGCGTTTGTAGCGAGAATTTAGGGCACTTTTCCTGGACCCTGTTTTTCCACGAATAAGGCCCCAATAAGTGCCCTAAATGACCAAATGACCACTGGAGGGAATCGGGGATGACCTACCCTGACTCCCCCAGTGGTCACAAACCCCCTCCCACCACAAAATATGCCGTTTCACAACTTTTTATTTTCACCCTCAAATGTCATACCCACCTCCCTGGCAGCAGTATGCAGGTCACTGGAGCAGTTATTAGGGGGTGCAGTGGACTTCAGGCAGGTGGACCCAGGCCCATCCCCCCCCCCCACCTGTTACACTTGTGCTGGTAAATGGGAGCCCTCCAAACCGCCCCCCCAAACCCACTGTACCCACATGTAGGTGCCCCCCTTCACCCCTTAGGGCTATAGTAATGGTGTAGACTTGTGGGCAGTGGGTTTTGAGGGGGATTTGGGGGGCTCAACACACAAGGGAAGGGTGCTATGCACCTGGGAGCTCTTTTACCTTTTTTTTTGTTTTTGTAGAAGTGCCCCCTAGGGTGCCCGGTTGGTGTCCTGGCATGTGAGGGGGACCAGTGCACTATGAATCCTGGCCCCTCCCATGAATAAATGTCTTGGAGTTATTCGTTTTTGAGCTGGGTGCTTTCATTTTCCGTTATCGCTGAACAACAAAAACGCCCACCTCACAAATTGTCGAATAAAACATGGACGTCTATTTTTTCCGAAAATACAGTTCGGTCCGCCCCTTCACGGACCCGTTCTCGGAGATAAACACCCATGGAGATAGACGTTTCCATTCGATTATGCCCCTTTATGCCATACTTTGTATTGTTATTTGAATATTTTTACTGCTGCAATTGTCTATTGCTTATGTTTGATTTATTCTTACTGTACACTGCCTTGAGTGAATTCCTTCAAAAAGACAGTAAATAAATCCTAATAAAAATAAATAAATAAATAAAATTATAAAGTGAATGTGTTATCATTTTTTAATTTGGGTTTGGAGTGCTAAGGGACTGGGACAGGGTGTCACGGTTGCCTATGTTCTTTTAGGACAAGCAAGATGTGTAAGCTACATATAGGTGATGTCATCTGATGGCTCCTATTGGACAAAAAAAGCTCTCCAATAGCTCAGAAGGGGTTTTATTCAAATCAGTGGCGTAGCCACAGGTGGGCCTGGGTGGGCCAGGGCCCACCCATTTAGGGTTCAGGCCCACCCAACAGAAGCATACGTTTAGTGGTAGCTGGTGGAGATCCCAAGCTCTGTCAACTAAAGACTTCCCTTTCATGGTAAGCCAAGGTGGAAAGAAGCGTTTTCTCGCCAGCTGAGATATTTTTTTGGTGGTGGTGGTGGTGAAGAACACTTGGTGCCCACCCACTTCTTGCCTAGGCCCACCCAGAATCTGTTGTCTGGCTACGCCCCTGAATCCTCTGAGAATGTGTAGTGTTCCTCCCTCCCCTATAGCTAGGAATGCCCAGGTACTTCCCCTTCCTTCTCCAGTCTACAATTTCCACTGTTCTCAACAGTTGTTT
The DNA here is from genome assembly GCF_901765095.1 of Microcaecilia unicolor. Lineage (NCBI taxonomy): Eukaryota > Metazoa > Chordata > Amphibia > Gymnophiona > Siphonopidae > Microcaecilia > Microcaecilia unicolor. The sequence goes on along the minus strand of NC_044041.1, from coordinate 115,918,337 downwards.
CTTTTTCTTAGCTCTCCATTCTATTACAGAAATTCATCTTACCTTAAATCATGCCAGACAAAGAGAAAGCTGGTTTTAAGAGGTGCCCGAGCTGCAACAAAAAGATTAGCACCCTGGACCCACACGATTTGTGCGTCTGATGCTTGGGGGTCATCCCACAAAATACAGCCCTCCTTGCATTGTGCCTGCATGTCTCCGCATGCCTGCAAGCAAAGAAAGCGCACCCTCTGGGAACATCTAAAGAAGAGGGAAAGACTGGAACTACTGACCAGGTCGCCGATGTTGGTACATCCCCCCAAACTATTGCGGGTTGCACAACATGTGCTGCTGCCCTTCAATGCTCCATCAGAGAGCAGCAATACTGGAATCAACTCTACCACACCTCTTCCAACTGTTGCGACCCTCCCCGCAGCTCAAGGAAGCAGCTATGCTCCCTTCTCCGGCCAGGCAAGTCTCCCCACTATACCTCTGGGCTTGGTGATCAGCCCCACCACCGCCGAACTGTTTCCCCAACTTCAGGGCCTCACTAAGCCCTGCTACTGCCAGAATACCTTCCCTCCATCAGGCCCTTTTTTTTTTTGTTACATTTGTACCCCGCGCTTTCCCACTCATGGCAGGCTCAATGCGGCTTTCATATTGTATACAGGTACTTATTTGTACCTGGGGCAATGGAGGGTTAAGTGACTTGCCCAGAGTTACAAGGAGCTGCCTTTGCCTGAAGTGGGAATCGAACTCTGTTCCTCAGTTCCCCAGGACCAAAGTCCACCACCCTAACCACTAGGCCACTCCTCCACTCCTACCGGCATGCTCCCAGCCCCAGATCTTCTCTAGGCCCTGTCCACACAAGCCGAGCATGAGGGACAGCTCCTACAGTCAATCCACAATTGATTCAGTGCTGACCTACATCAGGAGTACAGCTCTCGGAGCTTGCCCTTCTTGTCGGCACTGACGTTGGCACTGATGTCACAATCCTGATCATGCCCCCTGAAATTGCTTTGGAATTTCCTTCTGTGGAGGGTAACCCCGGGGCACTATAGAACACAGCATCACAGGCGGAGGAGCACAGGAGGAGACACAAACACAGCAGGAACCACACGGACCATGGGCACAGGAGAGAAAGGCAAAAATCCTCCTCCCACTCTGCCTCAACACACAGACACCAGAGGCATGGACACTGGGGGGAGTCTAACAGCCATAGGAAGCACCACTGCAGTCACAAACACTCTACTGTCAGCTCACTTTCAGCTTCCCCACAGCCCTGGAAGCGACAGAATGTCCACAACCCTGGACAATCATCAAGCCGCTCCTCACATGCCCTGCAGTCTCCAGGACACAACACCTCATCCATCTCCCAGTCCCACCTAGGGTGACCACTGGCTCCAACCCACAACAACTGGGACCAGCAGAACCAACAGGATTGAACACGGCCAGGACTGAACCACCTAAAGGACATCAGGAGGAAGACTGCAGGGACTGAATCCAGCTTCCTCAGGAGCTACAATTCTGACTACTCACCAACCAAAACACCCCCCTCCTCACCACTGACAGAACCCAGCACCGCTACAGAGTAGCACCAAGCAAACCCCCACGACATGCCAGGAGGACCTAGCTTACCTCAAATTCCTCCAGAAGATTTCCATCCACCTCAACCTCCCCACCAACAGCATGACAGACCCATCCAGTGGCCAGGGCTTCTCCAGTGCCTGGAATCACCCAAACACTCGATTGCGATCCCGGTACACAAAACACTCTTGGATTGCAAGGACAGGATATGGTGAACACCCTTCTTAGGCCTGCCAACATCCAAAAGACTGGAACTCAAATATCAGATGAATTCCATGCCGAATTTTGACAAGAACCAATTACCCCACATATCCATTGTCGTCACCTTGGTTCTCAAGAGACACAGGACCTCACGAACCAGCTCCTCTGCACCACCAGGGAAGGACTCCAAGATCCTGGACTCTATTGGCAAGAGGACCTTCCAGAGTGCTAAGCTCAGCTCACATATAGCTGCCCACCAGTTCCAGATGCTCCTGTACCACCAGACCATACTGAACAATATCAAGGATAGCATCCTATCCACCACCACAGTAGCCCGGGAACTCTTCTCATCCTTCATTGACGATCTGGAGGAATGCAGCAAACACCTCTTCAGATCTGCCTTTGATGCCTTCGAGACCTCTGCCTGCGCTACGGGCATATCGATCTCCGCCTGCCATCTCACCTGGCTCCATGCATCGTCTCTTCATGAGGACCTCCACAATCCTCTGGCTGATGCCCCCTGCACAGGTGAGAACCTATTTAGTGACAAGGTCAAGGAAAGAGTGGAGGAGTTGCCTAGTGGTTAGGGTGGTGGACTTTGGTCCTGGGGAACTGAGGAACTGAGTTCAATTCCCACTTCAGGCACAGGCAGCTCCTTGTGACTCTGGGCAAGTCACTTAACCCTCCATTGCCCCATGTAAGCCGCATTGAGCCTGCCAAGTGCGGGGTACAAATGTAACAAAAAAAAAAAGAGTGGACGACATCAAGGACAACTGCACAACACTCCAAACTCTTGCCACAGATGAAATGGAAAGAACCACGCCCTCTAGACAACATTACAAGAGCTACGCTACTCTGCAGCACCAAAATGGCAACAAAACAACCGCCACCGACAACAGCATTTTAACATTTATTCACAAAAATGACGACAAAAGGACAAAGGAAAACAACGACCACCTATAGGCCCCAAGCAGAACCAGGACCTTTGACAGCCCGCCGATGGAACACATCTTGGTAAGTGGCCACATCAGATACACTGCGAGTGCCTGGTCCCAGATCTCCTCAGACGAATAGGTCCTCAGCATCATCAAACAAGGTTACCGCATCAAGTTCTGATACCCCCCACCAACCAGACCTCCATACTCCACTGCCAAAACAGACCCCAACACATCACTCCTCATCCAGGAGGTGGAGGTCCTCCTCCATGCATAGGCGGTGGAGCCCATCCCACCACAAGAGATCAACAAGGGGTTCTACTCCTGCTACTTCCTCATCCCTAAAAAGGACAAGGGAAGTTGCCTGATCCTGGAACAAAGAACGCTTCCACGTGCACTCCTTGGGGACCTTACCATACTGCCTCTGATCCAGCCTGACGACTGGCTTGCCACCCTGGACCTCCAGGATGCATACACACATATACCCATGCACACATCACAGAGAAAATACCTCCGATTCAAGGTACAAGACCTACACTACCAGTACAAGTTCCTCCCATTTGGACTCTCAACTGCACTGTGGGTGTTCACCAAATTCATTGCAGTAGCGGCAGCACAGCTACTTCAACAGGGTATATGTGTTTTCCCGTACCTCGATGACTGGCTCATAGTGGGATGCTTGCCTCAGGAGACGCAGACCTCGCTCCAAATGACCATTATCTCTCCTCCACAGCCTGGGCGTCCTCATCAACCTCCGGAAATCTCACCTGACACCGTCCCAGACTCTCACATTCATTGGGGCAGAAATACACACAACTCAGGGCAAGGACTTCCTCCTGACCAGATGTGCTGACACGATCTCCCACCTGGCCCAATGCATCTCAGCCTGCAAGCAGGCATCAGCATGATCCTTTCTTCGCCTTCTCGGCCACATGGCAACAGCAGTCTATGCCATCCAACACACCAGGCTCCACATGCAACCTATTCAGTGGCATCTTTGCCATCATTGGAACCAGAACACACAGCCCCTCTCACTCCAAATCCCAATTCTACAATCCATCCGCAGAGCACTGGCCTGCTGGATATCTCGGACTAATCTCACCAGAGGCAAACCATTTAAGGCACCACCCCATCAGATGACCATCACCACAGATGCCTCACAACGTGGATGGGGAGCACACTTCCTCCACCTTCGCACGGGAGGAACCTGGTCCACCAAAACAGAACTCCTTCACATCAACATGCTAGAACTCAGGGCCATGGGCAATGCCCTCAAGGCTTTCAGCTCATGGATTGCGGGCAAGACAGTCCTCCTCTAAATGGACAACCAAGTCGTCATGTTCTGCATCAACAAGAAGGGAGGTACAGACTCAATCTCACTCACTCTGCACAGAGGCCTGCAGAATATGGAGATTCTCCGTCTCCATCAGCTGCCCCCTACAAGCCTCGTATCTACCGGGGAAAGAGAATGGACTGGCCAACAACCTAAGCTGGAAACTAGACCCATATGAATGGTCCCTCAACTCCAAGACAACCAGGGACCTATTCCATCAGTGGGGAACTCCTGCCATAGACCTCTTCACTGGGGAGCACAATGCAATGTGTCCCAACTTCTGCTCCAAACGACCCTCCCAACGCCTCTGCATTCTCACTCGAATGGAGTCAAGGACTACTCTATGCTTACCCCCAGACACCGCTGATTGCCAAAACCCTACTGAAGATTATCCGAGACAGAGCCTCGGTGATCATGATCACCCCCTTCTGGCCTCAACAACCCTGGTTCCCTTATCTTCAGCGCCTGGCTACCCACCCACCTTGCCACCTCTGTGAAACGGCAGACTTCATCACCCAAGGCAGCAGGTCCACTCTTCACCACGACCTACAAACACTGGCGCAGACCACCTGGATGTTGAAAGGCTGATCCTTGCACTCAACATTGAACAAGTTCTGCTAGTGGCCCGAAGACCATCCACAAGATGGGCCTACGCCTTTAAATGGAAACGTTTCCACATATAGTGTTCCACCACTTAGCTCAAACCGCTGTCCTGCTCCATCCCGACCGTCCTACAATACCTGTTTATCAGAGGGAGGCCTGAAACCCACAACCATCAAGGTACACCTAAGTGCCATGGTGGCCTACCATGACCATGTAGACGACAAACCAGTCTCTACTCATCCCCTGGTAACCCGGTTCATGAAAGGACTAACCAACTTACATCCACCAGTGAGACCACCGCTGCCAACATTAGACTTTAACACTGTATTACAACAGCTCACCCTTCTGCCCTTTGAACCACTGGACAAAACAGCCCCCGTTCCTAACTTGGAAGACCCTGTTCCTCACCACTATCGCCTCGGCCAGACACATCAGTGAGCTCCAAGCGCTGGTCGTTCCCCCATCCTACATACTACTTCTCCAAGACTGGACAGTGCTCAGAACCCACACCAGATTCCTCCTAAGGTGATCTCAGCCTTCCACCTCAACCAATCCATCGTCCTTCCTGTACTTTTCACAATCCCGAATGATGCATCAGAGCAGCGTCAGTGACACCCCCTGGACTGTGTGAGGGTCCCCAGGACCTACCTCGACAGGACAAAACCGGTCAGGACTGCTATGTCCTATGACCCCAATAGGCCCAGCCTACTGGTTACCAAACGTGCCCTCTCCAAATGGATAGCACAATGCATCATGTTCACCTACAGGTACCGATGGAAGCTCACACTCATCAACTCAGAGCCTTAGCCCTATACTAGCACACCTCCACTCAACACCTCTTGAGGACATCTGCACTGCTGCCACCTGGTCCTTCATCCACACCTTTGAATGACACTATTGCCTCAATAGAGTCTTCCTTGCACCAACTTCCTTCGAAGGAACAGTACTACAAGCCACACTATGGCCAGACCAGCACCCACCACAGAGACAACGGGACATCAGCACGGACCTGACAATACACCAGGACCAAGAAGACATAGTCTAGAACTAAAACTTTCCACTTACAAACACTGTGCATTTTGAGCCAGACTTACGGCTCCAGTTGTGTTGCCCATCCTAGTTATTGAAGCAGCCTGTGGGAAGTTACTCCTTCCTGCCTAAGTATGTTGCAAGTTAATCCTTGTTAGTCATAACTAATTGTTACAAAACAAGGTGGTTCTTCTCCACAGATTGTTAGTATACAATAAACCATTGCATGCGCATTTTGCACCAAGGCGACTCCTAATTTTCTTTTATCTAACACTGGCCGCCTCGGCCTACCACAGCTACTTGAGGGCTGTGCAACGACAAGGTCACCACAACATGGTGAAACGCACCCCTCAGCTAGGGAATCACCTATATGTGGCTGATGCATCCTGCTTGTCCTAGGAGAAAGTATAGTTACTTACCTGTAATATAGGTTCTCTGTGGACAGCAGGATAAGTCAGCCACACAACCCGCCCTCCTCCTCTCAAGGCCGATCCAGCACTAGCTACAGACAAACTGGAGAAGGAAGGGGAAGTACCTGGGCACGCCTAACTATAGGGGAGGGAGAACACTACACATGCTCAGAGGGTTTGAAAAAAAAAACCCTCTGAGCTATTGGAGACAGGGTTGCCAGATGGGCGGTTTTCCCGCCCAAATGGGCGGTTTTCTGGAACCTGCCGCGGGAAACTTTTGCCCAAGGCGGGTTGCAGTTTTTTGGGCTCGTTTTCTTTTTTCGGTACGGGTTTTGGGCGGTTTTTCAGCCGGTGGGGGGGTGGGGCTAATGGTGACAGAGGCGGGGTTTGTGACATTTTGGGCGGGGTGATGACGGTGGGGGCAGGGCTGATGACGGCAGGGGCAGGGGTGATGACGGAAGGGGTGGGGCTGATGATGGAAGGGGCGGGGTTGATGGGGCGGGGGTGGGGGTGATGACAGAAGGGGCGGGGTGATGACGTCGGGGGTGGGGTGTGTGCGGTTTTTGGGCGGGTTTTGAGCGGTTTTGTGTGGGAATTTTTTTTTTATATGGCAACCCTGATTGGAGAGCTTTTTCAGTCCAATGGGCGACATCGGATGACATCACCTATATGTTGCTGACATTCTGCTGTCCATGGAGAACCCACATTACAGGATTTACATTATTCATCTCCCCTAACCCTCCATTATCTCTGTCTCTCTTCCTCCTCCTCTCCTTTTTTTCTGTCTCTCTTTGACCCCTGCCTATTTTTCTCTCCCCTCACAGCATTTATTTCTCCCATCTCCTCATCCTTATTGTGTTTGTGTCTTCTTTATTTATCTCTGTGCTCTGTTGTACACTTCTAACACATTTTCTGAGAGACTGGCTGAGGTTCTTTCTGCCTCCCCCTCTGCTTCTGTCTATCTCTGTGTGTCTTCGTCTCTGACACAACCCTGCTTTCTGGAAGGTCGGCTCAGGACTGTCTGAGAACAAGCTTAGATTTGTGCATGAGACTGTGGAGCTGTCTCACCTTCTAACACCAATAAGCTTCAAATTTAAGGGGATAGCAGAAAAGAACTACTTCCTACATTCACCCTCCTCCCACCCACCCACATATACATGTGCTCCTGTACCCCCCAAATCCACATTTTGTGTGTGTGTGTGGGGGGGGGGAGCATCTTTTTTACAATACTATAAAACAAATTAGCTGTTGAGACAAAAGCTAGGATGTCATCAGCCATCTTTAGGCTAGGATCTTTGGGTCTAAATCTTAGCTCTTGGAGAAAAGAGCAGAGAGAGCAAGAAGACAGCCGGGATTAATAAACATGGAGAACTGCAGAGGGGAGAGAAGGGCAGGTAGGAGGAAAAGGAGAGGCAATAAACAGAGATACAGGCACTGCTGAAGGGGTTTTCCCCAGAGCAATAAAAGGAGTTACAGAAACTGCTCTGGGGGTAAAAAAGGCAGACAGGAGAGAAGCTGGGGATATAAGCAGAGATATTATAGGGATCTACAGAAACTGGGGTGGGTGGGGGGAGAAGGCAGGGCAATAAACATAAGAAGGGCGGGCCCAGGAGAGCAAGGAGCAGGGCTTTTTTTGAGGGGGTACTGAGTACCGGCACCTTTTCCATTGTCTGCTAAAACTGACCCATGGACCCCTAAGTTCTAATGAAAGAGCTCAGGATCTACATACCAATTCTGCCTTGTCATACATTCTGTGACTGGTTGCAGAGGGCCTGGCTATTGTGGGGTGGGTCCCTCAGTGATCACCCCACTCCTGAAGGGTGGCCTAGCATTTGAGTACCGGCACCTTTTTCGCTAGAAAAAACACACTGGCAAGGAGATGTGTTGGGTGGAGAGGGGGGAAGCAAGGGCAATAAATAGAGATACAGAATCTGCTGGGGGGGGGGGGGGAGAGCCATTTCTGTGGGTGCAAACTCCTCAACTGTGTCCACAGAGGAGTCATTTCCATTAGCCTTAGCACCCCAATCATTTTGAAATGTTGGCTCCTATGGCTGGGACATAAATAAGTGGATGAACTAACTGCCCAGGAGAGGGAGAAGGGGGGAGGGGTGTATGGAGAAGCAGGGACATAAGGGATTCAGAAACTGTAAAGGGGTAAGAGAGGCAGACAGAAGGCAATAAACAAGAGATACAGAAACTGCTAGGGGGTGAGAGGCAGACAGGAGGGAAGCAGGGGGCAATAGGCGTACAGGGCATTACTGTGAAGACATATGGGCAGATGGGGACAGTGTAAATAAAACTGAAAGACAAGACATTGAAGATATCATTGCTTTTAATGCAATCATAAAACGGCTGAGTGAAAGCTTTGGGGGCCGAAGGCTGGAATCTATTAATCCTTCACTGAAACGCATGGGGCTTGGGTGATTTTATTTAAGCGGGGGAGGGATGGGAGAAAATACCTAGCCCATCCCCCCCAAGGCGTAAGAATCATCAGCTCTGCAAGAGTCTGGGTGAAAAACAAAACAAGAGTGTCTAAAAGCATTGCTGGAAAGGGTGGAACTAGTTTTTGCCCTCTGATCTAAGCAAGATCTCCAGTCCCTTACCTCCCACCGCCTGCTCCCCCCTGAACAAAAAGCGAGCTGGGGTCGTTGGGTGGAGGTGGGGGAGGGGAGCATGTCCCTTTAAGAGTCTGAGCCTTCAGGGAGCATCTGCCGTAGCCTCTTTGTGTGAGCTATGGACAAAAGAATGGAGAAATGGGGAGGGGGGCGTAGAAATAGATTTATTACACCTGGATTGTTTGATTTTGCCATGGGATGTTGAAATAAGCTTCAGAATCATACATTAAAGGTGATGGAACTAGAGTCCCTTCTTTCCCCTTCCTTTTCACAAACCAGTTTCCAAAACGTGCCCACTTTTGTGTCAGCCTCCCTTCAGTGAAATAAGAAGTGACAAACAATATAGCCACCCCCGCATTACCCTCTCTACCAGGTTTCTTCTCACCAAAGGGTTGTGTGTTATGTGTGTACTGTGTTGGTGGTGGGGGAACTAATTTCTGCCCTTCATTACTACCTGTGCCCCTTCTTTTTTGACCCCCTCCCGAGCTGTGTGGGCGACTAGCAGTGATCTTTTGGCATCACTCCTGTGCCTTGACGTTGCATTTCCTAAAATAGCTCCTTTCTAGCCGAGTCCCCAGCGGCCTCAGACAGCCCTCTGCCTCCCCAAGTATCTCCAATCCCTTTGCTCTCCCTTTCAATCCTAGTTCCAAATATTTTTGTGCCGTTCTCTCTCTTTGCCCACATGAGAAATAAAAAATATACATATATACAATTTGAGTGTGTGTGTATATATAATATTGTGTGTGTGCTACCTGAATATTAAGAAAAATTGCTCAGTTTTCCAGCTAGGCTTATTACTGAAGATTTGTCTGTGTGTACAGTAATTTTTCTCCTGTACTGTTATAGCAAGCTCTTCTGGTGACATCACGGTTCTCTCACCAGCCCTCTGATTTCTCTGGTGATATCATAATCACTCACTATTACATCATAGATAGGTCTTCTTTGTTGTTACAGCCTTGGAGGAAGTGCAGAAGGGTCTGAAGGGCGCTGCTGGGATTCATGGAACGATTTCTGTTTAGGCTGATTTTTCACTTTTGCTACCTGCACACCTGAGAAATAGAGGGTAGATCCCATCCTATCCAGGAGCGGGCAAGATCTAGCCTTTGTCAGCAGAAGACACTTTCTATATATTTTTTTTTTTGTAATTTTAAATGTCATTTCCTGCTGACAAAGGATAGCTGCAGCCTCCAGGCATACTCCCCTGTGTCTCACATCCTGCCCCAGGCCACAGGAGCAACCGAGAACAAGCCAATGAGATAGGAGACGGTTCTGTGAGTGCTGTGGGTGTTTGAGCACCCCCAATATATCGAGGCAATTCCTTTTATGTATCCAGGAAGGGGGTGTTTTCATTGGACTTAGCACCCCCAATAATTTTGGCTCCTATGGCAGCATATACCCAAAACATTTTTCAGGCCTCTCTGTGTGGGTGGGTGGGGTTTCATTTGCTTGCTTCTTCAAGGGGTATAAATAATGCACAAGAGGCATGCAGTTACCAGTGGGAAAGCAAACTCCATGGCACAGGGTCATCGATCTGGAAGAGGGCAGACTGCAGTAGCAAGACCGATTTAGTCTTAGAAAAGGTAGTAGACGCATGGAACAGTCTCCCAGAGAAAAAAAAAAACACTAGAGGCAAAAACAGTAACAGGATAAAAGACAGCCTAAAATAAAAGCAACAGATTCTCAGTACTGGAGGAGTGAGGGATAAAGCCTAGGTAATGACATAGGACCTTCAGTGGGATAAGCACTAAGACCCTCAGTACTGGGGGGGGGGGGGTGAGGGATAAAGTTTACAATAAACACAGAGGGTCCTCAGCAGTGGGGGAATGTGGGGTAAAGCTTGAAATAAGCACAGAGATTCCTCAGCAGAGGGGGAGTGAGCCTGGGATAAGTAGATTATCAACATACTGTGTGTGTGTGTGTGTGTGGGGGGGGGGGGGGGGGGGAAGATAAAGCCTAGGATAAGATAAGAGGATTCTTAGTGATGGGGGAGTGAGGTGTAAAGTCCAGGACGAGTGGAAAACATAGGTAAAGTAAAAAATCGATTAAAGTCTACAGTACTGCAGGGCAGGCAGAGGAACAAGAGACAGAAACAGTCTTTTATTTGCCCATTACTCGTTCTAGTCTTCATACTCTCGCTTTCCTCTCCCCCTGGTGATACTCAATCCCTTCCCTGCGATGAGTTTAGAAGTCTCAGCGCAGTGTCTGGCGCCTCTCCTTGGTGAGGAGTTTAACATTCTCCTACCATATGGTCTCTCCCTGCGGGAGGACTTTTTCGCAGTCTCTCTCCTTGCCTGGCACTCTTCCAATTAACAAGCTTTTGAAGGTCCCCAAGACGTTTCGGGCACTTTCTCAGCCGTGGGTAGCAGGCCAATAAGTTTGTACGGCCTCAGCTCAGCGGTGGGCGGTCCTCCCCACATATCAGGAGGCTGGACAGCCTCTAGGTAGGCAATAGATTTTTTTTTTGCCTATTTTAGCTCAGCGGCTGGCTGGGGCTCCCCGGTGCATTGCACGCTTTTGGCAGGAAGCCCAGGAACGAGTGAATCAATAGTTTACAGGCTGGGGGAGCCCCTTCTCTGCAGATGGGAGAACGTGGTTGTTCTCTATGCGGTCCGCCTGCCTGCTGCCTACTGTTTCAACTCTTCCCTTCCTCCCTCCTGTAGGCGTCCACCATGCTGTATGGGACCAGGAGCTCCTCCCCCCTGGCACTGAGAACTGACCCGTTTAGCCCAGATATGTCGCTTCTGTTATCGGCATTTTGGGAAAAGAGGAGGAAAGGTAGAGAATAGGGAAAGAGATCGGGAATATTTTGTAAACACTCTGACAAAAATTGTAATGTAAAATTCCCCAAAGAAACCACAAAGCATAAAATATCTCCAAGTGGAAATAAACACACCTCTCAGGCACATTATTTTAATTGGTTGATGTTAAGAGCTGCGTGCTGGGTAACGAGTATTTAAACCTTTTTTTGTTGTTTTGAATGTGGTATGTTTGTATATCTTTGGTTGTATACGGATCTGTAGCTTATGATATAGATCTTGTATAAAGACAGTAATTATTTAGGTGAATTTTAGGAATTATATCCTCTTTTCGTTGACCCGGGGAATCCGGGATAAACCCATGCTGGGATAAAAGTGAGTAGATAGCTATCTTGTCTCCCAGATCATCATCATCAGTATCACAAATAATAATAATAATATAAACCTTTTAGATTAATTTTTAAAATTAAACAGCCAGCAATATTTAGAAGGATGTACAGAAATTAATCCTCTCTCTCTCCTCCTCAGCACCCCCTCCACCAACATAAAGCATCTTCGAGACAGTATGGGGCAAACGAGAGAGACTAGTGCAGAGGAAGAGATATTAGAAGAGAGAAATGAATTGGGTAGGACCAGAGTACTGGGAGAAAGACTGACAGTATTTTGGGAAAGTAGAATTAAAGGGAAGATTTCATGACTTGATGCCCCCCCCCCCCCCCCCCCCCCAGACAGTGTTAGCATTCTCTTTTAAGGTTAAGGTCTAGGATTCGGATACTTCCGCCTTCGCCATAATAAAGAGTGCCTGGACTGTATGTGCACGTTCCTTGTCTTTCGAACGGCTGCTACTGCTATCCTGCAGCTCTCACCTCTCCCTCCCTGCCCCCCTCCTGTGCCCCATGGAGGAAGAGGAAGAAGAAGAGGAAGAGGAGAAGGTATCGGATGCAGGAGCGGAGGGAGTCTCCAGACAGAGGCTGGTGATGCGGTTGGAACCGGCACTACTTTGGGTTGCAGCCTGCCTGCTTCCAAGTGCCGGGCTCATTGTGTGGCGAGCAGCAAGAGGAGCAGGAGTTGGAGGTTATGGGCTGGCATTAGGATCAAGCTTGTACCAGCTGCCTGGGGGTTCTCTCGTGGGATAGGGGGCACCTGGGAAATCCTCCGTCCCCTTTCTCTATCACCAGGAACAGAGCAGTCTGCTCCCAGGCTTTAGTCACAAACTCTGCAAACTCGCTCCCTGGGAGCTCAGCTGTTTGGGGATTTTGCCTTCTTGCCGAGGAATAGCATTTCTTTCTTTATTTTTCTTTAATTATTATTATTTTTGTTTTGAGGTGTTTGGGCTGTTTTTATTTCAGGGACATCTTGTGCCCTATGCTAGCTTTCATTGTCTGGGGCAGCTGACTCTGTCCCATGCACAGGGACCCTCACTCAGCCAGAGATGCTGAGAGAGGTCATGATCTGATCTCTTCCCCGCCCCTTCCTCTCGTTTTTTTTTTTTTGCTATGGCACCATTTTAAAATTATTTTTAAAATTATCTGTTTGCAAAGGATTTTTTTGTCCTTTTTTTCTCCATGTAAACACTTTTCAGAAAGGAAAAATCACTTATTTTGCAAAGAAAAACTTTTGGGGAATTTATTTGAAAGGATATTAACATTTTTTGCTGCAAGTTTACAGCTGAAGCAGCTGCTTGTGATAACTTTGCAACCTTAATAGTAACTTATTGTTTTGCTTAAATGTAAAAGACAATGGTAGAATTTTGGCTTTGAGAATTCTTATTGAAGTTGCCAGGTGTGTGTGAGGTTTTTTTTTTCTTACTGACTTTTTTGGTGGTGGAGTGTTGTGCACAGTGCTGGGGGAAGGGAGGGGACGGTGCATCTACACCTGGTGCTCACTATGCCGTCTGTGGTGGAGAAGCCTGGTCCTGGATCTGGAATCCTGTCCCGGAGTCGGGCTAAACCGGCGTCTAATGGCAACCAGACGCACGCTTCGGAGGAGGAGAACAGCGAGGAAGAGCATCCCCGTGGTGAGGATCTCCTTCTTGCATCACTATCATCCTTAGCCACAGCAGCAGCACACTTTAATAGAAGTTTGTGCATTCATATCTGAAAACAGGTGAAATGTATAAGGAGGTTGGAGTCGAATCATGGCAGGGTGGGAGGCTGACCCTTTGGATGGATTGGTTATGATAGAAGGGACTTGCTTGGTGACATCACCATATCACCGTATCCCTGCAAATAATGCTACAGACGTGAGACATCCCCGGGCTGAGCTCAGCAGGTGTTCTGGGCTTGGAGAGAACGAGTTATTCGCTACTGAAAATAGTCTTGTTAATGGATTTGTACTCTGTAGGCAAGGGCTTTTGTAAAAATAAATTACAGATAGCCTAAGAAGTTGAAAAGTTTTAGGGGAAGGAGTGAGGAATTGCAGTAGAAATGGCCGAAGAGTGTAAAACGAGCCGAGTAGCCGCAGATGACCCTGTCTCAGAACAAAGGCCCTCTCCCCTCCCTCCAGGCTGCTCCTGCCATTGTACAGTTTCCAGGAGGGTGAGTGGGAGCCACTGAAAGGCGCCCCCAGGACTCAGGAGGGATTGGTTCCTGGGCTCTGAGCTTTGTTCATTGTGTGTGCAGCTCTGTGCTTGGAGGAGAAATTGTGCCCTGGGCGCTCTCTGGTCGTCTCTTCTGCTGTTGCTCTATTCTGTGCTTACACTGTTTTTGTCTCTCTGGTGTTATTTCTTTCTCCCTGGCTTTCTGTATTGCTGTTGTCTCCTAGGCTTTTTTCACCATCTCTGTCTCCTGGTTGTCTCTTCTTTAGAGCTGCTCTCTCTTTCTGTTACTGTCTCCAGTTTTTTTGTTTCTCTCTCTCTCTACTCTAGTCTGCTGCCTTGAAGTCCACCAGCCACCCTGTCTCTCCTGTGCTTGTTTTCTTGAGTCTCTGTTAACGCCCTCTTGTCAGTATTTCTGTCTGGAGACAGGCTGTACATGATAACTCCCTGATGAGAGCTCAAGGAAGGATAAGGATACATGATTGTAGATGATGGGTGGAGTGGTGAGAGATCCTATGTCCTTGCTGCTTACTCTCTCTTCAGGGGAGAGAGTACCTCCATGATGAGAGCTGAATGAGAAGGCGTGGTGAGGGTCAAGTGTGTTGGAGCCCTGTTGAGTTAGATGAGCTGTAAAGGAGGGATGATGACTCCCTGATTAGTGCTGGATGAAGAGAGGCAGTGTAGGGGGAGGGGATATAGAAACAGCTTTGACTGCTTGGCTCTTGGAAAGGATCAGTTGCTACTGGTGAGCTGGGCTGGGTCAGTCTTAAATAATTCCAGATCTCCACAGTTTCTCAGCAGCCAACACAAGGACAGGGATCTTTGAGAGCAGACACAGGAGCCAAATCTGGGAGTCAGAGGGAGCTACCATCCCAGGCAGACAATTTCTGTGCTCTTAATCATTTCTGTCATCTGAGCCCCCACCCCATGTCAACAGTCCAGAGATGGTGCAGCTAGGTGTTACATTTGTTTTCTTCATGTAAGCACAGTTGGCTCTGTATTGAAGTTAAGGTTCTTGAAGCTGGGCAACCTGGGTTCCATTCCCATCCCTGAGTCTTGCTCTGTGGTAGTGCAAGGTTCCACTTCTAGTCCAGGGTTCTGCTCCTCAAGCTAGAAGCACTGCAGAACCAACTCAGACTTTTCCTCAGGCTGGAAGTGGGCTGGGCAGAGGTTAAGAAATATGGGTCCCATTCTTGGATTGGTGGGGGACCTACAATATTAGCAGACCTGGGCCCTAGCCTCAGTTATATAGGACATATTGGTTGCTTGTTTCCCTAGAATGATTAATTATTGGTAAGGGCAAGAGGAGTCACTTTTAGTGTCTGAGTTGTTACTTCGAGTAGCCATTTGCAAGTTCTCACACGAGGTTGTTGGAAACACTCTTATCTGCTTAAGAGGTTACCATTGCTTTCAGCCTGGATACTGAACTTGGCATACAGTATGTGGACTGGGGAGGGGGCTGGCTGCTGTCTCTCTTGATATACAAACACAAAAAAACTTCTCTTTGTATGAATTGCAAAGTACTTAATACAATACTATATTCCTGTGAAGTGCAAAGAGAATATTAATGAGAAAGGGAAAAAGACCTCTGCCTAAACCTCCACCCAATAAATGTTTTTGACTAGGGTATGGAGGAAATAACATGGGTCTACTTTCTTCATCGGCATAAAAAAACCCTTATCTCTTTTACTCCTTATTGCTAAAAACTTCACAGGAATGACAACTCATGGATCCTCCCAAAAATATAGAAGTGAAAAAATACTTAGCTTAAACTTCTTGATAGTAATAGACACAAACGTGCAGAGTAGGTCCGTCACATGTAAATGTCTCTCTTGATACATCCTGATCATTCTTTTCTCTTTCAGACAGCATGATCCGTGTGGGAGCCGACTATCAGGCCATGATCCCAGAATGTAAGCCAGGTAGCAGGCATATTTTCTCTTCCTAGGAAGAGGTTTTTCTGTTTCAGTTTGAACAAATTTTGCTGTATGGAGGGATCCTTTAAGGCACCTGTCAAGAGCACTTCCATGACAGAAAGATGGAGGCTGCGCAGAGAAGTCTGCATCTGACATCTGATGTCACTAAAGCCCTGCAAGGAGGGGGGAGGAGGATTCACTGGAGGCATGGGGCACTTGGCTTACAAAATGATGCATGTTGTTCATTCTCTTCATTAGTTGAGCTGGGATATTTATTTATGCTTGGGATTTATTAACTGCCTTTATGAAGAGATTCACCCAAGGCGGTGGAAGGTACAGTTTGACATCAAACTTACAATTTTGTTAACAGTATAACAATAGTAAGATGTATAAGTATAAACATAAATATAATGAAAGTGGAAAACAGCAAATTGAAACCTAGTAATAAGACTACCATGAAACAGGATCAAAAATATACACATTTAAAAGCACTGAAATTCAAATAAGAGTCATAATACGATGCAAGCATATGAACAGTAGCCTTGTAAAGATATGCTTTTCCCATCAGGATTATGCATGTTTAATAGTCAATCATCAGGGACAAAAAAACTTGGCACAAGGCTTTCCTGCACCATGTGATTTGGTGAGAAAGCAGAGGCAGAAACACCCACAAATGATTTTTATTCCCTGCACTATGTGAGAGAGAGAGAGAATCAGGGATTGTCTTTATTCCTTACACCATGTGATATAGTGAGAGAGAAGAGGCTGATACACCTGGGGATGGTTTTTATGTCTTGCACCATGTGAAATGGTGAGGCAGAATGTTGTATGATATATATAGTGCAATAGGAGTAATAGAAATGCTTGGGATGGTCTTTATTCTCTGCACCATTGATATAGTGAAGCAGAATAGAGAGAGACCCCTGGGGCATGTTCTGTCTCTGAATTTTCAGGGAAGTGTCCTCTGCTTAGCTGTGACTTCATCAGCTTCAGCATTTGCCTGCTTCATTCTTGTGCTCTGTATTTTTCATTCATAATATAGACAGCCCAGCACGATACAGCAACAAGGAGCTGAAGGGAATGCTGGTTTGGAGTCCCACACACTGTGTGTCTGACACAAAATGTGAGTCTTTTAACATATGCTGTGAATGTGTGCGTGCACACTCTAAATTGATCTATTCCGGATTCTCCTGGCGAGATGGATCTGGCAAATTCTTTGAGAGAGGCAGGACAGATCCATGGTTGGTGCTTTTCTGTTGATGCACTGTTTGTAAGAGGTACCCCCACCCCCTCCTGAGATAGCAGCAGATATGTGATGTGATGGTTGCCAAACCCAGCATAGTTTGGGAGGACGTGCAGCTTTCAGGAGCTGAGCATCTATCTCCCCGTTGCCCATGCCTCGATTCCATGGAGGGGAACTGGGGGTGCACCTTGTGACAAGCTGAGCACCTCTACCTTTCTCTTATGGGGAAGGCAGGGGATGAGACTATTGCTGACTGCTGTGAGCTGGGAAGTGTCTGACTGACAGCTGGCCTCCAGGGACTGATAAAAACAATTACAGAGTCAGAGGTTTCCAGTCACCTATGGGATGATTTATTAAATTGAGAGAGGAGAGGCTGGGCTGGGGTGAAGCAGTAGGAGGCTTGTGGGGCAGGAGGGAGGAGAAAAGGCTGAGCCAAGGAGAAGCAGCAGGAGGCTGGGTTGTGGTGGTGGGGGGGGGGGGGGGGGGTTAGAAAAGTGAGGGAGGGAGGGCAGCAGGAGGGGGGAGGGTGTGGCTAAGAAAAGGCTGAGCCAGCGAGAAACAGCAGGAGGCCAGGTTGGGTGGGGATAGAAAAGGCTGAGCCAGGGAGAAGCAGCATGAGGCCATGGGAGTGGGGATAGAAAGGGAGAAGCAGCAGTGGGGGGAGGTTAGAAAAGGCTGAAGCCTGATGCAGAAAAGCAAGCAGCAGAGCTGCACGCAGATGTCCGAGTGTGTGGCTTCTACCACGAGCATAATACCATGGCATAGAGAAGTAAATGCATACAGGTTTTATGCACGGCAAACCTGGGGTACATGCGGGAGGAGTATGTTGGATGCATGTGCGCGAGGTTTCACTGAAAGCACAGCTTCTTGTGTGAATGTCCAAGCCAAAAACGAAAGTGTCAGCACAATTGGCGTTTGTTTTTTTGCGCCTAAATATGAGCCTTGCACAAATTATTTGCACTTGAAATATTTAAGAGGCTCATATTTAGGTGCAGAAGAACAGGCACTGATCTATGTTCTCACTTGCAGTTTTGTTCGGACACACACACGTTTGTTACTTACCATCTGCCTTTAAAAACTTGCATGGGCTACCCTCCACTTACATAGTAACATAATAAATGACGGTAGATAAAGACCTGAACGGTCCATCCAGTCTGCCCAACAAGATAAACTTATTTTACATGGTATGTGATACTTTATATATATACCAGAGTTTGATTTGTCCTTACCATTCTCAGGGCACAGACCATAGAAGTCTGCCCAGCATTGTTCTTGTACTAAAAGTTCTGACGCTAACGTCTAAGCCCCTTAAATTTACACTCCAGCCCATCCATATCTATTCAGTTACGATCAGGGTGTAGTCTGTAGAAGTCTGCCCAGCACCAGTTTTGCTTCCCAATTACCGGCGTTGCCACTCAATCTCTGCTAAGGGTCTGTGTATCCATTCCTTCTAAACGGGATTCCTTTGTGTTTATCCCACGCATGTTTGCATTACCGTTTTCATCTCCACCACCTCCCGCGGGAGGGTATTCCACGTATCTACCACATTTTCCGTAAAAAAAACATTACTCCTGAGTCTGCCCCCCTTAAACCTCAATTCATGTCCTCTAGTTCTACCACCTTCCCGTCTCTGGAAAAGGTTTGTTTGTGGATTAATACCTTGCGTAACAAGACAAAACCAACACTTTAATGTGAAAGATAGGCAAGAAATTCTCTCAGCAAAACGTTCTACATTACCCTGGACTCTCACAGAAAACTTCTTGCGTTGTGTATGCATCGAAAGTGGCCAGAGTACTCTCTGTATTGCACAGAATACCTTAATTAGCTCATTAGTATATATTTTAATACAACATGCATTATATCTTCCTGCATGAGCTAATACCGACGCACAATTCTTCTGTGCATTGCTCGGTGCATACAATCCATGTTCAGCCAGTGGAGAACCCTGCAGCTAAGCTCATGGTTGCTTTCTGCATGGGCCCCATAAGCAGCAAGAGGCTGGAAGTGGGTGGGAAGAGAAAAGGCTGAGCTGGAGACAAGCAGCAGAAGATTGGGGGAGGGGTGGTGGCAAGGAAAAAAAAAAAAGCTGAGCCAGGGAGAAGAAACAAGAGGCCAGTAGGGAAATGGGAAGGAGAAAAGGTTGAGTCAGGGAAGAGCAACAGGAGGCCAGGAGAGGCTGAATCAGCCTCTGCATAGAGAAAGGGCAGGAACAGAGGCAAAGCCAGGAAAGAGGAGAGGCTGAGTTATAATGAAATGCTAGAGGTCTGAGGAGGACAGGTTGAACCAGAGAAATCCTAAAGGGGAAGGCTGGGAAGGAGAGAGTGAGAGAATATGTGAAGGCTGAGGGAGAAGAAACACCAGGCCAAGAAGAAGAGAGGCCTGGGAGAAGGAACAGGAGGCTGAGAGAGAGAGTGAACAAAAGAGAAGCAGTAAGATGTAGGGAAGGGAGACTGAGCAGGAGACTGGCAATGGAGAGACTAAGCCAGGCAAGAACAAGAGGTTGAGAGCCATCTGTGTCTGAGCAAGTTATTGAAGGTGCCAGATTTGGGATACACATGACTGTGTGTATGTGACTCAGAGAGTCTGCCTTTGTATCAGTGTGCAAGAGTTCGCTTATGTGACACCACATGTGTGTCTATGTGTAGTGCAGTGCTTTTTTTGAGGGGTACTTGGGGGTACTGAGTACCGGCACCTTTTCCATTGTCTGCTAAAATTGACCCATGAACCCCAAGTTTTTAATGAAAAAGCTCAGGCTCTACACACCAATTCAGTTGTCATAGATTCTGTGACTGGTTACAGGGGCCTGGCTGTTATGGGGTGGGTCCCTCAGTGATCACCCCACTCCTGAAGGGTGGCCTAGCATTTGAATACCGGCTCCTTTTTTGCTAGAAAAAACGCACTGTGTAGTTGTATGTGTCCTTGAATCTTTGTAAGCTGTAAGACTTTTAAAAGGATTAGCCAGATATACGGTTTTTTCTTCCAATGAAAGCTGTGTGTATGTGTGAGACTCTCTTCTACATATCTGTGTATTTCTCTATCACAAGGATGTGATTATCTATCTTCTATATCTGTGTAGTGTCTCTGCTTCTCTGTGTCTGTGTGTGAGACTCCGACATACAAACCCAGGGACAAAATGAACGGTTTTCCAGAAAAAAAAAGCCCCAAACTCTTTATTTCAGATTCAAATTTTACATCTGTTCGGCCCTTCTCCTGTCACTCTTATTATGTATGCTGGTTTAACCACTTCTATCTTTAAAGCATCTTCAATTAGTGCAACCCACAGCTGTCTGCCTTCTTCATTTTGCAAAACCTTTTGACCATATCGCTCCCGTGCTGTACCAAGAACATATTCAGTTTAAACTCCTAATCTTTTTTTTTTTTAACATTACTTTTTTATTGAAATAATAGGCATGGAAAAAAACAAATTATCCAACACAAATTTTACAGAATAAACATCGAACCTACCATTTGTAATTAGATTCATAACATTAAGTTGTTTCCAACTATCCATCACCTTAATTTATTCCTACCATAAACCCCATATTATCCCCCTACATCATCCCCAGCCCCTTCCCTGCAAAACTCTTAAGAATGTAGAGTTAAACTGGCAAAGTGTGTCCATAGATCAGAAGCAGGATCTCTTGTCTGTTAATTGTTCCATTTCTCCAACCAGAGATAGTTTCAAAGTCCAGTCAATTTCTGCTTTTTTCCAGTGGCCTGCAATGACACACTTGGTCACCGTCAAGCACATTGTTTTAAAGCGGTGTTGCCACCTCTTACCCCGCCTTTTACCCAGCCCCAATAAACACCATCTCAGATCTAATGGAAAGGGGACACCTGTGTGATCAGCAATTTGAAAAACAATCTTTTCCCAAAGAGATTTTATCTGGTCACAAGACCACCAGATATGTAGGGGTGTTCCAACCTCGGTGCCGCAACGCCAACAGTTAAGGGAGGCTGTGGGGAATATCAGGTGTAATTTCACAGGCTTATAATACCATCTCGTCAAGACCTTATAAGCATTCTCTTTCAAAAGCACACATATTGAAGCTTTCTTAACTTCCAAAAAAAATTGCTTTCCATTCATGCATAGTAAATTCAGCATTGCCCACTGGGTCATGTAGGTATACCTCTGAAAATCTGCACCTCTAATAAATTTATAGAGAATAGAAATGATGCCTCTCATTTTCCCCAGCAATCCCCAAATGTTTTCAAAATGTTCAAAATCATCTGGATCATCCCTCAACCACCCCTGTTGGGCAATGTAGTGTTTAACCTGCAAGTAATAAAAGGCATCTGAATTGGGTATCCCGTATTTATCCCTGAGTTCAGTGAAAGGTCGCATCTCACCCACCTCTAAGAGGTCCCAGAAATGGACCAATCCCTGATCTGCCCATCGGTGAAACACGGGATGCCTAAATCCTGCTGAGAACCCTTGTTCAAAACTAATATGAGTGTATGAAGAAAACCTCTGGGGCCTTCTTAATTTAGATTTAAGAAAACTCCATAGTATTAATAGATGTCGGACAAATAGATTGTCAGAAAGCCTGCTATAGGCCCTGGAGGAGAGAGAGGCCCACAAGGCTGCCCTCACAATATAATCTCGCACATAAGTCTGCTCCATAGTTGCCGCGACCAGTATGCTTTCGTAGCTCCAAGCTGAAACCAATTTCAGCTGAGCTGCCCAATAGTACCAAAGTAAATTAGGCACACCTCTTCCCCCTAATTCAACCGAGCGCCTCATAATTCTTTTGTTCAACCACAGTGCTCGTCCTCCCCAGAGAAATCTCGAGAGGTCCCGCTGAAATCGCACCAACTCTACTCTAGGAACCAGCATTGGTAGGGTCTGGAATAAAAATAATAACCTGGGTAAGATGTTCTTCCATATAGATGCAATCCGGCCCAACCATGATAACCATTTACCCCTCCAATCTGCCAGGTCTTTACGGCGCTGTCTAAACAAGGGGGTGTAATTCAAATCATATAGTTGGGAAACTTCCTGGGATATCCTAATCCCTAGGTATTTAAAACTACCCCTACGAAATGAGAACTCTCGAGCTAGAGACTCTCACTCCTGTTGTATGATAGATATGTCCATAAGCTCTGATTTATCATAATTTATCTTAAATCCTGATACAATGTTAAAATTAATGATAATGTAATACCTGGAGTCCCCACATAAAACAAGATATCGTTGGCAAACAGCGCCAACTTATGTTCTCTATCTCCAACTCTCACCCCTTTAATATCCCCTAGTGACCGGATTCTCTGTGCCACAGGCTCGATAAAGAGGGCAAAAAGTAAAGGAGACAGTGGGCATCCTTGTCTAGTGCCCCTCTCAATGGCGAAAGGTAAGGAATAGCTACCATTGATCTTTAGTCGTGCCACTGGAGCCTGATATAAACAACCCAACCAACCCAAGATTCCCGAGCCTAGCCCCATCCTTTGCAACACTTGCCACATATATGGCCAGTTGACCCTATCGAACACCTTCTCGACATCTGTACTTAAAGATGATATTGGGGTCCCCTTTTGTCAAGCTTCCCACAATATATTTAATGTGCATCGAATGTTATCTGCCACTTGCCTCTGTGCCGCAAAGCCTGATTGATCAGTGTGTATCAACCGAGGTAGTACCCGCCCCAGTCTATCCGCTAAGACTTTAGTCAAGATTTTAACATCTAGATTTAACAGGGAAATTGGGCGGTAGGAGCTACAAAGTGCCGGGTTTCATCCTGGCTTCAAAAGCATGGAAATCCCTGCTTCATGCATACTTGCGGGGAGTGATTGACCTTCAAAACAGGCATTCCCTACTCGCACCAAAAGAGGTCCAACCTCCCCCACAAATATTTTATAAGATTTCCCCGAAAAGCCATCTAGGCCAGGAGCTTTGCCCCCTTTGAGGCCTTTGATGACTGAGACCAGTTCTTCCAATCGAAAAGGGGCCTCTAACTGTGCAAATTCCTCTGCAGTCAATGTAGGCAACTCAAGACCTTGTAAAAAAATCCTGAATCCTCGTGACCTCTATCCCATCCCCTCTACTATATAAAGATTGGTAAAACTGAGTGAATTGGGTCTGAATATCACTATCCTAGTAGTACATTTTATCCCCAGGCCCTTTAAATTTTGTAATTAAATTTAAATGTTGTCTGTGGTGAAGATGGTGTGCAAGCATTCTACCGGATTTATTACCAAATTCAAAGCATTTTTGTTGAACTATTTTCCTAATATATTCTACCCTTTCCACTAGTAACTTATTAAGTTCCATGTGACATTGTCTCAACTGCAGGAAAACCGGATCAGAGCCTCCCTCTTGGTGCAGACCTTCCAGATAAACCAAATGCGACCTGAGCTCCAATTCTTTTGTCTCACGTTCATGTTTCTTGCGGGCCCCCCATTTAATTAAATGCCCCCGAATAACTGCCTTGAAAGCATCCCAAACGATCCCTTCAGAGTTCTCCCCCGTATCATTGGTCACAAGATAATCTCGAATAACTTCTTTAAGCTCATTGCACACCTTTTTATCACCTAGAGACTCTCATTCAGTCTCCAAAACAATTGTCGTCTCTCTGCCTCCAGGCCTCCTAATATCATTTCCACAGGTGCATGATCTGAAATAGAAATAGCATCTATCATAGAATCAGAGACTTGACCCCATAACTGTCGACTTCACCACAAAGTATCTATCCTAGTATATGTGGATTGTGCATGTGAATAAAAAGAATAAGACCTCTGGCCTGGGTGTTGCAAACGCTAGACATCTACAAGATCCAAGCCAGTCATTAGTAGCTTCAACTGCTTGCGATGTGCTAAGCTGGATCCACTGCCTCCCCTTGAATGATCCAGATCAGTAAGGGAAAGGTTAACATTTCCCCTTAATATGATCCCTCCCTATGTAAACTGGAGTAAGGCTTCACAAATGGTTCCCAAGAATCCCCCCTGACCCGAATTAGGTGCATAAAGATTTACTAAAGTGACTTGTCTGCCCAAAAAGAAGGCCCCGTATTGCCATACATCTGCCTTGTTCATCTCTATATACAGCCTCTTTAACAAAAGGAACTCATTACGAATATATATATAACCAGCCCACCCACCTTTCGCCCCCCTTGAATCTGAATGCGCCATGTACTCGCTATATGCTCTATGGCTAAGCAAATGTGTATCCTGTTTCCGAATATGCGTTTCTTGCAACAAAACAACATCCCAATGAAGATGCTGTAACTCCCTATGAATTAAACTACGTTTACCAGGTGAATTTAACCCGTTAACATTCCATGACCCAATTTTCAACCGTTTTTGTCCCAACCCCCCCCCCACCCCTCTCTTCCTCCCCCTCCTCCTGACTGATCAGCAATATCACTGGCCAGCTCGGACCCTGAGGAAGTCCACCACCACCAGAGCGGACCCTCCATGCAATTACCTCCCTGTCTCCCTTATAACATGCGCTCTTCTCCATTCATCCTATCCTCCCTTCCCCATACCACCTCAAGTCATGCCCCCATTCACTCCATAATACCAACACTTTCTTCTAATGCGTCTCCAGCACTCTCCCATAACACTTAAATTCCAACAGTATTCCCCCTCCCACTCATATCCAACCTTTACAAGTCTTTTAGCAAATAAGCTGAATCTCCTGAATAGTCCAAAATCCTGGACCAGTGCTCTGGGCCTGCCCCTTAGAGCCACGGCTAGGGCGCGGTTTTTGCCAGGTCAATTTCTTCACCAAATGCTCCCGCAGAGGTGAAGCCCCCATGGGGATTCTAGCCAGGAGATCCTTAAATCCAAGTTCTACAAGGGCCTTCCAAGCCTCCGCCACATTGTGGGCCCGTCTTGACTGACCAGCCACTGTAATCTGTAATCCATTCGGGTATAGCCAACGATAGCGGTAACTGGATTGTTGCAAGTATTTGGTAAGGTCTCTAAACTCCTTTTGCCTTTGAAGTGTTGCCCTGGCCAGGTCTTGAAAAACTGTAATTTTACAGTTTTCCCATGGAATTTCCCCCATGGCTCGTGCCCGTCTCCAGACGTCTTCCTTAACCACATAATCATGGAAACAGACAACAATACCTCTGGGAAGAGAATTCTGCTGGGGACTCAGACTCCTATGGACCCGGTTAAACTTGAGAATAGGTGGGGATTCTGTCGAGTGTTCCCCTGCAGTTGTCAACAAGATCATGGTGCATATCTCCCAAATAATATGCTCACAGTTTTTATTTTGTTCACCTTCTGGAATGCCCATGAAGCGTAAGTTACTTCACCTAGATTGGTTTTCCAGATCTTCAATCGCTAATTTCAGGGATTCGCGCTACTGTTGAGCTCCTCATGAACTGCCTGCATTTCTCCTTCGAGAGACTCAATTTTTTCCTCGGCCTGCTCCATGCAGTGCCCAACCTCGTGCATCTCTTTACGGATATCCTCTACCGCTGCTTGAATCGTTTTTCTCACCTTGGACACCTCTGCTTTTAACACTTTAAACCATCTGGCCACATCTTGTTTTGTTAGCTCTCCATCGCTCTCTGTGAACTCAGCTGGATCCTCTGCATCTGACCCCAAGTCTGCGGCCGCCATGTTGGTACGGAGCTTCACTGGCGTCCAGCCGGAGCCCAGTGTGCAATCCTAAAGGGTTGTTGAAAATGTATATTTTTCCAGTCTCTTTCGGGCTGACATCACCCTAAGTATTTGCAGCGTCAGATCGGAGGAGATAGGGCACAGGAGATCAGATACACAGGCAATTTATTAGCCGCTCCAGCGGAGCTAAATTCTCAAGCGTCCATCTTCTAGCGATGACGTCACTTCCTCCCTTAAACTCCTAATCTTAGTGTTCAAATCCCGCCTTCCAACTGCCCCAGATTACCTTTTCCGCCTCCTCATCCCCTATACACCTGTTTGCTCACTCCGTTCCACAAATGCTGGTCTGCTTCAACTTCCCCCTCCCTCCGTCATCAGTCTTGAATCTACATGTGCATCAGCTCTCGGTTATGTTGGTCCCAGACTATGGAATGCCCTACCCACCCACCTTCGCTCAGAATCCTCCTACACCAAATTCTAGTCCTCTGAAAATTCACCTCTTCTCTCTAGTCTACCCTGCTCACTCTTAGCTTCACTTTGCCTAGTAGTAAATTTAAAACAAATCGGAGAAAATGTTTCTTCACTCAGCGTGCAATTAAACTCTGAAATTTGTTGCCAGAGAATGTGGTAAAGGTGGTTAGCTTAGCGGGGTTTAAAAAAGGTTTGAACGGCTTCCTAAAGGAGAAGTTCACAGACCATTATTAAAATTGACTTGGGGAAACTCCTTATTTTTGGGATAAGCAGCACAAAATATTTTGTACTTTTTTGGGATCTTGCCAAGTATTTGTGATCTGGATTGGCCACTGTTGGAAACAGGATGCTGGACTTGCTGGACCTTTGGTCTGTCCCAGTATGGCAATATTTATTTATTTATTTTATTTATTGTTCACTTATATCCCACATTTTCCCACTCATGCAGGCACAATGTGGCTTACAAACATTAAATAAAATACAGAATAGGAAAACTTATTCCTAGCAAAAAAGTGTGAACATTTTAAGAACAAAGGATCAATGTATTAAGCTGAAGGAAGGGAAAATACTTTATCACTGAGAGAACGGTGGACACCTGGAATAAATGTCTAGCAGAAGTTATAAGAACCAAAACTATCATAATCTAAGTATCCATTGGATAGATACATTTATAGCATCTGTGACATCACAATAGGCAGGTACAAAAGAGCAGATTAAAAGGCTGAAGTGATCCTTTTTTGCCATATCTGTTTCTGTGTAACACTAACTTGATACCTATGGAGCAAATGCATCAGACCCTAATAACACGAACTTCCAGACCTCAAACAACATCTCAACCTATGAAAAAGCAGCCCTTCAAATATACTGGCCCTAGCACACCAGTACACTTCCTACTGGGAAAACAGGACAAACCAGACTGATACAAATCCCAGCACAAACAACCCACTAGCAAAATCCTTCAGCTCAGTCACACACAGCACAGACAGATCTTCCCCACAAGTTAGATATGGAAATGTGCAGACAAAAACTAAATTGAAAACCCCCAAGGTGCAGCACAAGAGGATTGGAAACAGAAATGCCTGTCCTGTACAGAGCAAGAATGCACATTTCCAAAAACTGATAGGGCAAATCAGACTTCCCACAAAAGAATGAGCAGGAAAAAGTCTTGCAATCGCAAAGAAAACAGGAGAAACAGCAGCTCGAACAGCAAAATACATTGTATCCTGTCACCAGGCCAGAAACATAACATTACCAAAGATAATGCAGACCAACTCATAGTTGGCTTTTCTGTACTTCTGTCATTTTAATTTTTTGTTTCTATTATAGATTTTTTTTCTCTGTTCTTTTTTGAGAATTTACATGGGGCTTTGCTCACTATCTACTTGTGGCTCTGCAAGCAAACTTTTCAAAGGGAAACTCTTAGTTGAAAATTTGGGTGCCAGCAGTGCTATCGGTCCCTGCGGGTGCAGAGTACACTGTAAATCATGCATAGGGATTTCATAATTAAATCCCCCTTTGTTGCCTGCCTTGACCCTTTGCAGCATGGGTAAAGAAAGGGGAGAACAGTTTCCTAGTTCCCTAGGTGAAATATTGTGAAATTCACTTTCTTTTGGGGTAATTATTAATCTAGCCATGGAGTTGCAGGCCCATGGGTATGTTGTACTTAAAGGCAGGGAGGACAGCAGGTCCAAGGCATTCATACAGATTTTCAAAGCAGGTGCACAGGTATTCCTGGAACATCCATTTGGGACTTAGTGTCCCCCAGCCTCTCTCTACCCTGACTCTATCTTGTTCTGGGTTCAGTGAAGAAAAAAGGGGGTTTATGATTTTCAGCAAGATTTTCCCATGGGTAAACAACTGTTTACATGTGGGTAAAGCTTTGAAAATTTCCCCTTGGGGCAAAATGGCCGGCAAACTTCCAGTGTGGTCTGAAGATTACCATCATTTGAGTAGATAATAGTTTTGTTTTCTTGATAAACTGCCCTTTGGGAACAACCATGAATGCAGTTTACAGTCAATAATGGATGAACAAAGATAAAGAAGGTAGGGTGGGAATTATAGAGAAGCCATGGAAGGTTACTTGAATCGTGCTCAATGCTGCACCTTGTAAGCCTATGGGAAGAGATATAGTTTCTGTCCTGTTTTAAGGGGCACTTATATAGATGTGTAGGATGTCTCAAAAGTAGGGAGCTATGTAATGAAATGAGTTTCTAGTTGTATTTTTGTTGGTGATGTCATAGTTAAGAAGCCAAGTGTGGAGGACTGGCCTAGTGGTTAGGGTGGTGGACTTTGGTCCTGGGGAACTGAGTTAGATTCCCGGCACAGGCAGCTCCTTGTGACTCTGGGCAAGTCACTTAACCCTCCATTGCCTGCCGCATTGAGCCTGCCATGAGTGGGAAAGCGCGGGGTACAAATGTAACAAAAACAAACAAACAAAAAAAGTTGAGATAACCTTATACAGTGCCCAGGTGTACACTGCAAAAGGAGGTACACTAAGTAATTGATTTTTTAGACCCTATGAATATTTTTCATCTTCCAATTTATTATCTGATGTAAACGGGACTGACCTGTTGTTGGATAAATGAAAAGTCAGATAATATGGAAAACAATGGTAACCCCTCAAACAATGCATAAACAAAGGTATAAAGTTCTCTGGTCACAACGGTGCTGTTTTGCAGTAAAAGCAGGGTTCCCGGGTCCGAAACTAATTGTCTCAGGTGCAAAACTTCCCTCTGTGCTACGCCGGAGAATAGAAAGAGAAGCTGCGCGCTTCTTAACGGTGACGTCACTGGGGGGGGGAGGGGTCTGTTGGATATGCCGGATGGATTATCCAACATAGGTTGGATTAGCAAAAGTTGGATAATCGAGACTGTACAGTTGTAAAAATAACTAAATAAATGAATGTATTCTTGCCCAAGGAAAAGTATCTACACAAATGTTTGTCAGCTTTTTCTGTATTTTTTGTTTTTTGAACTCCTCCCACCCCCACATCTAACACTGCCTTATGAAATCTTCCTAAACCTACTACTACTACTACTATTTAACATTTCTAGAGCGCTACAAAGTGTACGCAGCGCTGTACAAACACAGAAGAAAGACAGTCCCTGCTCAAAGAGCTTACAATCTAATAGACAAAAAGTAAAGCATTTAAATTTAAAATATTTAAGCAGTCAAGCACAAGAGAACAGTCACAGAAGGACAGAAGATGTTGAAGGGTGGTCAGTGTGATTAGGTGTAACTCTGGTTGGAGTAGTGGGAGAAGGTGATAGAAGAATAGAAATGGGTGAGGTAAAGTAATGAGTGGGTTGATAGGGAGGTTATATAAGACATGTCACTCTAGGGGTGGGTGGGTAGAGGGGTAGGGTGGGTGGAAGCAGGTAAAAGTACCCTCGGGTAAAAGTACCCACATCAACATGCATGTACACATTGACCCATTGAGAGAGAGAACTGTAATCCAAAGTCCCAGTTTCGTGGATAAAACAGCATGCTACCCACAAATGGATTTATTACCCTCTTTATTTTGGCAGTATGTTTATCCTGTTGTGTCAGTACAGTTTCCTAAAGCTGAATCTCTGTTGCTCTGCATGTGTGTGTCTGGGGCATCTCTAGATACGTCAGATGTTTGGGATTGGGATGCTGTGGTTGAGGTGTGGTGGTGGGGAGGGGAGGGTAAGGGTTCATCCCTTTTCAAAACTGTGGGGTCCTAGGGGGTCAAAGCAGTGGCCTGTGATGAGACCTGTGATCACATAAAGATTAGGAAAAGGTAAAGGTGCCATGAAAACAAGTGCTAATGGCTTGAGTTCTGTACTCCTGTATTCATAAGCTGAATTAAAAAAAAAATCAGCTGTATTCTGGGACACTTTTCTTATCATTGTTATCAGACCACTGTACCCCTGATGCAGGCATTTGCCGAAACATGACTGCATCAGGTTATCCAGTAAATTTCTTTTGTTGCCATATTGTTGTCTGTCTTTTGCTTGGCACCTTTGTGCTTTTCCTGGTTTCTCCAGATCAGGCCTTTGCGTGATCATCCTTGTGCAATTTTTGGCCTGTTTTGAACCCTGTGATATTTTATTTTTGTTACATTTGTACCCCGCACTTTCCCACTCATGGCAGGCTCAATGCGGATTTCATGGGGCAATGGAGGGTTAAGTGACTTGCCCAGAGTCACAAGGAGATGCCTGTGCCTGAAGTGGGAATTGAACTCAGTTCCTCAGTTCCCCAGGACCAAAGTCCACCACCCTAACCACTAGGCCACTCCTCCTGACATGCTAGAGCCATAATTTTAAAGGCACAAGGGCTGACAACTCAGGGGAGGAGAAAGCTCGAGCTGTGACTTTAGTGAGGTTCTTTCAGTATTCATGGCGCTTTTAAATTGAATCGTGGCATGAGCTTGGCAGACCTGTGCCTAGTGATGCCCCTGGAATGTGTGACACTCTCGATTTCTGTGTGTGTGTTTTTTCTCTTTCCTTACTAAGACATTTCCATCCATTCCTTCCATTAAGAAATATGAGATGAAGGATCCATCTAGTGTAATCGGTTTAATTCTATGAGATTCCTAGTTCATCTCTGGCCTTTTCTTTGTTTCTGTGCAATTAGGAATATTCTGTGTGTATCTCAGGCTTTCTTAAATTCCATTACTGTGTTTGCCCTCGCTGCCTTCCATAAAATCCTGTTCCATGCATTCATCGCCCTTTCTATAAAGGCTTGGTGGCAGGGCTGCAATCCTATTTATGCAGTTATCATGGCTGGTTAGGTGCTGAAAATCATCGTTTTAATTTGGGCGCTAACCAGATATTTTCAACGGAACTCTCTGGTTAAACGCCCTCGAATATGACTGGTTATTCCCGGACAAGCAATTTAACCGGCCAGGAGCCATTTCTGGCTGGTTAAAGGGCTTTGAATATCGATAACCACAGTTCCCAGGTTCTAGTCCTGGTCTGGATTGTTTCGGGTCATGTTTTGTTTCTGTAGCTGTTGGTTCTGTTCCACCCCAGAGAATTAGATAAAGATTTTCCTGTTTGTTCTCTGAGTGCACATCCGTTTCTCCAGCATTGCACTGTAGGCAGAGTCTGGCTTCCTGGTTTTTGGGAGTTTCTTGTTCATTTCTTTTTTTTCTGCGTGTTTCCACAGCTAATTTGTGGTCCCTTATTCTGTGTTTGACAAAGGTCTGTCTGTGTTTTGTGTCAGTGATTGAGGTGAGGAATTCTGCTAGCATGTGGTTTCTGTGGCGGAGTCTGTAGCAGTCTCGCTTGTTCTGCTTTTCCCACTGAGTGGGAGATGTGTTGGTATTCTAGGGTTGCTGTACATAAGAACATAATCGTTGCCATACTGGGACAGACCGAAGGTCCATGAAGCCCAGTATCCTGTTTCCAAGAGTGGCCAATCCAGGTCTCAAGTACCTGGCAAGATCCCAAAACAGTACAATACATTTTATGCTGCTTATCCTAGAAATAATATTTGCAGTGTTGCTTTTCATAGGTACTGTATTACTGTTGCTGTTTCAGTCCTGAGAGTTAGTTGCGAGTGTGATTTTTACATTGTTTTATTTATGTTTATTTCTATTTGGTCTTCCACCTAACATTTCCTATATCTAAGCAGTTACAATAACATAAAAATTATGGTTAGTGTAGCGGGCTTTGAGCCCGGCAATCTGGGTTCGATTCCCACTGCAGCTGCTTGTGATCTTGGGCAAGTCACTTAACCCTCCATTGCCCCAGGTACAACAACTTAGATTGTGAGCCCTCTTGGGACAGAGAAGGTGCATATAATATGTACAGCGCTGCTTACGTCTAGTAGCGCTATAGAAATGATTAGTAGTAATTTAACAAAATCAGCAATCTGTTTAAAAGCTTGAGAAAAAACATGATTTTACTGTCTTACAAAATTTCAAATAATGTTGTTCCATTGTCAACTCTAATGCCACAAAGGGTCTGGTAATGGAAGGAGTTTGTGTTCAGGATACCATAACTTATTTATTATTTAGATTTTGCTCACACCTTTTTCAGTAGTAGCTCAAGGTGAGTTACATTCAGATACACTGGATATTTTTCTGTCCCAGGAGGGCTCACAATCTAAGTTTGTACCTGAGGCAATGGAGGGTTAAGTGACTTGCCCCAGTGGTGTAGGAATGGGGGGGGGGGGGGCGGTCCACCCCATGTGCACGCCGCTGGGGGGGGGGGGGGGTGTCGGCTCCGCTGATTCCCTGCTTCATCTGCCCCGGAACAGGTTACTTCCTGTTCCGGGGCAGAGAGAGCAGGGAACCAGCGGAGCCGACGCAGCTCCCAGCGACGCACAGTCGGAGGCAGATCGGCCCTCTCGCCTGTCCCTCGCTTCCCTAATTCAAGTAAGAATATGCTCTGGGGTGGGGGGAGGGTGCACGCCGAAGGGGGGTGCGCTGTGCTGCACCCGGGGGGGGGGGGGGTACGCAGCAGCGACCCGCCCCGGGTGTCAGCTGCCCTCGCTACGGCACTGACTTGCCCAAGATCACAAGGAGCAGCAGTGGGATTTGAACCGGCCACCTCTGGATTGCAAGGCTGGTGCTCTAACCACTAGGCCACTCCATCCATATGAATATTCGTTTTGTGGTATGGTGTATAGGAAGGGAAAAGTCCTGGTTCTGCTCTACACTGAGTCTTTGTTGCAGAACTGTAGGTGCAGGGTTTCATTTGGTATATCTTTAGGTTCATGATAGACCCCAAGACTTCACTGTCTTATGGGGATTGGTTGAATGTTACAATTTAAGGGCCTCGTTTATCAAGCCTGGCTAGCGGCTCCATTCACTTTGAATGGGTTCTGTTGGCATTGCCATTCGTGAACCGCTAGCGTGGCCTGATAAAGGAGGCCATTAGTTATTTTCATAGTAGTTTTACAGGAGAATTTTAAGTGGCCAAAGATTTCTTTATTGCCTACAGAGATGGTCAAGTTGCCACTCCTTTAGGGGCATATTGATGGCTTTGAAAGGACTCTGCTGCCGAACGTCAGAGAATGCTGGTATCCCTGCTTGCTCAGGCACCACTGTTTGCATAGTTAAGGATGTGTTGTACATCTTGATTTATTTATATAAAATTTGGATTTTTCTTGGGGATTTTAGCTTTTTCTGGAAAATCATAGTTTCAGATTCACCTGTACGTGCTCTGGTTTGGCACCTTCTTTGGATAGGGGGTAACGTGACCTCCAGTAGGCATTGGATCTCTGAGTTATTTGGTTTCGGGCCTAGAGCTGAGGATCTCTCCAGTGGTGGATACTGTGGGACTGAGACTGCAACCTTGCCGCACACTTGAAGCTATCTGTATGGTGCTCTGTCTTACCTTGCAGCTGATGGATGAATATGTAGAATCAATTATATCAGAGGCATTCTCTTGATTCCAGTTTGCAGTAATTTAAGGTTGCCAGATATACATGAGAGCTTTTCTTTCAAGTCAATAAAACATACTGACATTCTCCCCAGTGGGGTGCCTTTCTACACCATGTTAATCAGAGTCTTGGGGGAGTAAATTCAGTTGGAACCTAATCTTAACTTCTGCAGGTTTTTGTTGCTCTTCCTTGCTCTCTTTCCTTTGCATATTTCTCCCCTTCTTGTTTCTGACCCCTGCATCCCACGCTTTTTCTCCTATCTTTGTCCTTATCACCCCACCCCTCCCGATCTGTATAGACACCATTCTCTGATCCTGACTTCTTGTTCTGTGTTTCTCTCTAGTAGATGAATACATATCAATGGCAAAGGAGAAGCATGGATACAATATTGAGCAGGTAGGTCAGAGCAGGACCGGGGCTGGACTAAATGGTGTTTTGGGGAGGAGGGCTTCTTTCTTTGATACTATGGTTCAGGAGGGGTTCCCCTCTGATGCAGTCCTTACAATGACTCTTAGACAGAAGCATGTAAACTCCCATCCCTCTAGCTCTGTGACTGTCCATATGTTATTCAGATAGCCAGAGAAAGCACTAAGAGCCTTCAAAATCAGGATAAAGTCTCTTTAATCTCATAACTTGGACAACAATCTTCCAAAGTTGACCCGACGTGGGCCGTGTTTTGGTGCACAGCGCCTGCATCACGGGTCGTAGAAGTTGTAATGAAGCTTTCCTCTCTAATACCTGTGCAAAGGAGCAAGTCTCGCTACTGCATTTTTAGACTTTAAAACTTCTATGACCCCTGACGCAGGCACTGTGTTGGGTCAACTTTGGAAGATTGTTCAAGTTATGAGATTAAAGAGACTGTCCTGATTTTGAAGGTTCTTAGTGCTTTCTTTGGTTATTTGGACTTTGTTGTGTACTTTGAACCCTCTCTGTGTTGTGCATATGTTATTCAGAACCAGAGGATGGGAGAGAAGTAGCCTTGCATTGATTTTTCTGGTATATCATCACCTACTTCTCCCTACCCATTCTGCAGGCTCTGGGGATGCTTCTGTGGCACAAGCATGATGTGGAAAAGTCACTGGCCGACCTCGCCAACTTCACTCCCTTCCCAGATGAGTGGACAGTGGAAGATAAAGTGCTGTTTGAACAGGCCTTCAGTTTCCATGGGAAGTGCTTCCAGAGGATCCAGCAAATGGTAACAGCACCTCCAGCCCGTGGGCAAGAAATGGGTCTTAGCATAGCTGTGGTGGGTGTCAGTACTGGAATATCAGGGGCTATTGCAGGGCAGGAGTCAAGTGTATTGATCGGAAACATTCTGGGCTTCCCTCACAGCTACCCGACAAACTTATCCCCAGTCTGGTAAAGCATTACTACTCTTGGAAAAAGACACGGATGCGTACGAGTGTAATGGACCGGCAGGCACGAAAACTCATTGCAAAGAAAGAAAAGGAAGACAGGTGGGTGTCTCAAGCAGTGGGGTTGGGGGGTGGGGGGCGCATCTCTCTGTTTACTTCTGTGTAGATGGCACAATAGTGCCATCTAGTGGTGAAATGGCAGAATTGCTGCAGGATTGTCCCTATATAGCACTGGTATTAAGAAAAGATTGTTATGTAACACAAGCAACAGGAAAATCAAACCTTTAAGACCACCACCATATTTGTGTTCTGATTTTATATTTTATTCATGTTAGGCTCCTCCTGCTGAGCATCCCACTCTTATGAATTGTAATAAATCAGAGCCAAGGAAGAAGTGAAAAGTGATTATGGGGTGCTGATCAGCAGAGCCTCCTGCAGGCATTGCAGTGCAATATGAAGAGCAGGAATGCAGCAAAGAGAAGTGAAGAGAGGGTATTCAGAACTTACTACAGGTGTTGCACTGATAAATGTAAACCGGGGATATAGCACAGATCCTCATCAGAATTCCATACAGGTATCACACTGATAGATGTAAACCAAAGTTGCTTACCTAGAATGAGTATTTTGTGAAGATAGCAGTTAACCAGTCATACAGATGATTGATGCTATCTGAGGGCACAATATGGAACAGCTTTTCCGTGAAGACCTGAAGACTCCTTTGGGCATATGCTGTAGTTGTGGCATCCCCCAGTTTTGTAATTGTGCTAGTGAATGCAGTTCAAGAAAGGGAAGAAAGCTGCATATGTGTGATTGGTGAACTGTTGTCTTAAAAGAACACTTGTTTCATGTAAGCAACTTTTGTTTCTCTAATGGCAAGCGGTTCCTCTTGTCTACACAGATGGTATATATAGGCTGTCTTAAAGCAACCGTTAGAAAAAGTGCTTGGTGATCATTCAGAGGGACCAGAGTTGGATTCCTAATGAGGCCTCCACGCCCTGATTCAGCCAGAATTGCTCTTGAGATAACATTCACAGCCCCTGCAGAAAAGAATTGTCATTGTTGCATTGTGGCAGCACCCAGTGATTGAACAAAAAAAGGCCTAGTGCATAATTCCCAGGCAAGGACTGTCAACTTCCATGACTGAACTAAAGTTGGGAGGGGGAGGGCCCTCAGGCTCCTGCACGAAGGCCAGCTTACCTGAAGCTTGATAAAAAAAAAGACCCCTTAGATTGTAAGCCATCTGGGACAGGAAAACACCATCTGTACTTTATTGTAACTCTCCCTGAACTACTACCGAAAAAACATGAGCTAAATCCAAAATTTCAGAATAACCTATTTGGGAGGGAAGTTATCAAGGTGGGTTATTTTACCACATACTATTGTAGTACAGGGTCTATTGAATACAATGGGACCCTGTGCTAAAATAGCACAACTTGTGGCAAAACAACTGATCTTAATGGTAGCCCATGTTAATAACTTCTCCCCTTGGAGTGAGCAAAATGCTAAACCCATCCACACCATTCGCATTGCCTGGCTTTAGTCACATAATTGTTTCAAGAATTTCTAATATGCAAATCAGAAAATCAAAGCAGCAATAGTGCAGACCTGCGCAGAATGTCTGTACTCAAAATTTATTCACCACAAGCAATATAAGAACATTAAAACTCTAATATTGCTTGTGGTGATCAAATTTTGAATATAGACATTCTGCGCTGGTCTGCTCTATTGCTGCTGTTCTGGATTTTGCAGATTTGTCTGCCTGTCAGTGGCATAGCCAGACCCAGTATTTTGGATGGGCCCAGAGTTAACTTAGATGAGCCGTTCCATGCCACCCCTTGCCATGCTCCCTTCCCCCCCCTCGGAAATAATAAATAAATTATAGATGGGTTTTTTTCACCTACCCCACATCAACATCTCTACTGCAGCATCTGCCCGCCTGTCGCTGAACCCCATCCCTCTCTGGTGTACATTACAGGCATCCCTGGCGCCTGAAGTGATTCATTATTGCTGCCTGTGCTGGTCCCGACAGGCTTCCATTGGTCGGGTCCCATCCTCACAGATGTCATTTACTGTTTCCTGTCTTGCGGGGGCCGACGCAGGCAGCAATAATGAATCGCTGCAGGCGCTGGGAACGCCTGTAAGGTTCACTGGGAGGGATAGGGTTCAGCGACAGGCAGGCAGATGACGGGATGCCGTGAGAAAGAGAGATGTTGATGTGGGGTGCCGCCACTGGGTGAGTCTGAACCAAGAATGGGTGGACTGGACCTGTGTGTTTTCTTGGACCGTCAAAGCTTGTACTAACATCAACCTGAGAGAGGGCTATCTCTCTTTAAAAAGAGAGGAACTTAATGTGCTCTATTTCTCCTTGAGATTTATATCAAGAAGATGTTTTTGAATGTTTTAGCCATATCGAACAAAGTTAATGGTTTGGTTCTCAGCTTTTTAAATAATGTTGGCAGCTTGGCATCCCTAGTTATCACACTAGAATACCCTCAGGCTTATTTCCCCTGTCCAAAAATGATCTTTTATTTACTTTCATTAGTTTTATCAACTTTCTCAAACTTGAGAGCATTCAGCCAACTGTCATTGCTGTGACTCTTCATGCCTTATATTTAGAAATTTTTAATTTTCCTTTCCGATAGGTGAAATTTAGCATCTCTTCCTTTCTTTTTGTGTGACGTAATAGATATGAGATGACCAATTATGTTACATACAAGGTTGTAACATTCATTTCAGGTACCTGATTAAACAGGTGTGTCATTTATTTAAACTGTCTTTTTAGGAGTCTTGCCAAAGAGTTTCCTTAACCATCTGTTAGCTGTATTCTGAATTATCCTCCTAAGAAAATAATAGAGAAACAAGGGGGATCAGAAGTTGTTGAACCCCTGTCACATCTCAAAGCCTCAAAAATTATAAAATCATCCTCCAGACATCGATAAACCTCAGTTGATTCTTGTTTCTTTTAATGAGCGTACTTTGTCCCTTTTCACAAGCATGTTGTAGAGATGGCCAGGGACTGTGTATTTTTTTTTTAATACATGTGTTGTGACTTAATATAACGTGTTACCTTTTATTTCTAACATGTATAGGCAAACAAAAGTAAAATTTATGGGGGAATAAACAGGACAATGATTCATAGAGAGGATGTGGTAGCTTGGAGAAATGGCGGAACCTGCTGTTTTAAGCATTTGAACTGGTGCTGTCTCAGATCTTGTTGGAAACTATTTCCACTTCCTTGCAGCGATGGGGAGACGATCGAGGGGCCCCGAGGCAGCGACGGGGAGAACGAGGCAACGGATGTGAAGAAAGAGGTGAGGATTTAAACCTCCTCAATGTGGGAAAATGGATAAAAACAAATGTTAAGCTAGGACAAAGTAAAGATGAGGGTGAAAGGGTGCTGTGTCTCCAGAATGGATTAATCACCATTGGTAGGGGCCCTTTTACTAAAGCTGAATGCACGCTAGCAGAATTGGCGTGTGCTAAATGCTAAGAAGCCTGTTTTATACCTATAGATGTCTTAGCATGTAGCATGCACTGGGCTTCTTTTACAGAGCTGAGCTAGCGATTGCCGTGCGGCAAATGAGAGGAAGCCCATAGGAATTGAGTGGGTTCTCATTTGCCTCACGAAGAATTGATAGTGTAGCTTTGTAAAAGAGTCCCACTAAGCGTTAGTGAAAGGGCCCTTTATAGTTTATTTAACTATAATCTTAGGGACCCTTTTACAAAATGGCGATAAGCCCAATGTGGGTTAACCTTGAACTACCAGTGGCCCAACATGGCCGCCGGCGGTAGTTCAACCTTGCGTGTGCGCCGGAAAAAAAAGCATGGCGCTAACTTAGCAGTAATCCTAGCATGTGCTGTTGGGTTACCGCGGGAGCCCTTACCTCCACCTGAATGGGTGGCAGTAAGTGCTTCCCCCCCTCAAATGGTCACGTGGTAAGCGTAATCTTACCGCATGGCCATTTTTAATTTTCTTTTTTTTTTAAGGGACTTTTTACCCGCTCTGGTAAAAAGGGCCCTGGTGAGTGGGAAAAATGGCCCTGCCACTACCGCAAGTCTCTTTTTTCCTGCAACGTGGTAAAAGGACCCCTTAATGCAAGAACACAGTGGTGAACAATACAAAGCAGTATTATTGAAATAGGAAAAAAAATGGTGGTGTTGCCTAGATGGCTGTAAATTCTTCAGACATTGCCACTGCGCTTATTACAGAAAAGACTTACTGTGGTTTTATCAACTGGCTCAGGGCTTCTGTTGGGCTAAAAAGAAACCAAAGTTGCGTTATCAATATTTGCTGGGGGAACTGGGCACAAGGAGGGATGGGCCTGCCTAATTTGAGGATGTATAATATTGCTTGCTTGTTGCAACATGTCCAGGATTGGCTTTTCTCCCAAAGCTGTTTTACTCCTTTGGAGTTTCAGATGGCCTATTTTGCCCCTTATGACTTTCTCTATTGCATGTCGATTGGTCTTTGATTCCTAGAGACTTGAGAAATAGTGTGCTCTTAGGCCCGTTAAGAGAGGCGTGGCATATACTAGTGAGAAGCCTGGGAGAGGGAGGGAATAAAAGTTGGATTTGGTTTTCGAAATGTTATGCTTTCTGAAAATGTATTGCATCTTGATTGTGTTTGGATTTCTCAATAAAAAAAAGATTTCACATAAAATGGGAAAAAAAGCGCCAAAAACTTGACAGAATAAAAATACTAAAATAAAAAAGTTGCTAGAGAAATTTATTAAAATTCAATGAAGCATAAAATAAAATAAGTTACCCTAGAGCAGTCATCCACAATCCCCCAGGGAGGATTGTCCCCAAATGTTGGAACGAAATAGTGGGCTTTTAACAAACGTTTGACGCGCTTTAATGACCCCCTCCTTTCACAATATCTTTGGGAGGGAATTCCATAGGGAAGGGGCCAGATAGAAATTGCCCCTGCCCTTATAGTTGCCCAGTGTGCTCTACCCATAGAAAGTACTATCAATTTCATCTCAGACCCAGTGCATGAATTGAGGTTGCCGGAGGGGGGGAGGGGTGTCAACAGGAGTAATGTCAGGAAGTACTTTAAAGAGAAGATAGCGGATGCCTGAAATGTCTCCCCATTGGAGATGGTGGAGTTGAAAATGGTAACAATTAAAAAAACGTGTGGGATAAACACAGGATTCTTATACGGAAAGAGAATGGAATCGAAACAAAACGTAGCAGTACTTAGACGGTAACTCCAGTAAATTGGGAAATAAGGCCAATGCAGGGAAGACTTCTACATTCTGTGCCCCGATTGTGGCTAGATAGGTCTGGATAGACTGGAGTGGGCTTTGACTGCAACTCCAGGAGTTGGGGAGTACGGTCTGGACTAGAGACTTGCATGGGGTTCACGGAAATCCCGCGGAGACGGAAGCAGTTCTGCGGGATCCCGTGGGGACGGAAGCAGTTCCCGTGGAAGTGTATGCTGCACTTGCGCCAGCCTCTCACCTACCGAGTACCAAGTTCTTTGAGTGCTGTCTCCTCCTCCTTCTCCTCTTTGCTTTAACAGCACAGATGTGGAAAGCCTCCATTAAGGAGGTGGTAGAGATACAAATGGTGACGAAATTCAAAAAGGCATGGGATGAACACAACAGAGGATCTCTATTTAGAAAATGGAAGTTATAAAAAACCTAAACTTAAATGGCTGCATGTGTGTGGTTGTGTCGCGTGACACTTACATGGTGACTCTCTGGCTGTGATGAACTAGGGCCGATACCGGGAGACCTGTATGGTCTGTGTCTCGTATATGGCAATCTGGTTTTGGATGGGCTGGAAAGGGTTTAGACAGCAACTTTAGTGGCTGGAACATGAGGACAGTTCTGGACAGACTTTTACGGTCTGTGTCCCACAAATGAGAAGATGAATAGGCTGGAGTGGGCTTTGAAGGCAACTCCAGTGGCTGGAACATAAGGATATAGGGCCAGGTGGACTTCTATGGTCTATGTCCCAGAAACGCCACAGAAAGACCATAATCAAGTATATAATGTCACATTCATTGTTGATTTAATCATGAATTGATAATGATTATGACTATTGGGCAGACTGGATGAACCGATCCGGTTTTTATCTGCTGTCATTTGCTATTACTATTAATCCTCTCTGCTTCTGGGCTGATGCGCAGACCTCAGCTCTGACATAGGCATGAGCATCAGATGTCACCTGACCTACTGGCGCGTGCATGTAGTGATCTCTTAGCACACAGTGCCAGTGAATCAGAGAAGTCTTATATGTGCGCACCAGAGTGTTCCAACTTCCGTTCCTTCCTTGCCTGCAGTGCTGCATCTCAAACCCAGAGACTGAGAGAGCTGACAGGAATTTTTTTTAATGTACCATTAAATTCTTGTGGGTGAGGACAGGTTAAATTCTGGCGGGGACGGGCGGGGATGGGTAAGATTCCCAGTGGGGACAGGCGGGGTTGGGTTAGATTCCCCACAGGGACAGGCGGGGATGGGTTAGATTCTCTACGGGGACAAATGGGGACGGATTGGATTCCAGTGGGAACGGGTTGGATTTCTGTCCCCGTGCAACTCTCTAGTCTGGACCCTGAAAATGGCAAAGACAGATCAAGAATATTGCAACACATGCTATGAGTTTATCTTTTTGGGCAGACTGGATGGACTGTGCAGGTTTTTATTTGCTGTCATCTACAATGTTAATATGTAGATCTGAACAATCTTCCAGACACATAATATTAAACCATCAATGGTAGGAGTCTTCTCATAACATGCCCTATGACCAGTATTTTAAGTAGCACTCTATAATGGACTGGTTATTAATGATAATGTAAATAAAGTGGGGGTTACATGATCGAACCTGTGTGCCATCCTCAACAGTCTAATCACAGTATTCTGCAAAGCATGCAACTTTTTTACACGGATACTTGCAGCCCTGCTGAAACAATGTTTCCATAGCCAAATTGGGACATAAACAGAGCATGAACAAGTGTTTGGAAGGTTACATCAGTGTTTCAGAGTTTAGGAAAGAGCTTAAAACCTACTTATGAAAACACTGCTCTGAATTATTGAACAATGGTTAAATCAGTTGTTTTTAGGGGCAGACAAGGATTACAAATTTTAATTGTGATTAATCGGCATGCATTTTGGGCCATAAAGTGTAATTCCAACAAAATATTATACTGAAACTGAAGTAAAAATCAATATGACATTTTTATAACCCTCACCACCACCATCCTGTGGTCTTGGAAGTTAAATATTTGATGGAATGGAGGAAGGGGACTGGGGTTGTACTGAGAGAGAGGGAGGGAAATGGAGGGAGAAAGGTATGGTTGTAGCTGTGCGGGGGGGTTGGGAGAAAATTGCCAGGATCTTCAGGGAAAGACTTTTTTGGTTACAGTTCAGGCACAAGTAGTGTACTTCAGTGTTTTCCAAGTCGGTCCTAGAGTATCCCCTTGCCAGTCAGGTTTTTAGGCTATCCACAATGAATATGCCTGAAAGAGATTAGCATACAATGGAGCCAGTGTTTGCAAAACAATCTGATACATAGTCATTGTAGACATCCTTAAAACCTGACTGGCAAGGGGATACTCTAGGACCCACTTGGGAAACTCTGATGTACTGTA
This sequence comes from Microcaecilia unicolor, assembly GCF_901765095.1. Lineage (NCBI taxonomy): Eukaryota > Metazoa > Chordata > Amphibia > Gymnophiona > Siphonopidae > Microcaecilia > Microcaecilia unicolor. Next base: position 115,875,853 of record NC_044041.1, on the reverse strand, counting down.
ACCAAAAAGTCTTTCTTCCCTGAAGGTTCTGGCACATCTCTTCCCCCCCTCCCCCAGCACAGCTCCATCCATAATCTTCTTCTCTGTCTCCCAGTTACAGCATCAGCCCCCATCCTCCCTCCCATCACAGTCCCAGCCCTCTCCAGCACTCTTTTCCTCTCCCTGTCTCCAAGCAGAGCTCTAGCACTCTCCCTCCCTCCCAAAACAGCTCTAGCAGTCTCCCTCCCAGCACAGCTTCATCCTCCCCACGATGCCAGGTTGACTTTTCGCTTTGCTTTGCTTCCTGGCCTCTCCCCCCCCACCCCCCATCCCAAGCAAGCAGGCAAAGTACAAGGAGGTGAACTTAAGCGCAAGAATAATTTGGGACATGGATTTTCAAACTGATTATAGCCTTACCTTGGAAGGATGTGAAAAGGCGACTAAAATGGCGTCTACATGCTTCCTTCGACCACTTGCTCTCTTCTGGTGTTATGACCATGTGGTGACCTTGTTGCCTCCTCTCCTCCAGTGCTGGTGCTCACACTGCACAACTCAAAACTTGCTGCCTGTTCCTTCAGTGTTGCTGCTGCTAACACTGCTGCCTCTTCTCCTGCGCTGCTGACCATGCACTCAAGTCCCCGATGTTAACTTCCACCTCCTCTCTGGCGCTGCTGACCATGAGGTCAAGTCCCCAACGCTGCCACTGCCTCCTCCCTATGTGCTGCTCTCTCTACATGACTCGCCTCAGTCTCCTATTGGAGCCCCTGAGGTCTGGAAGTAATAAGAGATGCTATTGGAGCCCCAGAAAGAGGCTTGAAATGCAGAGACAGAGCCGGTACCGCTGCTGAGACTGGAGATGAGGTAAACGCGGGGGGGAGGGGGGGGCAGCATTAAAAATCCCAGTCAGCATTAACAAATATTTTCTGTGTTAAATTTTGAATGCGTTAATAGTGTTAATAACGTGTTAATTGCCCACCCCTAGTTGTTTTATATTTTAAATGTGATTATTTTGATTTGATTTTATGTGATAAATTTTATTATTTTATTTTTTTTAACTGGGTTAAAAGGTTTAAAATAATAGTAGTAGTAATCCTTCTGTTGTAATTTTGGCAAATGGGTTCTAGAGGGATGTGGATAGTAGATGACTTATGCTATAACAGATGTATTTCTGATGGAAGATACAAGACATGGATGTTGCTGTCTTGTTTCACCATTTCTTCATTTTATCTCCCCCATCTCCCAGCAGCCCACATATCAGAAGCACATCACATGCAAACCAGGCCCAATCAGAAAAGATCCCCAGATCTCACAGTACCGCCATCACCCACTGCGCTCCCGCCGTCGGCCTCCCAAGGGGATGTACCTAAGTCCAAGTGACATCAGTACAGTCACTGCTAGTCCAGACATGTCCCTGATGAGTCTCAGACACCTGGATGTCCAGCTGGTGTCTCTGAAACGTCAGGTAAAGTCACCAGCATTGGGATAATGGAAATGGAAGCCTGCATGTCCTCCCTCACTCTCCACCTAAGTAAATGTTTGCATTCTCCATCTTGCACTCATGGCATCTCTTCCTTTGTTCATCAGGTGCAAAGCATTAAACAGATTACAAGCAGCTTGAAACACATCCTAGAAGGAGGCATTGACAAGCTGCGGCCCCTGGAGGTAGGACCCATATCTGGAAGCATGGACTGCATGGTCTTTGTTTGGGGAGTGAAGTGAGGAGTACCACATTCTCTGGAGCTTAGTAAAGAGGTGGAAATGTGGGGGGAGGGAATGCCTATACCTCCCTTTTTTAAATAGCTTTTATTGGCAATCATCAACCTTACATTTATCCATTCCAAAACTACAGAGTCCGAAGTACAACAATACAACAAAAAACACCTACCACTATCACTATCCCATTAAACAATTCCCCCTCCCTCATAAACAGCATGAAGCACCAAAAATATATATATAGTCACAAAATGAGATTATCAGGCTTATTTTCGAAAGAGAAGGGCGCCCATCTTTCAACACAAATTGGAAGATGGGTGTCCTTCTCACAGGGTCGCCCAAATCGGCATAATCAAAAGCCAATTTTGGGCGTCCTCAACTGCTTTCCATCACGGGGGCATGTCGGAAGCATAGCGAAGGCGGGACTGGGGCATGCTTAACACATGGGCATCCTCGGCCTATAATGGAAAAAAGAAGGGCGTCCCTGACGAACACTTGGGTGACTTTACTTTTTTTTTTTTTTTTTAACGACCAAGCCACAAAAATGTGCCCTAAATGACCAGATGACCACCGGAGGGAATCGGCGATGACCTCCCCTTACTCCCCCAGTGGTCACTAACCCCCTCACACCCAAAAAAAAAAAAAAATTAAAATATTTTTTCCAGCCTCTATGCAAGTCTCAAATATCATACCCCAGCTCCATGACAGCATTATTCAGGTCCCTGGAGCATTTTTAGTGGGTACTGCAGTGCACTTCAGGCAGGCGGACCCAGGCCCATCCCCCACTACCTGTTACACTTGTGGAGGAAACAGCGAGCCCTCCAGAACCCACCAGAAACCCACTGTACCCACATCTAGGTGCCCACCTTCATCCCTAAGGGCTATGGTAGTGGTGTACAGTTGTGGGGAGTGGATTTTGGAGGACTCAGCACACAAGGTAAGGGAGCTATGCACCTGGGAGCTTTTTCTGAAGTCCACTGCAGTACCCCCTAGGGTGCCCAGTTGGTGTCCTGGCATGTCAGGGGGACCAGTGCACTACAAATGCTGGCTCCTCCCACAACCAAATGGCTTGGATTTGGTCATTTCTGAGATGGGCGTCCTCGGTTTCCATTATCGCCGAAAACCAGGGATGACCATCTCTAAAGTCGACCTAAATGTTGAGATTTGGGCGTCCCCGACCATATTATTGAAACGAAAGATGGACGCCCATCTTGTTTCGATAATACGGGTTTCCTCGCCCCTTCGCGGAAAACTTGGGCGCTCCATTCGATTATGCCCCTCGGCACGTGTCAAGTGAAGAGCCATCACTCTGGGTTTTATTCTGGTTTCACGTACAAAAACTCTTTCTAATAAAGAAGCTGGCAATTTTTTAATTATCAAATCTGTTCAGTGGCGTACAAAAAGCCTCCTCCACTCTTGTGTAACAGAAGAAAATTTGGTAGGAATATCAGGGCAAGATTACTTCACTGGCATTAAAAAACCCCCTGAGATAGATTATGTTAAATTGAACCAGCTTTTAAAGGGTCTAAATAAAAATAGTGACAAAAGATAATTCTTTCAAACTTAAGTTGCTGCAAACACACACCGACTGTGGCCAAAGTTTCACCAATATAGCTGTGTCAAGGTGCTACTTGTGTTTCATCTTGTAACAGCGGGTGACACTTTCATAAAGCTGTTATCTGTTTACCCTGAAGGGTTTGAAATGCAACAGACTCCACCTTGGCTGGCTAGTGTATTGCAGGTATCTGGTGAATCAAAGCCAATACCCGAGTTCAAAAAGATTACACTTTAGGACAAGACCACCAAATATGAAACATATCTCCTAGAATATACAGTTTGTGGTAAATGCAAAACTAATGGGGTTAACGGGGAAGGTAAGTTAAACATAGGAGGAATTGGGTTCAGAAGGAAAAGAGCATTGGGAGGTAGGCGTAGAAAGATGGAAAGGAATGGATATGGGGTAGCAGAAAAGATAATGGGGAACATTAGAATATGGCCTATCAAGTCTGTCTCTGCATATTATCAACTACCCCTCCTGTCCCTGAGAGATCCTATGAGCTTGTCCCATCCTTCTGTGAATTCCGTCTTCATCTCCACCACCTCCACTGGGAGATTGTGCCACACATTAATCATCCTTTCCGTAACATACTACATAAGAACAGAAGAATAGCCATACTGGGTCAGACCAATGGTCGATCTAGCACAGTCAAAAGCATCTGACAGCGAGATTTCTTGCTACCAGTCTCAAGGGTAAATAGTGGCTTTCTCTATGTCTGTTGTAAGAACAGATTATGGACATTTCCTCCAAGAACCTGTCCAAACCCAGATATGCTAGCTGCTGTTACCACATCTTATATTCTTCTTACGACTTTGTAATTATTTATATTGTTACTATGTAAGCCGCATTGAGCCTGCCATGTGTGGGAAAGCGCGGGATACAAATGTAATAAATAAATATTATTCCACACTCCCTCCAACACCATCCAGAGCCATGCTTAAATATTTTAAGGAGCTTATGAGGAAAAATTGTTATAAAAAAAAATCCATAATGATTCTTTTTCTTACCAGGCTAGTAAATTGTGGAACTCTATACTTGAACAAGTTTGTGTGATTTCTAGTTAATTTACAATTCTGCAAGGGATTGAAAATGTACCTTTTTGTTAAATATTTGAATGATTAACTTCTGTAAGTTTTCCAAACTTTTCAGTATATGTTTTGCATTTATGTAACCCGCATAGATTCTTTATTGATATTAGCGGGATATAAATACCTAGAATAGGAGTGTAATACCACCTATACAGGATTTTATATCAATTTTCTACTGAATAAGTGGTTATAGAGACCTTCAATAAATACTGAATGCTTATTTTCCATTGCCTACTTTCAAAAGATGTTCCCATATCCAATGATTAGTATGGTGCATCAAGGGTGAGCTGAAGGAGAGCAGGGCCGAACACCTGTACCTTATGGCTGAGTTCCATTTCACTCAGTACAGTGTGCTGGCACAGAGAAAATTGCATTAATTCCATTCCAGAAGTGGCTGCACGTTAGACATGGTTGTGTTTGCACAGCTGCTGTTTTTATCTTCCTCTGTGGCTGCAGGCCAAGACTGCCTTACACTACCCCCACCTTCCACCTGTTAAACGTGGCTCATTTATTGCAGGCAAATATGAAGGTGACCTCACGCTGGACAACAGAAGAGCAGCTTCTAGCAGTGCAGGGTAAGTACAGCTCCCCCTTCCTACCATACAGCATGGTCTCAGCATATAGAGGCCACAACACCAGTCTGATCGTACCATGCCTAAGATTATGAGGCGGAAATTTATTGTGTACTTGTTTGCCCTGTCCCTCAACTGGCATTTAGCATGCAGTGATCCTTATATGATGTGCATTGAAACCTGCTGATCTCTGCTAGTCCTGTCAAATGTCTCATCACTGGAAGTTATATGGTCCCAGCATATGTAGCAGAAAAAAAAGAGCAAACCACAGTAAATTAAAAAAAATAAAAAATTGTGGTAAAACATTTTTTCTATGGGCACATGTTTTTAACCCCTCGACTATTATAGAATAAAGTTTTTTCCACTATGGTTTGCGCCTTTCCTTCTGCTACCTGGATGCTTGCAGTTTCTTTGTTCTCAGCGGATCAAACTATTAAATGTTTATTATCATACTTTAACCCTCTTCTGTCTCTTTAAAGAACATTTCTTTAGCTGGTCTGTGCTGTATTTATGCTTAAGTGTGTTACCTGTATGAGGAGGGAGGAAAGAAGGGTCCTAGAACTGATGTTTTCCATATTAATCTCCTGCAGCTGTCCGGAAATATGGCAAGGACTTCCAGGCGGTGGCTGAAGTGGTGGGGAACAAGACCCTGGCACAGGTGAAAACCTTTCTTGTCAGCTACCGGCGTCGCTTCAACCTGAAGGAAGTGCTGCAGGAGTGGGAGGCAGAGCAGGAGCTGCAGGGGAATTCTGGGAATGCAGTGGCTTCTGCGGGGGACAGCAGGACTTCCGGAACCTCGCTGGCTAGCAGTGAGGAAGAGGATGAAGTAAGAAGGAATGATTTTTTTGTTGTACTTCTTTTTTTTTTCCTTCTACCATCCAGGTAGAAGGATAAAGGAGAATTTTGCACATACCTGTTAAATTTCATTTCCTTCAGTCCTACCAGACCAGTCCAGGTGAGTGGGTTATGTCCCACTGCCAGCATATGAAGCGAGAGAAAAACAGCCAGCACTGACTTCACTACCCTTATAAGAAGACTGGTGTTGCCTTTATCTCCTCAGTATCCTGTTTCAAAGCTGAGAACTGCCTTCAGTAGTCTTATGTTTTTAGTTTACAGTTCATCCACAAAGTCAAAGTCATCATTTCATGGTCACTATCCCAGGAACATGACTTCCATACATTGAGGGAACAACTACCCTCAGAGTGGACGACAATATGCTCTTCGTTAGTTTTCTGAATTTGTTGAACTGATAACTTTTTTTTTTCCCCCAACATGTCTTTATTGGATTTGTAGAGCAAAATACAGGAAGTTCACAAAATTACAGCTGGATCTCGGTATAAATGTTAGTTTACTTGAGAACTCTTGACTGCTGTGGCTTCCATGAGTGGGTTCTGGACTGGTCTGGGCAGACTCAAGGAAAGGAAATTAACAGGTAAGTATAAACTTCCCCATCCTTATCGTTCATGCTAAACCAGTCCAGACAATTAGAATATACCCAAGCTGTACCAGATTGGGCAGGAGGAAATCATAATAGTTCTCATAATTCCTACACCTATGGTATCAAACCTCCAGATCTGCATACCCATTGCACTTAGAGAAGGGGTGCAGTGAAAGCAAGGGTATAGCCCTACCATTATCTCTGGAGGCAGATCCTAACTCTGCCTATGAGAACTTCTGCACGCTAATCAAGTGGGCTAGCTGGCCTTCTGGCACTTGCTGACCTCTGTTGGTGTGATCCAAGGTGATCTTCTCCTTGACTACTCTTAGAATCAAGGACTTAGACCAATATGTCTTATTAGGACATGGCAATAGAAAAAAGGCGTAACCCAAAATTTAGAAGGACCTGAAGATTGGAGGGTGGCCAATGTAATGCCTGATTTAAAAAAAAAAAAAGGGTTCCAGGGTACTGCTGGGCTCCTGTGGTAGTCCGGCGGTAATACCGATTTGGCGTGCAACCGTGTCTTAGTAGCTCTACTGCAGCGTTGTAAAAGGGCTCCTAAATTTGCAGATGGCACAAAATTATTCAAAGTTGTTAAAACACATGCAGACTGTGAAAAATTGCAGGAAGACCTTAGGAAATTAGAAGATTGGGCATCCAAATGACAGATGAAATTTAATGTGGACAAATGCAAAGTGATATACATTGGGAAGAATAATCTGAATCATAGTTACTGGATGCTAGGGTCCACCTTGGGAGTCAGCACCAAAGAAAAAGATCTAGGTCTCATTGTAGTCAGTGTGTGGTAGCAGCCAAAAAAGCAAACAGGATCGTAGGAATTATTAGGAAAGGGATGGTATATAAGACCAAGAATACTATAATGCCTCTATATCACTCCATGGTGCGACCTCACCTTGAGTATTGCATTCAGATCTGGTCACTGTATCTCAAAAAAGATATAGCGGAATTAGAAAAGATTCAAAGAACAGCGACCAAAATGATAAAGGGGATGGAACTACTCCCATATGAGGAAAGGCTAAAGAGGTTAGGGCTCTTCAGCTTGGAAAAGAGATGGCTGATTGGAGATATGATTGAGGTTTACAAAATCCTGAGTGGTGTAGAACGAGTAGGATGGAATCAATTTTTTACTCTTTCAAAAATTACAAAGACTAGGGGACACTCAATGAATTTACATGGAAATACTATTTAAAACAAATAGGACAAAATATTTTTTCACTGAATCAATAGTTAAGCTCTGAAACTCGTTGCCAGAGGATGTGGTAACAGTGGTTAGTGTATCAGGGTTTAAAAAAGGTTTGGAAATGTTCCTGGAGGGAAAGTCGATAATCTGCTATTCAGATAGACATGGGGAAGCCACTGCTTACCCTGGGATTGGTAGCATGGAATGTTGTTACTATTTGGGTTTCTGCCGGGTACTTGTGACCTGGATTGGCCACTGTTGGAAACAGCATACTGGGCTTGATGGACCATTGGTCTGACCCAGTATGGCTATTCTTTTGTTCTTACTTTACAAACATCTCAGAGGTGTTCACCAATAGACTTTAACCATCAAGAGGGAGTCAGATTCCACTATAACAAAGCTCCACCCTCAGAAGGAGGAGAGTATTGGGCACAGAGAGACTGTTTCCTTTAAAATTACAGGAGGAGGCATGCTGGGAAGGGCCTGTACTGAAAATTGTTTTCTTCCTTGTTCAAAAACATCATGTATAAGTCTATTGATTCAATAATAAAATATGCAACCAATGTTAACATAACATAGTATGATACAACATCAAAATATTTCCTTCCAACAAAGAGAACAAAGTTCCCCACCCCACCCATATACAAAGTAGAATTAACAATACAACATTCATTGTCAAAGCAGGAAGCCTGGATTCTTAAGACCTACTACTCACATTTATCTTAAACCCCTCTCCAAAAACTTAATCGGCTGGCACTCAGGGAACGTACCTCTGACCCCCTCCCAAGAGTAAGAGGGGAGGATAGTAGGTACTGCAGCCACAAACCCCACAAGGATCAGGGAGGGTCCTGGTACCACCAGATTTAGCACCTCTGGGCTTTGTGGACCAGCATCTGCTAACCCTAGCTGTCTAGTCTGTTCCCAAGTGTGAAGAAACAGTGTGTTTTAAGCTTGTAAAATGTATTGGATATTTTCCTGTCTTAAATATGTCTGAAGTGTATTTCTCCTGTTTGGCCAGCAGATGGTACATGTTTATGTTTAAAGCTTTTACAGAGGATTGACTTCTGTTTTTTTTTTTTTTTTTGGCACACGGATAGTAGGAAGTGCCTGTAATGATGTAACCCATTTTTATTTGAAACTTGACTGTTGTGGGCTCTGATAGGCCTGGAGTTTTTGAAAATTACCCAACAGATGCTGGCTGTTACTTCAGTCTTAGCCTGGAAGAAGTGGGAGACATATCTCTTTGCTGAGGCTCAGTGAATTATATGTCCTGATCTTCCCAGGTACTGCTTAGACAGTGTATAGGTGTTTAGTTAGTGTTATAATTGATCCATATTTCAGTTACCTTTTATTGTTTGCCAATTGCACATTTTTGTCCACTGTTCCAAGTTCTGAGAATAAACACAAGTGTTTGTTCGCTCTGCTTGTCTAGACTAATAAAGAATCCCGGTGGTTTGTGTGTTGGGTCTGTGAGTGCTTTCTAGGAACTGTGGGACCACTGGGAGTGTGTCCCCAGTAACCTAGAAATCACTGGGGTAATTTGAGAGCGGGAGACTCTCCCAGAGGTGGTTGTGACCCAGTCGGTGGGAGGAGGGTGCTAGTGTAGAGCACAAGCGGCAGGTGCAGGCAGACCTGAGCTGGGGATAGACCCTCTAAGTGGCCGTGGGTAACCCCAGGCAGGTGGCTAGGCATTTCGTGACACCAAGTAAGAAGGTACATTGGCTTCAAAACTGTTGCCTGCAGCATCCCCAGTCTGATCCACTGGAGATCTGGATGTACACCTTTCCAGAAGTGGCCTACACAACCTATTCATAGTTGCTGCACCAGGCCACATATCTGCACCTTCTTCTGGAGCCAGAGAAATACTGAGGAGCTGAAGGTAGCCCCCTATAAGGGGGAGTGAAGTCAACTCTAAGCTGTTTTTCTCTGGCTCTGCTGGCAGGAGACATAACCCACTGGTCTGGACTGGTCTGGCATGGATGATAAGGAAAAATCAGTTTTGTCTATATATGCAGAGTCAGATACAATTTTTTTCAGAACATTTGTGCATGCTGGTGTTACACATGCACATAATTCTGAGATGTGGAATGCTCTAAGAAGGGAGAATTATTTTATCATTTTTTAAACCAATAAACCTAAAGCAAAGACCTGGCTTGACCCTCCACTTTGGTGATCCAGAGCCCATGTGAGTTGGAATTAGTTGGCAGAGTATTGTGATGGTGTTGTATTATCTAGTGGCGCTGTAACTTCAGACTAATTTGAGCCAACAGTGTCTATAATAAGTGGCTTCTGAGACTGGGGGAGGGGGCGGAATCATTCTGGTCTATGCTGTTATCCCCATAATGCACTTTACTCCTGGAAGCTGCTTCTCTGCTCCCCATGTTAGCAAAGCTGTCCCAGATCATGGTGTGAAAGGGCACCCAGTTGGTCTGCATGAGATCTGAAGTATCAGAATCTATTTTGTTGTAGTCTCAGGGGGCAAAGCATGGCAAAATAGGGGTCTGAAGCCTCTTCAGTTGTCATGCATCTGGAGGTTATTATCAATAGAAAATAGAATTTGTGTTTCTGAGAGCCTGTGTGTGTGTGTGTGTGTGTGTGTGTGCGTGCTCGTACCTTTCTCCCTCTGCATGTGAAGCACATGTTCCTTGACGTTCCTTTTTCTTTGCAGGTGCAAATAACAGCTGTCACCAAGGCTCCAGTTCCTGTGTCAACAGCAGCAACATTGCCAGCCCCTGCATCTCTCTCTCAGCCCCCGCCACTCCTGCGTCCTGCACTTCCTACGGCACCAACGCTACTCCGCCAGCCCCCTCCACTGCAGCAGGGTCGCTTTCTACTGCCCCGACCATCGCTTAACCAGCCACCCCCACCTCTCATACGGCCAGCTACCACTCCTTCTGCTCGCCAGAATGCACTTCAAGCTCCTCCCTCTCTTCTGGGGGTACAGATGGATCCCCCTTCCTTGGGGTCACTATGAGGATCAGTTGGACCCAAGGGAATTGTCTGAGCTCCCTGTGTAGATATGTTTAGCAGCTCTACATGGAGAGGAGATAAGAGGCTGCACTGCTGGAACTCTTCAGGACATCTCTACTTTTTAAAGTAGAGAACTAGGATTTGTTAGTATGCATTAGATGTTGTCATGGCATTCTGGTGCCCTACATTTTGCCAGCCTTTGTTTTGCATTGCCTTGGCAGTCAGGCTGGAACATCGAGGTTAAAATGTGACCCATTTTGTTTAGGATTTTCAGTCAACTGGTTCCTGTAGTGTGCAGTAAGGGCAAGGATGGGCTATTTGATGCATATAGCAAAGCAAGACAAGCTGTCGGTATGAGTGATAATTTCCCTTCCCTTTGGGCATTCTGTTTTGCACCCCACTCTTGTTATCTGTGTCTTTTCAGCAGAGACCAGCTGAGATGTGTAGCCTGAAACGTACAGAACTATTTCACACTAAGCTGTAACAAAGCAAGTGGGGAACACCATCCCCTTCCCTTTATATTTCAATTTGTATGGCATTTTTGAGCAATAGTTCATCTGTTTTTAGCTGCTCCTTTCTGGATGAGTTAGATAGGCCGCTGTGTGTTTGTCTTCACAAATCTACGTAAACACTGCCATCCATATGCAGAGCATGAGTACAGCACAGACTGCTGAATATAGACTTTGGAAAAGGTGAAGACATCACTGGGAGCCACCCAACCAGCTGATGACACACTTTGGGGTAGGTAAAGACAGCAGCTCCCAGAGATGCCCTAAAATATCAGCATAGATAATTTTTTTACGGGTAACAGCTCACTACAAGGTCAAACTGTTAGAACAGGGTGTGAGAAAAGTGGGACTGGAGTTTGGATCTGAAGGTATTTCAGCTTTATGCTCTCTGTACTAGATCACCTACTTCTGGTCTGCCACCGCTGAGAACTAAGCTGGGGCACCACTTCTTTCTCCTCATCCCTCCAAAAATAATGCATTTTGAATATTATAACTTTATTGTTCCCAAATAATACCCTTCTCTCTCAAGGATGAAAATCATTGTAACTTCAGTAGGGATTTCTTTTTAAAGTGTTAGCTGAGTTAGAACGTAGATTAATTCACTAGGAACAGGCTGAAAAAGTGAAAATATTTGGAAGAAATGAGTGAGATTTTTATTTTAAATAACAGGAAGAAAATTGTGTGTATGTATAATACACACATATATGTACATATATTTGTTGAGGTTTTTTTTTTTCTTTTATTATAAAATATATACTTGATTTTTAGGTTGGTAAGGGGACAATTCTCAAAATTTTCATATTGGGACAAAGGCTACATGTACTTTTTACCTATGGGCTTTGCATCAAGTCTCAAATCAACAGTACATGTTGTATAGGGATTTTTAAAAAATGTTAGCTGAGTTACAGTGTACATGAATTCACTAGGAACGGGCTGAAAAAGTAAAAATATTTGGGAAAAATTAGTGAGATTTTTATTTTAAATAAAAGGAAGAGAATTGTGTGTATGTATAATATACATACACATTTGTTGAGGTTCCCCCCCCCCCCCCTTTTATTATAAATATATACTCAACGATTTTTAGGTCTGTAAGAGGACAATTCTGAAATTTTTCATATTGGGACAAAGGCTACATGTACTTTTTACCTATGGGCTTTGCACCAAGTCTCAAATCAACAGTACATGTTCTATAGGGATTTTTTTTTTTTAATGTTAGCTGAGTTACAGCATAGATGAATTCACTAGGAATGGGCTGAAAAAGTAAAAATATTTGGAAAAAATTAGTGAGATTTTTATTTTAAATGAAAGGAAGAATATTGTGTGTATGTATAGTACACACACATATGTACATATATTTGTTGAAGTTTTTTTCCCCTTTTATTATAAAATATATACTCAACGATTTTTGGGTCTGTAAGGGGACAATTCTGAAATTTTTGATATTGAGACAAAGGCTACGTGTACTTTTTACCTATGGGCTTTGCACCAAGTCTCAAATTAATAGTACATGTGTACATCTCTTTAATGATTGCCACAGGTGCAAAGTACAGAGGAACAATACTCCACACAACAGCGCAAAGCACAAAAAACAGTGGAGACTATAAAGTACAACACCAAGCAGTGGTAACCTTCAACACTTGAATACAATGTTCTGGACAGTATCTTCTAAACGACTCAACATGGGCCGTGTTTCGGCTGCATCAGCAGTCTGGATTTAACTCACAGGTAAGCGGGGGTAAGTATATTATTAATTTACTCTCGGATCTGCATCACCAAAATAAATTCTAAATATATGTGTCAGTGTGTGCTCAGTTTGATGATGATGTTACTCTTCACCAGTCTGCTGCTTTCTTGCATCGAGTACGTTCTCTTGTTCTTCACTGTTAAGCTGACTAGTACAGAAACCAACTATTCTAGCTGTATGCTTCTTTGTCTATTTCCAAACAACTCCCTGTAATCGACACATGTATTTAAAATTTATTTTGGTGATTCAGATCTTTGAGTAAATTAATAGTATACTTTCACTTGCTTACCTGTGAGTTAAATCTAGGCTCCTGATGCAGGCTAAGCAGCCGAAACATGGCCCATGTCGAGTTGTTTAGAAGATACTGTCCATTTTGGAACATTGTATTAAAGTGTTGAAGGTCACCATTGGTTGGTGTAGTGTGTTTTTTTTTTTTTTTAGTCTCCACTGTTTTTTGTACGAACTGCAGAGAGGGTAACCTGCTTTCTGTGCTGGTGGAATAGTCAACAGGTGGGGTGGGCAGTTAGACATGATGGATAGAGCCTTAGTGTTCTCACCCTGACTCTTATAGCTCACTGCTGTGCATTGTCAGCTTGTGCCTGATACAGGGATGGGAGTGCATGTTTGAAGAGAGAGTCTGGCACATGGCTCCAATTACTGCTGTTGCTTATCCTCTTCTGGTATGATAGCTGTGCTGAACTCACTAAGATAGTTCACAAATTTTCAAGGATGGGGATTGATTGAGAGATGCCAGGTCCTTTCTGATGTGCTCAGACTGTGGCTGTGCTAATGTCTGTATTTGGGAAACACCTGGCTGTGAAAAGTGCTTTTGCCTGAGTTAGTACTTCTGAAGCATTCCATTCTCTTTGAGATGTTTTAAAGGGAAAGAATTATGGACGGGTCAAAGAGTGCACAGCTTCAGGTCTTACTTAGCTGGTTCACAAGAAATAGCACTATCCAGAAAGGAAAAAAAAAATTACTCCCCACAGTCAATGCAGTTTGGGAACTGGCCAACAGTTTTATATTTTCTAAATTAACAATGTAGCTACGATCTTTAGTACACATTGTTCTCCCTTGTCCTGCAGGCTTCTGTTGTGTAATGGTTTCAGCTGGTACAGCCTAGTTGAGTACAAGCAATAGGGCTTGTTTGGTATATCATTAATTCTTCAGACAGAGCTCTGGCCTCCTCAAATGCCCAAGTATAGGTTGGATCCACTTAGAGCTCTGGTCAATGGGATTGTTCCCAGACTACCTTGGCCACAGTTGACACAAAAAAGCTTGCTTCCCTTTCCATAGGCCCCATTCCTGAGCACTCTGGTCAATGAGAGTGTTCCCTGACTACCTTGGCCACAGTTGGTTTTTGATCTAATGACACACAAAAAAAGCTTGTTTCCCTCTCCATAGGCCCCATTCCTGAGCACCCTGATCCGGTTGTATTGTACTTGGCTAGTGAACGGGGCAGGGAGGAGGGGAGTTTGAATAACCCTAGATGGGCTTTTCCAAGTGTGCAGTTTTATATTCTGTCTGGCCAGCTTGGAGGCAGAGTCCAGGCAAACACTGTTAATGCTGCGCGTGTGTCTGTGTGAGCACCTGAGACCTTTAAGTTTCTTCTTTCTGTAGTTTGAAACACTGAAATTCCTAAGTTATATTGTCCTGTGCTGTAGATTATCAATGTTTTATTACTAGTTTGGTTTCTCTTGCTGTGGGTGCTCAGCTCGTGTTCCTTTTTTAGCTTGTATTATTATTATTATTATGATGATTATTATTATTGCTATGAAATGGTCATGGCATTTTCAATACAAATATTTTTTACTACAGCTGTGTGTGTTTTTATTTTCTGCTAGATCCGATAAGTAGAAACATTTTTAACGGCAGTGTTTAATTCTTTATAAGTTGTTGAATAGCTGGGATTGATTTACAATGTTCCTTGCTTATGTGGTTTAAGTTCAAGCAGTGAGAGAGATCCCCTCTCTCACCAACATTGTTCAACCTAATAATGATACCTCTAGCCAAACTATTAGGCAATCAAAACCTCAACCCCTACATTTATGCAGATGACGTCACAATCTACATCCCATTCAAACGAGATCTAATCGAAATCACCAACGAGATCAACCAAAGCCTCCAAATAATGCACACCTGGGCAGATGCATTCCAACTAAAACTTAACGCAGAAAAAACACAATGCCTTGTACTCACCTCACAACATAACACAAAAAACTTCAACGCCATAATCACATCATACTGTTCTCTTTCAGTCTCACAAAACTTGAAAATTCTCGGAGTTGCCATTGACCGAAACCTCACTCTTGATACCCATGTGAAAAACAACGAAAAAGGTGTTCTACACTGTGGAAACTTAAAAGAGTAAAACCTTTCTTCCCGAGATACATCTTCCGCACCCTGGAACAGTCAATGGTAATAAGCCATCTGGACTACTGCAATGCACTATACGCCGGGTGCAAAGAACAGACAATCATAAAACTTCAAACTGCCCAGAATACAGCCGCCAGACTCATATTTGGAAAAGCCAAATATGAAAGCACAAAACCACTAAGAGAGAAACTGCACTGACTTCCACTGAAGAAACACATTGCGTTCAAGATCTGCACGATGGTACACAAAATTATTCATGAAGACGCCCAAATCTACATGCTAAACCTCGTAGACCTACCTCCCAGAAACGCCACAAGATCATCTCGTAAATTTCTCAACCTGTACTACCCCAGCTGCAAAGGACTTAAATACAAGATGATGCACGCCACTACCTTCTCTTACAAGAGCACGCAGATATGGAATGCATTCCCTACAGACCTGAAAGCAATCAAAGAAACATCTATCTTTCGAAAATCTCTGAAAACATTCTTCTTCAACAAGGCCTGCAATGAGAACTTATAACCTCACTAAGTCCACTCAGCTATGAGCGCACACCTCCTATAATTACCCTAACAACTCTCTTCCCTCACCCCTTCCTAAGCGCTACACATTACTAATTGTATCCGATATCCTGTTATGACAATGTTATCAAATCTATGTAAGCCACATTGAGCCTACAAATAGGTGGGGGAATGTGGGATACAAATGCAATAAATAATAATAATAATAATAAATGCAAGGCCATCAGAAGGGGTGGGTAAGATGGGTGCCAGATTGAAGTGCTAGGTCAGAGGGGTGCCTGCACACCCCTGTTTCCACTGCCATTGCAGTAGAAGCAGTAAGATCTTTGCAGCTACTTCTGTGTCAGAGGAGAAGCATGAGGGGTGTTGTTTTGCCCAGCAACAGTCTTAGTTACGTGGATGACTGACCCCAGGTTGTTCAGTAAACCTCTTTGTAGGAGATGTTAACTGTTCACTATGCATGTAATATGTAGTTTAACTGGCATGCTACAGTAGCAGGCCCTGCTAACAGTAAATGCCAGTCCATTACTTTATAACAATGGATCAGAGCAACTATTAGCACACTAGAGAGATTGTGTGCTGGTGAGGCACACCTACCAGCAGATGGAGACAGAACACTTAACTTCAGAGAATCCTATATCTACCTTGTAAAGACCTCTGCCAAGTAGTATTTCTAAGTCCCCAGCCAATGGTAGACTTGGCTAAGCCTGTTCAGTCTGACTTGGGCAGGTAGGCAGGATAGGTTTAGGCAGGGTATTTTTTTACAGGGGGTACTAAAGGGTACTCAACATCTTTTCCATTGCATGTTAAAATTGACCTATTGTTCCGAAGTATTAATTAAAGAGCCCAGGTTCTGCACCCCAATGTGCCTTTTCACAGATTTTATGGCTGGTTGCAGGGGAACTGGCTATTGTGGCATAGATCCCTCAGTGATCACCCTACCCCTGAAGGATAGCCTGGCATTTGAGTACCATCACCATTTCTGCTAGAAAAAAAACACACTGGGCGCAAGATGGTTGTCTTCACTGAATATTAGTGCTTACTGGCTATGTTGCATGACTTAGCTGGCTATTCGCAAATATTCAGTCTCTATCTGGCTAAGTTTAGCAGTCTGGCATTGAATATCCAGGGTCAGTGGTGGGGGTGGTGACGGCAGCTAACCGCATTGCCTGCTGCCGGCTGAATATCTGGGAGAGTGGGATGAGGATCCCTGTAAGATTAAAAAACAGGCTGAAGTCCCTGTTAGTGAGTATGGCAAAGGTCACCTTGAGGGGCATTTTCAAAAGAAACGTCCAACTTGCGATTTGGATGTCTGTGCAAAATGTCCAAATCCAGGGGCAGGGAAACCTGTATTTTCGAAAAAAGATGGACGTCCATCTTTCATTTTGAAAATACTGTCAGAGACATCCAAATCCTTAAATTTGGATGTCCCTAGATTTGGACATCCCTAGACATGGACGCCTTTGACTTTCGGCGATTTTCAAAACCAAAGACGTCCATGTCAAAAACGTCCAAATGCAAGCCATTTGGACATGAGAGGAGCCAGCATTTGTAGTGCACTGGTCCCCCTGACATGCCAGGACACCAACCATGCACCCCAGGGGGCACTGTAGTGGACTTCATAAATTGCTCGCAGGAACATAGCTCCCTTACCTTGTGTGCTGAGCTCCCCAAAACCCACTACCCACAACTGTACACCACTACCGTAGCCCTTACAGGTGAAGGGGGGCACCTATATATGGGTACAGTGGGTTTGTGGTGGTTTTTGGAGAGCTCGCTGTTTCCTCCACAAATGTAACAGGTGGGGGGGGGGGGGTATGGGCCTGGGTCCGCTTGTCTGAAGTGCACTGCAGTACCCACTAAAACTGCTCCAGGGACCTGCATGTGCTGTCACGGACCTGAGTATGACATCTGAGGCTGGCACAAAATATTTTTAAAGATTTTTTTTGAGGGTGGGAGGGGGTTAGTGACCACTGGGGGAGTAAGGGGAGGTGATCCCCGATTCCCTCTGGTGGTCATCTGGTCATTTCGGGCACCTTTTTGTGCCTTATTCGTAATAAAAACACATCCAGGTGAAACCGTCCAAGTGTTCATCAGGGACGTCCTTGTTTTTTTCGATTATGGGTCAAAGACGTCAAAGTGTTAGGCACACCCAAGTCCCGCCTTCACCAGGCCTCCAACACGCCCCCTTGAAATTTGGACATCCTTGCGACGGACTGCAGTTGGAGATGTCCAAAATTGGGTTTCGATTATATTGATTTGGACGTCTCTGTGAGAAGGACGTCCATCTTCTGATTTATGTCGAAAGATGAACGTCCTTCTCTTTCGAAAATGAGCCCCGCATATCTCAAAAAAGATATAGCGGAATTAGAAAAGGTTCAAAGAAGAGCAGCCAAAATGATAAAGGGGATGGAACTCATCCCATATGGGGAAAGGCTAAAGAGGTTAGGGTTCTTCAGGTTGGAAAACAGACAGATGAGGGGAGATATGATTGAGGGCTATAAAATCCTGAGTGGTGTAGAACAGGTAGAAGTGAATCTTTCACTGTTTCAAAAAATACAAAGATCAGAGGACGTGCAATGAAATTACATGAAAACAGTTTTAAAACAAATAGGAAATCTTTTTTTCACTCAAAGAATAGTTCTAGAACTCGCTGCCAGAGGATATGGTAAGAGCGGTTAGTGTATTTGGATTTTAAAATGGTTTGGACAAGCTCTTGGAGGAAAGGTCGGTCCATAGTCTATTATTGAGATGGGCATGGGGGAAGCCACTGCTTGCCCTGGGATTGGTAGCATGGAATGTTGCTACTAATTGGGTTTCTGCCAGGCACTACTGGGCTAGATGGACCTTAGGTCTAACCCAGTATGGCTATTCTTATGTTCTTATGTCTTCTCTGGCTTAGTGCTTTGTGTGATTGGATCCCTCTCCCCCTTCCCTTCTGGTGGTGGTCTTGGTGGGGACCCTTTAGGATAGGCATATGCTTGGTAGAGGAAGTGATGTCACAGCTGCATAATCATTGAGCTCCCTTAAGCTCCATGATACTTTGCTATAATAAGCACATCCAACAGCGCTGAATTGAGGACAAATAAGCTTAATAACTCACTGAGTTGTGGCGAGTCTCGACGGTGGGCAAACAACCAAGACCTGACCTTCAGTTGTATGCGTTTCAGCCAGTGGGGTTGACAGGCCATGAAGCAGTGAAGATGGCAGTGGCAAGCAAGGGGTCCTGGCAGGATGAGTATCGAGAGGTAGATGGAGAGCGGGATCCCAGTAGCTGTAGAGGCACACATGCCCACTAGTAAAGAGGAACTGAGGACTTGAAGTACTTTAAGCATGCAGATGTGGAAGGATTGCATAAAAAAATAGATGATATGGGGCAGTGCTTAAATGAGTTTCAAAATTGAGTCATCGCACGTGATCAAGATGTGATTGATCTGCAAAAGTGCTGTGATACCATTGAAACTAAATAGGAAGACATTATTAAAAATAGAAGATGATGAAAATTGGGCATACAGGAATAATTTGAGAGTGCATGGCATTCCAGAGAATCTTCAGGAGCAAAATGTAGCGGGTCTCATGCAGAAAGTTTGCCATCAGTTTCTCCTGGCAGCAAATCCAGAAGCAGATCAATTGCCTATTGAATTTGAAAGAGTGCACCGGGTACTGATCAGCCTCGGGATCTTGTTGCATGTATTCTCTGGTTCCCACATAAGGAAAGAATGCTTCAAGTAGCAAGGAAAGTGGGACACATTGTGGTGGAGGGTGCTAACTTTTTGCAGATGTATCAGCTAACACATTGCATCGCCAGAGAGAATTTCTAGAAATAACACGCTATTTGTCCACGAACAATGTGTGATATAAGAGGCATTATTCTTTTGGCCTCTTGTTTGCCCTTAATGACAAGCTGATTAAAGTTTCTATGCTTTCAGAAGCACAGCAATTGCTCTATTAAGCTAAGCTTTGGAGAGAAGACCCACCATGTGGCTGTCAAGAGTCAGCCCCAGCTCATTCATCCACAAGTTGGCATCGGCATCAAGGAGAACAGAAGCGTCACTTACAATGCAATCCTAATGTTTCACCAGCTCTTCCTGACCAGCCGGAATGAATCCTGTTTTGAGAAGTGCTACTTTTCTTTGTCTGCCTCTGAAGTTCTGGCTTGTGCTTACTACAAGACTGTATGGCCCTTGAGCACAGATTGCAAGGTGGACCCCCTTTGTGGGCTGTCTGCTGAAATGTTTTATCAGGTTTTTTTTTAGTTAAGGGTTACAGTGTTTTTTATCCATTGTGTTTGCCCTCATGTTAAATTATAGTTGGCTTAATAAAGTGTACCTTTGTGTCTTCCTCTAGTTGAAGAAATATTGTGCTTGAGGTGTAATGGGAATCAGGAGCTGATGTTTCTTCTCCTTTGACCCGCTTACAGAGAGGCCTAATTTGTGACAGGAGTGGGGGCAGGGGGCATAGTGGAGTTAGTGAAGAGGGGAGACCTTTAGGGGTTGGGATAAGAGGGGTTAGCTTGAGTGACTAGGAGAATAGATGGGGAACAGCTGAGGTGAGCTGTTGGGGGTTGTATCCTGGAGGAGAGTAAGAGCCATGGGAGGTCTGGAAAAGTAGTACAGGATGATCCAGCATCAAGTTTGTGTCTCTGTGAATATTCAAGGCTTGAATTCGCCTCACATGAGGCAACTCGTTCCAAAAGTACAAAGACTAGGGGACACTCGAGAAAGTTACATGGAAATACTTTTAAAACAAATAGGAAGAAATATATTTTCACTCAATGAATAGTTAAGCTCTGGAACTCTCTGCCAGAGGATGTGGTAACAGTGGTTAGCATAGCTGGGTTTAAAAAAGGTTTGGACACATTTCTGGAGGAAAACTCCATAGTCTGCTATTGAGGCAGACATGGGAAGCAACTGCTTGCCCTGGGATTTGTAGTATGGACTGTTGCCACAATTTGGGTTTCTACCAGGTACTTGTGACCTGGCTTGGCCACTGTTTGGAAAACAGGATACTGGGCTAGATGGACCATTAGTCTGACCCAGTATGGCTACTCTTATGTTCTAATTGTACTTTAAGGAGGCAGAGAGAATGCTGACTGTGGCTTTCTGCTAATGCTTGTATTGACTTTGTCCAGGAGACCCATTTATTGCCTAAATGTGAAAAGGTATTCATGCATAAGAAGTATCAAACTGTAGTTTTTGCTTCAAATAGAGTAAAGCCTAAGATGAATGGGATTGCCATAGTCTTTCAGAACAAAATTTCCCCAGTAGTTCATGATATTGTAAGGGATAAGGAGGTGTTTACTACTCAAAAGTGGAAGTTGGAGGTCCACTTTATACCTAACTCAATATTTATGCCACCAGTAATGATCAAGGATCAAAAGCAGAGGGTAGGCTCATAATTTGGAGGGGGGGGGGGGGGAGTTGGACTTTAACATAACTGTGAACACATTACAGGATATCTTGGCTAAGATGGTGTAGTATGGCAAAGCCGAGAGAAAAAACAATTGCATAAGCTACTCACTGAATGGGACCTAACAGATATCTGGCGATTTTACCATCCTGCAGAGAAAGATTACGCGCATCATTTTAGAGTGTATTGTAGGGATGAACAACACTAC